>NC_060068.1:135057230-135693192 GCF_922984935.1 Meles meles
CAAAAATTCTTCAAGTAAGTCAGGAGGCAGTAATCATTCTAGTCACTATTATTAACTTAGATATAACACCCAAACCATAAGTAACAGAAGAAAAATTGATAAATTGGACTGCATCAAATTAAAATTTTTTCATGCTTCAAAGGACACTATCAAAAAAGTGAGAAGACAACACACACAATAGGAGAAAATACTTGCAAATCACTTACCTGATAAGGGATTTATATCCAGAATATATAAAGAACTCTTACAACTCCATGATAAGAAGACAATTCAATTAGAATATGAACAAATAGACAATTAAACCTCAATAGACAAATCAACCTCAATAGATAATTTCCCAAAGAAGATACACAAATGGCATGTAAGCACATAAAAGGATGCTCTACATCAATAGCCATCAGGGAAACACAAATCAAAACCACAATGAGATACTACTGCACATGTACTGCAATGCCTGTAATCAAGTGTTAACAAGGATGTGAAGAAATTTGAACCCTCATACATTGCCGGGAGAAATATAAAATGGTGCAATCACTTTGGCAAACACTCTGGCAGTTCCTCTAAAAGTTAAACATGGAATTACCATTTGACCCCATAATTCCACTCCCAGGTATATGCTCAAGAGAATTAAAAACATATATCCACACAGAAGTTTGTACACAAATGCTCATAGCAACATTACTTCAAGTCGCCAAAAAGTAGAAAGAATGTTACATCAATTGATGTATGGATAAACAAAATATGGTATATCCACACAGTGGAATAGTATTCAGCCACAAAAGAGAAATGGGGGCACCTGGGTGGCATCCAACTCTTGGTTTTGGCTCAGGTTATTATCTCTGGATCCCGAGATGGAGCCGGGCAGAGAGTCTGCTTGAGATCCTCTCCGTCTCCCCCTGTCCCTCCCCTGAGCATGTTCTCTCTCTCTCTCTCTCTTTCCCTCGCTCTCTAAAATAAATAAATCTTTAAAAAGAGAGAGAAATGAAGGACTGATATATGCTACAAATGGATGAACCTTGTAAACATTATGCTCAGCATAATAAGCTGGAAATGAAAGATCACATATTGTATGATTCCATTTATATTAAATGTCTACCATAGACAAATCCATAGAGAAAAAACATACAGTAGTGGTTGCCAGGGGCCAGAAGGAGAGGGGGAAGGCAGGTGAGTGCTAATGAGTATGAGTTTGGGGTAGGGGCAATGGCACCGAAGATAACATTCTGAAATTAGATAAGTGGGATGGTTGGGTACCTTGTGAATATATGAGAAATCATTGATTTTGAATTCACACTTTAAAGGAATGGATACATAGTATGTGAATTATACGTCAATTTTTTTTTTTTAAAGCATAGCTTGTGGCTTCTCGTAGTCCTACATTAAAGAAAACAAATCACTTGATTTAGGGCACCTAAGTCCATCATCAGGGAGGCAAAGGAGAAAAGCACAATGCTCTGACAATCACCAGGGAGATCTGATTGGGCGTTATGACTCTAAACATACTCAAGCAGCACTCCATGTCAGACTCTTGGGAACTGGCATTCATATTTTATACCACGACTAGCCCCAGAGTGCAACTGTGGCCTTAGAATCAGGCTGGTTTCATTTGTCACTTAACCTCCATCTTGCCATGTTTTAGGTGTTTCTTCTGCAGTATCAGAAAGAAGGAAGGTCAAGTTTATGACTCCTCCTCAGGTAACTAAACTCAAGTCCATTCAAAACATTTTTTTGAGTATCTAGGAAGTGCCAGATACTTGTTAGCTCCAGGGAATCAGTTTTGATCAGGATGGATGCTCCCCTCCCTTGATGAAACTTAAATTCTAATATCAGAAACAGATAATAAAAAAATATGCTTGGAGGCGCCAGGGTGGCTCAGTGGGTTAAAGCCTCTGCCTTCAGCTCGGGTCATGATCCCAGGGTCCTGGGATCAAGCCCCACATTGGGCTCTCTGCTCAGCGGTGAGCCTGCTTCCTCCTCTGTCTGCCTCTCTGCCTACTTGTGATCTGTCAAATAAATAAATAAAATATTTTTTAAAATACACTTTTTCTTTGTCAATGCCCCAATCCATTCCAAATCCATTCAGTGGCCTTTTCTGAGCTGCTTTGCTTTCTAGACAGGTGGGACTGTCTTCTGAGTTATATTAACCAGGCTGCCTTGTACTGGCAGGAAATCAGAAAGCAGGAAGAAAGAGATCAGGGTAATTCAGCCCTTCTCCCCCTGCCTCAGCCCCACAGTTATGGCAACAGATTTCAATTACTACATCTGCTGTAGGACAGACCTTCCTCCACAGGGCCAGATCTCACTGGAAACTATTCTTCCCTATCTTTTTGTACTGAAGCATCTGTAGTAGATTATCCTCAAAGATGGCTATTGGGGTGCCTGGGTGGCTCAGTCCTTAAGCATCTAATTCTTGATTTTGGCTCAGGTCATGATCTCAGGGTAGTGAGGGATACTGCTTGGGATTCTCTCTCTCCCCCGCTTTCCTTTGCCCCTCCCCCCAGTTGCACATGCAAGCTCTCTCTCTCTGTCGAGTAAATAAATAAATCTTTTTTTTTTTTTAAAGAAGGCTACTAAAGATTCCTCTCAACTCTATATGCACACGATGCTCCTCTGCTTAAAAGGTAATATCTATTTCGCCTTCCCTTGAAGCTGGATTTGCCTTATGACTTCCTTTGACCGCTGGAATGCGGTAAATGGGAGGCTGGTCAATTCTGCGACAAGTCTTTAAAAGGCCTGGCAGCCTCCACTTTGACTCTCTTGGGATCTAGCCACCTATTAACAGCTCAGGCTAGCTTATTAAATGAGACCACATGGAAGGAGAGACAACCCCCCCAGCAGGGCACCAGACATGTGAGTAAACCCATCCTGGATCCTCAGCCAGCACCAGTTGAGCTGCTCTAGAGAACTCCACCAAGTGCAGAGTGGGGATAAGCCATTTCCACCAAGCCCTGCTCAAATTGAAGAATTCTGAGCAAACAAATGGTGGTGGGTTGTTTTTTTTTTTCAAGACACAATGTTGTGGGGCAGTTTTACACAGCAATAAATAATTGAAACTGATGATAATGGCTCCTCACCAGCACTACTTCCAAGTGCTTTGACATCCTTATTAATACCCTTAACCCTGACCTTGCATCTATAAATAGTCTGTTTGCTTCATTCTCTTCAATCAAACCCTTTTGACTTGAGTTCTGTTTTCTGTTCTAAGTTCTGTGACCCTGCCTAATACAAGTGAGTAAATAAACAGACACAGATTTTTGTTGGTACCAGGATGAAAATATGCAGGGTGCTCTGACAAGGGATGACAAAATAAGGAATTCTTCCCATTAGGCTGAATATTTTAAGCCAAAAAACAAACAAACAAACAATGAGACTAGCTCCCTCTTGGCCATGCCTGCCTTCTATCTCCCAATACACTTGAAAGTGCCATTTAGAGGGATGTGAGCCATACTGACCAAGAACAGGACTGAAAAGTGGGAGAGATGTTAGAAGAGTCTTTTATACAAGGTATGAAAGCATAGGTTTACTTTAGTTAGAACTACTTTGAGATTAAGGCAACATATTTTTATCAATTCAATTGGCAAAAATTCAAAAGAGCAATAGCATCTAGAGCTAGTGAGGACCTGACAAAATAAGCTTTTCAATATGTTGCTTAGTGAGAGTGAGAATTGCTGTAATCTCTTTGGTATACAATCTGCCAATATCCAATTAAATAAAAAACACTTACCCTTTCCTGTTCCCACTTTTGAGATCTAAACACCATATGTAAAGATAGATGTACAAGGATATATTTTACTGTAACATTGTTTACAGTGGTAAAAACAAAAATAGAAACATCCTAACTACTCATCACTAGGCAAATGGTTCAATAAATTATGGCACATTCATATTAAGGAATTATACCAATATTTAAAAGAATGAGTCATATCTATATTTATTGAGCTGGAGGGATATCCATGATGTATTATCAAGCAGGTATTTTATTTAATTTTTAAAGATTTATTTATTTATTTATTTGAAAGAGAGAAAGAGAGCAGGGAGAGGGGCAGAAAGAGAGAGAGAGAATCTCAAGCGGACTCTCCACTGCTTCACTGAGTACAGAGCCCAATGTGAGGCTCAAACCCATGACCCCAAGATCAAGGCCTGAGCTGAAAGCAGTAGTTGGATACCTAACCTACTGAGCCACCCAAGCACCCCTCAAGCAGGTATTTTAAAAAGCAAGCACTGCGTATGGCATGACCCTAAAGCAAAACCTGCATATGTGCACATGTATTTTTGTTTGTATTTAAAAGCATGGAAAGAGGGCACCTGGGTGGCTCAGTGGGTTAAGCCGCTGCCTTCGGCTCAGGTCATGATCTCAGGGTCCTGGGATCAAGTCCCGCATCGGGCTCTCTGCTCAGCAGTGAGCCTGCTTCCCTCTCTCTCTCTCTGCCTGCCTCTCTGTCTACTTGTGATCTCTCTCTGTCAAATAAATAAATAAAATCTTTAAAAGCATGGAAAGAGAGTGAAAAAGTACTATCAAGCTTTTAATAGGATTAGCATCGTGGGGTGAAAATAAATGGGAAGGGATTATTCTTTCTTTATGCATTTTTGGAATTTTTCAGTTGTTGAAATGAGTTTTTATAACTTTTATTTTTAATTCTTCTCTTCCCACCCCTCTTTCCACATCAAGCAATAATAGTTCTCATTTATTTCCTTTGATGAACTTTGCCTGTTGTAGAATTTTATATAAATGGAGTCATAACTTTTTGTGTCTGGTTTCTCTCATTTGATATCATGTCTGTGAGATCTGTCCAGGTTGTTATATATATTCACAGTTCATTCCCTTCTACTGTTAAATCATGTTCTATTCAAATGATGCATTATAACTTGTTTGTCCATATCCTACTGATGGGCACTTGGGTTGTTTCTAGAGTTTGTCTATTGTGAAGAAAGCTGCTAAGAACATTCTACATGAGAATTTTGACACCATTTCCATTTCTCTTGGATAATTACCTAGGAGTTGAATTGCTAGGTCAATGGATAGATACATAAGGATGTATGAACATGTTTTACTTTTGTAATTTAAAAAAACTAATAAAAATTTTTGAAGAAAAAAATTGAAAGAAAGAGAATGAATCTGTATCTTTTTATTTGAGAGTTTATTTATTTATTTGAGAGAGAGAGAGTGAGCAAGAAAAGAGAGCATAAACTGGGGCAGTAGCGGGGGGTGGGAGGGACAAGTGGAGGAATAGAGGGAGAAGCCGACTCCCCGTTGAGCAGACTTGATTCCAGGACCCTGGGATCATGACTTGAGCTGAAGGCAGATGCCTAACCAACTGAGCCACCCAGGTGCCCCAGTGATTCTGTATCTTAAAAAGATCATAATACTTGCTATCTTATTTCCACTCCCTCCTCTCCCAGGGGTGTTTGGGTCTGTCAGATCTTGGGCTTCCCAGGCCAGATCAGTGGCCTACCACTCTTCAGGGTGAATCACCAAAGATAGGGAAATTCTAATGATATATATGCCCAACAAGAACTGTGTTTAGATAGCACTCACCAGAAACCATAAAAACTGCTAACACACAGGAAATCAGCTTCCACAGTTGGAGACCCCTCATGACATTTCTTTTCTGCAACAAGGTGTCAGCAGAATAGATATTTAGCATTAAAAAGAAGAAAAAGAAAAAAAAATATGTTCTGAAAACGGTCAAATTGTACAACAAGAATGAGAGTAGTAGAAGTAACCGCACCACCTGGAAGGGTTTATAAACAAATTATGAACCAAACTGTAGTAACTTCCAAATTGAAACCAAAAGTCCAAGATGTGATAATAATCCACTCAATATCACAAAGACCTATCCTTGGGAAGCTCTGGCTGGAAAATATGTATATTTTTAAATGTTAAAAAAAAAAAAAAGTACTGCCAGGCTGCCACTGAATGACTTTATAGGTACTTGCTGGGCCCATGGCCATCACCACCCTTTTTTCTCAGAACTGGCCTTGAGTTGTAACCCACATGAGGGTGACAGTATCAGTCTTCCTCCAGGATAATAGCAATGTAGACCAGGGATGGGCCTCTGACAGGTTTAGAGTCTAAATGGCATGAAAAGCCATCAGAGAATTTTGTGCGAGTAATAACATGGTCCAATTTATGATGTGAAAAGATCTTGGAGGAACAAATGAGGAAACATTTAGTTCATATGAGAGATGATTATGGTTGGCATTGCCAGTGGAGAAGAGGAAAGAAGTAAGCTCTAGGGAGCCCCTCAACATCTACAAGCTGGGGAGAGCAACAGAAAATTTCTAATGAGCCTGAAATGTAGGAAAGACAAGAAGACTGTGGGATCTTGAAAGCTGAGAGAGCAAGGAGTTTTGAGAATTGGTGAACTGTGACTTGAGGAGTAATGAAGAAAGCCTATTTGGGAAGAAGACAGCCTTCCTGTTAAGAGGAGATGAGAAATGGGTTGTAACGGTAGGAGAACGATGTGACAAGAAAGTAACTACAGCATGTTTGTAGCCTCTCACTGCACTTCAAATAAAAATATGAAAGACCAGGTCCTTAACTTGAAATACAGGTCTCCCAGGGACACCTACAGTGGCCACAGAGTTACTAGGCTACTGCCAGAACCATGTTGCTGAAGCAGGAAGGAAAAGGAAAGAAATATCAGGACTGATCGCTTCAGCATTTTCTGATCCACCCTTACAACACTGGTGGAACCCAACCAGAAGCCAGAAGCCACGAGAATGTAGGTAATGGAGACCAAACGGGTAGGTCAGGAGGCACACAACAAGGCAGAAGAGGATGGAGAACGGATTGAGCAGGCAAAAAAGCAATGTCCTTGCTCACCTTCCCCACACATCTCTGATCATTCTTCCCATCTCTGTCCAGTCTCACTGGGCCTTCTTTCATGTTCTGGAACGTACCAAGCTGTATCCTACCTTGGGCCTTGGCACAGACTGTTCTTTCTATCTGGATTCCTCCTCCTCTCTCTACCTCATTAACTCAGAATTATCTTCCCACCTTCACCTTAAATGTTACTTTGCCAGGGAGGACTTTCTTGGGAATGAAATATGAATGAAATACCACTGCCATGTAGTCTCATAGCACCCCATTCGTTTCTTCTTATAGCTTTCATCGTAGTTTGAAATGATAGATTTGGGGAAGATTTATTTGCTCCTCTCTCAGACTGCAAAATTCACAAGAGTAGGAATTGTGTCTGTTTTTCACAGGACAATTCTTGGCAATGAGGCAAGTGTCCAAATACAAGTTTATTGAAAGATTTAATTAACCTATTCTAACACCCTCTGCCATAACACCCATGATCTGTGGATATAAACAATTTAAGAAAGATAATCGATCTTATTCAATGATTCCTTGGTACATGTCAAGCAATTTAGTGTGTCATCTCATTCATTCCTCACAATAATGCTATGAGTCAGGGCTCTTATCAGCCTCATTTTCCAATGAGGGAGCCAAAACCTGAGAGGTCAAGTAATTTAACCAATGTCCCAGAGCTACATGATGTGAACCAAGGCCCTGCTGATGCCACAGCCAAGTGCTCTGACCTCTACCCACATTACACTGTCTCCTTAAATATCTTGCTGTGGCTTTTCTTTGTTATGTCTATCTTCCATATTAGACTAGCAGGTTTCTGGGTAACAATAGGTTTCAGTCATCTGTTGAACCCCAATGCACATTGCAGGTGTCCAACAAATGTTGAATGCTGACTCTTTCTCACCAAGAAAAATGTGCCTTGTTCTAACAGACTCTCCAAGTTTGCAGCCACATTCATTTTGCTTATTAAAAAGCAGCGGTCAGGGCTCCTGGATGGCTTAATTAATTGAGTGTCTGACCCTTGTTTTCAGCTCAGGTCATGCTCTCAGGGCCCTGGGTTGAGCCCCATGGAGGGCTTCATGCTCAGAGTGGAATTTGCTTGTCCCTCTCCCTCCCATCCTGCCTCTGCCTCTCCCGCTCCCCCTCCTCCTGCTTGTGCTCATATGCTTGTGGGCTCTCTCTCCCTCACCTAAATAAATAAACAAATAAATGAATGAATGAAATCTTAAAAAAAAACAACAGTGGTCTGTCCATCAGACTCCTTTGATGTATACTGCAGTGAGCTCTTTCTCTAGAGCACAATTCTTTTGATGAACTGATGAAGTTCAAGGACTAGCAGAGCCTCTGTGTGAATTCTGGACACCTGTGGGCTTTCCCAAGACACTTGACCTTATTGAGAAAGACCCTGCCTCAGAAACCTGCCAGCAGTTTTCTGACATCTGCACCATTCACCCCTGAATGAGACTTGACAATGCAGGATCAGTTCCCACAGTTACAAGCTGCCTCATTGCTTCAATGACTGTACCTTGGCTTCCTATGCATAGAGTTTTCAGAGAACTAGACAATAGGAGCAGCACATCCATTCTGGGGTCACCTCTGGTCAAGAGACAGAGAAGCCCAGGAGGGAGGGAAATGATTCCAAGAGCACTTCTACCTCCATCTCACCTCCTGCCAGTGCCTTCAAGTACTCGCAGAAGGACTGCAAATGTGCTAGCCCTTTGGAGCCCCTACCAGGCTTTCTGAGTAGGCCCACCTGAGCCCTGCTGACAGCCTTGAAAGGAGACAAAATTTCAGCCAGGATGAGGCCAACTGTCAGCAGAACAAAGAGCTAGCAAGGGTGTGCCTTGCTACCAGCTTACCTGCTGCTGCACGATGCAGCAATCTGCTTAACCCCCTCTTTCTTCATTGCTTCTTTCTCCTGTTATTGCCGATGGTATTTTCTTTTCTCTTTTGCTGTTCTGAACTCAACTTTGTATAATTTAGACCTTAAAAAAAGAGAGAAAAAAGGTGTCAGACCTAGAAAGGATGTGGTGTCATCTAACTTGGGGCATCCCAAACCCTGGAAAACTCATTTGAGAGATTAAAAAAAAAATACAGATTCCTCAGACCAATGGTTATAAATAACTGTTGCTTTTGTCTGTCAAGGCAAGGCTTTCTTCAGAGTGTCATCAGAGCACTCTTTCTTCCCCACTCCATGTGGTTCTCCTAGATCTACCAATTCTGTAATATACTCTCTCTAGAGGATTGGTCCCATGATAGGTATGTGATCCAAACTGGGCCAGAGTCCTTCCCGGTGTTATTAGACTCAGTAGATGAAAGACAAAAGTGTATCTTCCCCCTTGTTTGCCTAATTGCAAAAAATGGAGCCCATTCTCCACAAAGTAGTAGCCCTCTTTCCTGCCAACTAGGAGGAACCTACCCGCAATAAAGGAAAATGAGCATCAGAAAGAGAGTTCTGGCGGTATTTGCTAAGTTCCTGAGGCAGTTTATCTGAACTCCCCAGTTTCCTGTGTCCTGCTTAAGCTAGTTTGGACTTACTGTCCCTTGTGACCAGACGTATAGAAAATAATACACCAGTGAATCAGGCACTCATAGGTCAGGATGAAAAAAAACCCTGAAACTTTTAAAGATGTCGGAGAATTTCTGATGTTTGGCTAGGTTTAGGATACTCTGATAGAACAACACTTCAATTTATAAGGAAAAAAAGCTGGGATCCACAGAAAATAAGTGATTTGATAGCAATAATGAGGTAGAATTTAGTGAGCACTTTCTACATGTAGAATGTAGTGCGAAGTAAGTTACATACATTATTTCATTTATTTTTGAGCATTTTGCTTTGCGCTTACTATGTCTACTACATCTATTTGTTGTATACTCTGTTGATTTTTACCTACAACTGTATATCCACCACCTGGCACAGTGCCTGGAACATAGCAGGATCTTACTAAGTATTTGTTGACGACTGAATACATTTTACTGATTAATATAATTACTAGTAGGACTAGTAGTAATAATAGTAGTTACAGCAGCACTGCTAACATTTAGTATTTGTGTATGGGACTGTTCTAGATTGTTTTTTTTTTTTTTTTTTTTTTTTTTTTTTTTTTTTTTTAAAGATTTTATTTATTTATTTGACAGAGAGAGAGATCACAAGTAGGCAGAGAGGCAGACAGAGAGAGGAGGAAGCAGGCTCCCTGCGGAGCAGAGAGCCCGATGCGGGGCTCGATCCCAGGACCCCGAGATCATGACCCGAGCCGAAGGCAGCGGCTTAATCCACTGAGCCACCCAGGCGCCCCTAGATTGTTTTTAAACGTTACCTTTTTTAATGGTCTGAAAAGCCCTTTAAGGTAGGTTTCTATTATTCACAATTATGATGAGAAAACTGATTCACAGAGGTGTCAAATAATTTCCCCATGGTCACACAGCTAGTGAGTGCTAAAATAAGATTCAAACCCAGGCAATTTAGCTCCAGAGTCCAGTTCATAATCACTATGCTATACTGATGTAATTAACTTATCCCAAACGACCAACCCACTGAAGAGTGGATGGAAAGTTTGAGCCTAGGTTGGTCTGAATCCAGAATCTACTCTTTCTAACCACGACTTTATACTTCCTCTCTGTGGTTAATTATCTGGCAGTTCACCATAGTCCATAGAAACAGTGCCCCTGGGGTTGTGCAATATATAATCTTCATGGCTCTTGCAGCAACTCTTACAATAGGATTAGAAACCAAGTATGTCAACTTCTAGAGAGGAACAGTCAGTGTGATCAGAAACAGGACTCACTGGGCCAAATACTGAAACCAAGGTAGAACTGTTTGTCCGTCCTGTCAATTTAGTTACTGCAGGAAGCAGAACCAAGATGGAATTAGAAGTGTAAGAGATCAACCGGGGGAAACACCTACAAAGAATAAAGGGAAGAGGGAATAAAAGTGGGGGGGACAGCCTCAGACTCCAAAGAAGTTCTGACACAGGTTAAGAGAGAGAGAGAGAGAAAACTAAGGAAGATTGAGTAGGAAGACTCCCTGATTGCAAGAAAACTGCGCGAGGCTGATAGGGAGCCCAGGGCAATGCTTGCCCAGTACAGAAGTCTTGCACTGGGGAGAAATGGCCTGGCTCCAATGTGCTCACTCACCGCCTGGGAGTAGCCCAGTGAGAGCACAGCCTGGATGTCAGTGTTGTGGTTGATCCCTGAGGAGTGGCTGCTGGAAGCTGTCAGCCATCCACATTCCTTGCAACTGGTTCTCTTAAAGACAGATTTGGGCTGTGCCTTCCCATGGTTGCCACACCTGTGTACCATGAATTAAATCCTCAGAAGGAAACACCAGGGAGCCAACCACGCAGGACATGGAGCCAGCATCTACAACAGTGCCTCACACATCTGAGGACATCCGCTTTCAAACCTTACATTGGTTTGGCCTTACTCAAAGCGTCGGCTCATTTAGTGAAAATGTGTTTTCCTGAAAAGGGGTGAGTGGGACATTTTCTCATTTATTTTTCTACAATGGACACATTTAAATTGCCACAAAGAAGTTACTATGGAAACTGCTCCCAAACTTGCAAGATAAAAAGGTAAAAACGGAACACTTTGTTGACATGCAAATGGTTAGTCTTTGGAGACCACTTTTTAACAGACTCTCTTTGTCTGGTTCTTCTGAGTCCATTAGCGATTCCCTGGAATCAAAGGTAGATAGGCAGGTTTTTGGGCGTTACATTCTAGAAGGCCCCAGCATGACAACTCGGGAATAAGTCTAGACACTTCCAAACTTGGTGTTGAAACAAGCAAAGTAGACAGTGACATTGTAATCTCTAGGTAATTCTGGTGATGCTGATTGTGAATTGCTATGAATGTGCAAACAGGCCCAGGGCAAGACCCATTCTGCTGGTGTACCCTGGACCTGCTTGTTTGAAAGTTAACTTGCTGAGCTATTATTTATGCAAGGTAGTTTCTCTTTCTTATCTCCTCTGGCCACATTCCATCCTTTGAATCTTGGGCTGGACAGTCCTTTCTACAGGAAACAAACTTCTCATTTGAAAGCCCCTTTTCTCTACCTATCTCTTCTCATCTTTCCCTGCCTCTCCCCACCCACCAATCAAATTCATTTTATGTCTGCACAGGCATTCCTATCTTAACAAAGCTTTGACATAGCTTTGTCCCGATTTCTCCTTTTTTTTTTTAAGATTTTTTATTTATTTATTTGACACACAGAGAGAGATCACAAGTAGGCAGAGAGGCAGGCAGAGAGAGAGAAGAGGAAGCAGGCTTCCTGCTGAGCAGAGAGCCCGATGCGGGGCTCGATCCTAGGACCCCCAAGATAATGACCTGAGCCGAAGGCAGAGGCTTAACCCACTGAGCCACCCAGGCGCCCCATCTCCTTTTTTTTTTTCTGTCTAGCAATTCTTTCAGCTTGCTTCTTTCAGGCCTTAATCCCAAAGCTGCATTGAAACCCTTTCAAAAATGCTTCCAATAATTATATGGATGCAATGTGAAGAGGGGACTTGACCTGAGCAACTAGGGGATCAGAAGTTCTGGGTTCCTGATTCAGGATCATTGTTAACAAGCGTCACAACTAGCAGCAATCAGTCTCACTTCTCCCTTGTGAGTCAGTCTTCCTCTGTTCCCTCCACCAGATACTCTTTTCTTGCAGATCTTTTTTATGGCTAGCTCCTTTTCATCATTCAAGTTTTAGGTAAATACAGTGTCCTCAAAGAGGCCCTAAACACTCCTTAACATTATTTTCCTCTAACATCATTCTCTGTAACATTATCTTCTTTTTTCTTCAACCACTATCTATCTGCAATTATCTTAAATGTCTCTTTAATTATTATGTTTGCTCTAAAGACCTTTAAGATCCTAGAGACCATAGGTTGTATCGGTCTTGTTCCCAACTGTATTCCTTACTCCTAGCACACTGAAAATTCTCAATAAATATTTATAGAACGAAAAGCACTGTAAAATTTAAGCACTTGGATTATATGAATTTTAAGGTTTCTTGCAGCTTTAATATGAACATTGTTAAAAATGAATAAGGGAAAAATGATGTGACAGCAGTCACTACAATAAAACACTGAATGCAGCGTGTATACACCTATGCTTAAGAATATAAACCTGCCAAGTTCTTGGTCATGTCCTAGTGATGACTTTCTAGTTTCCTATAGAGTGTGAACTAAGTTTCTGAGCTTCAAGATGAAGTATCTAAGGAGGATATTAGATAGCTGTCTAAATATAAAACCACTGTATCATAGAATTAGAGTGTAGTAAGTTTTAGAATACAATCTCTTCAATTTACAGGTGTGGAAATTCAGGCCCTAGGAAGGAAGTATATTTGGAACCAAATACAGTGATGCTTCTGTCACTATGGAATACAAATACATATGGCAACAACATTTCTGTATAATCATTATTAATAACACAGCAATACTTTATATTTCTTAATTTTTTTTCTGGACTGTTCCCACGTTATTTATTCTGTACTTTCTCAGGAAATATTTTAACAAGGCTTATTTCACAAGAAAATCCTTTCATTTTGAAGGCTCAAAATTATAGCACGCTGTGGACTGTTTCTGGGGAGAAGCAACGGTTTACGTTTGAAAAGTTTGTCTGAATGCAGCTAGATCCTATGCTAATGCTTCTGACACTTGAGCACTGAGGATTCATTAAAACACAGATAACTGGGCCCCATCATCCAGAGTTTCTGGTTCCGGAGGTCAGAGGCACGGGGAAGCGTGCGTAGGACTGGGAAAGTCTGACAAATTTAGTACCAAACTTACCACACCAACACGCTCAGCTTAACTGGTCCGCTATGTCCGCAGAGAACTACAAGTCCCGGCGTACCCCGCGCACAGCGGGCGGAAAGTCAGGCACTTCCGCTCCACGCTGCGCCTCTGCCCCCGCGTCTCTACGTGTCACCGGCGGCGCCGCGGCTGTGGCAAGAGAAGGACCTAACTGGGGGAGTTCGAGGCGGCGGGCGGCGGCAGCGACCCCGGCCTGGATCTGCCCCGGCGTGGAAGTGTCCCGGGGTCCGTGGGGAGCAGGGGAGGGAGGCGGCGGCTCGGCCCGCACGGGGCACAATGTTGAACATGTGGAAGGTGCGGGAGCTGGTGGACAAAGCGTGAGTATCGGGGGTCAGTTGTGGCCGAGGCCCACGCAGGGGAGGGTAAGAAGGGGGAAGGGGAGCTGGCCCAGCGCCCGGGGCCTCCCGCGTCACGCCCCCCGGCTCGGCCAGCCCCATCATGGCGGCGGCCGGCTCTTTCCTTGGCCCAGAGCTCGTCCAGAACCGCGAGGCTGAGAAGGGGCCCTTCCTCGTTTCAGAACATCCCGTTAGCCCCTTCCTCTCCTGTGCAGGCCTTCCTCATCTTGCCCCTACCTCCATCCCACTAGGCATAGACCTTTTGGTCAGGGGAGGGGGCGGGGTTGTCTAGAGCCGGGTCACTGCCCTGACCGAAGGACAGTCTTTGGCCCCAGGCTTTGGGCTTTGCCTCCAGGGTAGCAGCGAAGATTTGGGGGTGAGGGACGCAATGCACTGACGCTCTGTGTTCCTTAGGGTGTGGTGCGGAGACCTCAGGCCCGGTCGGATTGTGTACTTTACCTTCTGGGTTTCTTTTAATTCCTAATGAACCTGAAGTGTTGGAGTGGGTGATAGGTGTAACAAGTGGCGGTTGTGGTGAGACCGAAGTTACTCAAGAGGAGATTCATCCTTTGCTTTCCTAACGCTAGTGAAAGTAGATCACCATGTAACTTATTGTGATTCTTCTTTTCCTCTGTTTCTTTTCCACTACACTTCATTTTTGGAGGGCCACTTGTTCCATTTGGTGTAATTAACAAGTCATTAAGAAATTTCCCCTAAAGAAAGAAACAGCCCAGGTTTATATCCTGTTGATCTGCTGTTAACTTCCCTGACAGGTAAAATGACTAATAACGTGGATGATTTCCTTTACACTTAAGTGATAACTTCAGTGTCTCAACTACACTAAGAAAACCTTACTTAAAGGACATAACAATGGTTAAGGAAGTTCTTCTATGCCAGCAGGAAATAAAGTTTAAGATTTTAACTGGGTCTCTTCCTTTTGGGTTCTAGTGCTTAGGTAATATGTGTGGTGACAAAAATATTTGTGACACCAGCCCAACCTAAAATCAGGAAGTGTAGATGGCAAACTATTGAGTCTTTCTTGACACCAAAAGCAAAACAAAACAAAAGCAAAAAACAAAGAACCACCGTTCATAGTGGCGTGGATAATGCATCGGATAGAACTTAGAGTTTGACCACATTTTCAAATTTTCTGAGCTACCAAGGCATTAGAGCACCTAAAAAACCCATAGGTTTCAGAACCTGAAGAGCTTTGTAACCTTGGCAAGTTACTTAATCTTTAAATGCCTTAGTTTTCTTAGGTGCAGTGTGTAAATAGTAATAGATACCTACCTTACAATGTTGTAAGGATTAAGGGCTAAAGGCTTTACACATAAAGCCCCTAACACAATATGTTTAGATCAGTATACTTTTGATAACTGTAACAGATGTTCTGCATTAAGAGAGAGAGAAACGTTAGAAGAGAAGCACCATGTTTAAGAGTGATTTGCTTTAATAATTTCCCTTTATCAGCTATTCATTTGATGGTTAAGCCCTCAGACATTTATTTTGGACTTATTTTGCTATTTGTACAGCCTTTGCTTTCTAAAGATAAAATCATCGTTCTTTTCCAGATCCAGGTTCATTAGTTGTTCTTTAAATTTTTCCCCCTATGGATGCCATGTATGCCCTACAGGATCATTGGTTGGTTTTCATTTTGTTTTGTTTTTTTGTTTTTGAGGGTTTTGGGGTTTTTTTGATATATGATACAAAGCCTTAGATACCAGCTTAAGTCGTTTTTAAAAGTCTAAAAGTCTCTACAAAACTATCTGTTTCTAAGTCAGAGAACAGAGGAGGAAACCACTAAGAAACATCTTGTTATCTTGGAGAACTAAGTTTGTGGTACTCACAAATTTGCAGAGACTATATACATTTTTCAGGAGAAAAATCACGACAATGTTCCTGCTCTTGTACAGTTCATATTGTTTTATCCTTATCACCTATGTTACTAATCTTCAAGTGTTCAGGTTAAATTTGCCACGGAAGTAGTTATCAAGTCGTAATGGAAGAACTGTTCTTAAAAAAGAGCTTCTGTCTTCCTTTTTACTACTCACTTTAGAATGGAGACTTGAATCAAGGTATTCAAGAACATGTAAGAATGTTGCACCAAGGACTTTTTAAAACTTTTGTGGGTGTCTGACACATGATACTAAGATGTGAGGTTATTTTACTGATGAATACTCAGTATTTAATTTTCGTCTTTCACTGGCAGAAGAGAAGAAATTCTTCCCTCAAAATATAAGAACCAGTACCTCTGTTACTGTGTTCAGTTAGACTCTTCACCTTAAAATGCCATAATGGAGGAGAAATGGATCCATAGAATGGCCACTTTGATTCTTAGGGGATAAGGTATTGCAGGAACTTGACATGAAGAAACAATGGAGTGATTAAGGATTACTCAATGAATTTGGATTAAGGGCACTAGTTGGAGACCTGGGTTCAGATTCTGATACTGCCTTTTAAGCTGCCATATGTCTAATTTTAGAGAGAATCACATAGATCTCCAGATTATAGATTCCTTATCTATAAAATGAGGGGACTAGGGTAGAGAAAGACTGTTTCCAACTTCACTGGCTCTTTGGAGACATGAATTTCCATCAGTGGGAAAGAAATGAAAGTAGTATTTCAAAATAGCAGATAAATTTTGGAAAGTCATTATCCTCCAGAGATAGTTTGGGCTGAAAAGGGAATTTTTTTTTTTTAAGTGGTAATCAATATATGTTATATGTAAATGCTTTATGCAGTAAATAAGTGCAACCCATGACTCAGGAGAACAAGGACTTTCATTTAGCATATATCCCTAACAGTGAGGTTTAACTTCAGAAAGAAAAATTCAGTTTTTCAGAATAAGTTCCCTGGAGCTACAGTTAGATCAAGTATGGTGGCAGTTCTGAAGTATAATTACATATTTCAAATACTGGCTTTCGAGAGCTCGAAGACCTGGAGGGTGAGGAGATACTTTCCACAATTGTTGCATCTCCTGGCGGTATTAAATGGCTTGTTTTGCTGAGGAAAAGCAGATAAAGTCATAGGCCAGCCAGAGCTTAGAGGACCAGTTTCCTCCCACTTGTACTCAAGTTGCATAAAAGGCAGCGTTGGCAGGAAAGGATAAGTGGCGCCACTCTTACTAACTAGGATTAGCTTGACCACTATTGTGTGACCTGCCTTCTTGTAATGAAATTGAATAACTTTTATATTTTGTCATCCTACACGGTACAGATTGAAGGGTGCTGCAATTCTGCTCTATTTTTTCTCCAAATTTTGGAAATAACAGTGAACATGGCATGAGAGTAGATCACAACTGCTGCATATTATTCAGACCCAGCTAATCTAATCTTTCATCTCAGGGAGTAATATTAATGGTAAATCTATTTCATTAGTGGTCCTTACTCTTTTTTTCTCTTTAAAGATTTTATTTATTTATTTGACAGAGAGATACAGTGAGAGGGAGGGATCACAGGCAGGGCAAGTGGGAGAGGGAGAAGCAGGCTCTGATCCCGGGACCACTACGCAAGCCGAAGGCAGACGCCCAACGAATGAGCCACCCAGGCGCCCCAGTGGTTCTTTCTCTTTTTGTGATAGTGATATCCAGGTGTGGGCTAACTCCTATAGAAAGGCAGCTGCTATAGATAGTCCATTTTAAGTTATTTTCCTAAGCATCGCTTGCGTTTTCCCCCATAGGCTGATTGTTGGTGTTACATGCATGTCTAGCTCATGTAACGGAGCTATAGAAACTACTGTTCTAGTCTAGAACCCAGAGGGAGAACTTCTGGCTTTTATAGGAAATAGTTTCATTCGGTTATTTCAACAGATAATACATTTATTATTTTTTTGGAGTAGTACTGTACTTTCTGAACTTGAAAAGTATAATACCTGCCTTCAAGAAACTTGACATTGGGGCACCTATGTGGCTCAGTCATTAAGCTTCTGCCTTCTGTTCATGTTCTTGGGAGCAGAGTCCCCCATCAGGTTCCTTACTCAGTGGGAAGCGTGCTTCCCTCTCCCACTCACCCTGCTTGTATTCCCCTTCTTCCTGTCTGTGTCTCTCTCTCTCTCTGTTAAATAAATAAATAAAATCTTAAAGAAAAAAGAAACTTGACATTACAGATATGCTACAACTTGAACTTACCAGTTTTGTCTTTTAGTCCGCACATGATTTCCCCTTTATTTCCCTATCTTACCAGTAAATCTCTTTTCCGTGTGTGTCTTAGAATTTGAAAGCAAACATGACTGTCAGCTTTTTAGTCTTCCCATATCAAATTTTGGAGAACCAATTACAGATAATTGTTACTGCTGAAATAATTATCCTCCTCCTCCTCTAGTAAGTGGTTATAAGAAGATATTAAGAATTTAATTCCAAAGAACGAAGAGTTTAATTTATCTTCTGCCAGCATTTCTTCAGTTTAAATTAGCCTATTTAGTACTAGTGTCAAAATGCTTTTAAAAATCACTTAGTTGCCTCTTGTGTTTTTCTGTGCCATGTAGTGTTAGTTTGCAAGTGGTTTTTCATCTGCTTACTGATATATCCACTAAAAGTACTTCGCTTTTTTTTTTTTAATTTTAAATTACACTTACTAGTACTCCTAGTTTTTACAGTATGACTCTACAGTTGAACCTTTTTCTCTATGCTCTTGTATTACTTTCTTATTTATTTCTAATGTTCACTTACATTTCTTTTAAGAAGAAAGAGTAAATGCAGTTGAACATTTTAATCTTGAAGAAATTTTACTGTTTTATCTTTCATAATAAGATATATTTAGCTTTTAGAAAGTTTTTTTTTTTAGTATTTGTCATAGTTCTTAGATACAATTAGTAACTCCTTTTAGCCTCGGCTGACATTACTTAACAGTCTAGAACAACATATTTAACTGTTTATTCCTTTATGCTTTTTAAAGGTGTCATTTCATAAGTTTTCCTTGTTTAGCTGACTTATGTGTGTTTGTCCATCCACCTGCTTCTAGTAATTTGCTTCTAGTAATTTTGCTAGTAATTTGCTAGCAAAACACCTTATCCTACTATACCTCCAGGCGATATGGATCTGTGAAGCAGTTCGGTTTAGAGATCAGAACTTGACTAAAATCCTAGGTCCACTACTAAGAAGCAGTGGTCTTGGGCATTGAAACAGTATCTCTACATTTTTCTGTCTAGGAAGTGGAGATACTTTTTTTACAGGGTTCTTGTGAGGATTAAATTCATGTGACACACTTAGCATGTTATCTGACATAAACTCTTGAAATGCCTATTGTTATTATGTAATACAGAAAGTAATTTATAACATACAAAAAATTCAAAAGAATAAGTGTTTAAAAGAATAAAGAAAATATTGTTGTCAGACTACATTATTTGCAAGTATGTAAGAACTGTTTTAATCCATGAATCATTATTTTCAGGGGCACTCTTTCATAAAGCTCTTCATAAAGGAAAACTCACATAAATATCTCTACTACCTGTGCTGCGTTTTGTTTTCACCAAGTTATAAATGCTTTTACTTTAATATTGTAAAGCATATTACAGAAGTAGTTCTTTAAAAAGACATGTTGAGGAATAGAGTCTTTGGGAAGACATATTGCAATTTCCATCTGCTAATTTTTCAGTTTATTATGTATTTTTTTTCAAGATTTCAAAGATAGGGCTAATGTAAACTTTCCTCCTAAGATGTAAAAAGATTTATTTTTTGAAGGCAAATTGAAGTTGATGGTTTATTCTTTAAAAAACTGAACAGTATCAAGAAAAAGAAACCTCTGGGGTGCCTGGGTGGATCAGTGGGCAAAAGCCTCTGTCTTCGGCTCAGTTCATGATCCCAGAGTCCTGGGATGAGCCCCACATTCGGCTCTCTGCTTGGCCGGGAGCCTGCTTCCCCCTCTCTGCCTGCCTGCCTGCCTGCCTGCCTGCCTCTGCCTACTTGTGATCTCTGTCTGTCAAATAAATAAATCTTAAAAAAAAAAAATCTTAAAAAGAAAAAGAAACCTGTAAAATATATCAAATCTGTGACCTCTGACAATAGATGAGCAATATATACAAGGAAAGTACATCGTAGAAGGGGCTTTCCAATTATTCAGTCCATTCTCCCAAGTTGGCAAGAAATTTTTTTGGCTTACCAGAGCTCTTTAGCCTGAAAATTAAATACAGGTAAAAAAAACATAACGTATTCCCATGTTGGAAACAGTTTATAGCTGTTTATATGACTTGTGGATAGATTTAACTAATGAACTATTAGATATGAATAATTTTGTTAATTTGCAACCATAGGCATGTTTTGTACTTAAGGAAAGTAGTTGGCCAGTGTCTTTTGACATGTGAATTTTGTTAAGTTTCTAAATTCTTAGGAGAGTAGGTTCTATATAATTCAAACGTAAATAATTTTAACTTCCACTTACATTCACCACTACATGGCAGATGTGTATGCCTGCTTTTGAAATGTTTCACTCAAACATTCTCACCTAGGGGTGCTTGGGTGACTCAGTGGGGTTATGCATCTGCCTCCAGTTCAGGTCATGATCCCATCCCAGGATCCTTGTATCAAGCCCTGCATTGGCCTCCCTGCTCAATGGGGTGTCTGCTGCTCCCTCTCCCTCTGCCTTCCCCCTGGCTTATGCATTCTCTCTCTCTTTCTCTCTGTCAAATGGATAAAAATCTTTTTAAAAATTCTCATCTAGATCTAGCCTTAAATTTTTTACATAGAAAAAACACCTGTGGGGCACCTGGGTGGCTCAGTGGGTTAAAGCCTCTGCCTTCAGCTCAGGTCATGATCCCAGGGTCCTAGGATTGAGCCCCACATCAGACTCTGCTCTGGGGGAGCCTGCTTCCTCCTCTCTCTCTCTCTGCCTGCCTCTCTGCCTAGTTGTGATTTCTCTCTGTCAAATAAATAAAATATTAAAAAAAAAAAGAAAGAAAAAACACCTGCTTTGAATGTTCAATTTGTTTCTTTTGCCATTTGTTTTAGTGTATTTTTAGCAAATCATTAAAGAACAGTGTGAATAAATATGCTGAGGATTTTTTCCTATTGATTTTTCTCATATTCATTCTTCAACTTAAGGTTGTCTGACTAAAACTTTTTATTTGTAATTAACCCATAATAGTTAAATAATACCCTTGGTTTAATGTGTTTGGCTTGTATTTATAAGTTTGGCATTAAATGGGTTTTTGCAGTGTTGCTTATTTTTCATGAAGCGAAATGAAAATTTTAATTTTCACATAGCACTAGTGATTGTTTAAAAATACTGAATCAGATCTGCCTCCGAGCTCCTGTCACTCCTCACTGCCTCCCAGCCTGTACTTGATCTGTCTCTCTACTGCCCCCTGTGACCTCATTTACCACTACTCCCTGATTCTCTATTTACTCCCCATATAAAATAGCATGCATTCACCTGCATCACTTTTTTCCCCTCTGCTGCCTTTATTTACATGTATTCTTTGGCTGCCTCAGGAATTAAACTTCTTAAAGGGAGGTACTTTGTTTACTCCTGTATTACTGACTCTTAGAACAGTGTATTACATATAGTAGGTGCTCAGTGAATATTTTTGAATATCTTAAATTTGGTAAGCCGATTTATATTACTGAGGAAATCTTCCAGGTCCATATATTTTTAATAAAAGCTAATAGTTATTTAACATTTGCCATATGCCAAGAACAGTTGTGACAACATTATTGTCATCTTCAATTTATTGATGAGGAAATGGACCACACAGATGTCCAGGCACTTGCCCAGAGTAACACATCTAGAAAATAAGAGTCTAGATTTAAATTTAGATGTCTGCTGTAAGGACATGTATTTAACAGTTTTCACTAACTTTTACAAGACATTAAACAAAGAATGCCTTATTTTACTATAATAAGGATGAGTTACTAGTGTATACCTTACTAGTTAAAAATTACTTAGAAAGAAATTTATAATTCTGAAGTTTCTGAACCAATTCGGTGAGTTTTTTCCCCCTGTATGTACCTATTATAAAAGAAAAACTTTCTGGACTCTTGCAGTACTTTGAATAATGTCTGTAAGTTGGATGCCCTTTAACAGAAGGAAAGCAAACCGATGTCTGTGTAGGTGCAAAAGAAAATCTTGGGTATTGTAGTGAAGATGCTCACTACTTAATCTTAGAAAGTATAACAGTTATGAGCTATAGTACGTGCTTCAGAATTAGTAGTCTTGTAACCAGCTTCCACAACTTTAAAGTTTTATATAATCCTTTGATCTTTAGATTGTGGTCTTTGCTGTGCATGTAGTACTATGTTGTATGAATCTGTGATTTATGCCCAACTTTTCCCAATTTTTCTTCAGATTGAGCATTAAGAATATATTCCATAGTCCATTATATACTTACCTAAGTACTATGTTTTTGGCATAGGTTATAAATATTTAAATGTTATGCAGTAACTGAAAATCCTTACTAATCGTGGCCATTCATTATAAAGGTCCTTCATTGAGTACTCATTAAATATCTTCCATGAGCTCTATGGAGTACTATAAGATGAGAGAGACCTTATTGTTCCAGTGGCAGCATTTGATTATATCGAGCAGATGTACCTGAGAAGCACATGAAAAAGAAATAGAGAACAATACAAGATGGTCTGATGCCTAAATTTGGGGTATAGGAGTGTAAATACTGTTGAAATTCAGAGAATAAAAAGAACAAGATAGCAAAAGCTTCATGAAAGAGATACATCCTGAGATCCTTTTTCTTTTTTACGTGTATTTGCCTGAAAGGAAGATGAGGCTGAATAAGGTATCAAACATGAAGTGCAAAATCTGAAACCAGTCAAATAACAATGTAGAGTCACTGATAAGAACCTGCTCCCAAGTGGTTCCAAACATAGGATAACATCAGTGAATACTGTCTGAGATGATGTTCCACCACAAAAGGAAGAGCCCTTCCTACTCCAATCAGATAGTACAAAGTAAATAATTTTGAAGTATAGATATTTGGGGTTTTTTTTAATAGCTTCAGGGGAGCTAAATTATAGAGGCTTAAATTTTGGTGGTGGGGTTCTGGAAGTAATTTCCTGTATGTCAGAAAAGTTGAACCTAGTTTTTAGGATTTGGAAATAACAATTATATGGATAAATCTGAGTTCAATCAAGGGTAAAAAATGAAAAACTCAATTTAAACAAATTTCAAATACTTGGCTTCATATAGAGGTAGTTTTACAAACATCACTATAAGTAGGTACAGGATTTCTCATTTTAGCTTTGTTGTTATGATTTTTAGTTATAGGGGCACCTGAGTGGCCCAGTTGTTAAGCTTCTGCCTTCTGCTCAGGTCATGATCCCAGGCTTCCTTCTCAGGGGAGGTGTGCTCTCTCTCCCACTCCCCCTGCTGTGTGTTCCCTCTTGCACTGCATCTCTGTCAAATAAATAAATAAATAATCGATCCTTTTTTTTAAGGGGGGGGAATTTAGTTACATACTTTGGTTAGTGCTTGATATTATCAGTGTTTCTGAACTTAATCAGGTAGAAGTGAAAATAATCAGTCATGTGATCACACTGTACAGTATCGTACAATATCAAGCATTTGTGTCTACAAAGATGTAATTTTCATGTCCCAGTGCATAATTTTTCATCAATTTATCATTCTCTTAGAATAGTATAAAGATTTTTTTTTAAGGGTAACTAATTTCAGAACTTCCTTTTAGATTATTTCTTGAGAGAATCAGGTAGTACATTTACTAAAATTACCTTAAATAGGGTGCCACATATTTAGAAAGATATTGGTGAGTATGCCCAAGCTGAGCAGATTTCTTTGGATTTCAGTTTTATTATTAAATGAGTGGTGGTAGGCCACCTGAGAATGAGCCTGGGCTTCGAGCTCTGTGCTCAGCAGGGAGTCTGCTTAAGATTCTCTTTCCCTCTCTCTCAAATAAAATCTTTAAATGAGCAGTGGAAGGGGTAATTAGAAGGGAGATCTGATAAATTAAGAGATTTTGTCCACTTTTCCTGTATAAAATGGGATAAGTTCTGCCTTCCAGGACTGTTAAAAAGAGTTTATTGAGTTACTGTATTATGGAAATGTTACCACTGTGTTCTCAATGAATTCTTATTCAGTGTTTTTGTTTTGTTTATTTAGTTTCGTCATTGGGAGACAGCTTTAAAAACAATAACCCAGGGGCGCCTGGGTGGCTCAGTGGGTTAAGGCCTTGGCCTTCAGCTCAGGTCATGATCTCACGGTCCTGGGATCGAGCCCCGCATTGGGCTCTCTGCTCAGCTGGGAGCCTGCTTTCCTCTCTCTCCGCCCGCCTCTCTGCCTACTTGTGATCTCTCTCTGTCAAATAAATAAATAAAAAATAATAATAATTCTTTAAAAACAATAACCCAGGAGGGGCACCTGGGTGGCTCAGTGGGTTAAGCCTCTGCCTTCCGCTCAGGTCATGATTTCAGGGTCCTGGGATCGAGTCCCGCATCAGGCTCCTGGGATGGAGTCCCGCATCAGGCTCTCTGCTCAGCAGGGAGCCTGCTTCCTCCTCTCTCTCTCTGCCTGCCTCTCTGCCTACTTGTGATCTCTGTCTGTCAAATAAATAAATAAAATCTTTAAAAAACAACAACAGCAACAATAACCCAGGATTAAAAGAGATGAACAAAGACTGTTATTCCTTAGATTAGTTCTAATTAAAAAAAATTTAAAAGTTGGCAGAAATTTTTAAATAAACTGTTAAATCCCCTTAACAGTAAAATTTTTACTATTAAAATTATTATAGTGGCTATTTTATCCATACCTATACAAACTAGAATTGGGATCTAGAACACAAAATTAACACTACACTTACTTTGTAATACCTTGGATATTTGATCTGTTTGTGAAACCATTTTAACACATGATACCTCCTAGTAAGGAAAACACAGTTTTTTCTTTATAAAACAAAAATTTGGTTTCTTGACTAACCTGTGCAAGAGGCATTAAACAACTGCCATCAGTAGCCAAAGATTGTCTAAAGCTGCTTTAAGTACAGAGTAGGAGTGGTTTTGGTTGTTGAATAGGAATAATATTCCATACTTTTAAAAAAACAGGACTTTGAGAGCGTAGGCTTTTAAAATTTATTACCTTGAGAGCTTAGGCTTCTAAAATTTATTAGAAATTGAACTCGAAGAACTTGTACTTGAATTGATAATGTGTACCACAGGATATACAGTTGAATTTGTAATGACTGGTATTTCCAAAACAACTTCAAATAAATATCTTATGCTAAATATTTTACTAAAAGTTTTTCTAGCAAGTGTGAATGGGTGTCCTGGTTATTTAGAGTCATAAATATTCTGTCACTGTTGTATCTAAATATAACATTTTGCTAGCTTTTATTGTCATTAAATATGGTAATAGATTACTGTGTTACATGGAAACTTTAGAACTAGAACAGCCCTAAGAGCTTCATTAAGGGTGTTTTTGGCCTATTTATTAGTTGAGTAAAATGTTTAACCATTAGGATTTTTCAGTTGTATAAGTATTTAAGACTGCTTGACATGCTGACATGGTTTGGAAAAGGAGATGTGGTGTTTGCTGTACTAAAAGGTTAAAATATGCATACTTTATATTACTAATTGTTCCTTTTACTGTAAGTTAAATATAAAATGACAAATTATAAAAACTAGGTTAGCCTAAATTTCCTTATGCTTTAACTCTGATAAACTTTAACATTTAAACTTTTGCATTCTGTATCTGAAACCATAATGTTCACTCTGCATCTAGATTCTTCCATGCTTTAATAGAATGATTGCACTTGAAAAAGCTAGTCATTGCCTAGTTCAAGACTGAAATAAATGTTCTCCAAACTGTAGAATCAAGAAAATGATAGCTCAAAATGAAAAGGTAATAAACCTAACCATTTTCATGGAGTTTGACTTTCGTTCCAAGTTACGTATGTTACTAGAGAAACAAATTAAAAAAAAAAAAAATACTGAGGTAAGAATCACATAGCATTAACCATTTTAAAGTGCTAAATTCAGTGGCATTTAATACATTCACAATATTATGCAATTAGGCAAAGTTTTAAATAATGTTTTATTCTGAAATTAAAATTCTAAGAATAGTAAAGGAAACACCTGTAATCCTTATCCTAATTCACCGATTTTTAAGATTTTTGCCGTATTTGCTTTACATTCTCTTCTTCCTCTTCCACTTCATCTATACACACACACACACACACACACACACACACACACACACACACACACACATTTCTGATACATTTTTAAAAGTAGGTTACATACCACCTTTGCCTCAGAACTTCAGTTGCATTTCCTAAGAACAGAGATCATTCTACATAACCATAGTATGGGTATCAGCTTCAAGAAATTTAACATTGAAACAATAATTTTCTCTCTCTGTAGTCTGTATTCCAGTGTTAAGTCATCTCATTCCAGGGTAGGCTTCTGTCCAGAATCATGTATTTGTCATGACTCTTTAGTCTCCTTTAATGAGGAGTTCCTTAACTTTTCTTTGCCTCTCATAACATTGGCATTTTTGAAGATTGTAAGCCAGTTATTTTATTTCTGTACTTAAGGTTATTCCTCAATTTGAGGTTAGCTGATGTTGTATGTATTCTGAGCTGGGATAGCACATTAATAGCATGTCCTTTTCAGGAGGAACACAAGTTCTGTATGCTCTTGTTAATTTTGAGCACTAAGTCAAGGTGTTGTCTGGTTTCTTCACTGTGTAGTTAACTGTTCTCATCGTAATAAGAAATAAGCCGTCTGTGGGGAGATAGTCTAAGATCTCTTCTCATCAAACTCCCCCCTAGAGTTAGCATCTGCTGATGCTTCTTGCTTCAACTAGTCTTCATTGTGATGGTTACAGTTGGTGACTCACCCCCTTCTATTACCTTTCCCCACATTTCTTTTTTTTTTTTTTTAATATTTTATTTATTTGACAGAGAGAAATCACAACTAGGCAGAGAGGCAGGCAGAGAGAGGAGGAAGCAGGCTCCCCGAGGAGCAGAGAGCCCGATGTGGGGCTCGATCCCAGGACCCCGGGATCATGACCTGAGCGGAAGGCAGAGGCTTTAACCCACTGAGCCACCCAGGTGCCCCACCTTCCCCCACATTTCATCCTTGTATGTATTTATCAGTGTACCATACAGAAGAGCTTTCATTACTCCCCCTCCTCCCCTCCATCCCTCCCTCATCATTTTATTCAGTGGGTTGTAATTCCATACTGTCATTTATTTCAGCATTCAAGTTGTCACAGTTTTGGCCAGTGGAAGCCTTGTAAAGCAGGCCTTTGTCTTTTTAGTGTGTGTTTTGTTTGGTTTTATTTTCATTTTGTTTTTTGGGCACTTTCTCACTTTCTGGATAAGATGTTTCAAACTTATCCTGTACTTTTACTACTTCGGCCCTGAAGTCAGTCATTTCTCCAAGGACCCCTGGTCTTGGTTACTTTTAGTGCTGAGGCAGATTTTTAATTTATTTCTTATTTTATTTTATTTTATTTTATTTAAATACAAATGACAGGGTAGGTTATATATAGAGAGATATTTGTCACAATTAAGGTGTTAGAATTTCTTAGTATGTAGAAACACCTACTGTAAGTACAAAGAGTTGGCACGTGGGAGAAGTACAGTGGTGATTTTCTTCTGGATAATTAAGGTTTTGTTTTCATATTTTTAAACTTTAAGAGAATAAGCTATGTGAAGCCTGCTCCATTGCTGTTCTCTCCCTGCTTTTCCACTTCTAGCATTGTAATTTGCTTTCTACAGATCAGTTTAGTATAAAAAAAAAAACAATCAAAACACGTGCTTTACAAGTATATGTATTGTAGATAATATAATTATGTCAATAAAATGCTTCTATAAAATGTATTCTTCCAGTGGTATTTCCTGTTACAGCCACCTACCTATAATTCATATACTTCTGTCATAATATAACTCTTGTTCAGTTTTTGAATTGTTTATGCTGGCAACTGATTACTGAGTAATTTAAGTATCAATTATGACAGCACTATTCTAATTAGAAGCTGGATGCTGACACTTCATTTAGCAAACAAGTGTAAAAATACCTATGGGACTTTTGTAGAATTAAGTATTGAGGATTGATTTTCTATAGATATATATCTTTGGATATGTATCTTAAGTTTAGATTTATGCTTACTTTATCTGCAAACCAAATACATAATTCATTTGAATATGAACTCCTTTTGACTTAAATTGGGGAAAATTGGTTATATGTGGAGAGTGGCATTTTTCCAACAGTTAAAAAAAATCATGTATGTATATTAAAAAACAGCGAAATTACACAGTTTTAAATGAAACAGGGCTCCTGGGTGGCTCAGTAGTTAAGTGTCTGCCTTCAGCTCAGGTCATGATCCCAGGGTCCTGGGAGCGGAGTCCCACATTGGGCTCCCTGCCCAGCGGGAGCCTTCTTCTCCCTCTCCCACTCCCCCTGTTTGTGTTCCAAACCTCTCTCGCTGTCTCTCTCTCTCTGTCAAATAAATAAACAAAATCTTGTTTAAACTTTTTTTTTTTTTAAGATTTATTTATTTATTTACTTGACAGAGATCACAAGTAGAGAGGAGGAAGCAGGCTCCCTGCTGAGCAGAGCCCAACTGGGGCTCCATGCCAGGACCCTGGGATCATGACCTGAGCGGAAGGCAGAAGCTTTAACCCACTGAGCCACCCAGGCACCCCAAAATCTTTATTAAATAATCCTTAAAAAAATAAAATAAATACAAGTAAGTTGCCCATTAAGAGTAAGAGTCTGAGAAATTTGATGGAGATACAACATCACTGTTTGATTTTAACGCAGATAATATCTCTTTGGTCATGTTGGGATTTATAAGGAGTAATTTGAAAATAACACATTCACATTCCTTTTAGACTGATAACATTTTTCAGAGTTTTTTAGGATACATGATGATAATCTTTTAGTGAATGAATTAAAGTATATTCTCAATGTTTATATAATCTCTGATAAGAAAGCTAAAATTGTAGGTATGCTTCTCATGTCAGATACCCATATGACAGAGAATGGGGTTTTATATTGATTGCAAAAAGCCACAGGATGACCTGGTTTATTCATTTCATTAATATTTATTGATCATTTAGAACTGTTTCAGATATTTGAAGTGTACTTGTAAGTAAGTCTTGGTAGGAAGAGATAAATAAAAAAGAAGTAAAGAAAATATTTTTAAGTGTGAAGTGAAGGGGCTAACATAGAAAATGATGAATGGGACTATTTTAAATAGAATAGGAGAAGAAAGCCTTTCTGAGGACGTGGGGTTTATGTTAAGACTTAAATGATGTTTAATGAGAGTAGAGGAAGGAAGTTCCTAGAGAGCAGATACTATGGAATAAGCAACGTGGTGAAAGAGCTGGTGAGAAAGAGAACAGTATGAAAGAACATGGAGGAAGGTAGTGTCAGGGAATGTTTGGTCATTGCATGGAGCTTGGATTTATTGTAAATGTAATAAGAAGCTGGTGAGGAATTTCAGTAAGAGAGTGAAATGATTCCACTGGTATAACTACTCTTGCTACTCAGTTGGATAATAGATCAGAAGGGGGACAAATAGAAAGGGGGCAGTGGTTAAAATTGTGGTTATAACATAAGCAGTTAGGAGCAAAAGCCCTAAACTTTTATCTCTGGATTCAGACTAAGTTGAAATCCTAAGCATACCACTTAACGGTTGTATGACCTTGAGCAAGATATTTAACCTCTTTGTGTCTCAGTTTCCTCATCCGTAAAATGGGAATAGTAATAGTAATTGCCTCATAAAGTTGATAGATTAGATGAATTGTTTATAAAGGGCTTAGAACATTGCCTGGCCCATAGAGTTAAGTAAGTGTTTAAAAACTGGTAAATCAGGCCCTCTTATGGAATAAAATGTGAAGTGGGCAATGAGATGTGCTCAGTTGCTTGTGCTATTTGCCTTATTTGGGAAGGAATACACAAGAGTTATTGCTGTGCAGAGTCCTTTGCACAGCTCTTCTGCAGTAACAGTGTAAAGCAAAGGCATAGTACTAGTATGTCCAAGTTTCAGTTAACAAGGTGCCATGCAAAGTGAGAGCTGCTTGTATAAGAATTAAGCCTCTGTAGAGGGGAAACCTATGATGGCTCCTTAATCCATAGTTGACAGCAGGAGTAGGAGGTTTAAAGGTTTTGAAGTATTTTTTAACTTTAGATTTTGGTGTTTAGCTCTTCACAGGTTTCTGTGGACATAGAATTCTTGTGCCAGTGTGTGTCTTAACTTAGTTTTTGTTAGGGGTCAGTAAGCCAGTTTTAGGGATACAGCAAATTAACAAGTCTTTCTGGCCGTGCCTTCAAAAGACCTCAGACTGAAACAGGAGAGCCTTCACCCCCCCCCTTTTAACTTATTATTTAAGACCTTTATTAATGGGTGCTTGCCGTTTATTGACTTTTTTGAAAAAATCAAGTTGTAAACTTTCATTGCAAATTAAAAATGAGGTTCTTAAAAATCTCTACTTGACCAGATACGAAACAATTTAAAAATCTTTAAAGGTGTATTGAAAAAAACCAGGCTTTTTTTTTTTTTTTTTAAACACGTTTGTCATTACCAAAAAGAGATGTCTTTAGGTAAAAATAATAAAAACCCCATGCTGCATAGAGAATGCAGATAGCTCTGTTTATCTGGTCAGTTTATCTGGGCAAAAAGCATGCACTTAAGGTCTTCAGCTCCAGTCTTTTGTTCATTTCTCATTGCTGGAATTCCATCTTCATTTCTTCGTGTTGGATGACTGAACCGGATGATGGTAGAGATAGTGAGCCAGCATTTACTCAGCCCCGCGAGTAATGGGAGTAAAAAGCCTCCGGAGCAGACGAATTCTCAGCTGGTGGATCAGCTGCTTTTGTTTCTTTGCCATCTTGTGGTTTAGGGTTTTCTGGGCATCTGCGACTGTAGTTGAAGGTGCAGCAGTACCGATGTTGAGGTGGCTGCTGACCCTGGGTCTCATCTTGATTTTTCTTTTTTTTTTTTTTTTTTTTTTTTTTAAAGATTTTATTTATTTATTTGACAGAGAGAGATCACAAGTAGGCAGAGAGGCAAGCAGAGAGAGTGAGAGGGAAACAGGCTCCCTGCCGAGCAGAGAGCCCAATGCGGGACTCGATCCCAGGACCCTGAGATCATGACCCGAGCCGAAAGCAGTGGCCTAAACCACTGAGCCACCCAGGCGCCCCTCATCTTGATTTTTCTTACCTTCCTCGTTACCATCCTCTCTAGGTTGTCTTTGGAGAGGAGGAGCCCTGCAGAATTGTCGTCTATAAGCCTGATACATATTCTGTCTTACTGGTCTACCTTGTTCTCCTGCACCCTAGTTGTCAGCATCTTCCATCACTTCTCCCTGCATGGGAGGGTTGGCATACTGTGGTTGACGCCCATAGGGTCTCTGCATGTAGTAAGGTGGGAACCGTCGCATGTGGTTGGGCCGGCCCTGTTGGGCCTGGCCTTCGGGAGCACTTTCCAATCCCTCGTTCTTTTCTCCACTCTCACTATTCTGGTAATTCTGCCGGTAATTGCATGGAAGACCCCTGCGACGTGGATAGCATCTATAATGGTTACGGTCTGCTTCATATTTACTGCCTTGCACTGGAACTCCACCAGGGCCTGTCAACATTTGCTGCCTCCACACCCTTTTCTCCTTCAACAACATCCAACTGCGCAGTCTCTCCATCTCCTACACTGTGAAGGTACTTCCTGGGGTGCTTTTTCTTTATGGCAGGCTGGTGTACAAATACATCTTCCTTGGTGTCATTCTTGTTGACAAAACCATATCCGTTTCTTACACTGAACCATTTCACTGTTCCCAAAACCTTCCTTGCCATGACCTTCTTGTCCCCGCTGGCAGGCGCTGCGGACTGCGCCACTGCCTGTGGTGCTGGACTTGGTGTCTGCGGCGCTGAGGGCAGGGTTAGCCGGCGGCTGCTGGGTCTTAGTCTTGCTGCTCTTGTTTGTGGTGATGGTGAGTGGAGCGGGCTGCGCCAGCTGCGGCTCCTCCTGAGGTGTGATGGTAACTAGGCCGGCAGCGGCAGTGGGGCTGCTCAGGGTTTCTGGGGTCCTTTTTTTTTTTCTTTTCCCCTTTTATTTTAAGTAGGCTCCATGCCCATCTTGGGGCTTGAACTCAAGACTCTTGAAATCAGGGGTCACATGCTCTACTGCCTGAGCTGGCCAGGTTCCCTCCACCCAAAAAAATTCATGAAGGTAATATTTCTCATGTCATTCTCTGTATATTTGTTGGTTAGAGGATATTTATTTTAGCCCCCTCTATTCATGTCTTACTCTCAGTTTCTTTGTTTTACATTCCCCTGTTACCAAGAGATTATGGATTCTGCTCATGTATTCACTGGTCAGTTATTAAATATCCATTTTATGTGAGGCATTCATGGTTAGATACTGAGAGGGAAATAAGAATGCATAATATGTGGGACAGTAATTTCTTCTTGTTTGAGGTGCTCAGGTTCTCCAGAGTCACCACAAAGACTGAATTAGCAAATACTGAACCTTTGTTCCTGCGTTAGGTTTCTGTGCACCTCTGTGCACATTTTCATCATCCCATCAATGCATAGCCATGTTTTGTGTCAATTTCTTTTTTTTTTTTCTTAAAGATTTTATTTACTTATTTTTTGACAGAGACAGAGATCACAAGTAGGCAAAGAGGCAGGCAGAGAGAGAAGGAAGCAGGCTCTCTGCTGAGCAGAGAACCCAATGCAGGGCTCGATCCCAGGACCCTGGGATCATGACCTGAGCCGAAGGCAGAGGCTTTAACCCACTGAGCCACCCAGGTGCCCCATTGTGTCAATTTCTATATGAACACATTTATCATATACATTGTTGATTCAGTGACACTGAGCAGGGGGCCAACAACACTCATGCCTGAACAAAGCTTACTGACATAGGCATTTTCTTTGTAAGGCACATTGTAGCCTTCTTAACACTTAGAACTCTATAGACGGCACCTTGACACCAGGCTTGAAGGTCATTAAACAGTGAAATCACCAAAAAACCACAAAGATGTGAAAAATCATGTCATTGCGTAGACTGGGAAAGGGCACTTCTTTACAGATGAGAACTAAAACAATAAGGCAGAGCATAACCTTTCTGACCTTATCTGGGAATATGCACAACAGATGACTCAAATTTTTCACTGCTCTGCACATCTTCACAAATGACCGTGAAAGTGCTGTGAATATTGATTTTAGTGTTAAAAAAACATTTTAGTGAGCAAACTCAAATACAGAATCCTCAAATAAGAAAATCAACTGTACTTGTTTCCAAAAAAGCTTACAACGTTTAAAGGGGGAATTAAGATTAAGTTCATACATAGCTATTGTACAGGACACTATATTCATAAGGGCTATAAATGTAATGTTTATTTCATAGAAATTTAAATTTAATTTAAATTTCAGATGGTAATAAAGTATAATTATCCCATAAAGGAAGTCAAACAGAAGTAATGGGAGGAAAGGCTAGACAGGTAGTTTGAGGCCAGATCAAGCAGTTCCTGATCACCAGGACTTTTTTAGTCAGAGGAAAGAACCTGTTTAAGCTATTTGTTCAATTACTCAATAAATATTTATTAGATATCTGCTATCACTAAGCCTGTTAAAGGCACTGGGGATCTTTAAGTGAGAAAGACAGTTTGTGTCTTCTGGATGTTTTCAGTCCAGAAGGGGAGAAAGACAAGAAAATACACCTGTCTGTTATAGTACACTAGTTTTAGTTTTAGGTCAGGATAAAGAACAGGGTGCTTTGAAGTGCATATAGGCAGATCTCCAGAGTTAAAGGAAGACTCCTTGGAGGAAATGACATTTAAACTAAAACCTGATGGTAAGGTGAAGTGAGGCCAGGGGCAGGGATGGACAGGCAGAGGGCTTTCAGACAGAGGGAACAGCTTGTACAAGGGTCTAGAGGTGAGAATGACAGTGATGGGACTAAAAAAGTAAACTGATACCTCATACCAAGGACCTTTGTCATGTTAAGGAATTTGGACTTCATCTTGAAGGTAGTAAGGAAGATTTCATAGGATTTAAAATGGGGGCATAGATAGGATTGGTATTTCAGGAAGAGTTTGCTTTGGCCATAGCATGGTGGGAGATAGAGGAGAAGCAGACTTTAGTTACAATATTGTTGACAATAATCTGGGTAAGAAATGGTTGGGACCCCCAGTCTAAGGTAGTGGCAGTGTAGGTAGGGAGAAGTAGATGGATATATTAGAGATACTTACAGACTACAGGAGAAACGGCCAGGGAATGGATTTGATGATGGATGGGAAGAGGGGAGGGAAGTAATAAGTTATAAGGTTGAAGTCATAACTGTGGATGTTACTGTCCATTGATTCATGAAGAGGAAAATGTTTGGGGAAGGTGGCTATGAATTAGTGATGGGCCAACCTGACCAACATTAAATGTTGGAAAACTGAATCTGGTCACCGTTTGAAAGATGAATAAATAGAGAATATACCCAAAATGGAGGGATTGTTCAGTGGCTCTTGTATTTATTTGAGAGAGAGAGAGAAAGAGCACACACAAAAGCAGGAGGAGGAAAAGGGAGTAGCAGATTCCCCAGCTGAGCAGGGAGCCCAAAGTGGGCCTTAATCCCAGGACCCTGAGATCAGGACCTGATCTGAAAGCAGACGTTTGACTGAGCCACCCAAACGCACCCGTCCCGCCCCTGGGTTCCTGCCTTTTTTTTTTTTTTTTTTTTTTTTTTTTTTTTAAAGAATTTATTTGAGAGAGAGAGTGAGAGGGAGAAGCAGACTCCCCACTTAGCAGAGATCCTGATGCAGGACTCAATCCCAGGACTTTGAGATCAGGACCTGAGCAAGTGCTTAACTGACTGAGGCACCTCTGCCCCTGGCATGTCTGTATTTTTAATGCAGCACGAGCAAAGACTCCCAGAGATGACTCCAAACATCCAAGAATTGCATGGAGTCTACCCAACTTTATGACGTGCCCTCAGATCATTTTTCAGGATGAGAAATAATGAAACTGCCTTCATGTTGGCCCCTTTTCAAATACGTGGAAACTAGTATTTTTAAAAAGCAGCTCTAATGCATAAGAATAATAATTTTTTCACCCTTGGGACTTGATAAAGCTAATTTCTTTTTGAGTATCTCATGTATGTATTTCATCAATCCTTGTGAAGAATGTTACCCCTGATCAGGGTGCCCATAAAAATAGCAGTCTGTGAGGGTAAGGGCTGTGAAAAGAGGCAATCCCTCTCTTCTTGAGCTCTTTGCCCTGTTTCTGTTAGTTCAACAGTGCGTTATAAAATACCATAAAAGAAGCCAAACATGCAGGAAGAAAAAGGAAAGATGTTTAATATAGGGTTATTAAAGAGGATTAAGAAGTTAACACTTAAAGCTAAAAATAGAAAACTTTGAAGGGATGGAATAAAGTTTAAAAGGTTTTTAAAACCCAATGGGGAAAAAAGGGGCATAAACAGTAAAACTGATGAGACTTAAACAAAATAGGAAACTGAAATCAACAGTAAAGATAAGTCAAGAGGTTTGATTAAAAATAAGTGAGATGTAAAGCAAGATAAAAGGCTGAAAGTCAGCCATCAGATAGGAATTTAAGAACATAAAAATGAAAGGTTAAAGGAAAAGCTATCCCTTAAGAAAAAATAAGAACTAACAGATACTAAAAACAAGTGGTAAGAGGAAAGGTATAGACAGTTTTGGAAGTCTAATATAAAGGGCAGTTTTTAAAATAGTGGGGTTTGGGGGACACTTAGAAAATGCTCCAGGAAGAAGATATGTTACACCCAAAGTTTTAGAAATGTTTAGTGTAGTCCCCTCTTGGAGACTCTCAGTGCAGTTTAGAATTATAGTCTCTGAGAAGTGCTATAGTAATAAAATTGCCTTTGTTTTACATAACATCGCCCAAACCTTATCATGTTTTTACCAGATACTAGAGTACTGTTTTAGAAGAAAATAAAAATGGAAATCTTAAAAGTTGCAGAGATAGACAGTTAAAAAGAAGAAGCCCAATGGACTTGGGGCTGGATTTGGGTGGGGGCTGGCATTCCTAGGAAATAGTGTCCAGCACTGTTCAACTAGCCAAAAGATAACACATGACACCCTTCCCTTCTGGTCCTTCATCCAGAACTGTCTTCAAAGGCTTTTATGTGTGCAGACAGGGCACTGATAGAACATGTAGGCTGCTGAGCCAGAAGAGTGGAAACTGATCCTCAGCAGAATTAAATCAGCTCAGCCATGGGACAATGCCCTAGCAAATGAAGAGAGAGGTTTTATATAGGAATGCTGTTTTTCTTTTCCTTAAGAGAGATTAAGTTTTTCACTATGTAAATACAGTTTTAAACAAATGTGTCCCTTAACACTGTTTTTCATGGTTTTTTTCCTTTTAGGTTTTGTCTACATGAACATTTGTTTTTATATAGTTGATAGTGGTTAGTGTTCACCATTTTTGGGTAATGAGAGCTCTTTCTCTATGGCAGGGAGAAGAAAATATTTTCTAGTATGGCAGCCTCTGCCTGTTCCATTGCTGTATTGTTCCAAGTACCATTGCTGCCACATTTTGGAAGCAGCTTTTTATCCTGCTTTCCCGAACCACTTAACACCTTCTTTTCTTTTGCCACCAATAGAACATCGCCTCCCCAAAATCTTACTGCCACCAGATGCCTCTCCGAAAAGTAACTCTTTAACATCATGGGACTAGGGGCGCCTGGGTGGCTCAGTGGGATAAAGCCTCTGCCTTCGGCCCGGGTCATGGTCCCAGGGTCCTGGGATCGAGCCCCGCATCGGGCTCTCTGCTCTGCGGGGAGCCTGTTTCCTCCTCTCTCTCTGCCTGCCTCTCTGCCTACTTGTGATCTCTGTCAAATAAATAAATAAAATCTTTAAAAAAAAAAAAAATCATGGGACTAACTAGAGAATGGTTGGGACAGCTTTTTTGTAAGCCTGTCATCTGCTGCCAACTCATGGTAGCAGCAGTACCTGTGCTGGAGGGAGAGTAGAAGGGCTTCTATATGTCGATCCAGACCCATGAACAACCAGACATTTCCTAGTTTAATGATTTGTGCTCTTGGGCCCTTAAATGCTTTGTTCAACCAGCCACCTCGTGGAGTGAATTATACAACCGTATTTTGGCATTTTGAAAGCTCAGAATTCTGTAATTTCTTATATTCCTGAATTATAGACATAAAACCTTATGCTAGATAATTTCCCTTCTTACTATAATAGCTTAAAAGTCTTTGTTTTTTGTATAATTTGCTTTGGGATGTTCAGTTCCAGTAGTAGATAAGAATGAGTTTAGTGAATCCCCAAAAAGTTAAAGACTTTATCAGCTGATGTCAGATTACCACTAAAGGAGAAATTACTGCTTTATGTAAAATAAAACCATAGCTCACAGTTGGTGGTACCACAGGATTAATAAGGAGAGTGAACTTCAAAATATAAATTCTCTTGAGTGTAAAGTAGCAGTTCTGTGCTGGCGCTTGTAGTAATAGGTACGTGTCCTTTCTCTTAGTAATACTCATTTCCAGGCCTTTGGCCACTTCTTAATAATAGGATTGTTTTTGCCTTGCTATACACTTATGTCCTTAAAATCTTCCATTTCAATGTCTACACTGTGGGCCAGGTAGGCTGCTAGTTACTGTGACTGTAAAGTTCTGCAGCAATGAATGAGATGTGGGTAAGTAATAGACTTAGTCTAGTTTACTCTAAGGGGCCCCGTAAATAATATCTTCAAACCCAAAATAATACATACTGGCAGAAATATAACCATGTGTGCTGAATGGTAGGTACACTGACCATTTCATCTCTTATATGTGAGAACTATCTCTGAGATGAGGAACTTTGAGACCCAAAGGGTTGATTTGTCTAGGGACCTGAGACAGAATTCAGGCCTTATTAACTTCTAATAAATTATTGGTCAGTTAATATACATATTATTTTGCTTTTCTACAAAACAGCCATAAAAGATGAAGCAGATTACGAAAATACATAAATGTGCATATTTTTCCTTTAGGGTGGCCTTGTGTTTTGGAATAGTTCCTGGAATTGAGGCCCATTTTAATGTTCAAAAATGGGTTGCTATCAAACGACTCATTTTATTTGGTATTGCTAACCACTGAAGTTTTAAGGAAAGGGAAATAATTTTATAGTTTCTTCCTCCCACAGGTCATAATTTAGTTGTGGACATCAGGATGTTTTTCTTGGCTTATCTCATTCATGTAGTTTTTCTTGCACATCTGTTACATAAATTACTAAACTATTTCCTTGAAAAATTGCCAGTTTAAGTCACACTTAATAGTGATCAAGAGGTCAGTAACTGTTAGAAAAGAGAATTAAATGACAGACTTTGAGGGGCAGAAATCCAACTACCATCCTGGTTCAAGTATTTTTTGTTTTGGATCAATTCCTAAATTTTCTGAGGCATTGGAATAATTATGTGTGGCTTCTAGTGTTTCCCAGAAGACTTTATAAACAATTAATGACTTTTTAACATAAAAAGGTATTTTAGTCACTGCTTCCATAAGTTTTTAATCTTTGAGTGATCAGTTTATGTATACATTCTAATCTGGTACATAGTTTGCCATGTGAAACTAAATTTGGAAATACTGACTTCTTTAAGTCTTCACTCATTTTATGTTACCTTTCCTGATCTTGAATTCTATGTAAACCATAAAGTAATGATTTTCTATGGTGTTTTTTGGGGAAAAGTTCGTAAGACATTAGTTCTGCTAGTTGCATTTTAGGACAGATTTACACTTAAGTGATGAACATACTAATTGTTAGAAATCTCAGAAACTTTAGATGTAAGTGGTTAGTTTTGGCTTATGTAAACTGATACTGAATCATTACTGGAAATTCTTCTGAAATGTTAGGAATACTTCCAAAAGCAAGAGAAGACCAAGTATTTATTTGATGTGAATCTGAAATTTTATGGATTTGGAATGCTAGTTTTTAAGCTTGAAATCTTTAAAGGATCTCATTTGGAGTATTGATTATCTGTAGTAGGTATGTTTACAGAGTAGAAGAGAAAATATGTCATGAGTCAGTCAGTATCAGTTATTGATAAAAGTTCTTAAGTATTTTTTGCATTACATTTCCTACTGTGTAACTATTCTTCTTTCTAAAGTGTAGATTTTTTTTTTTCCAGGATTTATTTTAGGGAATGAGAGACTGTGTGAGAGTGGGGATTCAGTGGGGGGAAGAGGAAGACAGAATCTCCAGCAGACTTAACTGAGTGCAGAGCTGACAGGAGGCTCAATCCCAGGACCCCAAGACTATGACCTGAGCTGAAACCAAGAGTCAGATGCCCAATTGACCAAACCACCCAGGCACCCCTAAAATGTCACAGATTCTTGATTTCTCTGTTGAGTTTTGACTTTTTAAAATATAGACTTGTTAACAGGAGGTAATGTATAATTTTGTTATGATCCAAATCTGATTTATATCTGTGGGAACAAGTCACTTAGCTAAGCCAGTCACTGGCATCCACAAGGCAGCTCGGTTTTGTTATTCTGCAGCTCTGAGGTTGTTGTGACTTAATTTCTTTGTGAAAAACAACTCAAGAAAACCAGCCTCCGGTACTGGTACTGAATGTGGCAGAGCCTAAGAAAAAGATGATTAACAGACAGAAAATAGTAGCATTACAAAGTGATTTAGAGGGGAACACATTGGGTTTGATAGTACATTGGATTGATGACAATCAAATGTATACAGAAACAGTAAAAAAATTATGAAATGTTCTGCCATGCGTAAGTTTCCTACCTAAGGAAGAACTCTTGATGAATTTCTTGGTTACTGTCTGTTGGGAAAGCATAATCTGTACAGAATACTTTAAACTTTTGATCAAATCTGGAAGACTATCTTCAACAAACATTTGTGTTTTCATAATTTTGATGGTAAACAAAGGTCTTCAGTTAATCATTCACAAATGTTAGGTTTGTTCTTAGTCTTTTCTACCTGCAGAGTATGTTTAGTATTTAATTTGCTCCTCATTGTCCCCCCACAAAAAACTGAAAATATGTCTTTATAGAATTTATCTTTTTACTTTATCTGTAAATGGTACAGAGTCTAAAAATTTGAATTAAGATTATAAGAATATTGAGCTGTATCAATCACCAGTGTTCAGTAACAGGAAAACATCAAGAGTGATTAAGTTTTATACTCCCAGTTCCCACCTCCATGATAATACTGGACTAAACTATAACTGAAATTGAAGGCCAACATCACTCAGAATGGATCAGAGAATTTGGTAGTAGAATGATGGAAGAATAGCATTTGGCTTAGAAGAGAGTATGTATAGCCCTTAATTTTCTTACAACTTAAAACAATTAGAATTTCAGTTAGAATTACATCAGCTGGAGGTACTTTTCTGTTGTCATATCATGTGAGGAAGGAAAAACTAAAATGGTGTTTTAGAACATTAATACTTTTTTTTTTTTATGGTTTTCATGTCTTAGGTGGGCAACTTGAGTCTGGATTTAAGCAGTTTTTCCATCTGTACTATGTTTTTAAAATGTTTTAGGCGTCCAGTTATACTTCTAAATGGATCTTTGAGTATCCAAAATTACCTTAAAAAGAACTTTAGAAAGTTGAAGCTTTTAAAAGAACTGTGGGACTCCTCCCCTCCCTCATTAAAACCTGTCAGTAAAGTGTTCTTTAATATTTATTTGGTGTTAATTTTTTTTTTTTTTACTGTGATAGCTAAAGGATGAGGTGTAGTATTTCAGTGCAAATTCTTCATGGTTATTTTGAAAAGCAGAGTTTCATGTTTCAGCATTTAGTGTTTTAATGTTCCCTCTTGAAAAGTAAAGAGGAAAGCAGAAGGTGCATAATCCAGCATAGTCCTCTGTGTAAATAGTGAAATCATAAATAATGTGCACATGAGCATCCCACATATTTACGATGTAAGTGGATCGAAATGGGGCATATGTTTTTTAAGTAACCAGGTTACTCTCCTGGAATCTTGTTACTGCAGAAGAATGAATAAGAGAGCCTCAGATATTTGATGTCTTCAATTTCAGTTTTTCCCCATTCAAACTATTTGTTTTACCTTGCTTTTTAGAGTATTTGTGTTTGTGTGGGGGTGCATTGGGTTCTCCTTTTCAGTTGGATACTTTGTATTTAAGATTTAGTAGTACCAAAGAAAATATAATTTCCATGACTATCTTTCTTTAAAAATTAATTCAGCATTTAGTTCTTTTAGTAGTACAGTTTGTGATGTCATTTTTTTTTTTTTAAGATAGAGAAATGGAGGGGGGCAGGGGGAGAGAGAGAGTCTCAAGCACGCTCCATCCCACCACCCTGAGATCATGACCTGAGCTGAAATCAAGAGTTGGACGTTTAACCAACTGAGTCACCTGGATGCCCAGAGGTCAACTTAATATATTAACTGACAAACTTTTTCTTTTAGGTCATATGGTATTACTAATTTTCTGATTGATAAGGCATTGAGGCATAATAGAACAGGGCTTTGGAATTAGGAAACCTAGCAGAGTTTGAACATCAGTTGTTTACTAATCATGTGATAGTGAGTGTATTTAACTTCTGTTCCAGGGAGTTGCTATTAAATATATTTTTCCTTTCTGTTCACTCATTTTTTCTCTTTGGTTGAAGAAGCTGCTGCTGGTACTGACAGCATTGCAGCACTAGAGAGAAACTGGCCAGCATTAGGTTTGTTACATTTTTTTCTTCTGTACTTTCCAGTATTTATTTTATGAGTTTTCTTCTTCTGGTGTGGAGGGAGCACTGTAGTTTGTTCCTCATATTAGCACATCAGCTCTTTTATATCTAAAATCCTATATAATCAAATATGATAATAACATTTGCTTTAGCACATGAATTCTTCTACTGAACCATTGCTTGTGTTTTGACATTTTTCATTGCAGTGTGTTTTATTTTCGGACCAAGAAAAGACTTTTTTTTATGGGTAGCAGATATCCAGCCAAGTAGATGAATCAGTTTTTCCACCTCCTTGCCCCAAGTCTATGCATCCTCAGATTTCTGCTAGCAATGAAAGTTACGGATTTGTTCATTTAGGAGTACTGGACTTCTTGGTTGTTGATTACAAATTTGATTTCTGTTCACAGGACTGTAATAACATGTTACTTGATTTTAAAATACGAGTATTGAACCTATAAAATGTTCCGCTTGTAAATAAGGGCAATGTGGTAAAGGCTATCCCATGATGAAAAATGAATATCAAATGGTCTATTATCAAACTTTCAGAGCAAGTATTCTTAAAACTATTGTCCTGATTTGGGCCAGAAGCTTTTAAAAGGAGGAAAAAAAAAAACCCAAAAACAAAAAAACAAGCATTAACAAAGGAACTTGTTACCTGAGAAAACTTTCTCTTTTGGTGTTCATTTTATGGGTGTTTTATTATTTTTTAGGTTACTGAAAGATTGAAACTTTACAGAGAGCATACAATAGTTTAACCTGTGTTGTAAAAATATCTTCTGAAATCTTTGTGACATTGAGATAAAGAGGTGACTTTTAAGTGTAAGTTTTAATGTTCAGGACTCATTCTTTCCTAAAAGAATTTCTTAAAAAATGTGTTAATTTTAATATTAGGTACTTGAATGGTTCCATATCTTTTTTTTTTTTTTTTAAAGATTTTATTTATTTATTTGACGGAGAGAGAGATTACAAGCAGGCAGAGAGGCAGGCAGAGAGAGAGGAGGAAGCAGGCTCCCTGTGGAGCAGAGAGCCCGATGCGGGGCTCGATCCCAGGACCCTGAGATCATGACCTGAGCCGAAGGCAGCGGCTTAATCCACTGAGCCACCCAGGCGCCCCTCCATATCGTTTTACACATACAGCACTTGGTATACATACTGTAGTGTGTATTACATATACTTTAGTTTCTAGTTTGTTGCACTTAATTAGCCTGATAAAACAAGACTTTGGAAGTACAAATAATACTTAACATGGTCTACCATTATGCTGATTTGCCTAAAAAGAGTTAAAGTGTTGCTAATGATGTTACATGTAATGATGATACAGTACTTTTCTATTTTTAATGAATGGCATTTAATACTTTTCCCTTGGTTACAGTATAATGTTCATGGGAGGAAATTCAGAAAATACAGGAAAGTATAATATATGTGCTGCTGAAGTTGAGCACAATACAGGAAAGTATAAAGAAAAAAATACTGTTATTTAAACCATAACTTTGAAAGCTGTGTTTCTGTCTCTTGCTGCCTATTTTCCTGTTACTTGGACTCTCTGTGTCTATAAGTGTCAATGTACATATGCATGCATACAATAAAACACAGATTTAAAGGTCTAAAAGAAAACACTGCTAAATGTTTTCCTGATCTTAGAGTGAATGAAGTCATAAAACAAAAAGAAGAAAACATTGAAAATATGTCTGTTTTTTTTAAAAGGAAGTAAAATTAAGGCAAGCTAGGAAAAATACTACATCAGTTTCAGTTTCGTTATTTATTCCTTCATTAGCAGGTGGAACTGAATTATACAAGGTTTACCTTTTCTCTTGGTGTATAGTTTTGTTTTAACAATACATTCTTAAACTTTTCAACAGGAAAAAATTATCAGTAAGGACTATTCATATTTTTTCTTGTCAGTCATTAATGCAGATTAGAAGAAGCACTGACCATCTATAAGTAAAAGTCCCGTTTTAGCTTTTATCTCAACCATTCTTGCCTCTAAAACCTGGACCCAAACTGTTATTAAATAAAATATCTTGGTGTTTTATCAGTAGTGATAGTGAGTGAGTGGTGATATCAGTAGTGAGTGGTGAAATAAACAGGAAATGAGAAATAAAGAGGAGAGCCCAAATGAACACTAATAATTTAGAAGGTGAATAATCAACCCTTGAATAATTGAACATTGGCTGTGTGGACACAGCCACAGAAGCATGTGTGCAGAATTCAGGGACTGTAACTTTCAGCATTTGGCATTAAAGATCCAGTGAGTGAGTGGTGCTGGGTTATCCAGCGTTAAGTATTCTCACTGGGGACTCCCTTAGTCCTGTCCTACCTATTGGGGTGTTGTGAGGAGCAAATGTAAAAAGCACTATAGGGGCGCCTGGGTGGCTCAGTGGGTTAAAGCCTCTGCCTTCAGCTCAGGTCATGGTCCCAGGGTCCTGGGATCGAGCCCCGCATCGGGCTCTCTGCTTGGCAGGGAGCCTGCTTCCTCCTCTCTCTCTGCCTGCCTCTCTGCCTAGTTGTGATTTCTCTCTGTCAAAGAAATAAAAAATTAAAAAAAAAAAAAAAAAAAGCACTATAGACACAATGAAGCCTTAACAGTACAAAAAAGCAGTGGTTCAGTATTGCTTTAAGGTACTATCTTTGGAACACAAGCAGCTTCTTATATTCTTCACTCTTTGGTTATCTCCTAGTAATTTCCTATAATTTTGTTTGTAGAACACATCCCAGACCTTTGTCTTGAGTTTTTTATGTGTGTGTTAAAAAACTGTTGGGAGAGCCCCCTCTAGTGTCTGAAGTACCCATTTTTAAAACATTTTTGTCACTCCTAGAAGTTTTAGGAATTAAACTAGCTATTTTTCCTTTCACATCTGGACATAATTTCTTTTTTTCTTTTTGTGGGGGGAGGGAGGGGTTATTTTCCTTTTTTAAAAAGGTCACTGGAATTATGGGTAGGGTGTGGATTAAGGGCAGCAGAAAACATGGGAAAGGAAGGCTCAAAATGCCATTTCTACCTTTTTAGAAATAGTTATTTTTAAGTGAGCTGGATTAAGGCCAAACTATACAGTGTCATGTTGTTTTGTTTTGTTTTAGTTTACATTTGTTTCTGAATTAGGTGAAGCTTAAAAATACTTTGTTTTGGAATTCTTTATGGCCATCAGATCTCATTTTAGAGTTCTTTGCAGTTTCTGAAAGCAGCAGTTTCAGTAGAAAATGGCTTTCAAGTAGAGCCTGGTTTTCTTCATGGAAGTTGTGTTGCTTTGTTACTTTGTGTTAATGTTGCTGTATCTTTTTGTAGGTATACTTTGAAACTATACTGTAAGTGTTCTAATGCTGTTGTCATTTTACATAGTCCCATTGTTTTCAACCAAGGAAATAAGGCGATTCTTAAATTATTGGCTCTCTGCCACCTCTCCCTGTAAATACACAGCACTCAAACACACAGGCCTTCAGCTAAGAATCTTGTGAAGGGTTAGAGAAACAGGACCTTTCTCATTTGACCCCATGGGCTTTTGTAGCTTGAACAAGGAAAGTAGTGTTCTGAAAGCTACAACATTTATAAAGGTTCTAGTAAAAATATTTCATGTGCATGGAGTAGAGATTAACTCCTTTCATCTTGTTCTCTAGCAAATTAAACAATGCAAACAGATTTTAAGTGCATTCTTGGTAATGAAATGCTTGGGTGAATTATAATCCTAATTGCTATTGTTCATTCCCACAGCTGCATGTTGACACTTAAAACTGACTAAGCCACGCATTCTTCAGCCACTAGGATAAACAGAAGCATTTTGAAATCCATCATTTTATGGCATCTTAAATTACAAATCTGTCATTGGCTGCCTTGTTTTTATTTTGTTTCCACTGTTGAAGAAATTAGGAAAAAATGTTACTCCTTTGTATTTATACACAAATTATTGTCAATAGAATCATTATTGGGTTTTTATGAATATTAATAGTCTTAATTTTTAAAGGAGGCAGTGGAATTTATGTTGCAGGGGAACAGTTTCTATTTATGTTATCAAACTAGTTGATATTTTAGGAGCCAGCTTTCTCCAGAATTTGAAAGAAGGTAATAGAATTTCACTTTTCCTCCTTAGTAGAACAGTCTTCTGAATGTAAATCTAGAAGCTAGATTTATTCTGTGATTTGGCAAGTCATATTTATATGCGTAATGTTCCTTTCAGATTTGACCCCAAACCATTTATTAGTCTTTTTCTTTGAAGATAAAGAAGAACTATTTGCAGTGAATTTAAAATTTATATTTCCTTTTATTTGAGAAACAGGTTTGAATACCAATTATAGCCGAACCTTCCTTACTTGAAAAAAAAATAGAGTCTTTTGATAACTGAAAAGCCATATAGCAAGAGTGGGGTATATGGAAGAAATCTTAGTGGACAAATTTTGGTTTTTCTGTTTCTTAGGCTTAATTTTAAGTGGAAGATTTGAATGACAAAATCCATAGACATCTGTTAGAACAAGTGCTTGGTAATAATTGTAGCTTTAGATTTCAGTTGGATACTACTACAAGTCACATTTTCACAGTATTTCTTTTTTTCTCAGAATGTCTAAAGTCCTAAATCCATTTGAGTATGGAAATTCTGTTTTAATAACCAAACTTTTTGCCATCTTGTATCTTAATTTTAAGGTACTCTATTCAAAGTTCATTCTTTCTTATGAAAATTTTACTTAATATTTTTAAATTCTCTTAATAGGTGATTATTATCTGTAATAATAATAATAGCAGCTAACCTGTATTGAGCAGTATCTGTGATAATAGATAACCATTTGAGCTGCTACCCTTTGAGGTAGTGTTCTTCTTACTTACTCCCATTTTGCGCTTGAGGAAACTGAAATTAAGACAATTCGAATAATTTTGCCAAAAGTCACAGTAATTGGAGTCAGATCTTTCTACTAGAACCCATGTTCTTCTTCTTCTTCTTCTTCTTTTTTTTTTTTTTTTATAAAGATTTTATTTATTTGACAGAGATACAGCAAGAGAGGAAACACAAGCAGGGGGAGTGAGAGAGGAAGAAGCAGGCTTCCCGCTGAGCCGGGCCCAACGTAGGGCTCAATCCCAAGACTCTGGGATCATGACCTTAGCCAAAGGCAGATGCTTAATGACTGAGCCACCCAGGCGCCCCTCGAACCCATGTTCTTGACACTGCTGAAGTCTTAAGTGAAAGTTAAATATGTTGTCATTCAATTTCTTGATGAAATATTATGTAGCCATCAAAAGTGAGGCTTATGGTATGACTAGTGACGTAGAAAACATATACATGAAAAAAGACCAAGGGATTACAGTTAAATATTCATAGCAATTCTAAATATTATTAGTGTTATCTTTGGTTTGCCATTGCTTTTTTTTTTTTTTAATGCAATATAAATAATGTTGTCTTATATAATTTTGCTAATTTACAGAAAATCTGTAAGGAAACAAGAGTGCATGTAAACCAGATCTGGTCAGAAAACTAATAACTTAGTTTTATAATAGACTCTAGCATGTTCAGTTTTCTTTTTAATTTGACCCAAAACCATTTTTTACTGGACTTATGCCAGCTCATCTGTATTCTAGAAGGCTAATGGAATAGTAAAATTTTCTTAAATACAACTTAAATGTGTTACATAGTGTCCTCGAAGTAGCTTACTCACAAAAGATGTTTTCTTTCCCACCCTGTAGAGGTATCTCATTAGGACACCGACTAGTGTCATTATTAAGTTTTCATGTGTTTCTCAGTTTTGATGCTAATCTTTGTGTGTATGTGCGTGCATTTTTTTTCTCTGCAGCACCAATGTGGTTATGAATTATTCAGAGATCGAGTCTAAGGTTCGAGAAGCAACGAATGATGATCCTTGGGGACCTTCTGGGCAACTCATGGGAGAGATTGCCAAGTAAGTGATAATTTGACTCAGCAGTGCAGAAAGAATCCAACTATCTTTACACAGAAATACAAAATTTGCTTTCAGTTTTGAACAGTTTAGCTCTAGATATAAATTTCGCATAATCATCCAGATATTAATAGAGAAAGTTTTATACAGAATCCGTTTCCCTTTAAAAATGAGCTCAAAAAGTAAAAATTTCTCATCAGTGAAGTTGAGAAGACTTACTGTGACTTTTCATAAAATTTTGACAAATGTGTATAAAATAACTTGAAATAAAGTTAGGAAAATTTTTTTGATGAGCATCTTGCCCACTATCCTGGTAAGTAAAGGGCTTGTAAAAGATGATATTAATTAGTGGGGTTTTCACGTATGCTATGTATTATACAAACTCTGAGAAAAATATTTTAATGGAAGCTTATCTAAATTTTTTGAATTAAGCTTACTAAATTTTTTAAGCTCTTTGGGAAGACACAGTAACTTAGAACAAGCCTGCCATCTACTGTTAAAATTAATATATTGCAAAGTCTTGAGGAAAATTATTCTTTTTCAGGGCTACATTTATGTATGAACAGTTTCCAGAACTTATGAACATGCTTTGGTCACGAATGTTAAAAGATAACAAAAAAAATTGGAGAAGAGTTTACAAGGTATGGACATCAGTTTTTATTATTTGACATGTTGAAAACAAACACTTGAAATTTTAAGGTATATATACATAAGTGATTACGAAGGGCATTAAATCCTAGAACAGAATGTTCTTAAACGCGTAAAAGAAGATTTGCTCTGTGTGTTGTTTTCTATTAACCATAAACAACTGTTCTGAATGTAAAATGCTTAAAATTAATATTTATAAATATTTTCATTTTATTAATTTTTTCTACTGGAAATAATTTGTGCATATCAAAAGTAATAAATCTATAGATGTGTATTTAGTGGATGAGCGATTAAGATGAAAACCACAGTCTAATATAAATATGGCTTCTCATCTCTACATAGAAATTTGCCTGATTTACAATGTTAACATAGTATTCTACACGAGCAATATGTTAGTTTAAAATGTAATTAGAAATTGTAAAACATTAAAATTCTAGCATTTTAAATTTCCAAATATGTAGTCCTGATTTCATCCATGTGGAATTCTACAGATTGTCATCTGTTTTCTAAACCCACCAGATTTTCTTGCTATTCAGAATAAGTTTTTTTCTTTCAAAGAAGTTTTTTGCTTTCAGAATTGCATACAATATTTGTATGTAAAACTTTAAAAGCAGTATTTTGGCTTTCAGGATTGAAGAGCAATATTTTATTTAGTTCCATGTTTTTGATGTTATTTGTTTCTAAAAACATTCACTGTCATTCCCTCAGCTTGTATAATATTTGTGATGAAATAGTTGATACTTCTTTATGTCAGGTTTGTTCCAAGCAGAGTTAAGTTCACAGTGCATAATTCAGTGAATTTTAGTGTATCCACAAAGTTGTACAGCAGTCACTACTGACTAATATCAGAATATTTTCATCACCCCAAAAAGAAACCCCATAAAATGTTTTTTTCTTTTAGTTGTTGGCAGCCAGTTCTTAAAACAAAAGCCACATCATTAACTTCAAAATTTAATTTAATCTTGGGAAAATGCTATGGGATCATATAATTACCAAATAATTGTTCTCTTTAAATTGATATTTCGAATAACTCACAATTCTGTATTGTCCAGGTGAAAACTAAAAATTGAGCCACTTTCTAAAAGCTTAGTGTTCATTTGTATCATACATCAGATATTTCTTAACATCGGAGAGCTATTTTTTTAAATCTTTTGATGCATGGTGTCCAGTGGACAGTTTGTAATTATTTACTGTGGTTATAAAAGGAATTTTGAATTGGTAATGTAAGTTTTAGACTATGTATTTAAAGTCCAGTGTCAGGTAAAGAAACTCTCCCTGCCTCCCACTTACCCCACAAAGATTATTTATTTGCTGATATTGAAATTATTTTTTTAGCCATTTACCAAAGCTCTATCAGAATTTATTTTGTTAAATCATTTGGTGCTTTGTATTTTTACAGTCATTGCTGCTTCTAGCTTACCTCATAAGGAATGGATCAGAGCGTGTTGTTACAAGTGCCAGAGAACACATTTATGATTTGCGATCCCTGGAAAATTACCACTTTGTAGGTGAGCAATAGAAAAACCTTATAAGCAAATTAAAACAGTAGTTGGAGTTGTCAGTCACCTGAACCAGCTTAGAAGCTTCTCTGCTCTAATTAGAATGTGACTATTGCTGGTTGTGTGACGAGTGCAGAATCCAAGACGTGGGGCCCTAGAGTATTAATTAGTGAAGACAAGAACTTGCAGAAAAGACTGGCTAATAACAACAGAACCAACACAACATGAGTGTTCGGGTTTATATTAAAATATGCACTGGAGACTGGTCCCCTGTGGTGTCCATAAAGGAATAGCTTTAATCATATGGGAAGAAAAGGTTAGAGCTCCAAAACACACACATCTGTTTGAAGCTGGGTTTTTTTTTCCCTCCCACCAAATAATATTTACTGTGCAAAGGCAGCAAGGCCAGAGTGTGTTTTGAATGTGAACGAGGATACAGAATAAACCACATTTCATTTTGTAGTGTACCCCAGTTGAAAGCACTTTAAAAAATAAGTTTTTAGCCACACTAAATTCTGGTAATTATTATTTCCAAACTTGTATTGGGGAAACCAAAGCATTTGAGTACATTTTAGTCATTAAAATGTTAAAGTGGATCTTTTGTTGTTGTGGTGGTGGTGGTTAAAATACTGAGGGAAAAGAAAACATTTATGGATATAAGTCTTTTTCATATGGCCATCATTAGTAATGCTTTTTAATAGATCTTTAATTGATCTTGTGTAGCACCAGTGTCTGTAGTCCTTGTAAATTCATCTTTACATGCTTTTATGAGCCAGAATTGCTTCTCGAGACTTAGAATTTGCTGATGAGAAAATGACAAAATTCCATAGCACTATTTGCCTCTTTTTGTTAATTTTAAATATTGAAGTTGATTTTTTTATGTTGAAATTTTCATGTTTGTTTTTTGTGTTAAAGGGTTTGATACTTATTAATTGAATTCTTAAGGTTTTTGTTTCTCCCTTACCATCCTCACAGATGAGCATGGCAAGGATCAAGGTATAAATATTCGCCAAAAGGTGAAAGAGTTGGTTGAATTTGCCCAGGATGACGACAGGCTTCGTGAGGAGCGAAAGAAAGCAAAGAAGAACAAAGACAAATATGTTGGGGTTTCCTCAGACAGTGTTGGAGGATTCAGATACAGTAAGTATCAAAGACAAACTGACACCTAAGCATTTGTTTAGCTTCCTTGTGTGTATTTTAAGAATCACAGAAATACAAAAGACCAAAATCTCCCCCCACCCCCCACCCCCACCGCTGAAATAGAATACTCATGTGTCTGAAGTACTCATTTTGGCTTCTATTATATGGATATTAGGAATCTTCTTTTCTTTCTTTCTTTTTTTTTTTTTTTTTTACTTTTGTGGGTTCAAGAATACGATTTTAACCATTAGTTGTTAATCAAATGACTATAAACTTTTTAAATTGACACACAGAGAATAAAACAGATATATACGCTTTCCTCTTGGAATTACCCTTTTTATTTATTTATTTTATTTTTAATTTTTTTTAAAGATTTTATTTATTTATTTGTCAGAGAGAGAGAGAGATCACAAGTAGGCAGAGAGGCAGGCAGAGGCAAAGGGAAAAGCAGGTTCCCTGCTGAGCAAGGAGCCCAATATGGGACTGGATCCCAGGACGCTGGGATCATGACCCAAGCCGAAGGCAGCTGCTTAACCACTAACTGAGCCACCCAGGCATCCTGGAATTACCGTTTTTAAAAAGAAAAAAGCATTTCTCTTCCTCACCATTTAGAGCATAGAAATACAAAGTTTGAAGAGATTTTGAACAAATCAGCTCTATTTGGGGCCCAAAACAGGTAGGCTTCCTATAAGTTAGTTTTGCGTCAGTCTCTTCCCTTAGGTAAACAGTACTTTAATTTGACATAGAAAAAGGAGACTAACAATACAATCAGTTTTTCACCTAGGCCTATTACTTTATTCCTAACACATTTAAGAGCAGCTAGAAGATTGATTGCTCATGTTTATTTTTAATATACTAATACAGTTTCCCCAAAGTAGATCACTAGGTACTTGAAACAGGCACAGAAGATAACTCTCTGTTACAACATGTTGTTTTGGATTCATTCTGTCTTCTGTAAGCTCTGACCATCCCTTGGTCATTTTGTGTATACACAGACAGGCTAGTGCTGTGTATACTTAGCCACAGATTGGGACTTCCCAATTGCCCCCACCCATATCTCAGATTTTTTAAATATTTGGATTACACTGGGATCTCAGAACTCCTGCATTGGAACTGTGTAAAAATTTTCTATTTCTTATCTTGTGATTATCTACAAAATAATATCTTTGTTCCTTTGCTTTTTTGCTTCCTTGCTCTCAAAGATAAAAAATTATATTTAATTATTAAAGGATGTTTTTAACAGGAAAATTCCTTTTATGACTAAGCATCACAAAAAGCCAGTTCTTTAATTGGGCAACAATATTTCTCTTAAATCATTTGTATATGTTTTGGAGTTTTTGTTTGTTTAGTGGAGTAACAAATTTTTGGATTATTCCCCTAAGTAGTTACTTTGTTCTTTAGCTTTTTCTAAGTAGTTATAGAGCAATTTAATGTGTTTTTGAGGAGAAATTGCTGTTTGCAACTCATTTCCTCATTCTACTTGTTTGTAACCCTCTTTTTATCAGCACAATATGTAATTAGATAAATTTATAAAATTGAATAAGTTCTCAAACTCAGTCACTGTGAACTAATTACAATATCTGCCTTAGAGGGAGAGTTGAACATCTTATGTATTTGTATCACATCCTTTTAAAATTATTTGTGATGTTATATTTATTGGTCAAAGAATTAATTAATCAACTTTAGCTGTTTTGTGTCTTTTCATTTTGACCTTAGATGGTGTCTTGCCAATAATCCAGTATCTTTGACACTCATTTAGTAGGATATCCATTACATTAATCAGTTTTGTTTTCATCTGCTTTCATTTTTCCTATAAATTTGTCTATCACATTTTCATTGAAATGTATGGTCACATTATTGGAAAATCGCTCATTTTTATAAAGCCATCTGGTTAAAATTTTGTCAAATTCTGTTTAAGTTGGTGGTCACTTTTCAGATCTAGTGGATGTATTTTAAAATCCTTTTACAAAAATTTTGGCTTTGCAGTTTTAGCAGGCAGTTCTGCAAAATGGTGTTCAATCTCCAAAGGGCTTTTTTGCCACCAGAATTTGGTCACAAAAGTTGCAGCACAAAGGCTCAGCCAGCCACCTTTTAATTATTTTGTTATTTCTCATTGCGTTTTCCCTTTTCTCTCCAGCCTGCCTTAGTTTTCATCTTTTTAACCTCATCTGATTTCTCCGTACCTTCTGCTCTTGTCTTTTTGGTTGAGTTTGGATGTGGAAATGGAAAGGTTCTTTTTAGTGCTTAGAATCCCTTTCATTTAGGCCACCAAGGTCAGGGTCTAAAACAAATTTTGACATTTTGGGGTTTTTGTTTACTGCCATGATCTATTCTTTTCATTCTCAGATTCACACAGAGTCTCCCTGGGTTTTGCCATCCCAGCATATGTTTAGACTTGGGGTTTTAATAGATCATCACTGTTCTGAACTGCTTGAGCATATTTCATGATTCTATTCTGTGTAGTTCTGGGTGGTGAGAATATTCTTCTTTTTTTATAATAATTAAAAGATGTTTTCCCGTGCCGTGCAATCCATTGAATTATTTTTCTAGTTTGACACTTAAAGAATGACAGTTATTTTCAGCATATTTACAGCATACCAGGATGTGTAGCATTCAGAGTGCTGTCACCTATAGTTGGTGTCTTTTTTAAGAGACTCATGCTGTCCAGTACTTTTCTAATAATTGAAGAACTATTAAGAGACAAGAATGAAATACAGTGCATTGTGTGACTTTTGTAAAAGCAAAAATATTCCCATTTCTCCTTGGCTTATATAGCCTGTGTTAGTGTTTGTGTTTCCCTCTACTCTTTTAAGAATTTCCTGATACGCTGTGCTGTGCATTAAGGTGGTGTAAGTTTTCATAAACAGAAGCTTTTGAATCTGCACTCCTGCCACTTACTGACTGGCACTACATGGTGTGCCTTGCTGTAATTGTGCTGATCCAGCACTGTGCGAGCGCTCTGTTTTCCTTTGGAAACTATTTTATTATGAGGAAAAGCTTCAGAAATAAGGACTATAGACACCTTTTGAATTTAATGTCCTTAGAGTTGCTTTTCTTTTTAATGCTTTATATAGGTGAAAGATATGATCCTGAACCCAAATCAAAATGGGATGAAGAGTGGGATAAAAACAAGAGTGCTTTTCCATTCAGTGATAAATTGGGTGAACTGAGTGATAAAATTGGAAGCACAATTGATGACACCATCAGCAAGTTCCGGAGGAAAGACAGAGAAGACTCTCCAGAAAGATGCAGGTATTAACACTTTGTTTCCTGGGTCTCTTGGAAAGGGTGCTACACTCCACATATGAGGCTGGGTTTTTGTTTATCTGAAGTTCAGATTTTCTTTTTTCCTTAATAGATTTTCTTTTTTTAGAGCAGTTTTAAGTTCCCAGAAAAATTGTACGTAAAGTAACAGAGTTGCCGTGTTAATCCCCCATCCTGAGCATGGGTATATATGTGCACACGCATGCGTGCATGCATACACACACACATACATTTCTCCTGTTACTAACATCTTGCATTACCTTTATTAACAGTTGCTAATATAAAGTGCGGTACCTTTATTAACAGTTGAAAGCCAATATTGATCTACTGTTCTTAACTAAAAGCTGTTACTTGCATTAGGGTTCACTGTGTTGTGCAGTTGAGAAATGCATAATATCCACCATTATAGAATCGTACAGAATAGTTGCACTGCCCTAAACATACCCTGTATAAAAATACAGAATGATTCATGAATTTGCATGTCATTCCTGCACAGGGGCCGTGCTAATCTTCTCTGTATTACTCTAGTTTTAATGCATTTGCTGCTGATGTGAACACTCTGCAGCTGTTTTTAAGATGCTGTCAAACATTATTTGTAATCCGTATTGATACACTTTCCATGTTGTCTGTGTCCATTTATTTCTAAAGATGACGACATTTTCTGTGTTTTTATTCAGACTATTAGGGGAAAAAAAACTTCCCAGTAAGAACTTTCAATGGGTCATTTTGCATTTGTGCATCAGATCAGCCAGCCATCTAAGTTATTGCTGAGGAATAATGGAGTTTCTTAATAATAAACTTAAATAAGTTTAAACAAAAGTTAAAGTGTTTGAAATTTAACTCTTTCTATGACATTTTATTATGATTTCATGCCAGTGTTACAGGGAAAAAAAATCTGGATGAATTTTTAAGCTAAAATGTTTTCAAGTGTAGATCTGTGTTTTCATAAACTGTATTTTTTAGTGTCAGGGTATTTGTATTTCATTTTATGTAGAACAATACTTTGAACTTCCCAGCATTCACTTTTTGTTCTTACCTACCAATATAGCTATATAAAAGTTAAAAGGGTAATATATATATAAGCACTTCATTTGCAAGGCAAGTTTTACAAGTTCTTTGTCATTTGTGCTTCAGAGTATTTCTCTTGGATAGGCTAGATCAAGGATTTACCAATATTTTTTAGAAGTAAAACCTGATGCCTAATCAGGCTGTGTGGAACTTTCCTGAAGTAATAGTTAGTGATGGAGCTGTTTCTTCAAGGGAGTTCTTGTAATAAGTACCATCTCTCTCTCTCTTTTTTTCCCTTAAAAAAAAAATCTTAATGGTTCAGATTTAGGGGTCACTAAAAAGAAGTAAAAATAAAAATATAATTTGAAATTTAGAATATTTTTTCAGTGCCTTTGGTATGTTTCTGTATTAAATTTCTCAAATGCCTTTTTCAAAGACTGTTTCTGGAATATAATCTTTGAAGAGCCAGAATTTACTTTTCGTACTTTGAATATATCTATTTTACAACTACAATTTTAGCTCTTCTATACTGAAGAGTATGTAGGTTATAATAATAAATGCTAAACTTGGGAAACCGTGCCTACCCAAATATTCTGTGAATATTCTATTTTTTTCTCTTACTGTTCTCATGGCCTGTGTGTTTGCGTTTTTAGTTTGGCTTAGAAAACATAGTGGCCATATAATGTGTTGCTATTTCCTGAAGAAATGTGGAAATCAGGTAGGTAGGCTGGTTAGAGATCTATCTGCATTCTTGTGTTGTTGCTTTACGCTACCACCCTCAATTTTTCTTTTTTTTCTGTTTCCCCATTGATTTTTTTTTTTTTTTAATGTTACCTCTACATAACAGGTTCTTCTAGTTCCTAAATCTTTTACATAGAGTATTTGGGTTTAAAAGAGTAAAAATATAGAGTGTATTATTCATCATAGTAACTGAAGAGCATACCAGGGGACTTTACACCTTCGAGTATTTGTAAAAGAAGAGTAGACTTTTAGACAAAGTTGTGTGTGACCTCTGGCATGTTACCAAAATGTCAGACTTATTTTTAGTTCATTATTAGATTCAGGAATTCTTGATCAGATATGAAGCTGCCATTTCATTATGTGCCAGTCAGTTTTATATTCTCATCGTATAAAGAAATTACCTTGCACTGATACCAAATTGGCATCAGAAAGGTAAGAAATTTTAGTTTTACTTATAGGGCTGATGATGGGAATCTTTAGGTTATCTGTTGCTAAAAAATTGATGTGAGACAAGGGCTTTTGAACACTTAATCGGAACTTTTGGATTCCCTAAAATGCTTATAGATAAGAATACATTTAACCCTTTTGCTGTATCTTAGAATCTCTTCTTGATCCTTGAGTTATAGAGGTTCCAAATTGATTTATCTTTAAGTAGAATGGCATTAGATTTGTCTGAGATCAATTAGTATAATTTTAAGTGTTTTATTTCAGGATATTTATAAATTATATCATCTACTCTAAAATTAAATAATATAGGTAATGGAACATATTTCAGGTAATTTCTGTCTTGCTGGCACCAGAAAAAAGCCTCAATGCTTTATTACTGAAGAACAAATTAGTGCTGATGTTTTAAATTCATGGCATATGAAAAACCCAGTTTTTTTATTATTACGTATGTTTTTCTTTTGCCCCATTAAAAAAGAGAATTGTTTTGGGTATGCCTAAAAAGGGATTACTTCAAAACATTTTAAATATACTTGTTCCCTATAAAGCAATTTTCATAGTAAGGTAAAAGTTTATTCTTATACTAAGTAAAATAGAGCACTGTTGTTGTAAAGTGCCATACTTCATATTTTTTTGCATTTATAGGTGAATATTTAATCATTTGAATTTAGTTGGGATAGTGTTGAAAATGTGTCCACTGAAATTGTAATATTTTATTATATGTTTATATGAGTGTATGAGTCAGAGACAGAATTGTTACTTAAATGGGACTGTAGTTTGCACACCATCCATTTCAAGAAAATGATCATCAAATGCAGAAGTTTGAGCTCACAGGATCTCATCAGTTGATTCTGATATGATAATACTGCCATTTTATTTTTTAATTAAGCTTTAAATCTATAATAAACACTTGAATTACTTCAGATTTTATTTGTACACATTTATGTAAATATGTTTTTGTAGCAGTGTTTTAGGCTTACCTAGGGAATTGACTGGGATCCCATTTCCCCTCCCCAACACATACATATTATTATTCAGATAGCTTAGATAACATTCTGTTGATCCCTGTCAAATAGGGTATGGAATTTTGGAGTTACTGCTTTTGAAATTCTTTAGCTCAAATCACTGAGGGATCCATTTTAAAATAATCCCTAGTCTTATTATTTTGCTTCATTTTTAATATCTTTTAGCGACAGTGATGAGGAAAAGAAAGCAAGAAGAGGCAGATCTCCCAAAGGTGAATTCAAAGATGAAGAGGAGACTGTGACGACAAAGCATATCCATATCACACAGGCCACAGAGACCACCACAACCAGACACAAGCGCACAGCAAATCCTTCTAAAACCATTGATCTTGGAGCAGCAGCACATTACACAGGGGACAAAGCAAGTCCGGATCAGAATGCTTCCACTCATACACCTCAGTCTTCACTTAAGGTGGGAAAGGCGTGAGTTTACACACTATCTATTTTGTTCTTATAGGTTACTTCTAGAATTACTGCATTAATAGGGTTTGGCATTCCTAGGCAATCTTATTAATTATAGATTGTGTGGGCTGTTTACTCAGAGTCAATAATAAGAAATCTCTTTGGGGGAAGAAACCTGTCCAATTGCTGCATGATTGTATATGCACTTCCTATGCATATACCCAAAGTGACACTTTGGGTTCGTTTGGGAAGGGTGGCAAGTCAGAATTTAGTGCATTTGTTTCCTTCTAGACACCATCACTGGTTGCCAGACACAATTGAGATTCACTAAGGAAAACAGGAGTATTTAGAAGTTGGAAGATATGACAGAAGAGGACCAGCTACATATATAGGGGAAATAGTCTCACTTTATATTCCCTATGAAGGGAGGCTTATTTGCATCATTATTGATCAGTAGCAACACTGCTTTCTCCTGCCTTCTTCATTTGTTTTTTTATTCACCCGCAGAAATGAAATCCACCTACTAGATACCTGGCCACAAGCTAGTGTCTTGGCAGTCTCCCCCACTTGTGTCTACCCAGCTTGTGTCTTTGCATCAGAAGTAGCAAGGGGAAAACATTTTTCTTATGTATCCTGCAAATTGTAATTAACTCTAAAAAGAAAGTTAGTTTTTCAGAAAACTAAATGTACCCGTAAGATATTACCGTTATTTGTGTCTAAGTTGAGAATCAGAGATGACTAGAGCAGGTTTAGGAAAATAGTAGAAATTTGTTTTCCAAGCTTTATTAAGTTCTGTGTGTGTTTTCAGACTTCAGTGCCTAGCAGCAAGTCATCTGGTGACCTTGTTGATCTGTTTGATGGCACCAGCCAGTCGACAGGTAAGCTTCCACACTGGCTTTTTTCTTTTCCGTAACCTTTGATTTCAGAGTAGTTTTTCAAAATGCCAAATAAAGGATAGAATGAAAAATAAATTTTTTTGCATTGGATTTATTTTTAATAAATTAATGAGCCTTGACCATTATTTGGGAAAATGATTCAATTGCCTAAGGTAAAGAAGAGTGCTTAAATATTTGACCAATAATTCAGTATTATCTCTCTGTCTCCTTAATTTCTTAGTGCTGAATGGGGTCCTTTGCTTTCTCTGTAAGCAAAATGTACTGCTCTGCCCATTTTATTGCCTTTCCTTAAATCTTAATTCTCGCTCTCAGCATTAGCTATAGTAGCATTCATTTAAACTTTTTACTCAATTGTTCAATAAGTATTTATTGAACCAGACACTGGTCTGCATGCTTGAGGTATAGTGCTTAGTGAAACAAAGTTCTTGCCCTCATGGGAAGGTCAGGTGGAAGAAGTAGTCATTAATCAACAAGGCACAAATAGTTACCTAGTTATAAACATGATGAGAGCTTTGGAGGAAAGGGGAATTCTATGAAAGTACATAACCACCTACTTGACGTATTTTAAGGAGGCCGTAGCAAAACAGTAGTCTCTTTACCAAGATTTTCTTAGAGATAGGATTAATGATTTCTTCAGTTAGATTTTCAGTAAATGCCAGATTTGATTTGAGTAATTCCCTATATATTGTTGTTGTTGTTTTTTTTTTTTTTTCCCAAGAAAATTGGCATTTTAGGTTGCATTTGATGATTATGGAGTTCTAATAAAGTCCTATGCTACAAGTCAAAACACCTTAAGAAATACAACTTCAGTTTAAAGATGGTCTTTCCCAACCTGTTTAAAGTTTATTTCACATTAAAATGTAGATGGTAAGATCACTATATAATATGCAAAGTAAATCTATTGTTCCTTGATGTGTGTAGTGATTTTTCAAGTGAATTGTTTTAAAATTCACATTAGTGCTTAAATGGAAGTCTGATAGAAAGTACTTTCATTGATAGTATAATACATGTAATTAATAGAAAATCTTCTGGTATTTTCTCCTCCTTGCCCACTATCATAAAATTCTTGGATTGGGATTGAACTTCATGGGGCATCTGGTTCGACCCAAGTTTCTGAGCTTCTTCAGTTCCTATTCCTTTTTTCTATAACTCTTAAATATTCCTAAAATATTTTGTGAACTCCATTGAACTCTTATGCCCTAGATTACGAACATCTACATCAGTTGGTTAACAGTTTTTGTGGTGTCTTTTTGTATGTTTAAAATCCTAACTGTAGGGGCTTTTGCGTGGCCCGTCCGTTAGGTGTCTGCCTTCAGCTCAGGATCCTGGGATTAAGGCTCCACACACATTGCTCTGCAGGGAGCCTGCTTCTCCCTCTCCCTCTGCCTGGTGCTCCCCCTGGTTATGCTGTCAAATAAATCTTAAAAAAAAAAAATAAATAAAATCTTAACTGTAGTATTAACAGTTAGTGTGTAGTCATATAATAAGACATAGTGTCACAGAATATCAACTATTTTGGACTTCTGACATGAAATATTAAGGACCCCCTTTCATGCATCTGTGGAAAGTTTTAATAGAGCAATCAGAGAAGAACTAACTAGGAAGGTCAGATGAGTGATGTGACTTTTTTCCTCAGTGATACCAAGATTACTCTGAACAGACAAAATTATTAAATCCCTACATGCTTCCTTTGCTTGGCGAGAAACCATTGAGAGCTTTTTCTTTTCCAGTGCAAACAGTAGATTGACTAATTAACTAGAAGTAGCAATTAATATTATTACAGTAATTAAGACAGAGTCTGAAATCTTGGAAATTTCTTGCCTGGCGTTTGTTTTATCATAATATTCTCTAAAAACAAACTGAATATAGGTCTACATTAGAATTATTTTTTAAAGTTATCTTCTGCTTGAAACAGTATGCTTACCCAGTTTGTGTAGAATCCCCTTCAATCAGTACATAAATTTTGTTTCCCAAATCTCTATTTAAATACTTTAGTAATCTATTTTAAATTGACTTGAGCAGTGGAAAAAATATTAGATAGTTAATCTTCTCTACCTACACGTGAAAAAGTTGAAGAATCTACCATATTAGCATTGCTACTTGGTATGCCGTATGGGTGTCATTTACCAGATGTGCCTGTACTTACAATATTACCATCATGCAAGTAATATGGGCATGAACTGTAAACCTAAGCAGATACAGCAGCATCTGTACCTCTCACCAGATAAATACCTCCTCTGAGAATATGCTCAGGTTTCCTTTCTTTTTTTTTTAATGTTACATCCTTTTTGTTAACATCTTTAAGACTGTGTGTGGTAAAGTCATTGGAGAATATGTACCAAGTTTTAAAATAAACATGTGAAACCCATTCACCAAGAATCCATGGTGATGTTCTTTTAAAAGCTATACTCTAAGGATATTCTGGTGGCTTTTACATATAGTACATTTCTAAGTGAACATTTTAAAAAAATGAATTAACTTTACAGTATTTAGAAAATAAGCCAATTAAAACTAGAATCCCAAAAACATCCCATTTCATTTTCTCCTGTATCTCACTTTTGTAAAAGTTCACATCATCTCCTTTGTCCCTTTCTAATTAAGGAATTTAGGTCTTGATTGACCTACTATTCTTTATCTCTAGTATAATAAATGAGGTTGAAGAGAAAATACACCATAGTCAGTACAAATAGAGGGCCATTACATGTTTTGAATTCTTTTTCTTTTTTTTTTTTTAATTTAAAATTGTTTTAAAGATCAAGGTATGTCAAATCCAAAATGCTGATTACGTTTGTATTTGAACCTTTTGTCTTATACCCAGTAATCACAAAAATTAGTTGAGGATACTTACATGAATATGAGCCACGTGGTTACATATTGAGTACGCTGACTTATATGTTAGAATTTCCATGGGGTTGTCTCTAGTTTAATCCAGGTTTACTAAAAATAAAATGTTTTAACATTTTCTCTTCACTCATTAAAAGTCACGCATGCTCATTTTAGAAATTTGACAGAAAACAAAGTGATTCCCCGTGACTTAGATGCATAATTATTTGGGTGAATACTCTTTTTTAAGTACATTTTCTATATATTGAGTCTCAATATATTAAGCATTAATTAAATGGCAGATCTTTTTCAGACTTTTGATAAGGCTTTTACTTCACTGTGAACTGCTTTTCACCCACGTTCTCCTGACCATTTCCTTATGATTGTTGGTATTCTTTACAGACTGGTAATTGCTTTATATCTTAACATTATATGGGTATGCTATAATTTATTTCACCAGTCTCTTATTTTTTGGGTATTAGGTTTCGTTTTTTGGGGTTTTTTTTGTTTCCAAATTTTTCTTTTGGAAAAGTAGTGGAGTAGCATCTTTCAAAACCGTCCAGTTTGGTAAGGAAAAAGTAGTATTTCATTTTATTTTGTATTTGTTTGATTCCTGAGTTTGCATACTTTTCCTTGTTCTTATAGGCCAGTTGTTCCTTTGTCCATTTCTTTTAGTGGAGCTATTTATCCTTGGTGTTTTTTATGTAAGCTTACATATATATTAATCTTTGTCATATGTTTATAATTTTTTATTGCATTTTGTCAGTTCTTTTAATTTTAAATTTGCTAGAATTTTTCTTGCACAGTTCTTTATAATGTAATCTAGATTAAATTCTTTGTTGAAGAACTTTTCATTTGAAGCCTAAGCACTGTCTAGTTCAGCTATATTTTTCCTGTTCACAGTATTGCTTTGGAAAATGCATGTTCCCAGCTGGTGATTGTAAATAACCTCCTTGCTATCCTGAAAAGGCAGATGGAAATGGTTCATTTATAATGACAGCTCTCATGTGGCAATCTTGAAGGAAGGATAGGTCTTGTGAAATTTAGCAGTCTTCTACATGCAGCAATTTTTGGTAAACTCTTATTTAAATTCCCTTAGAAGTTATCTGGGAAAATGCTTCAGTATAGAAAATTTTCTGTTGAATTTGAGGCACTGGTATGAATAATGTCACACATATAGATAAAGATAGTCCCTCCTAGGAGAGGAAAACTTTTCCTAAAAGAAGTAAAGGATTTTAAATTACTGAGATAGTTTGAGATCATTTTCAGATTGAAGATCACATTGTGTAAAACCCAAGGAGAAGCATAATCTGGCACTTCAGAAGATTAGAGAAAACTTAAGTCCTTTTCAAGAAAAGGTAGCTTCTATTTGTAAAATACTTATGTGTGTTTCCATTCTTGCAGTATTCTTTAATTGGTTATGTTGAAATCAAACTTCTATAGTGTGGATAGAGAGGTATAATATTTGCTGTAGATAAATTATGAAAACAATATAATTTCAGTTCAGATGTTAGAAGGTAAAGCAGTAGAATAACAAAGTAGATAATTATCTGAAATACTAAATCAGGATATGACAAAAATAAAATATCTTAATCTGGTTTGAAGTTACGATCCTATAGTATTCAAGTGCCTTTTTCTACATAGGCACTTTAACCCAGACTGGATAAGATTTGAAAATCTCTGGGGTGCCTGGGTGGCTCAGTGTGGTTAAAGCCTCTGCCTTCAGCTTGGGTTCAGGGTCCTGGGATCGAGCCCCGCTTCGGGCTCTCTTGGCAGGGAGCCTGCTTCCTCCTCTCTCTCTGCCTGCTTGTGATCTCTCTCTGTCAAATAAATAAATAAAATCTTTAAAAGAAAAAAAGAAAGATCTCTTAACTTGTTTAGCGTAATAAATTACATACTGATGTTTATTCACTGCTGGATGAAGCAAACTAAAATAATCCCCAATTTTCAAATCCCTTAATGTTCTAGCAAACAAATGATTAACTGTCATTCTATTACCTAACATTATACTTTGATCAGTATTTTTAACATGCAGGAACAATACAGAAAACAAATTTATGAATATAAAGCAGCAGCTGTTTGCAACATTCATTTCCTTGCTTGTTTTTATTAATACATGTGCTTGTTTATATAGTTCAAAAATACAGCTCATTGATCTTTTATGCCCCTCACCACATATTATCAGATTATGTATCTTTAAAGAAGAGAAAAACAAATTGCTGTGATATCATCCTTTGGATAACTAGCCAGATGAGCTATAGTGTTGGTAGAAGTTGAGAATCTTGGCCTTTGGTGGGAGTTAGGTTAGTTCATGGTGAGTGAGGATATATGAATATGTGCATCTGTAAGGAGGTAAAGAAATGAGAAATTTGTTATGCTTGCTGATAGTTGACTACAGTAAATGTGCATTAAAAAGAAATCCAGGTACACATGTATCAGAAACTGATTTGTTCCTTTTATTACTGCTGGCCATTTATTAAGAAAGGAAGATGGTTCTAGTTTAATTAACCCAGTTGAGTGTAGCAGATGGGGCAGAATGTCTTGCAGCGATAAGACAATTCAGAAATGGCACCAGATGTTGGAATCTGTCCCTGGTGGTATTTGAGTGCAGCCCAGATGTTCCAGTCCCACCTGGCTAGTTTCTAAGCACTGCAGGCTAAGCAGCTGTGATGTAACCTATATAATGTTCGCATAACACTAAAAGCACCATAATTGAACTGCTGCGCTAAACTTCTAAGGTTGTGACTCTTAAGAGGTGAAATCTTTAAGGACAAAGAAGAATAAGGACAGCTATTTAAGGTTTTAGATCCTTTGGCTACTGCTATTTTGTTGATAGCTGAATTGGACAGAAATGGAATATTAAAATTTAGTATAATATTGTTCAAATTGTAGGTAAAAGTAAATATTCTTATCCACATAGTGTTTACAGATAAAAATTTGTATGTGAATGTGCTGTTTGTGCAGAGATTGATTTGCAACCTTTGGATCTCACCCCTTTAAAAACACCAGTCTAGAAGTAGCAAAAAGCTGCTATTTTTTTCACGATTTAAAGTATTTGCCTGTTCATGGAGTAGATAATAGAAAACAAATAGTCCACCAAAACCATTACATTCGTTTTTTTTCCTATGTAGCTATTAAAACTGATTATTATGCAAATCAGCCTCAAAAGTTTTTCCCTTTTTATTTAAAAAAATTTCAAACCTACAGAAAATTTGCCACATTTTCTTCATCTCTCTGACTAGGTAATTTATTTTTTACTGTATACCATTTGTTTATTTGAGAGAAAATTGGAACTAGCCAGGACATTATGCCCCCAAAATAACTTAAGCATATATCTTCTTAGAACAGGGACATTGTCCTCTATAATCACAATATAATTATCATACTTGAGAAACTTAACATTTAAACAGGTTTGTCTAATATACAGACCATTTTCAGATTTCCTTGTTGTCTCAATTATGTCATTTCAGGTTAGCACTTTTTAAAAAAATCCAGGATCCAATCAAGGATCATGTATTTCATTTACTTATCATGTTTCTTCAGGCCCCTTTAATCTGTAGCAGTCCCAGTCTTCTTTGTCTTTTACAATGTTGACATTGTCTGAAGAGTCTTGAGAGTTGTTTTGCACAATGTCCCTCAGTTTGTAATTTGTCTGATTCATTCCTCATGATTACATTCAGGTTAAATATTTTTGGATGGAATTTTTTTTTTTTTTTAATTTTTAAGAAGATTTTTATTTATGTGACAGAGGAAGCGAGAGAATAGAAACAGGCAGAGCGGGAGAAGGAGAAGCAGGCTCCCCACTGAGCAGGGAGCCTGATGCAGGGCTCGATCCCAGGACGCTGGGATCATGACCTGAGCCGAAGGTAGTCGCCCAACCAACTGAGCCACCCAGGCGCCCCTGGATGGAATTCTTAATACGGGTGATGATCTCCTTTCAGTCCCTTGCATTAAAGTGTCCATGAATTCTATTTTATCTGATTATTAGTGGCACTAAATTTGATCAGCTGTTTAGGTCAATATCTATTGAATTTCTCTATTGTAAAAGTAGCTTCATTCCTTTGTATTTATCAAGTAATCTGTGGGGTGATGTTTGGTGATTATGTGAATATTCCCTAGCAACATTTTACTCAGGTTTTAGCATCCACCAAAGGTTCTTATAAAGAGCGTAATTGATTGGATAAACCACAGGTCCACGCTGTGTTTAGGCAGTGTAACTGAAGGATAACTAACCACAAATGTAGTGTCAATTACTTACAAGATAAAGAACCTAAGAGTTTGTGGTAGCTTAAAAGGAGCATGGTGATGTGAAAAGTTAGATCAGCAAGCTAGCTTCTGTGGTAGGTCTGGAGCCTCTAATATTAGGTAATTTTTAAGTGTGGTGCTAAAATGGCTTCCTGAAATTGATATCAGTTGTTCTGTGGTTTTAACAATTTAACTTTTCTTCATGCTTAATTTCTAGGAGGATCAGCTGATTTATTTGGAGGATTTGCTGACTTTGGCTCAACTGCTGCATCAGGCAGTTTCCCTTCCCAAGGTATGATACAGTTTGGCCAGATATATAGGGGCAGTGAAAAGGTTATCAAGATCAGACAGTTCCTCCTCCACCAAATAAGCTTCTTTTTGATGTCTTACTCCTTACAGTATTTATAAATCCTAAAGAATTTATTCACAAAGGTATTTTATTGGGTCAGTGTCTTAAATGTGCTAAATGAACTAATTTAGTTGTAAACTACTCAGGCAGGCACACCTAAATAAAATTGCCCTCATTTATAAGCAACTCTTATTTAGCCTTTTTTTTTTTTTTTGGTGGGGGAGGGATAGTGTGGTGGGAGTGTGAATAAGTAAAAAGTATAATCTCAATTTAGCAGGAAGAATATTATGGTTTATATTTAGCTTATATGATATGATTCCAAGGACATTGGGATTGGGCAGATTATCTTAATAAAATTCATTTCTTCGTAATTTAGATATATTAAGAGCATTTCTATAAAACATAACTACATTTTGACACATCCTTAAATAGAGAGCAGTTGAATCTCAGGCAAAACTTCCCTCCGTGTTAGATTAGAAATTTTAAAATGCCCTCAGTTTATTCTGGTGATCATTTTGCAGTGTATACAGATACCAAATCTTTATGTTGTGTACTTGAAACTAACAATATAGGTTTAAACATCAAGGATTGAGGTGAAGTATTTGTCTTTTTTTCCCCATTATGAATATTTTTACCTTACTGACTCTGCCATATAGTATGGTAGCTGTTTAACCTCAGGAAAGCTGCTGAAAAACTTTCTAAAATGAGGAACACCTTTTGACATGGTTCTTCATAAGGATACAAAGTAGTGTTTGTAGAAGTGTATAGAATAGGGACTACGTTATTAAGTGTGCTTTCTTCAAGTTGTAAAGGAGTTGGCTACAGTTGTTTTTTATATAAAATCTTGTCACTCTGAAGTTTGAGAGATAATATGACAATTTAGTTATAAATTTTAAACAAGAAGTGAAGCAGGGAGAGAAGGTAATTTAGCTGACTTTGTCTTACTCATTTCAAGTAGAGTTAATGCCATTAGATTAATTGAATTAAAATTTATATTTAGCAATATCTGATGTAGTTTTGTCAGGATTTAGGAAGAAAGATACATAGGCTTTAATCATCTGGGGTTATTTTGATAGCCTTCTTGTATAAATTCTGAGTATTTCCCAGAAACCAGAATTGTGCAGTAATTAACTTCATTTTAGAAGTATGGTTTTGTCTTCTAAGGGTTAATACCTTACTTTAGGCAAATCAAGTGGAAGATAAACATTGCCCTAATTTTACAGACTGCCTGTGTAATTCTTAAAGTTTTTATGTGTATAAAGTTGCCTACTATGCAAATAATTAGAATATCTTAATGTTGCTAAGTGATACATCTCTTCATCTGTATGCATGTGATTAATATAACCTGATCACCATTACGCAAGGGGCTGAAACTGTTGTAACAATGATTAATCATTTCTGAACAATATATGCCCCACTAGAAATCTCTTCCTCCTACAATTAATCATCTCAGATAAAGTTTTCAGATGGGGCAACACGTTTTGCCCCAGTTTCCATTTGTACTCTGTTTTATGGATCAAGCATATAGGAAATCAGCATAAAGCTGGATACCTATATCCAGCAAGTCTTTCTTAAATTACTTTGTTTAGTATATAGAATTAATTGTAAAACTTTTAAATCAGTCTTTTTTGTAAAGAAGGTCAAAGACCTATTTTAATAAAACCCTGAGGTGATGAATATTATCCTAGTTCTTATATTAAATTGTTGGTGGAACATAGGTTTTCTAAGCGAATTATTTTCTTTTGAAGGGGCTTACATTATAATATGGTAATAGAAAAATACAATTTTAAAGACTTAATATTATTGTTCTCTTTAGATATTTAGTATAATGAGACACAGTATTGGAGTGGTTGGTTACCTTATAGACTAGCCAAAATGTATTTCCAAGTTGTGAGTGAATATGGAGTACAAAGAGGTGGTGTTAACTAACTTGGAAATATATACTATTCTTTTTCAGATGACTGTTTATATGCAGCTCTTTCTTCACCTTTGCTTTTTCAACTTCTGTCAATTCATATTTATCTATTTATTCCTTTCTTAGATTTATTTACTTAGAGTCATGCATAGCCTATTTAAAGAATTTTTTTCCTTAGTATCAGTTGCCTTTATATTTATTACAATCCAAATAGTATATGTATGCAGAATTTTAGAATCTTGGCCTATACTGTTTTATGACGTACCTAAAGAAAAGAAAATGTGATGCCGTTGGTCCTCCCCTGTGTTTTCACAATTAATCCATAGTAATAATAATAAACCCTTAATGGCACTTAACATATTAAATTCACATACACAAAAAGTTAATCTTCACAACTTAGATCTTTTTAAAAGTGAGACACAGAGAGGGTTATGTATTTTTTCCAGGGTCACTCATCTAGTAAGGTACAAAATCTATGCTCTTAAACATTATAGTCCGTTAATTAACCTGTTACCAATTTTTATATTATTGAATGTATTAAATCTTAAACTTGTTATAATTATCTTTGAATGTAATAAGAGTTCCCCCTGAGTTCCCCTCTATACCCCAGTTTTTATTTAAATAACTAAATTGAACAATCCCATTTGGAGTAAGCACTGTACTAGGGTTATACCATGGCTATCTAAAGCCCTTGTGTTGTCAATGAAAGTGTGGCCAAAAGGGTAAGAACTTCTTACAGAAACTTACCAACTCTGCTCTTGATTTTAGTGAGTTTTTCTTCTCCATGCTTTTCTGTTTTGTTTCTTTATGAGTTTAATAAAGAAATTCTTAAAGAAATTCTTTATGAATTTGGGATTTTATTTACTGGAGACCATATAAATCATACTTCAATTTCTCTGAACCTTTCCAGATAATGAATGGGTGAAATGAGTTGAATTTGCTGATTTTATTGAGTGTCTCCTCATGTGAGGATCCTTGATCTCCCAACCAAAAGTTTAACCAGTTAAGTTTTCTCGCTTTGCAGGGTTTTAGGCTCATCCATATTTGTTTAGCTGGCAGCGTATTTGATGATATGCAAACTTAGGTTGAAGGAAAGTTTTGATTATAATTTCTGTATCACCTCAGACCTACTAAGAGGTGGATTTTTCTTTCCTTTGCCACCTTGTTAACATTTGTGGAATATTCATGAGAAAAATAATGTCCAGATGGAGATGGTACCTGCAGATGTTAATCTGGATGGACACAGATCAGCTCTAATTTGTTTCAGTTCTTTTGTTTTGCTCTGCGCATTTCAGAAAGTTTCTTACCGTTACTCTTCCCTCTTAGTTACAGCAACAAGTGGGAATGGAGACTTTGGTGACTGGAGTGCCTTCAACCAAGCCCCATCAGGCCCTGGTGCCTCCAGTGGTGAGCTCTTTGGCAGTGCCTCACAGCCAGCTGTGGAACTTGTCAGTGGCTCTCAACCAGCTTTAGGCCCACCTCCAGCTGCCTCAAATTCTTCAGACCTATTTGATCTTATGGGTTCATCCCAGGCAACTATGACATCTTCCCAGAGTATGAATTTCTCTATGATGAGCACTAATACTGTAGGCCTGGGGTTGCCCATGTCAAGATCACAGGTAAGTTGTCTGCCTCCCTTGGAAACTTCGATTCCTAATCTTTGAGATTCTGTAACTAATGTAATGGTAGACTTGCGTGGGACAGGAAGATGGTTTTTGCATACGGCATTTACTTTACACTCTTTCCTCTGGTAGTCATTTGAGTTTTAGAGATCAAGGTCTTCTCTCCCATCCTGTAGTCTGTGCAAAGCCAAGCATGATGCCTTGCACAGAGGAGGCAATTGCTAAAAGTCATAAACAATTTGGTATTTGGTGTTTAAAAAAAAATCTATTTTTTGAGAGGACTAGAGATCACCCATGGCCTATATTCCCTTAGTAAAATCTATGTTCCTCAAAGAAATGTCACTTACTGGTTGCAAGCAGTCGTTACCAATATAGAAAATCATTCTCTAAAATGACGAATGCTCTTCCCTATTTTGGGCCTGCTCTACATTATGTAATTTTTATATAGGCTCTTCTTTTAGCTCATTTTCATAAAGAAAAAACAACTAAATGGGAGTTTTTAAAATTCACTTTTTGTAAAGTTTTTAATTTTTTTTGAGTTTTTTTTTTTTTGTTTATTTATTTGACATACAGAGATCACAAGTAGGCAGAGAGGGAGGGGGAAGCAGGCTCCCTGCTGAGCAGAGAGCCCGACGACGACGTGGGGCTCGATCCATGATCAAGATCATGACCCGAGCTGAAGGCAAAGTTAACCCACTGAGCAACCCAGGTGCCCCTAAATTCACTTTTTTACATTAAATCTAAATTACCTAATACTAACTTGAATTCAGACAAGCAAGCAAGCACAGTGTTAGAATACATGTGTCTGAGTTGTACCAGAGTACTGTTTTTGATTCAAGCAATTCTGAGTATTTTTTATGATGCTAATTACTCATTTTAATGTGTAGATTCTCCCCTTTTGGGTGTTAGGATGGAGGAACAGAAGAAAGAAGCAGAAAGGTGACTGTTCTGTATTACAGAAGTTGGACCTGACATTTAAAAAAAAAGGACATGAAAGTCACACTAGTGCCATTAAATTGAACTATGCACCTCTAAACAGGCCCAAACCAGTTTATTCTTTGAGTTTCTTTCATGTGGTCTATACATAAAGCCAGTTTTCTTATTTGCAGTCTTAATTGTGCTATGGTGTAATTCTTCACATTGGTACCTTTTAAATTATTTTTCCTGTTTCTATTCCTTTTCTTTTTTTCTGTCCTTTTCATAGTTTTCCTTAGTAACTACGAGGCATCCCTGCTTCTTTCTCCTGAATTTCTCCTGTTTCCTGAATTGGTCCACATGTATATCAAGTTCCAGTAATGTTGCTCACTTTAGGCAATGGAAATGTACATGGAGCAGGAAAATGTCAGAATTGGTGCAATATAATTTGTTGGTTTTGTAGTTTTTCTTTTTATAACATGGGAAATCATATCCTGAATTCCATCTTGTGATAATAAATTTCCATTTGTATATTTCCTTAAAGCTGTACTAACCTGAAGTTGATCGTTCCCTGGGATGGTGGCTTCTAGACTTTGGGTGATGGGGGAGTAATTTTTCATGTAAATATGTTGGGTTTGTTGTTTTCTCTTTTTCCTTTAACGCCAAGTATAATTTGGGATTCAGAGGAACTTTGGGGGGAAGCTAGTGATTCAGCTTAAAGAACTTAGCCTAGCACTTCTGTGGTTCTTTTTGGTTTCAGGAGTTTGTTACTAAGTCTTGTGTATCTGGAGCTATTGTGATTAAATTGCGATTTATAGAGCACATGCTTAATTTTTAGAGCATTTTTATATTTTCCAGCCTTTGCAAAATATTAGCACAGTGCTGCAGAAGCCTAATCCTCTCTATAATCAGAATACAGATATGGTCCAGAAACCAGTCAGCAAAACGCTGCCCTCTACTTGGTCTGACCCCAGTGTAAACATCAGCCTAGACAACTTACTACCTGGTATGCAGCCTTCCAAACCCCAGCAACCATCACTCAATACAATGATTCAACAGCAGAGTAAGTTACTGCAAGCCATCTTGATTCTTTGTGCACTTGTAATCTTTACCCTGATGCCAGGACTGGTTCAAGCCATGAAAAAAGAATACATGGCACAGACCATACCGAAAGCAACTGTGTGATTGCTTAGGATTTTTTTCCTGTGATACTTGGTAGACATCCCAGCATATTGGATTACTTTGTATTCTACTCTTGGCGCAATTACATTGACTGTATTTTGGTGAGTTTGGAGAGTCTGATCACTAAAATAAAAGTAATTGGTGTAGAAAACGTTTTATTTCTAGGTAAATATGACCAGAAAACAAAGATCATCTTAACTCCATAATCTAGGGATAATCACCATTAATTGATATTTCTTTCTGTCTTTTCTAACCACATTTTTAATACTTGAAATCACTGTTTATGTTACTCTGTTTCTTGTCATTGTTATTCTGTATAAAGTTACCATTTTTCCTGTATTTAATATTCTTAGGGAAAAATGATTTTTAGGCATTTATAGTTATCCATTATATCAGTGTACAGTTTCTTTGTTGTTGGTTATTTCTGTTGTTTCTAGCTTTTTGCAGTTATAAACAACTCCATCGTGATTTTATATAAATCTTTGTACTTGCGATTTTATTCCTTAATGTAATGTTCTAAAAATAAAGTGAGTCAAAGGGTATAAAGTTTTTCAAGGCTTTTGATACACAGTAGCTCCTTACAACTTGTTAGGTTGTATTCAACAATAAATTTTGTTGGAATGATTTTAAAGTGCCTCGTGTTTTCCCCCAGTCCACTCTTTGTTTCTACATCTGTGGAAAACCAGAGTTAACAGCCACAGACTATTTTTCTAGAACAAATAGTGCGAGTTAATTGACTTACTTTGTAAAATCACTGTAAAGGAATTTTATTAGGGCTTTAAAGTGTTGATGGTCAGAAATATTGTATTATTACTCTGCTGGATCTAATGTAAAGTTGTTTTGTCTTTTTCCTTCTGGTAGATATGCAACAGCCTATGAATGTGATGACCCAAAGCTTTGGAGCTGTGAACCTCAGTTCTCCATCAAACATAATTCCTGTCCGGCCCCAAACTAACCCTTTGATGGGAGGACCCATGCCTATGAGCATGCCCAGTATGATGACTGGCACCATGGGAATAGCGCCTCTTGGAAACACTCCAATGATGAACCAGAGCATGATGGGCATGAACATGAACATGGGGATGTCAACTGCTGGGATGGGCCTCACAGGCACAATGGGAATGGGCATGCCCAACTTAGCCATGACTTCTGGAACTGTGCAACCCAAGCAAGATGCCTTTGCAAATTTTGCCAACTTTAGCAAATGAGAAATGGTAAAGGAGCAGATTGAATGAAGGATTTTTAGTGGTGAAGATAGGTGATGTTGGGATGGAAAATGCTAATCAACTCCCGTTTCTTTTATTAATTAGTTAAAATAAACCTACATAAAGAACCAAAAAAAGGCTGTTTTATAAAAGTGAAATATCTAGTATTTCAGGTGACCAGGCAAGGGCACTTCAGATGAGGCAGTCAAAATTATTTTTCCCAGTGAGAATAGACCACTCGTGGGATAGTGAGACCTTGAAAGCCTTTGTAAATTGAAGAGCCCATTTTAACATCCTGATTTGTGGGAAGACTGGAATAGGGCTGAATAAATGTGTTTGAATCTCTAATTTTATACTTTTCTTTTCCTGAGGAACTTGATTTTTCTGTCCCTGAATCGCCTTGTCATAATTGGGTCTGTTCCTTTTACTACCACTCTTGAGTCCATAAATGAAATCATTAAAGTTGGATGATCAGTTTTTTATAAAAATATATATTTTTGTCCAAAAAAAGGCATACATATGTGATTATGGCTAAATCAAAGGTAACTGGAATGTATATACTTTTGCTAATGTTCCAGCAACACTGCTATTCCTATTATACTATTCCAAATTTTTATTGTAACGAAACCTCTTCAAGCAACTTGTGATAGCTATGGGACTTTTCCCATATCTTCTGCTATAATTAGCCTTTGCAGAATGAGGAAAAATATTTTTTTTTTTCAGGACTGCTCTATGGTTTCCTTTAAAAGAAAAAGAAAAAAAAAAAACCCTCCAGTATTTTTGTTTGTTTTTAGCAGTCATTATTTACAATTTGCAGTGGTTAACTTGGCAAGGCTTCCTTCCGTGTTTATCCCTGTAGCCACCACTTCTCAGTCAGGAACAGTCAAAAAGAAAAATATTTATTTTTATTTTTTTGGTGTCTTTTAAAAAATTGAAAAGGTAAAAATTCATTAAAACCTTAAGTTAAATATAAATGTTAGAATTCAACAATGTTGGCTTTTAGATTTTATACAGTATTCGTTTGGTTTTGTTTTGAGTGTATATAATATGGCGTTAGCAGTATGGTTCCAATAGAGAGGAGTTAAATATATATTATTAAAGGAGACCTGTAGCAGTCAAAAGATTTTATTGATTTAATGGCAAATAAAGGAAATTAATTAAAATGTTTTCATTTTTCCTGCTGTAATTCTGCATTAAGCTCACATGAAAATCATGATCCTAGAGTTTGGAATGCACAATTGATTGTTTCACCCTCAAGCTGGGAATATTTTTAAAAATAAATATTATAATATAGGTATCAAATTATTACCTCCCCACTTTGTGTTGAAATTTTTTTTATTAAACTGATAAAACTTTGTTTCCATTGTATTCATAATGTTCTGTTATATATAACATTAAAATGTTCATTAAAATCAATGTTGAACTGCTTTTTCTTTCATTCTGTTAGACATTTGAGACCGTTTGGGGAAAAAATAATTATAATTTGGGCAAAGTAATTTTTATAAATAATTTAAAATTATTTAATGACTTCTCTATTCTTTCCTCTCAGACTCTGCTGTTAGGAATTAAAAATGAAGCAGCAGAGATATCCTGACCCACTCCATTCTTGCTAATGTTCCATCTACAACATTTCTAATTAGGCAGAAATTCATGTACTTCAGCTAAGTGGTAATGAAAAGTGATTCATTTGCTGAATAAGAGATGAGAGGGAGTGTAATTAGCTGACTGTGGTTTTTAATCTTTCAACAATTCAATGTGTTTAAATTAGTTTCAAAGAATAGGAGCTTTCAAGTGTTGTTACTTCAGAACAGTCAACCCAGGCTCCCGTGGCAGCATGGAGAATATCTTCACTGATATTTAAAACCCGTCATCTTAAGTGAATTTTTTCATTAACCTGAGAGTCTAGCATCACCTTTTCAAATACATACGGTTCTTGGAGGAATTAAATATTTCGTTTCTAAACTTTTGTGTTGAAAAGTTCTTTTCTAATAAAATTAAGATTTATCTGTAAAGCATTTTCTGTACTATGCCGCCTTCCTGTATTGTGTCTCTGAAGACAGAAGGGAGCCAGCCCCATCTCATGCACCTCAACCTACAGTTTGGTATCAGTTTTTTTGTTTCAGAGCCCATGAAAGGAAAGAATTGCCTCATTAAGGGGCCCATCCAGTCCACTGACTTACTTCTGAAAGAGTTACAAAGTGATAATTCAAAGATCAAAGAAAGGTCTAAATATCCCCCAAATTCCTGGGATCGAGCCCCACATCGGGCTCTCCGCTCAGCAGGGAGCCTGCTTCCTCCTCTCTCTCTGCCTGCTGTTCTGCCTCCTTGTGATTTCTCTCTCTGTCAAATAAATAAAAAAAATTTAAAAAAAAAATAAATATCCCCCAAATAATTTGGAATTGGCAAGAAAATACTCTAAATAGTCTGCTGGGCTCCCTTCTGCCAATCCTATACCCCTTCACCCTTTTACCAGCTTCTGCCTACTGTTTTGGCTTTTTGTTTTGGTTCTGTGTGTTTGTGTGTTGCTGGGGGAGAGGGGCAGAGTTACTGTTCTCAAAATGGACAGGTGACTCTCCACTGCCACACCAGATTTCATTTTTTTCCCTTTTGAAATTGTTTTTTTAACCTCTGACAAAATCTCCAGGAACCACAAATGTTCTTGAATGGGACTTTGGGTGTTTACTTTTTTTGTTTATAATAAATTGTCTGAATGATACCCATAATGTTGGCTTTGGGGTAGTCAGTAAGTTGAGGCCTATAGTTACTTTCTCAAATATTTATGAAGCAAATATTTATATGTAGCAAAATAAAGCTAATTGTCCTAAGCACAGAACACACCCAGTAAATAGGTTTTTGAAGTAAATTGGCTTTGTGTTTCAACTCTCCTGGGAGACAGCATTGCACTGTGGAAAGACCATGGACTTGAAAGCGGATCTATGCCCATTTCAACTATGCGCACTATCTGTGTGACACTGGTCAATTTACCTGACTTTTCTGGGCCTTAAATCTTTTCTAAAATGAAATAGGGAAGTGATGGATAAATAATGATGTGTCAGATCTACTGGCATGGACATAAGCACACAAAATATTTCTGTCTCCCATTTTTATTTTTTGTAGACACGCTCACCTATCAAGGCTACAATGCCGGTCACTTCCCAAGAATTCACATGCACGCCATTCATGCAACAAACCCAAAAGTTGATATTCTGGTTGTATTCCTAAAAGCAGTATGTAGTTAAGAAAACCTTAGAGGCTGATAATGCAGTTGATTTCTGAGGGCTTTCCTATCTGCCTAAGTTTAATTCCAATCTCATAACAGGCAAGGAAATTGTAAATGAGCTATTTTGTGAATGTATTGACTCACTTCTACTTAACCACATTAGTGCAGATGTGAGGGAGAAAACTATGAAAGTGATATGGGATTTGCCACACAAATAACCCTCATTATAATGTTCCTAGCTTTTAGGAGCAGTCGAGATCTCAGTTTTTCTATTGACTTCTTGCAGTTCTGTTGACTAAGATCTTGCTATTCTTATATCCAGATAAGCAATCAGATATAAAGACTGGGAAAAAAAAAATCCATGAAAAAGTGGTTTTTTTTTAACTTTTACTCATTATGACCTTAATTCTTGTGTGTTGTTTGTGTGTGTGTGTGTGTGTGTGTTCTCAGTAATGGCAACCTTGCTAATGCATTGTTCCTCGCAGACAGTAAGTAGCCCCTGGCATCCCTTCACACTGCGCTTGCTTAGCTCAATGGGTGGGGGAATCAGCATCCAACCAATTCAGATGCCTAGCTTCCCAGGGATTTTGGAGGGATTTGAAATTCCTGATGGGCAAACATGGGTTTTGTTACTCTTACAAAGAAATGTCATTGGGCACCTGCGTGGCTCAGGGGGTTGAGCCTCTCTCTGCCTTCAGCTCAGGTCATGATCTCAGGGTCCTGGGATAGAGCCCCGCATAGGGCTCTCTGCTTGGCAGGGAGCCTGCTTCCTCCTCTCTCTCTGCCTGCCTCTCTGTCTACTTGTGATTTCTCTCTGTCAAATAAATAAATAAAATCTTAAAAAAAAAGTAAAAAAAAATAATGAAATAAAATAAATGTCATTACTTGAAATAATTGAGTCCTGGACTGTGAAACCCTGCATTTTTTCTCCATTTGATTTTTCTTAACTATTCATCTTGCAGCTGTGTTCTTTAAGTGCTCCAAGCACACTCCACTGTTTTATTCTGAGTGCTTAGAGTTGGTATATGTAGTAATTTGGTCTCAGAACCCCCTTTACACCTTAAAAATTACTGAGAACCTCAAAGAACTTTCATGTTTATGTGGGTCATACCAATATTTACTGTATTTGAAATAAAAACTGAACAACCTTAAAAATACTGATTTTTACAGTAACCCCATTACCTGTCAAATTATGATTTTTTTAAGAGCGAGTATGAGCAGGGGTGGTGAGCCAGAGAGGGAGAGAGAATCTTAAGTAGGCTCCCTGTGGCATGCCTATGCAGGGCTGGATCCCGTGACCCTGAGATCATGACCTGAGCTGAAAACAAGAGTCAGATGCTAACCAACTGAGCCACCCAGGCGCCCCTGTCAAATTATAATATAATTATAATTTCAAATTATAATAAAAATTTTAAACTTCCAAAATAAAAATCTATGAGAAGAGTAGCATTTTTTAAACATTTTTGAAAATCTCTTTATTACCTCCCTTAATAGAATACAGCTGAATTAAATGCTTCTGCATTCAGTCTGCTGTGCTATGTTGTTTTGGTGGAAATACATGAAAAAAGTCTGGCCTCAGGGATATGAGGTTGGAAAGGGTGGGAACTTGCTCAGGGCTCCCCTGTGGTCCTCAGGCCACATTGCTATCTCTTGAGAATTAAAAGGTAAGATTATTTCATAGTAACTATCCATTTGCTTGATTTATTGTCTCTAAGGTAACCTGCTTGAGGTACAAAGAATTTGGTTTTTTCACTTCAGTCACAGGCAGAATGACGGTCACATGAAATCTCTCTGGATACTGAGTACTAGAACTCTGTGACATCGGTGTTTGCTCAGTTTTCGAGCTTGTTTCCTTCTGACACATAGTGCATATTTCCTAGCTTTTAATGAAGAAGTACGTTTCTTACACACGTTGGGTTTTTTAGAAAATCTTAAGACTGAGAGACTGGGTGTTGAGTGCTTGGTGTGTTGTAAACCTTTTAAGCCTCCTTTTCTGTCCTTTGAGAAGAGCCTAAAATGGGTCAAACCTGAAGACCTCTGACTTGTTTCCGAGGGGGCCTGGCAAGGTTGTATACTGTGTTCTCCGCCAAACACTTCACAGAAGCCTAAGACTAAAGAAATTGTGCACCCACAGTGATAATGTTCCTGATGAGCCTGGATAAATCTGATCTCCCGAACTGGGGGAATCCAGCAAAGTTTCCATCCATTCATGAAATGGCAGGAGCAAGCTCTGTACTGGGCACCTTTGCCTTACAAACATCAACTCCCTTCATTCTCATAAGCTAGGGAAGAATGACATCCCTCTGACAGATACAGAACAGGGATGTCCGAAACTAGTCAAATGTAACTTTTGCGAAGATTGTTATGCAGGGTCCCAGAAAGGGAGACTGTCAATTTTTAGTAACTGATCGGCAAAGTCAGCCCTAAAGAGAAGGAAATCCTTGGCAGGACTCCCTCTCAGAAATTTTGGAAATTAGTATATAATGGGCACAGAATCAGCTTCTGTTAATGAAGCATTGAAGATGTGATCGTTCATGTCTGGTGATTCATAAACCAGTTTCATTAAACTACTTTCTAAAATGCAATTAAAATATTAGGTAGTAGACTGGGTCGCAGTATTCCTATTTTTCATGGTATTTTTACTTCACAGTTAATCAAAAAATAAAAGGAACAATACCAAAACAGTCGATGATAAAAATACAGAGCGTCTAAACCCTCCTAGCTAGGAAACAAGACTGAAATATGGCCATGGGCCACTACCTGAATTTTATTCATGTGTTTATTCCTACTTCTTTTTTATAAGATTGATTGATTGATTGATTTACTTATTTATTTGAGAGAGACAGAGAGCATGCCTGGGAGAAGGGTGAGGGGCAGAGGGAGTAATGAGAGAGAATCTCAAGCAGGCTCCCTGCTGTGAGCACAGAGCCAGAGGAGGGGCTGGATCCCACGCAATGAGATCAGGACCTGAGCCGAAACCAAGCGTCAGACACTTAACTGACTGAGCCACCCGGGTGCCCCCGCTCCTCCTCATTAGGTGCCTGCTGCCAGCACTGCCTCAAGTTCTGCGTGGTGGTGACTGCAACCGAACCTCCCCATCAGGTCAGCACGCGGCAGTGTGCGCGTCTGAGCGTTCTGAAGGAGACGGTCGAGTGGCTCTTACACAAAAATAGACGGAGAGGCCTACTCTAGGCAGGGGAATTCAGGAAGGCCTCTCTGAGAAGGGAGCTTTTATACAGAGATCAGCAGAACTTGAACCAGACATGTGAAGACTCCCAAGTGGGAAAAAAAAAAAAAAAACCTATCAGAAGCTTAGTCGCTGTGGTGGGAGGTCGATGTAAAAGAAAAACTGAGGAGATAAGCAAGAATAGAGAATCATCGATATTTAGGACGCTGAGGTAAGTAATTACTTCACTCTCCTCCAAAGATCCTCAGACGGGATTATGCCCATCCAAGATGGTATATGTGAAAGCCTGGAGTGCTGTCCTACCCATGGTTGTCATAGAGCTCACTTCGAAAAACTTGAGGGGAAGATTACATGGCAATAGTTTGATGTTTACTGTCCAAGCTGAAATACATCAATAGTTGATATGCATATAAGGATGGTACAACGGGGCCACTTATAAATACAAATTGACTCTTTTTTTAAAAGATTTTATTTACTTATTTATTTGACAGACAGAGATCACGAGTTGGCAGAGAGGCAGGCAGAGATTTGGGGTGGGGGGTGAAGCAGGCTCCCCACCGAGCAGAGAGCCCGATGCGGAACTTGATCCCAGGACCCTGAGATCATGACCTGAGCCGAAGGCAGAGGCTTAACCCACTGAGCCACCCAGGCGCCCTAAACTGACTCTTTCAAGTAGTAATAACATGTAGTTGCATATTATAGTTTACAGCGTGGAGTCACACTCGTTTCCTCCCTGTCTTCACAGTCGCCCTAAGCTAAGCTAAGAAGGTAAGACCGTCATTAGTCCCTCATTATGGATGAGGAAACTGGCTCCAGGAAAGCCAAGTAGTTAGTGAAGTCAGGTCTCTCAGGACAGGTCTTTGGAATCCAAATCTAGTTCTAGTCCACTATCCCTTAGTTCTCCTCTATTAATACATCAGATCTCTTAAAGATTGTACCTGCCATTTAGATCGTCAGGTTTTTCTTGCCATTTCCTTGATCTCTTACCACATTGTCCCAAGTGCCATGTAAAACTCCACATAGGGTAGACAGCTAGGAAAGGGTTGTTAAATAATATGTTTTTAAAGTAAGCACTGAATGTTTATGAAATCTATTTGCATTTTCTAAAGGTCACCAGCAGGAGATGAGCCACAGAGCAAATAAAAACTCATCTCTTCTGAAGAGTAAACCTTTTGTTTGTTTTGTAGAAATGGTGATATAACTTAGCATAAGACATTAGCCCAATCAGATGCAGAAAATTCCAGCAGGCTTGGAGCAGTATAGCACAAAGGCCCCTCAAGGAATCCGAAGAGATGCTGAGGGCAAACTGCAGGAAAGGTGGATGGCCTTGGATTGCTTGTTTAAGAAATCCATTTCAAAAAGTGCACAGCAATGTTTTTTAAAGATTGTGTGCTCTCGGCAATTTTTTATTTGCTCCTGTAATTCTTGCATTTGAGAAACAGAATTGAGATGCCCAGCTACCAAATAAAACTAGAAATGGGATTTCCAGATTTAAGGTGTTCTTAAGGGAATATTTGAATTGACATCTTTAGAGTAAGTTTTTATTTATTTATTTTTAATATTTTTCTAAAGGGCATTTAGAAACATGGCAATTTGAAAACTAGTTCGCCTGCAGTTGAATTATTTTTTACACAGAAAAAACAGTAGCTTTAACAGAAAATATCAAATGAAGTGTACACAAAGTTAAGATGACTGAATGGCTAAAAAAACCATTTCTCAAGTCATCTTTTACAGGAAAGTAATAAGATTAAATAAATGATAAAGTATCTCTAATTTTAGTAAATATACTAGCTTTACCAACGTCATCTTTTGCCTGTAATGAGCCAAGGAAGCGATGCTGTAGCTGAAAATTTTTCAGCCGTCAAGAACTTTCCACATACTTTTTAATCCCTCCAACATGGAAGTGTGTGTATGTATGTCTCCACACAGAGAAGTATCTGTCTGTCTATATAAATATATAATAAAGGTTGGCTCTTAAATACTGTCTCTTCACCAAATTTTTTAGATGTCCCAAGAGTTCTAGATTTGAATGATAAAAAGGGTGCCATAAGGTACCGCTTTCGTAATTAACTGGTTCCTTAATAAGTCCTCAATTACTTTGTTTCATGATAAGGAAAAAAAAACGTTCCAAGACAGAGTTACATTCGACATCTGGGAACCTCCTAACAGCTGGCTACCTAATGAATATGCATCTGCTTAAGAGGCTGTAGACCATTAATAAACCAATAGATGTAAAGCAGAAGCAATCTCTGTCGGCTCCAGACGAGATTGGATGCTGTGTGCTGTGAAGTGTCACTGTCACATTGAATCGAGTCGGGGAAGTTAACAGTCAACTGTTAGCTGCTCGTGTCTCTGTAGCTCTGCACTTGCGCTAACACTCTTCCCAGACTAACGGCCACGTTTCTGATGTACAACTTCTTGCTCCTGATTGCCTGATTTGAGCCTTACAATGTCTGTGTTTCAAAAATCCCTTCCATTTTGTTCCACTAAACCACACATTTGCCAAGATGCTTTAAAACAAAGGAGTCATCTCCAGCTACGAAACGCAGGAAATATCAGGATCAAATTGGTACGAGATGGACTTCCAGTGAATTGGAAAATGTTTAGAACTACACTTCCATGTGTCTGCAGGAAATCTGGGAACTGTTGGGTCCTCCTGAGGGAAGCCCTCACCCCATCTGCTGTAGCAACTCAGACCCTGATAACTGGTCTCCATGAGATTCCGTCTTACGGTTGTGTGAATAGGACCATCCTTGCCCCATTTATTGGCTGAGATTCCTTGAGGGCCATGTTCTATGAATTTTTTCTATGAATTTGCTTGAGATTATTATCCTGGTTAAGTGAAGATTATACCTTGAAGAGCTTGCATGTTCTTAGCTAAATATATACCCATTACTCTAGTCTCATCCAAGTGCTCGCAGATATGTTTTGGGGGAATATTAAGGGCAAGGAGGAAGGCTGGAAGTTTCTTGTAAATTCAAGTAGCATTTCTATTTCATTTTGATGATCTCTTTAAATTGTGGTAAAACATACCTATTTTATCCTATGTGTATAATGTAAATTTATGTGTACAAGTGTGATAAATAACATAAAATTTACCATTTTAAACATTTTTAAGTGTATAGTTCAGTGGCATTAGGTACCTTCACATTGTTGTGCAATTATGACCACCAGCTTTCTCTAGAATTTTCTTCTTCCCCATCTGAACCTCTGTATCCAGTAAGCACTAAACCCCCATTCCCCACTCCCCTCAGCCCCTGGCAGCAACAATTCTACCTCTGTCCATGAGTTCGATTCCTCTAGAGGTATATAGATCCCTCATAAAGTACAATCACACAGTATTTGTCCTTTTGTGCCTGGCTTTTTCCTATTAGGATGTTTCAAGGTTCATCGATGTCATCAGAATTTCATTCCTTTTAAGGCTGAAAAATAGTTCCATTGTATGTCCACACCACATTTGGTTTATCCATTCATCTGTCGGACGTCTACATGGTTTCCACCTTTCGGTCATTATGAATAATACTGTTATGAATTCAAATTCCTGCTCTCAATTGGGGGCATATATCCCCCATGATGTTGGATCATGCGGTAATTCTATGTTCAATTTTTGAGGAAGTGTCATTTTGCTCATTTTGGATTTTGGTTGTTTCCTTGACATAGCGCCTTTGATCAGATTTCATTTTTTCCTCCTTGGTACCTTTGAGGAAAAAACCCAATACAACCTCAGAGTTTATTCTTTTTTTTTTTTCTGATTTCATGTCTGAAAAATAAATGAAAATACCCATCATGGGGTATAAGTGTTTTTAAAAAGGGGTGGGGGAATTAAGGCCCAGCGACTCCCTACAACACCACAGACTGATGTTCTATCAAAAGCTGAGAATTGGGGCGCCTGGGTGGCTCAGTGGGTTAAAGCCTCTGCCTTTGGCTCAGGTCATGATCCCAGGGTCCTAGGCTCTCTGCTCAGTGGGAGGCCTGCTTCCTCCTCTCTCTCTCAGCCTGCCTCTCTGACTACTTGTGATCTCTGTCTGTCAAATAAATAAATAAAATCTTAAAAAAAAAAAAAGCTGAGAATTATGGTTCTTTTTGAAAAACCCCGTAGCATTGAATACCTATGTAAAACCACGTAATCTCTCAGTTGTGGGGGTGGCTCCTTTATTAAACAAAGCAGCACCCTGATTTCCTACCCAGAGATTATCATCTTATTCATGGGGATGTTTTTGGGGGATTTTCCCCCAAAAACTATATGAAAATTACCACCACAACTACCACCCATCTGATACGCTCATATGACAATTGGAAAGCCAAACACCCAAAACTTCAAATGATAGGTTCCCTAGAAACAGGAAAGTGGTTTGGTACGGAAGGACAGTTCATATTTTTCACCTAAATATGACAATATTCTCTACACAATCCAATAGGAAGTCATATTTGGATCTGTAACAATATTCTCTAACCCCGAGCAGGCGGGGAGACATTTGAAGGAAATCCAGTGCCATACGCAGGCAGAGACAATACTGTATCTTTTTCAGTCCAAGTATGATGAAAAAAATAAATTTTTCTTTTTAAGAAAAAAAATTCCTTTAAAAACTCGTGGTACATCCTGTATAGACATAGATGGGCCTATCTCAGATATCAGCCAATCAATGGCTTAAACTCAGGAGATGTAAATAATACTATTTATTCACCCCTTGTGAATCATTTGCAAGACAACTTCCTTTTTTTTTTTTTTTAAAGATTTTATTTATTTATTTGACAGAGAGAGAGATCACAAGTAGGCAGAGAGAGAGGAGGAAGCAGGCTCCCTGCTGAGCAGAGAGCCCGATGCGGGGCTCAATCCCAGGACCCTGAGATCATGACCTGAGCTAAAGGCAGCGGCTTAATCCACTGAGCCACCCAGGCGCCCCGACAACTTCCTTTTAATTTCAATTCTTCTTTCGCTTTATCCCACCACATATCAAAGCTATTTGGGGCAGATGGTAAGTTCAGTTTCTTTCCGTTGGTACTGAGGAGATGGTGTCTTTCCCTGTCAAGGTTGTATGTTATGTTTTTATTGTTCTGAAACACGTGTAGGTGGGTCCCAGACCCCACACTGGGGATTTTTCCATGGGCTTCCCATAACCGTTACAGTCTCAGGATTCAGCCATCAGTGCTGTGGTTCATAAAACCCTTCAATCATGTTGAGTCATTATTTAAATTCCCATTAGTTCTGGCTTCAGAATTCCATACTTTATACTTGAAAGGATTTTTTTAAGAAAATTCATTGTTGAGTGGTAAAAACTTTTAAGAAGATGGAATAAATACTCTTTGTAGCAAAAAAGAACATTAAAATATCTGAGATCTTCTCCAAAAATATACACGATTATCACTGCTCTAAATCAGCTAGTATCTTTTCCATTCCTCAGCCGACACTCTTGTTGAAGCTCAGAATGACTTCTCACAAATGTCTTGTAACAGCTTCCTCATTGGTTTCTATGTTTCTAGCCCCTCTTTCACTTCCAAGAGTCTTGTTCATGTCTCCTCGGCTTGTACATTACCGAGGGCTCCCCATTCCCAATGGAATCAAGCCCAGGCATTCATGGCCCTCTAATCATGGGCCACACCTTCAGACTTTCATGCCTGGCTCCTCTCCCATGTGCCAACCCAAAGAAACCACTCCTCAGTGCTGGCTCACTGCGTGCCTGTTTCTCCTTCCCTGACACTGGTCCATCTAGTCCTGGCCCCAGGACTCTGGAGGCCTTCACCCAGACCCAGGCTCTGACAGTGAGCATACCCCTTCTTCTCTGTGAAGACTGAGCAATGCCGTTTCATCGTCCCCTCCCCGCCTCTGGCCAAGCCCCAGTTTGCTCCTCATCTGTAGAACCAGGCCTACACAGTGGATTACTGTGTCATTTGCTGGGTCCTATAATTCTGTTGAGACAGCCAAGAAAAAAACTGGGATTTAATATTTCCAGAGAATGGAAAAGTAAATTCTCAAATATTTACTGTCACCAACACCAAATTAGGTCATTTTTCTTTTTAAGATTTATCTATTTATTTGACAGACACAGAGAGATCACAAGTAGGCAGAGAGGCAGGCAGAGAGAAGGAGAAGCAGACTCCCCGCCAAGCAGAGAGCCCAATGTGGGGCTCAATCCCAGGACCCTGAGATCATGACCTGTGCCGAAGGCAGAGGCTTAACCCACTGAGCCACCCGGGCACCCGGTCATTTTCCTTAATACAAAACAGACGTGTGTGATGTAGGAAGTGAACCTTTGGCATTTGACTGAACTGAGAGTAATGCTGACTTCTTAGTGATTCGGATCCGTGGATGGCTGGTGGGGGGACTGGAGCCCTCCTCTGCACAGGGCGTCCATCAGAATCAGTGGGAGAGCTAGGCCCCATCCCCAGGGCCCTGGCAGAGAGGGCTATACTCTGTGAATCATACGGTCCCCAAATGGACAAGAAAAGCACATGATGGAGTTGAAGGTAGAATCTGTTGCTTGATTACAGGTGACAGGACAGCCAGCAAAACCACGTCAGGAAGATCCAACAAGTATTGTATTAATTTTTAAATAACTTAGGGCAATATTTCCCTATGTGGTGCTTTAGTTTTTTCGCTTGTCTGGGTTGGTTCAGTCATACTGAGGAGCATATGGAAGAACTTTTTTAAAGGCTTTTTAAAAATATTAGTTTTACTGAGGGATATTTGACAAATAAAACTGTAAGATATTTAAAGTACAAATTGTGGTGATTTGATACATTCATATACACTGTGAAAGATCCCCCCAATCCAGTTCTTTAACACATCCAGCCCCACACATATTTATCTCTTCTTTCTCTCTTTCTTTTTTTTATTTTTGAGAGACCATTTAAGTTCAATTCTCTTAGCAACTTTCACTTATACAATATAATGTTGTCAAGTATAGTCACCGTGTTTTATGTTGGCTCCTCACACCTTATTCACCTTAGAGCTGAAGGTTTGTATTCTTTTACCAACCTTTCCCTATTTTCCTCACCCCCAGCTTCTGGCAGCCACTTTTCTACTCTTTGTGAGTTTAACTTTTGAAAAAATTGATACCATGCTGTATTTGTCCTCCTCTGTCTGGTTGATTTCACGCAGCATAATCCTCTCAAGGTCCATCCCTGCTGTCACAAATGGCAGGATTTCCTTCTTTGTCGTGGCTGGATAATATTCCACAGGATATCCGTACACCACATCTTCTTTTTCCATTTGTCCACTGACAGACACGTGGGTTGATTCCATAGCTTGGCTATTAAGAATAATGGTGAATGAGCCTGGGAGCTCAGACATCTTTTCTTTCCTTTTTTTTTTTTTATGATTTTATTTATTTATTTATTTATTTGACAGACAGAGATCACAAGCAGGAAGAGAGGCAGGCAGAGAGATAGGAGGAAGCAGGCTCCCCGTCGAGCAGAGAGCCTGATGCGGGGCTCGATCCCAGGACCCTGGGATCATGACCTGAGCTGCAAGCAGAGGCTTTAACCCACTGAGCCACCCACGTGCCCCTCAGATATCTTTTCAATATCTTCTTTTCACTTCTTTTGGATGTGTACCCACAAGTGGAATTGCGGGATCATAGACTATCCTATCTTTAATTTTTTGAAGAATCTCACACTGTTTTCCACAGTGACTACACCAATTTATATTCCCACCACCAGTGCCCAAAGTTTCCCTTTATACCAGCTCCTCACCAACACTTATCTCTTGTTTTCTGTTTTGTTTTGTTTTTACTTAAAAGAAACTCATTTTTATGTATCCCCTGCAGAGGGAGATCCCTTCTGAGTTTGGACAGTGGTGACTGAATGTGAACATCCTCTGGTTTTCCATTTAACATGTTGTTATCTGAGGTAGCTCAGAAGATGAAGGCTTCCTCCTTTACCCTTCTGTGACAATTTCCAATGAAGATCGACATCACCTGGCCTTCCCCTTGCCCACCTCCTTCTCTTCCTATGGGAGTCATCGTTGCAGTCGCTGTCACCTCAAGACCCCTCGGGCTCATCTCTTGCCTGTCTGATGACAGTCATTCTAACAGGGGTGAAGTGATACTTCATTGTAGTTTTTTAAAGTAATTACATGCCTACTTTTTTTATTTCTTTCACTTTATGGCAAGTGAGGTTGGCATTCCATTCATGGTCATGATATAAAGGATCTTTTTGAATATATTAATTTAAGTGAAAATGAGAAAATTTAAAACAAAGTATTTCTAAAATAACGATACCATGGTGTTGATGAGGCAAAAATGTGATGGTAATATGGGAAGGGCAGAGCTTGGGGAGACACTGGTAGGTGACATGATGTCACCTCTCTTTCATTGTTTTCACCAGTGGCCCCCCAGAGAAGCTCCGGAGAAGGTCAAAAGCAAGAAGCTTTTGTTTAATCCATTTTCCATCTGGATTCATATGTAAGAAATGTTCAAAACGCTCTTAAGATGCTTCTAGCAGAAGATCTGTTCCCCATCAACATGGGACATATTTCTGCAAGAAACCACGTCTATCTTAAGTTACCTTAACTGCTCAGTGCGGTGATCGTCAAAGGTAGGCTCACACAGGCTCTGGGAGAATGCCAGAGGATCCCTCATGGCTGACGAGGATGAGATATCTATCTGTATTTATTTATTTATTTTTTAAGATTTTATTTATTTATTTGACAGAGAGAGATCACAAGTAGACGGAGATGCAGGCAGAGAGAGAGAGAGAGAGAGGGAAGCAGGCTCCCTGCTGAGCAGAGAGCCCGATGTGGGACTCGATCCTAGGACTCTGAGATCATGACCTGAGCCGAAGGCAGCGGTTTAACCCACTGAGCCACCCAGGCGCCCTATCTGTATTTATTTTATCTAAAATGTAGAAAAATAAATTTTTACTAATGATTAATAGGCACACTGACAGGACAGATATCTATTTTATAAGTATGTACACTTGGGGATCAGACAGTAAACACCATTTTATGAATCAGATGTTTGGTCAAAATGGTTCGGTTACTACCATATATGAGAAAAAACATACTGTTGGTGTGTTTGCCGTCTGTCGCTCTAGGCACACCTGCTCTCTCTTACTCTGTTCCTGAGGGAAGGCAGAAGACTCTGAAGAATTCACTCCTGAAGAAAAGAAGGGTGTCCAAGAGGTCTCCCTCACATGGGAGGAATCCTATGCTATCTTTTTCCAGCCCTTTGGAAATCTCAAAACCCAACCATCTTATTTGAGTTCCAAATTTAAAGGACAACCCAGGCCACAGAGGGACTATGTTCCCAAATTTTCTCACTATGCATTTATCACTCAGAATTCATTTTCCTGTAAAAATGGTTTATAGTAATTCATTTTCTTAGAAAATATTTATTTAACATTCAGTGTGGCAGAAGTAGTTGCAAAGACAATTTACAGATTATAATGTTGTTACAATGCTAGTGACTTAAGTGGAACAAAAATTGGGTAAGAATAGTTTATGTTGAACCACAGGGAAAGCCACAAGAATGAGAACTGGAGACGTTTTGCAAACACTTTGAAAAGGTCCCCTAGTCTGCTTCCAGGACATCAAAGAGGCACCGAACTAGCCTTCTCTTGTCCAGGTTCACTGCAAAACTCACAGCTCTTCTCCTCTTCAATACTGAAGTATCACTAGTACGCTCTTTTCGCTTACACTCATGGGTAGGTCTATTTTGAGTCAGTGAAGAGGGGAAAAACTCCCCCCCACCCCCGTAGCAGCTCTTCATTATATAGGGGTCTGCTTAAAATTAACCTTGTCTTGTGCAGTTCAAAAAGGAGGTTTTTAACATACCTCTCAGAGATCATTCAGCTTGTGCTGGGAATGGAGATACACTGGGTAATAAAAAGTCCCAGGGCCCCACTAGGTAAGGGAAGGGCACACCTTGCTGGAACGCTGTTTAGTTCACAGTTGACAGAGACTATGAGGGCCTTTTCTGATGTTTTCCCTTAGGGACCCAGGCGGAATGATATTTTCCCCCACATATTTGAGCAGCGCCACATCAGATGCATTGTTTAGGCTGGGTTGCTCCTTCCCAAAGAACTTAGCATCCATAGGACAATGTGGAAATTTATCAATATTTTAAGGTTCCATCCACACGTCATGAAGGTGCTCGAACAGACTGGTGGTACATAACCCAGAGCAGCAACCACTTGCAGAGCACAACTGTGGCAGGGAGAAGGAGGGATGAGAAACCGCTCTCTCTGCGGGTTTCTGCCTCCCAGCACACCTATGGACAACATGATCCACACCAGTTCGTGCTGGAGGCCAACTGCACCTGAGTGCCTGCCCTTGCAAATGAGTGACCAGGATACCACTGAGGGGGACAGAAGAGCACCGCCTCCTGCTTTCCTTTAATCTCTGCTACCGGCCACTCTGACCTCTACCCTGCCTCCCCTTCCCCAAGGGCCTTCCCCCCCGCACCCCCACCAGCTTGCAAGGGACGCTAAGCAGAAAACAACTGGGAACATTGCAGGAAGAACATACTCTGAAGTTGTTCCAGACCCTCCCGTCCACTCGCAAATGTTGCTTTCCTCCAAGAGACCTTCCCTGACCCTCGGTCACCCTCTGTCACAACCTCCCGCTCTCCTGCTTGATTCTCTCTTGGCACTGTAGGTCTTTTGAAGTTGTTTCTACCTTGTTTCCTGGAGATGTATGGCTTTTGTCTCGCTTCCCCGATAGAATGCAAACACCCTAAGGGCAGGAAACTTGTCTGTCCCTCTCATTCCAGTATCTACAGGGTCTAGAATGGTGCCTGGCCCCAGAAGTTGCTCAGGAAATAAATGTCCACTAAACAAATTCCCTGAAACATCCAGCAAGATGATACAGACGTTCAGTACATGTTAGTCCGTAGACAGAAAGCACTTAGCAAATGGTGGTTATTATGTTTTTATGATTAAGTTGTTGGTGGCCAGAAAAAAAAAATTACCTGGCCTCTAGGATTTAACAATATTCTTTCCCAGCCCAGCAAAATGATTTGGTTCCTCTTGCTTCTCCCTGACCCTTAAAATAAAATTCTACTCGAGCCTGAGAATTGCACCCCCAGCCATAGTCCCAACACATCTGTGAATTAGCAATGCAGGCTTAGTGCTACGTACGATGTATGGTCTCCTTTGAGAATACGGGGTGAAAAATCCCTACAGGCTTGGCCTCAGCTTTCTTTGTTCACATTGTTTGCTTTGAAGACCTTAACACGGTGCTGAGAAATCAATACGCAAGGATGCTGCCGACCCTGTATATGTCTCCTTCTGATTCTCCTCTGGGAGGCTTGGCTCACTCCAATGCACTGATAAGTCATGAAGTGCCCAGCTCTGTCTGCAAATTAAGGCTTTGTAAGTAATCAAGGAACACCAAGTTTAGGGTGCCGTGGATTTTCCATCCTGAGTGTCATTAGATGAAACGAAAGTACACATTACAGGTTTGCGTAATGAACAAGCCGCAAGTTAGGTTTGCCGTGATAGGGTTATCAGTCATTGCACAAATTAATTATTTAGGAAAGCACTTTTTACAGTGGATTTTCATTTAAGTTTTGCCCCTTGATATATGTGTATGAGAATGACTAATCCATCGGACACTGCTCCCGTACTTGTGCATCTATCACTATCGGGCCTTTTTTTGTAATTGGTTTATTAATTATAGCATCTTAATGATCTGTTTAAAATAAATAAACCATTTGCACCATTTCAAAGGTATTTTGTGAGGCTCAGCTGATATTAAAATAGCACCAGCCTTATGTGCTTTTTCAGCAAGTGACCTAATTAGTTAATAAAGTAATTGAATATTAAAAAGGATGTTGCAAGTGATTAAAATTTAAGAGCCTTCAGAATGTTATTAAAGCTATAAATCATACATCACTGTTTTAATTTGCATAGCTACAGAATTACTAATGGTCCCACGTGCACACGGGGCTTGGCAATTAGTCCTTTAACAAAATGTTGGTGATGTTGAGGTACCAAATTCTTTCAAGCTCCTTTGATAGCTACATAGAAACCTGCTTTTGCCAGACTAAATATCTAACTGTTGAAGTTGCTGCTGGCTCCCTTTGACAAGTACAGACATCCATTCACTCAACAAATATTTATGATACCCACTGCGTCCAAGAATTGTGTTGTAAGTGTTGAGTATAATGGTGAGCCAAACAGACACAGTCCTAATGGAATTTAGGGACTGGAGATATCAGTCATGCACTCCCCTAAATTCATGTAAATTACAAAAGGTGAGAACAAGCTACAAAGCAAAAGTATAGGATGTTCCAAAAAGATTTTGCTGGCGAAATCTGAACTCCTCTGCTAAATCAGTGACCAAACACTTACTTTCAGGTGAACAGACAGGGACTTCACCCAGCAGGTTGGGAAGTTTTATTCAAGCAAGAAATGCTTCATGAATCTACCAGTGGTGTGTAAGAAGGACTGGCTGAAACTGTTGGTTGTTTACTCAAGAGCCTTTGTTCTTTCCTGGCTACCAGAATCCCATTCTCTTTGGCTACAGCACTAGTACTATGCTTAGGGAACATAGGCTCAGGGATAAATGATGAAAAGTCTAAACCTATTATTGTAATTCCATTGCCCTTTGCCTGTGGATTGGTTTATGGTGGATGTGTGCTGATGAACTCTAAGAGGATTTCTGGAAGGATCTTCCTTACTGATAAAAAGAGACACACAAGAACACACTTTTCCTCCATGCTTTTTATATCATCATTAGTGAAGGTAATACTTGGTGCTATAGTGGCCATATTGAGACCATGAGAGGGGAAGGCAAAACAACAAAACAGTACACACACACACATCTGCCCGCGTGTATGTGTGCGCACACACACACACACACACACACACACACTAAACCTGAGAGCTCTGATATTGTTGAGTAGGCTGAACCAACTCCAGAAACTGGATATCCTACTACATGAAAGAATAAGTTTCAGTTGGATCTGTTACTTGCCCCCTAAGGCATCTTAACTGAACCAGATGGGTCAAAAATGAAGACACTGAAAGCTGATAGACAAATTAAGAGGCTAATATAATTGTCCATTTGAGCAGTGATACAACACTAAGCTATGGTGGGATAGAACAGGAGGAATGGAAAGTGAGGTCAAGAACAGAGCAGAGGCCTTGTGGACAAGATTCAACAGAATCTGTCAACGTACTAGTTATCCACGGTGCCAGGTAATAGTGATCGCCCTCAGTGGAGCACTTCCCATGTTCCAGGCATTGTTCTAAGCACTTCACATGCAGTGCTCATGGAATCATTTCAACAGTTCTATAAAATCCCATGAATTGTCACCATGGTTGAGTTCTGTTTCGGTCAGCCTTGGTTTGCCAAGTTGAAGTCCAGCAGCTTCTGCCACCACCAGTAGGTGAAAGCAGATGCGTTGTTTCTGACCCCTTGAGAGAGCTGCCGGCTAGACTGCTGCCGCCAACATTTTTTTTTATTTCCTGACGCACAGAGAAAATGACACTATTTTAAGGCACGCTGAAGGGAACTTAGGGCATCTGTATGGGGCTTGGCAAAAACCTTCATTATTCTTTCTCTTTGTATTATATAATTATAAGAAAATAAAATTCAGAATTTAGGGAAGATATTAAATACTGAATTTGTATAAACTTTCCAAAAATGTCTTTAATTTTTAATGAGAAATTAGCATTTGCTTTTTATGACTATAGCTTTTCACAACAGATTTTGGGCTTCACATAGCAAATCCTGATGAAGACTTTTGTAATCCAGTCAAGATTCTTTAATCACAGTCTCTCCAAATTCTTGATAGTCACCCCGAACAATAAACTTTGTTCACACAAGATAGTAATGCCAACAAAGTAAAACATTTTTTTGAAGCCATTTCAAATTTTATAATATTTGCGTCATATTTAAAGAATCTAACCGTTCTTTTTCTTTCACTGACCATTGCCCTATTGGAATTCCTTGAGATTGTGTGTCTGGATTTCAAATCTTTGGGAACTTTTTCAAACCAAATTATTTCAAAATAATAAAAATGCTTTAATTCATAGAACCCCTCATGCATAGTTAGAGTAGTTACTAAGCACAGCCAACTTGGACACCTCTGAAAGGGCACGTCAGTCACAGAGGGAAGAATCCAATATGTGTGAAGACAGACTCAGTGCTGCACCTGCCAAGAACCTCTGTGCCCCTCCCTGCCCCTGTTGAACTTGCGACTGGCTGTACTTTGGCCTGCTGCTGTGCGTCTTGCGGGCCAGCTCCCTGGGTGTGCAACCTGGACCGCCATACAGGACCCCACACTCCAAAGGACCCCATCCTTAGTTTCAGGCTTTGTTGTTGGCATCTTGAAATGATTTTTGAACAAGTAGCCCTGCATTTTCGTTTTTCACTGGGCCCTGCAAGTCATGTAGCTGGTGTCGGCATCTGGGGCACCTGGAACACACTCCTCCAGTAGCAGCCACCCTGTGCCTTTGCCCATGACGGGCAATGGCATGTGTTACCGCTGCCTTTTGAGTCATGAAACAACTTCTTAGGTTCTGTGTTCGGCTCCTTGACACGGGGCGTAACGATCTGGATATCATCAGGCTCACTAGGTTCAATGTTCACATGACCATGGGCTACATCTGCCTACCTTTTTCCACTCAGCCACCCTCGAGGGACCTTGATGAAGCTGTCGGTGCTTCTGGCTGGAGGTGACTGATCCAGAGGTTCCAGTTGCCCCAAGAACCGAGGCATCTATTATATCACTCAAGATGCCATGGCTTACTGTTTGGGCGTCCTGTGTGGGGTGTGTTCCTTGGCATGTTACATTCTGCCAAGGAGATCTCTGTGACCTGAAGGAGGTCTACCAGATCCTTGCCAATAGTTTTCAATATGAAGAGTTTGTATTAAATTTTGAATACCCACTCGAAGAGAACGTAGAGTTGAGGTATGATCACTGAGGGTTGGATCCAGGAAGGACGGAAGTAGAAGACAGAGCTGGAAGGGAACCTTCTGAATCCTTCCAGGCTCTTCCTCTGTCATGTGAGGGTTTAGAGCGGTTTCTCCCAAATGATTTGGAATCTGTATTACTTTTGGTTTGCTGTCATACATAATGTTGATCTCTCTATTAAAATGACACGTATAGGGGTGCCTGGGTGGCTCAGTGGGTTGAAGCCTCTGCCTTCGGCTCAGGTCATGATCCCAGGGTCCTGGGATCGAGCCCCGCATCGGGCTCTCTGCTCAGCAGGGAGCCTGCTTCCTCCTCTCTCTCTCTGCTTGCCTCTGCCTACTTGTAATTTCTGTCTGTCAAATAAATAAATAAAATCTTTTAAAAAAAGTGACATGTATATATTAATATATAAGGATATATAAATGTGCATCTATCTATACCTATTTATCTAACTATCTATTTAAATAAAATAAGCAAAAACAGTTCCAAGACAGTGAGGACAGATGACTCCCAACAGAGGTGAGGGAAGTTTCTGCCAAACACTTTTCATGGAGCAACAGATGTGCTCAGATGACTCTGGGGACCGGGGAGAAGGAGGGGTAAGAGGACTCAGCTGAGGCATAATTGGACCTGGCAAGGGTAGGGAAGAGGCTGTACACAGGTTTAAGATTTCTCACACAGACTACCAAATGAACTAATTGCTTTCTGCCCTCAGAGGCAAAGATCACAAGTATGCATCAATCTTAGAACAAGGTCATACAAACAGAATCCCAACAGATATTCTTAAGTAAATACTATTTTATACTATTTTACACAAATACATACACAACACTCCCCATTACACAGTCTTACTGTTTCAGCAAGAATCGTGCACTGAGAACTCTATAGATGTTAATGGCATGGAGTCCTTTCCTTGCTCTGTACAGTGTGTGGGTGTGTGTGTACATGTGCATGAGTGTGCAGTCATTTCTTGTGGTTAAAGTACTCATCAGGTCTACATGCAGTAGAAGAAAACTATAACTGCATTCCTGCTTCTTAATATTCTGATTTTCTGATCTAAGTAAGTCTTCTGGCATTTATAAAATGGTCTGGCCCTCTTGCTACTAATCAATGGCTTTCCAAGGATGATGAGAAACCTATAAAAGTATGAAACCCAGGCAGTATCAAAATAATAGGAGTGGCTTTTTGCAAGAGTCCGTAAGGTAAGGGAGGAAATAGGAGAAGGAAATACACTCTGTGTTCCTACATTGCTAAAATGTTATGCTCTGCCTTACGATATATTTGAACCCAGATCCCTTTTTAAGTCCCTTTTTCTGGTGAAGCTCATCTCTGGACACAGGGGCAGGAAGGGAGGACCTTCTGGATTTCACATTCACAAAGACCTCACATACAGACTTGGGGCTCTATTTCTTTCTTCCTTTTTAAGATTTTATTTATTTGACACAGAGAGAGAGATCACAAGTAGGTAGAGAGGCAGGCGGAGAGGAGGAAGCAGGCTCCCTGCTGAGCAGAGAGCCCAATGTGGGGCTCGATCCTAGGACCCTGAGCTGAAGGCAGAGGCTTAACCCAGTGAGCCACCCAGGCACCCCTTGGGACTCTATTTCTAAATGAGGCTACATACCTACTTACAGGTACACAAAGAGGATGGAACGCTATCTTTCAACTTGAATTTTTAAAATATACTGCGAAGTTTGCAACTTGGCTTTGACCTTTCTTCATTTTTTTTTTTTTTTTACTATATTGGGAGCCTCCAATAATGGAAGTGGCTGGGCCCTCTCTCAACCTTGAAGGGATGTGTGTGTGTGTGTGTGTGTGTGTGTGTGTGCATCTTTTTATATGTATTTTTCCTCCAGTGCACATTTTCATAACTGGATTGGATGTAACATGCTCAATTAATTAGGGAATACATTTTTATTACCAACACCACTGCTGGTTATAATTCGATCTCTATAAGGAACTGGCCAACCAGGCAGATTAGCATGAACTGGCTCATGACTGGAGGGGAACAAAGACGTGCGGCCAACACGTCTGCTTTGCATGTTTGTGCTTTGTTTATCATAAAACAGGTGATAATGATAAGGACGTGTAAGAAGCACAGTGTTAATGATAGCGCCAGCAGAGAGTGCGAACAAAAGCCATGACTTTTGAGCAAAAGCTAGACGTAAATTAAACTCTGGATTTGTTCAGAGTTGAGGTTTTATAGCTACACATTTACGGCATTTAGAAAGACCTTTGGTGTTGAAATTCCTGCAAGAATAATTTCATCACTTCAAGTGTGAAACTCCCCAGTCACTGAACCCAACTCTTCCCACTGAAGCAACTGCTTCATAATATTGTCTTTGTTAATGTGACCGTTTTATTACAGACACTGTGTGTATTATAAAACACATGAAGCTTATATAATGCAGCATTTACTAACACACAGGTACACGGATCACTTGTGGCTCAGGAGGGGTCTGCAGATAAAATGTATGAAGACAAACATTTTAATTTCAATAGTTGTACATTTCTTTTAATGTGTACTTTCAATTTAGGGCAAATTTTCTGACTTGCCATTGATGGTAGTGATGTACAGCTTCTTTTTAAGTGTAAGCTAAAAAGTGAGTCAATTTATAGAAAAATACTGAATAATTAAGCAGTAGTCCGCTTAGGATAAAGCGAAAATGGTGAAAGTGCTCTGCAAATGACCCATGTTTTGGAAACAATGAACTACGCAATAAAAAGAAAGAAGATGGGGGCTTTGGGTTGAGTTTCTGATGGTGATGATGGCCACACTGAGCCTTCCTGGAGACCAGTGCCACACACATGTAAGGCTGCTGCCTGACGCCCCAGGACCGTGCTTTTCCACGTGACACTAATTGGCCCACACAAGAGTGAAACCATGACCCTTCCCTCATTAGCCACATGCTCAGACCAGCTGAGCTAGCTCACTCTGGGTCACTGGGGTCCCATGTAGGAAATTACCATTCCAGTGCCCTGTGGTCCTCTTGTAACCCCAACTAATGAATGTCCCGTGGAGCCTAATGTCATTCCTGGGGGAGCACACTGCTCTCCCAGCAGTGGAGAAGTTGATGATATTCCGATGTTTTAACCCAGGGAAAGCTAAGTAAGAAAGCAGGGAGAACTCAAGAAGCCGGAGAACAATCTTTCGAACACGTGTGTGCTAGAAAAAAGGATGACAACAGCATTCTGCTCTGTCCATCATTTGCCAGGCCAGGTCTCGGGACACAGAGTGCAGGCACAGGGAAGTTAGGAATGCTAAGCATCTCACAGCAAGCTCGTCATGGTATAAATGACATTAAGTGCTTGCTGTCTGGACCAACCACTATCTTTCACCAACCCTATGAGGTACGTTTGATATAGGTTAATCCCTATTTTAGAGATCAGGAAGTTGAGGCTCTGAAGTAACTAGTGCAAGAGCCTACAATAGTGAACTCCTCCCAGGATTGCTGTATTCTGGAAATTAACACATTCTCAAATTGAAGGGAAATTCTACAAGATGGACAGACAGCTTGCCAAACCTTTCTGTTTGTGTCCCCTTTCAGGTCTCAGAAGAAAGACTGTAAGCCTTCAAGTCATCTTTATTTTTCTTTGCTTTAGCACATCCATAGTTTAGCCTTGACAAGAGTTTAGGAAGATGAATTACTATTTAAAAAAAAAAAAGATGAATTTATAGTTAAGGCCAAGAGAACGCATTTTTTCCAAATGTGGAAAACATTGGAAGGAAAGGGACAGCAGACTTTCTAATGCATATTGAAGAGCTGGGAAAGACCACTGCGTTACCCCAGCTGCTTTTTAATAAGGCTATTGGATCGATACCCCTTCTAGGGCCAAACTTACTGGTGGATGAAATACCTCCTGGTGCTTACTTGGCAGCCACTATTCCCAGAGTCACAGTGGGCCTGTTGCCCCGGGGGTGCCCACCACCCTTATCCTCTTTGGAAGCCATGAAGCGTTGTGTGCGTGTTCACTTCCAGCTGAAGAACAGTATGAATCAGAAGGGACTAGAGACACTTGAAGCAGATCACCAAACCATATTTTAACACAGCCCTCTGGTTTCTGATTAATCAGAGGGGATGACTCAGCTTTTTGTCTGTTTCCTGGTCAATGCCTGAGAAATTTAGTATTTTTAAGTTACAGTTGGCTAATAATAAACTCAATAGTCAGACCTAGATAGTATCCCAAATTTGCCAATGATTAGCAGAGATGTTGACAATTTACTTTCTATTTTTTTGTGGGTTTTTAAAAAGATTTTGAGAGAGAGCAAGCGAGCGCATGCACGCACAAGCAAGGGAGGGGGCAGAGGGAGAGGGTGAAGCAGACTCCCCGCTGAGCAGGGAAGCCCAAAGCAGGGTGATCCTAGGACCTCAATATCATGACCTGAGCCAAAGGCAGATGTTTAATTAACCGACTGAGCCACCCAGGCGTCCCAAGTTGCTTTCTGTTTTACTTGCCTCACCTATGTAGGAGAGAGAAAAATCTTTCTCTTATGATGGTTGTATTTTGAGTAAGGTAATGCATATAATATGCTTGGCACAGGGCTGAGATGCTCAAAAATGACAGTGTTTCTTATTGCCTTATCTGTCCTCTGCCCCTTCACATAGCATGATTGAGTGAAATGTGGTGCAAGTTACTATGGTCCAAAAAGGCAAGAGATAAATTTTTAAATTATAATCTTATCTTTAATTATTCATTTGGAGACCTTACCTATTTATTATTTCATATTCGGTAATCCTCTTTATTATATGCTTCTGAGAACTTATTTCTTGAGATAGAGGGGACAAGGTCTTTTGAAGGCCTTGACGTGAAGCGGTAGGAGACTCACCACCACTGACCACCCACCCTTTATACCCCCGAGTCCAGCCTAAAACAACAGACTTTTCTGTGTCCATTATAAGTTTTCCTTTGATTCAGGAGCATATTTGCTTGGTCTCAGAGTGGAGACCCAAGTCTGGTCATGGACCCATAAGACAGATGCAACCTTTCTCATAAATGGGCTCTCGGGCATCAACACTGGATGGAACTGAATTGTTTCCAAAAGTGAGACAACTGCTGAGAAACGGGGGCATCGAGACGGTTTACCCGGGGTACTCCTTAGCCAGCAGCTGGGAAGAGGCTGTGGAGCTGACCAGATGTGTGAGACCATGATGTGAGACCAGTGACAGCCACTCTGAAACAGGGGATGCTCAGCAAGCTCGCTGTTCACCACTCTTCTCCAAGCACATTCAGTGGCTGATTGCCACAGTCAGCTTTCCTAGGCTTCAAATTAGGCAAATCCAATATTGGGAAGAAACATTTATATTGCCACTTGGGTTGATTCTGGCTTGTTTCTCCTCCATCATCTAGGTTCAGACTGGTGAGCATTTAACAATGACTGGTAGCGGTATCCATGCGGGAGACTCACATCCTTCTGGGGACTCCAGTTTCGTCGTTCTCTTGAACGCACTGCCACCTAGCGGCGGCTGTGCAGACTGAGGAGTGCTTCTCTTCTGTTCCGGAAAGAATGTGGTGAGGCAATAAACTTTTTGTCCTTGCCATTCAAATCCAGGAAGCTTAGGGAAAGATAATAGATATCTCTCCTTCTACTGGCTTCCATCCCCCTGCCCATATTTAACTGTCACCGTACATTTTAAATGTCAAGCTAGCTGACTCTTCTGCCTTTATTTTGATTAATGAGGACATTCTCATTTAATCAGAAGTCTTTGAGATACAAAACAAACAAGCAAGGGGAAGAATTGGAGTATGTGGGTCTTGCCTCTCTTCCCTCCACTGTATTGGTTAGAAAATTCTTGTATGTCGGCTAAGCCCAGCTTAATATATTCTTTGAAAGCGGAGAATTGGGTCGTGATGGTTAACTTGAGGTTTCCCTAAGCATCAGTGTGATTTTTGTCTACCTTACCCAGGTGACTCAGTTCTGGAAGCACACAGAGGAGATCGAGTAGTCCATGTGGCAAATCTTGGGGCAGTTCAACTTCCTGTATATGCACAGAAGGAAGCTGGTGACAAATTCAAATACTCCCAGAACCATGTGAGGATCAATTAGTCAAATGTGGTCAAACCCTTAGAGGAAGCAGAGTGAAGGGTGACCTTAGCATGAAGAGAGGGGGTTAATGTCAGTGAGCTACTAGGTAGAATAAATTTACAGGGCAATTACCACTGCTTGGAGCTTGGAAGAGATAATTCATGATGTGGGCCTAGCTCCTTTTCTAAGAAGGAGTTTCTGATAAACATGGAAGAACAAAGTCACCCCAAGGAGAGTTGATGTAGATGCGTGTGCTTCGGTAAAGAAAAGGCACAAGGTTACAACAATGAGATGGCAGAAGGCTTGAAACACATTAACTTTCAAGGGGTGTCTTCACTTGGTAATGGACTCCCCTGCCTCCTCCCCTCCACTACCCCTCAAAATCAGCAGAGACAAAGCAGTCAGTACATTAATACAATCATATTTATTACAGTTTCCAGACTCCCATATGACACATACCTAAAGCAGAACACTGCAAACTGACGTTATTAGCAGCAATCCTCCCTAAACATGAAGAATTTAGGTGAACTTCACAATTGGGAGTAATTTCAAGACAAGATTATAAGTTATGGTTTTTCTTTTAGCAGCTGGTATATGAATACTGAAACTATAAATACAGAGAGTCATCCAGGTTAGCCTTGTCTAAAAAAACAGTAAGTCACGGAGCAGAGGGGTATCCCCAGGGCTGCTAAACAGAAGGCTAATGTCTTTAGATGTCAGTATGAAATAAGCAAATCACTTTTCAAGACATCGCTCACTATCTGTGTTACTGTCAGGACAACAGAAAAAGAACTGGACAGCTACCCTAGAACCTAGCTTACACATAATTCATCCAGATAATCATTTAAATAATACCTCCTAAGATTGTTTAGACTTTTTTCCCCCCAGAGCTCTAAAAACATAACATCAGACATAACATCAGACATTTGCTCCAAAGGATTAAAAATCAAAAGCAATTGCGATGTATTGGGAATAGCTTTTATAGCTTTCCTGAGGGACAGTTGCTATCTTTTCAGAGAGTGTTTTGAAAGCAGCACTAACTCTGGTAGCTTATCAAACTACTTTTCATTCTAAATAAATAAAAGACCAACTGAAGGTCTCAGGTGTACTCATTTCTTTTCCCCTAGATCTCTGAACCATCCAAAGCCATTCCTTGACAGATAGCTTTCATTTTTATTAGAGGAGTGCAAGAGAAGTTACAAACACTTGAAAAATACTCAAAACACTGAGAGTAAAAGAGGTGCAACCCTTCCTCAGAGCCCAGGAACCTGTGACAGGAACCCCAAAGACTTATCTAAAATCCATCAACTCAATTTGCATGAAAGTAATGACAGACCACCCACCTTTGCAACATCGGCACAGATAAGATTTTCTTGCTTTATAATCCCTAAGAAAAGCATCTGGGAGTTACTGCCCTGGAAAACATAGGTTGATGCATAGAAGCTACTGAAAAGGGGTTGATTGAAGTTGGTATCTGGCACAGGAAGAGAAAAATTAAAACAGTTGCTAAACCATTATATCTATACCATGATACTCTAAGGTGAACCCTGGCCTTCCCATAGCAACCATTTCATTCACAAAAAATACATAAAAACGGGAAAGCTTTGGGGAAGCACCAGTGACAGCCGGCTGTCTTTGAATAACTTTAATTTTTCCTAAAGGCAAAAATTAAGAGAAAATTTACAGAATCGATTCTATTTCATGATTTTGCCCATGTCAGTGGCTTTGGGGATATTGCAAATAGAAATATAAAACACCTCAGCATCAAGTTAGGGTTCTATTTTTCTCTCAAGGGGTAAGTGGTATTCCTAGACTTCTGTACACAGCTTCTGAGGATTAAAGACAGCTCATGGTTCATGCTTTGACAATCTCTAAAGGTATGCCTGGACAATTTTATCACAAGGAGAGATGAAGCCCCTCCTGACCCACCAACTCAGAGCAAGGATTCTCATGCACCTAGATTTTAATGCGAATGGTTTCTAGGCTTTCTGACTTGATATACACCATGCACAAAGAGCGAGAAACTGACTGGTGTAAAGCCATCTGCCTTAGACACGGCTAACGCTGGCTACCCATCTCACAAATGGCCCACCATCATAAGATGGTATCTGAAACAGCATAAATGTTTCCCAAGTTCTAGAACAAACAACCTAAAGCAGAAGTTCTCCTGGTGGTAGAGGCACAGGATCACCTCTGTGCACAAAGAATGGCACATGAAATCACTCTGGGTGTGAAACCACATCTCCCGTTGCTCAGTGCTCCTGAGAAGACCTCAAGAAGTGCACAGGTACGCCCCATGAACTGACTTGGAAATGGATTCCAATGTCTAGAGATTACTTTGAAGAACCCACATTGTATTTTCAAAAATAAGTACGATTTCTACTGAATGTCCTAAGCCCAAATCCCTGGAGAACACCCGAAACCAGTTTTGTTGCATTTCAGCTGTGTATGTCACCCCTTCAAGTGAGCTCATGGGGGCCTCCAGAACTCTACCATTCTAGCTGTTACTTTCCCTTTTTCTTTCCTTCTCCTGAGGAAGACTTCAGTTATTTTCATAGCAACTTATTAAAATGTTCTAGGTGATGACATATTTTGAGCAGCATATAGGTTAATAGAACCAATTTTTTCTTCCTTTTGAAAAATTTCTACAATAATAAAGAAAAGGCAATACTTGACTTTCCTAAAAAAGAACTGTCATACTTTATACAAAACACCACATGTACTATTTAAATAGTTTTCAACCTAGAATCACTAAGAGGGGCATATGGGCACATTAGACTGATCACATGAGTTTAAAATAATTTTCAGAGCCAGAATTATTAGATTAGACAGAAAAGTAGCAAACCAATCGTTATCTGGACATATGAACATTATATACAAACATGAAAATGCAGCATGTGTTTAAAATAAATCACATTAGATTTAGTCAGGCACTAAAATGAATGGAAATGGATATATTCCTTTTGATACCAAACTTATACTTTATTGGGAAAACCTGGTATCCACTGCAGCTTCCAGCTGAGGGACAGAAGGGCAGACACAGGAAGACATCTAACAGGAAAGATTGGTAAAGAGGTAGAGGCAGGGGTGCCTGATGATTAAACACGATAACTATTAACTGAGGAACTGAGATTTTAGACATACCACTTAGAAGAGAATTTAGATGAGTAGATTCCAAAGGTAACTGCTTGACTTTGTAACATGGAACCTCTCTAAATGTTTCTGATATGGCTCTAAAGAAAAATATTTACAATGCATTTTAAAATAAAAGCAAGTAAACGAAACAAAACATCTTCCACAATTCCCCTTTGGGGATGTGTCATTTTTAGATGTGCATTGTCCCTTTGGTACTACCGTATAAATCCCTTGAAAAGTTCGGGGGAATTCTTTCTGACGATGATCAGAAAAGGGTTGGGGCTGGGATGTGGGGGAAGCAGCAAAGAAACACTACTCTTCTTTTATTGAGGATATTCTTCTAAGAACTTCCATTTGCCTTCAGGAGAAAGGAATGGATTATGGAAAACAGTTCCTGAAGATATCACTGCCTTCTGAGGACAAGTTCATAATTATGACACCTACAGAGATGACTTTCGTATGTAGCACCTACCCTGCTCATAAGACATAGAACTCTTACCAAGCTATGAAATATAGTTAGTAAAAGTTACTCATGGCACTTAAATATGTTTAGAGACTTTAAAATGCCTTCCTAAAATTCTTTGTCTCAGTGCCCCTGTGAGGTAGGTGTCTGAGGGGAAAAACTGAGGCACGGAGGGGTTAAGTCTGCTCTCCCTTCATTGCATGATGAGCCAGTGGCCCAGCTAGCAGAAGGACCAGGTGGCCTAACTCCCTCAACGTTATTCACCCCGCTTCTCAGAAGGCTTACCTAAGTTACATAAAAAACACAGAAGGGGAACTTTTTTTTTCCAAGCATTTAAACTAGTTAAATATTTCTTATTCTCACTTTGAACATGTTATTCTAAAGTAAAAGCAAATACAAACAAAATGAAAAATCAATATTGCCTAACAGTCTGTGTCTAGATGTAGCCTATTCTGTACTAGTGATTGAAAAAGCATATATTATGATTCAAGTAGAAGTACCAGAGGGTGCTACAGTGTTCCCATTACTCAAGCCAGGCTGTGGGTAAAGTGTCCCTTATAGATGCCACCCACTGTACTTTGTAAGAACCTCTTCGGCGTGACACAAGGGAATAAAACGAGCACTCCTGTTTCATGGAAATACCATTCTGAAAGTTACTCTACACAGTCCAGCCCTAACTGGAAAGGGAACTCTCAACCATGTGATGCATACGTACTACTGAGTTCATGCAGAACTCTTTGAAGCCATATATGAAGGTCACAGTCACGTCCCATAAAGCTCATGGAACAGTTCACACTACATACAGGTGGGCAAAACATGGGTCCATGCACTAGCACCATGCCACAGAAGTGTAAGAAAAGGACAAGAAGCCACCTCATGAGCATCTTCTAGTCCCACCTGGCATGCCATTCTCAGAAGCTACCTCTGGTAAGTGGGGAGGACTCCCGAAGTCCCGTATCCCTTTAAATAATAAGGAGAGGGGTAAAGACAGAATATTCATTGTGGGCTGCTTTGAGCATACCAGCTACCCAAATTTTACTCTTTTATAAGTTAGTAGCTTTCTTAGTTTTATAGCTATTTAAAGGTAATAAATTACATATCTTGATGAAGGGAGAATGGTGTAGAGTAAAATTCAAAGGTCAGTTACAAGTTGTGGATACAAGACTAAAGGGAAATTTATACTGTTACTCTTAGAATCAAATTCATGAATACTTAGGGCACTAGCTTCTAGAAATTAAGTAACTTTTTTTGAGGTGTTTTTTCCCTTCCATCCTTATAGTATCTGTGGGGTGAATTTAATTCATACGAGACCCCTAATTCAAATGAAGATTTGATACTTGGTTTGAATGTCTAAAGTTGACCATGACACCAAATAAGATGCAGGTTGTCTCCTCCGTACAGCTTCTGACTTGATATTAATGCAAATTCCCACCCTCCTAAGGCCTGTGTCCCCTGGAGGGAGCTCCTCTTCCAGAGGGCCTGAGCCTGGCTCTATGCTCTGCACATGCATGACCAGAAGGAATTATTCCAACTCAGAGTTTCACTGGGGTACTAGGATACAGCATAGCAGCAATTCATGCATTTTATTTCTAAAAACCAAAGCTCCCATGAGGCCGAGCTGGTCACTGTGCAAGATGAACCAGCAGGACATTCTCGCCTCGAATGAAAATCTGATTTATGTGTCGAGTGAATACCTGCTGGTAATCCACTTTGGGCTTTCGCTTTTTCTTACGGGGCTGGCCCCTGGAAAGGGTGGTGGCCCTGGAAAAGGTACCTCCCGCACTTGACCCTTCTGTCCGTGTAGTCCTCCCTGACATCTCTGACCTGGACTCCTCCCTTGCAGATGCCTGCAGGGAAGAAGGAACGGAGCGGGAACGCCTGCGTGAGCCCCGGTCAGTATCTCCTCTTCCCCACACTGAAGCCACCTTCCAAGTAGATGTCTGCGAATATCTGGACAGAGTGGAGTCTTCAACTGCAGACTTAGAATCTCCTTCTTTTTTGGAAGAATCTTGAAGTTTTAGGCGATCAAACAGCTATAAGGAAAGCAATGGTAAGTATCAGCCTTCTCTTTAGCCTTCCACATCCCTATTTCAATATATAGAAAAAAACCACCAGATTGCTTAATTAGGTTTTATAGGCTCCTTGTTGTGCATTTTTTCAAAAGTTAGTAATGAATCTTCTGTGTGTAGCCATAATACAGATAAATCAATAATGTCAAGAGAAAAGGCACTTTCTTTTTCCTGTGGTATAAAATGGAAAGATTTCAAGAGGGAACCTGTTGCTTAAATACTATGCAGGTCAAAAGCAGACTCATTTACGATTAACTGAAAGCATGAGAAGTGAGACTAACAAAGATCTTCATTCAGGCATACATAGTGGACAGCAACTGAGCTCTCCCACTAGGAAAACCGGTCACCACACTCAGCGATCTCCATTTCTAAGCTTGAAAGCACACTGGGTACTCAGGAAGTCAGGGGAAACAGCCTACCCTAGTGAGAGTCAACGAAGAATCCCGCTCATATGCTTTGCCTAGAACAGGTTTTCGGTAGGTCTCATCCACATCAGTAAGTGCCTAGAAAAACACCCAAAGGAGAAAAAAATTCAGCAAAATTAAAAATATTATTGTTATAGCTTCCAGGAAAAATGTTAAAAAGCAGAATAAACATCTCATTTAGAGGAACTAAACTTACCAAGTGACTCTGCTCTTGGGCAGAAAAAAATGGTAATAATGGTACCAGTTGGTACCCTCTGAGTAAGATTTCTAAGTTGCTATCATCATATAATGTTGGTTTTGTCAATGGTAAGGGGCCTTTCCAAAGGCATGGTAGAGGTTCTTAAATTTCAGTATGCATTAACATCAAGGAAGCTTGCTAAAATATCAATCCAAGGCTACTTCCTAGATATGCTGATTTAGTAGATTTGGGATAAAGACCAGGAACTTTCTGCTTTAACCAGAAACTCTACAATTGTGATGTAGGATGCCCCTAGGTCACACTTTGAGAAACACTATTCTACTGCTTCTTTTCCTTCCTCAGTTTCTAAGTCTTATGACAGCAATGAACAGGTATTAACCAGGGTTTCATACAGAGATGCTGGTGAATTTTTGTCCCTGAGAGATCACCCTCATAGGACAGCTATTTAGGATCCAATGAGATCATGTATGAGAAATCAATTTGAAAAGTGTAACTCATCCTACAACTATAAGCTGTCAGGATTATTATTATGGCCATCATATCAAAGATGTTCTCTTAAATGCTTTTCCTTCAAAGGTAAAACTGTAACAGGAAAGTACATTTCCCTATATTTTAGATATAAGAAAAGTGGGCCTCAGAGAAATTACCTTGCCTAGAGTAACACAACTACCAAGTGGTAAAGCTAGGATTCAAATCCAGGTCTTCCGATTCCACAGTGGTTGAAAACATAGTCTTAGGAGTCAGAAAGACGTGGGATTAAGTTCTAGAACCTCCACTTACTGACAGGATAATCTGGGCCAATCATTCAATATTTCTAGCCTCAATTTCTTCATTTGAAAAACAGAGCAGTAGTAAACTTTGTTCATTGAGATAAACCCTTAGTATACTATCCAGCAAATGCTAAGTGCTTAATAAATGCCAGCAACTACTATACTTATCTAGGAGAATGCACGGATGAAGACAAAATGTAGGAAAAAGAAAAGTTGGAGATGGAAGACCATATAAAAAAGAAGTACCAGATGGGGCGCCTCTGTGGCTCAGTGGGTTAAGCCACTGCCTTCAGCTCAGGTCATGATCTTGGGGTCCTGGGATCGAGCCCCGCATCGGGCTCTCTGCTTGGCAAGGAGCCTGCTTCCCTCTCTCTCTCTCTCTCTGCCTGCCTCTCTGCCTACTTGTGATCTCTGTCAAATAAATAAATAAAATATTAAAAAAAAAAAAAAAGAAGTACCAGAAAGCCTGGTGTTCCTATTTTAACTGCCTCATATTGCAGTTGTGCTATAAGGTATCTCTTCATTCTCACAAATGTCTAGTAAGCAAACAGCTTCTAGGAGACTGGGGCACACTTCCTTCCTAAGGAAATACCACACAATGTGTCTGGCTTATTAGGATGCCTGTTTCCCCTCTATCTTCATCTATTTTCCTAAAACTGTAGAGTAAAAGTTCCTTTCTGAAATTTCTGTATCTAGCTCTGTGGTAAAGTACCAGTCAAAGTGTGAAATTAATAAATATTTTGAAATGAATGAAGAATGGTCAGTAGGAAATTGATACAAAATTCCTAAACAGCTGAAATAGGTAACCATTCCTTAAGGCTGGGTTTCTTAACCATAGCACTTGACATTCTTTTTTAGGGTTATGCATTTTTTTTCCATTTTATTTTATTTTATTTTCAGGGTTCCAAAATTCATTGCTTAAGCACCACACCCAGTACTCCATGCAATATGTGCCCTCCTTAATACCTACCACCAGGCTCACCCAAACCCCCACCCATATCCCCTCCAAAACCCTCAGTTTGTTTCTCAGAGTCCACAGTCTCTCATGGTTTGTCTCCCCCTCTGATTTCCCCCATCTTACTTCTTCTCTCCATCCCCCAATGTCTTCTGTGTTATTCCTTATGCTCCACAAGTAAGTGAAACCATATGATACTTGACTCTCTCTGCTTGACTTATTTCACTCAGCATAATCTCTTTCAGTCCCATCCATGTTGATACAAAAGTTGGGTATTCATCCTTTCTAATGGAGGCATAATACTCCATTGTGTATATGGACCATATCTTCTTTATCCATTCGTCTGTTGAAGGGCATCTTGGTTCTGCTATTGCTGAATGAACACTGGGGTACAGATGGCCCTTCTTTTCACTACATCTGTAACTTTGAGGTAAACACCCAGTAAGCACTTGACATTGTGCACCAGATAGTTCTTTGCAGTCGGTGGGCTATCTTGTGTGCTGTATTATGTGCAGCAGCCCCTCTGGCCTCGACCCAGTAGACGCCAATAATACCCTATGTGACCGCTCTGACAATTTAAAAAATGTCCCCAGACACTGGCAAATGTCCCTAGGAGGGAGAGAAGGGTAAAACTACTCTGATTGAAAGCCAAAGCCTTAAAGAAAAGGAATCAACAGAAAGTACTCTTTTGTTGTCAGCCAAGAATGCAAAAATCCTAGTTCTTCTGGGAAGTTATTCTACAGGTTTTCCTAAATAAGGTTACTTAGGTCCTTTAGACATACAAAAGATGTAATCACTAAAAAGTTCTCCAACCTCTTACGAAAGGCTTAATTACCATATTCCAGAACTTGTCAAAGGCGACGAGGAAGCCTGTACAGACGCCCCGAAGACCCTTGAAAGTGCGGATGTGAACATTCACCTTCACTCCCTCCCGGATACAACGATGGAGCTCACCCAGAGGGCTGCCTTCATGCACTGAAACAAGACAAGAACAATGAGGATAGCATGAACATCTGCTCTCATTCCCAGAATTAACAACCAAGACCACCTAACCATTTCTAGCAATATTAGGCAACACAGTGCAGTGGCAACCTCACTATGGAAACAGGAAGGCCCAATGGGCAACATAACTAGTACAGGCAACATACACTGAAATAAGGCAAGATTCCACCAGGACAGAGATAAAGCATACATTTGTCTATCACCCAAGTGTTTCACTACTCATATATCCTGTGTTCTATGATGTCATTGATTCTAAGATGCACCATTATTTAAAAATGTTTTTTGGGGAAAAACCCCATATTAAATGTACACATCAGCAGCAAAATTCTTCTCAGTTCTGTGTCTGGGTAAGAAAACTTTTTTTTTTAAGATTATTTATTTATTTACTTGACAGTGAGAGAGAGCAAGTGAGCGAGCACACAAGCCGGGGGGAGCAGCAGGCAGAGGGAGAAGCAGGGTCCCCACTGAGCAAGGAGCCCAATGTGGGACTCGATCCCAAGACCCTGGAGATCCTGAACTGAGCTGAAGGCAGACGCTTAACTGACTGAGCCACCCAGGGGCCCCAGGACAACGTTTTTAAGGATAATTCTCATGAACCTATATTCAGCTTGACTCTTTACCAAAAAAACCCAAAACCAAACATGTTCATATGTTTAAAGGAAACAAACCATGTAAAACATCTGCCCTTCACTATGTGCAGTGATCTAAGAGAGAATGGACTTTTGGCTGCCCATCTGAAGACACTCCATGCCTAAGCTCTCTGAAGCCGCTGGATTCCAGTGCACATCATCTTTACACTAGGAGGAAGAGACACGGTTGCATTCCAAGCCTGGCTGGTACAGAGGCACCTGTTAGGCATTAGGCTCCTATGATACTGCTGATAAGTATCACATAAAAAGAATATGACGACTCATGGGAAGAATGCTGGGACTATAAATTGCAGCCTTTACTCTGATGCATTCTTTTTTTCAGAGCTTGGGAATGGAGATGAATTTTATTTTTATTGCTTCACAATAACTTAGCCTTCACAATATGAAGGCTATACTATATAAAACCTTCCAAAAGAAAACCATATGTGCACATACACACTCTTAAAATCACACTCACACATACACAGTCTCAGTCTTTCCTCCCAGGTTTGCAAGGGAAAATACTCTGGAGATTGATTACTGCCATCAATAGCAAGCACACAAAAATTTCTGTTTTGTTTCTAGTGGCATGAAAGAGAACAGCAGTCCTGCACTTCAGTTTGTAAAACTAAGCAGGTTACTCTTGACCTCCTTATCCCTCACTCAGATCCCTCACTATCCCCCCTTGCCCCTCCCTAGCCCTCACTCACAGATCAGCTTATAAACGATGGCAGTGATAATTTAATAAAAGAAAATACCCTTTGAAGAAAGTAACTTAGCAGATGAGAAGTAGGAGTTTGTGTCAGATTGAAAAATCAGCAAGAAGGCACAGTTGAAGGCAGTGTGTGGCAGACACAGAGGCCTTGGAAAGGAACATGAGCACCTTGTTCTGACCTTCATCATCTACCTTTGCTATGGCAATAGCAGTATTTTGAAATTATTTGAATGTTTGAGTAACTTTTTCTCCACAAGTCTGAGTTTCCTTATTCATAAAATGAAGTTAGGCTACTTATCTTCTAGATTCATCTCAAAAATAAGTCTCTATAATTCAATTTCTTAGAAACTGATCATACTGCCTGGATCAGTCTCTTCGCATATACACGTTCCCCGTTTCTCCCCCACCCCCGTATGTGTTTCCTCCAACAACGGAAAGACCATTCTTTTTCTAATTTGTAAATAAACAGAAGTACTACTTTGCCCCCTGAGCCCCCAAACCAGAGAGAAAACACAGCACACATCTTAACAACAGTTTCTTATTCTGGTTAAACAAATGATAAACTCAGGTCTTTCAACTCTCATATCTGTACTTTTCTCTTGATTTTTTTCTTCCAAAGATTTGATAAGGTGTAATTCCAGGGACCACTTCACTCCTTATATCATCAAAAATATAACACTAGCATCACCTATCACAGCAAACTGCCAAGGCAAAAATGAACTCCACATTCTGAAATGGAATGCACACTCTGATCTCTTTCTAGCAGTCTCTGTAACAAACTCCAAATGGATATATAAGCCAGTCTTCTAAAATTTAATACAACAACAAAAATATATACCTTATCTTTGACGAAAGTTATTCTTCCAGATCTCCTTCTCCATTGCCATTATTCTTAGGCCCCAATCTTCTAAACCCAGGTCATTCCTTTTTTTTTTTAAAGATTTTATTTATTTATTTGACAGAGAGAGATCACAAGTAGGCAGAGAGGCGGGGGTGGGGCATAGGGGAGGGAAGCAGACTTCTCCAGAGCAGAGAATCTGATGCGGGGCTCCATCCCAGGACCCTGAGATCATGACCTGAGCCAAAGACAGAGGCTTAACCCACTGAGCCACCCAGGTGCCCCAAGCCAGGTCATTCTTAACTCCATTCTTCTCCTTACTTGTGGCCACACTAAGCTCAGACAGTAGATTCTCAATAACTAAGACATACCCTTTCCTTTCTCCTTCCCCAACTAATAATATAATAATAATTCCCCACAGCCTTATCAGATGATTGGTTTATTACAACAGTCTCCCAGTTTCCCTCAGATCATCCCTGACACCATCAATTATCACCAATTACTGAGTACTCGGTGTGAGCTAGGCCTTGGGGTTAGTTTAACTTTATGCATGTTATTTGATTTAATCCTCACAACTTCAACACATAGGTACTATTATGTTGTCCCACTTTATAGATGAGGCAAATGAGGCTCAGAAATGTTTATGTAAATAATTTCTCGGGGCGCCTGGGTGGCTCAGTGAGTTAAAGCCTCTGCCTTTGGCTCTGGTCATGATCCCAGGGTCCTGGGATCAAGCCCCACATCGGGCTCTCTGCTCAGCAGGGAGTCTGCTTCCTCCTCTCTCTCTGCCTGTCTCTCTGCCTACTTGTGATCTCTGTCAAATAAATAAATAAAAAATCTTTAAAATAAGTAAGTAAATAAGTAAATAAATAAATAATTTCTCAAGGTTACCTACCTAGTGAACAGCTGAGCCAACACCCAATACAGGCAGGGTATATATACATCCTGACCTGGAGCTTTTAATTATGACAGTCTAAAACAATAACCACAACAATAACCTATAACAATCACAATGACATTTAACATTTACTGAGAATTTCCCTACGTGTAAAGCTTTGAATGGGTTAACGAACTTAAACCTAACAACTATAAGTAGATACTATTACTGTCCTCACTTTACAGATGAGAAAACTGAGGCCCCAAAGAGTTTAAGTGACTTACCTACTGTAAAACAGCTAGAAAGTGGAGGAGTCAGTGATCACAACTAAAAAAGTCAGCAGTCAAACCCTTGAGTTTGTGGTCTAAACCTCCATAAATATATTTTACTACAAGAAAGAAAGTTATTAGAAACATTGCCCTAAAAGTGCTTTCACTTAAGAATATACATGATGGTTCCCACTATCTATCAAAAAACAAAGTCAAAGAGAAACTCTTTGGTCTTCAAAGTATTTTAACAAAATTTTAACAAATCCTTCTCTGGACCCATTCAGTTCTCATTACCCTAGACAAACAACTCTCTGCTTCATTTATGTGGCACCCTCCACCCACCAAAAGAAGCAAGCAAAGAAAAATGAGAATGTACTCCCCTCTTCCTTTACTTGAGATTAGCATAATGGCCCAGACACACAGGCCCTGGACTTGGACAAACTCAGCATTAAGTCTCATATTCAAAATAACTATCTATGTGATCCTGGGCAAGTAGTTAACCTCAACAAACTTCACTTATAAAATAGTATCTAGGGGTAAAATAAGATATAAGGCATCTAAAGGGCTTAGCAAAGTGCACAGCACTTACCAGCTAAATAACAGTAGCTATAATTAGCAACAATGAAATTGTCTCTTGACTTAAAAAAGGACATGAGGGAACCTTCTGGATGATATTTGTTCTGTATCTTGATTGTGGTGGTAATTTCACAACTACACATTTGTCAAAACTCACTCAAAATGCTTGTCATCTGGCAAGCATTTCTGACATCTGCCACTGAACACAATGACCTAGTTAGCCATTCAAAGCTATTTTGTTATGTGTAAAGTATACCTCAATAGCATAATTTTTAAATAATTACTATTACCTTCAACCATGTCCTTCCTTAAATTACAGGAATTCTTTCTGAATAAATTTAATCTTCACCCTTGCTTCTGTACTTTTCTTACTTTCTTCCTTTTTGTTTTTTGAAGATTCATTTATTTATTTTAGAGAGAGAGTGAGTGCACGAGCAGGGGGAGGGGCAGAGGGAGGGAGAGGGAGAGAAGCAGACTCTCTGCTGAGTGGGGAGCCCAATGCAGGGCCCAGGATTGATCTCACAACCCTGAGATCATGACCTGAGCCTAAATCGAGTCAGACATTCGACTGAGACATCCAGACACCCCTGCACTTTTCTTGCTTCCTGAAGCTCACCAGTTCTCAGTGATGTCTACTCATCTCTATCATACATACTCATGTATCTAGAAATGTATACTCATGTATACTCTATCATGTATACTAGAAACAGCTGTTTCTAGTGATGTGATTAAAATTTTCAGTGCTGCGGCGCCTGGGTGGCTCAGTCAGTTAAGCGTCTGCCTTTGGCTTAGGTCATGATTCCAGGGTCCTGGGATCAAGCCTGGCGTCAGGCTCCCTGCTTAGCAAGGAACCTGCTTCTCCCTTTCCCTCTGCCTGCTGCTCCCCCTGCTTGTTATCTCTCTCTCTCTCACTGACAAATAAATAAATAAATAAAATCTTTAAAAATAAAATAAAAATTTCAGTGTCTATGGCACATTCTGAGATCTTGATTCCAGGCATATATTTAACCATGGGAAATCAACAAAGTTGTTTTCATGCTCTGTCATACCATTATAGCACAGTGCTCCATAGGTAAAGCTAAAACCACTTGCCATATAGAAATATGCCTTTCCCTTGTCAGTCTCAGTAGCAAAGCAACAACTGGCAAAATGGAATAAATGTTACAATCTGAGGCTTGGAGTGCATTTCCAAGATCTGATAGTGGCAAAAAGTCTAGGCAAAATAAGGTCCCCCAAACTGCTCTTATTTTAGGAACATGAATACTTTATCTATGTGTTAGTGTTGGGCAAGCAAGCTGGGGTTCACCCTAGCTTTGGCAAGAATGCTCTGGCACTATCTGTCACAGTAAATGATCTGACAAAGATACATCTAACTGCACACAGCTTTTCAGGATGTTTCTCTTTTAATAAACACTTCTAGGAATGAAACAAAATATTCCCTTGCTTAGCACAACCTCTAAAGGCAGTGATTTAATAATGCTACAATTTAGCTATCAGGATACAGATGCTTTCTTTGAATGGCTAACTAGGTCATGGCGTTCAGTGGCAGATGTCAGAAATGCTTGCCAGATGACAAAAGACATAACCCTTGGCTGTTTTTATTCTATGTGCATAAGACCTAACTCACACATTAGCAACGTCCCCTGTTTACAGCGTTACTCTAAGATCTATTAGGAAGGTCCAAGAGATTCCCTTGTGTCATTTACACCTTCAGAACTTAAAATAACCTGTGCATATGGTAATATGAGCCTGACAGACACACTCCTGCGCCCATCCTGGCAGAATGGCTGTGAAGCAGTGTCTGGGTTTAAGTGGCATTTGTGCCTGCTGCATTCCAGCACTTGTGATTTGGTAATGCAAACATGTGTATCAATACCCCATAGCCCTTCTCCTATAAGCACCATGGAAGGAACTGTCAATGTGCAGGAGTTATGAGATTATATCCCCTGGTCTAACTGAACAGACAGGTCTCCCCACACTCCATCCCATCATCCTCAATCCCACTAACCAAACACTCTCCTTTCCTTAATACTTTGGGGTTGTGACTTCCCCTCTGGCTGTGGTCCCTAAGACTTCTCATCACCTCTGCAGATCCTCCTTGTGATGTCCCGTTTCCGGGCCCCACCGCCTCATCAGATCCCCATCACACCTGCAGACCCTCGTTGCAGGCCCCTCATCACCCCTGTAGCCACTTGTACGGACTCCGTTACCTCCGCTGACTTACACCCTTACCCCCCATGGCTCCTTATTACTTCTACAGCCTTAGCACTCTTCCCCCGCTCCCCGCTCATGCAGACCTCTTATTACTCCATAGACCCTCCCCACGCCCCCATTAGCCACTTGACTCATGCAGAACCTCCTTAATGTGGCGGATTATCTCTGCAGCCTTCACCTAGACCCTCCCCCTAATGCGTGCGGACCTGCTCCAAGTCCCTAGCGCCCTGCAAACGCCCCCTGGGCCACCACTTTCCGGGCAGCCTGCTGGGCCCTCGTCCCCACCCCCCACCGCCCCGCCCCACCCCGCCCGCGCCCGCCGGACTCACAGGGCATTCGCGTGAGCACGTTGCGCGGCGCCTTCCTGCTCCGACCCGGACCCCGCCGGCGCGCCCCGGCGGTCCCGTCCCCTTCCTCCTTGGCCACCATGAGGCGACGGAGGCGCTGGATGCGCTCGGGGTCTGGAGCGGGGGCGTCCTGGCGGCGGCGGGTTCTGGCCGAGGGCCCAGCAGCGGCGGCGGGGACCCCAGAGCCCGCGGCCGCGCTCCGCGCCCTCCCGCGCCCGCCTCCCCGGACCCCGGTCCTGAGGAAGCTTTCATACTCGGCCAGGTTGTTGAAGCAGGGCGCGTTGGGGTAGGGGATGGGCGGCAAGCGGGGCGCGTACAGGGCCAGCAGAGGGTCGAAGCTGTCAGAGCTGACATCCAGCCGCGGGCTCGGCGGGCGCGCGGGGCTCCCGGCGCGAGCCGACCTCGCCCCCCGCTCCCGCTCCTCCATGTTTGAAAGGCCCGCAAGCCGAGGCCGATGGGAAGAAGGAGCGGAGCCGCCAGAGGGCGGCACTGCGCAGCCGCGGTCTGGGGTTGCACTGCGCCGGCGCGGCCGCCGGAGGGCAGCATCTGTCCGCGCTCTACCCAGCCGGGCCCTTTACACCGGTTGGATAACAGATTAATCTGTTTGAACGCCGTGTTTCCGCAATTATATCATTATCACTTAGGGTGTTTGTTAATACTCCAGATCCCCGGGGGTGGATCTTGGAATCGGCATTTTAACAAGCCTCCCTAGGCGTTTCCCTGCTCTCAAACTGCAGTATACTCCCAGCTTGAGCCGGTGGGAAGAGGCTGGAAGAGGGCAGAGTCCCAGTATGCTTTCATGCCAAGCCTCACGAGGGGCGAGCCTACCTGGGCTCAAGTTATTTCGCTTCTTTGGGTCTTTACATTCGCACCTGAAATATGATAGAAATAGTACCTAACCCACCAAATTCTCCTAAGAAATGAAGACATACTGCATAGAGAGCTTATAAACGCTTTATGTTAGCTAGTTAGGATTAGACAATGAAGCTATGAAGCAAGGATGGACCCCAGTCCTCCATTTCCTGCACTCCATACAAAAAGTAATTTGCACGAATTCCAAGCGACCTTAGTATTAAAGAAAATTCACTGTGTCACCGATTTCCTGAAGCATTGCTTAGGCAAGTGGAGGAAACTAGGATCCAGCTCTTGGAAGCCAGAATGATGGAAGATTTACAATACCTGGTTGTACCACTTATTTTTTAGCTTCTGTTCAGCAAAACATTTTTGCTTTTTGATATTAAAGTAAGAGTCTATACGGAAGGCCAGGTATTACTGCCTCATCCAGCACAGCCGAGACGTTTCCAGTTACCTACAAGCCACACAAATCACCTTCCTGCCACCACTCTCCTTAACTAGTGTTAATTGTATACTAGCTGTTTGTTTTTCATTTCTTTAAGCTTTGGAAAGCCCAAGAGAATGCTGTTCTCTACCTTAGAAAGCAAGATGAAAGTTAATATACAATTGTGAAACCCTGGAAAGAATACATGCTGCAACAAAGAAAAGCCATCAAAGGGTGTTCCAGAGAGCACTATGGGTTTAGTTATAGCAGGGCTATTAAGTGTCTATGCGTTTGCTCAAAACTTCCGGACCAAACAAAAAACAAAGCTGCAAACTGCTGCTAGTTCAATGATTAAGTGCTCACACCCCCATCTTAGGACAAAATTGGGCCTTTGTAGTATCACAAAGCACCCTCAGAAAGCACATTTCTTCAGGTGGTTTTGTCCTCCAAGTCTGTACTTTAATGCCCATATTTAAATTCATCTATATAGTCGATACCTATGTGGATAAAATCTATGTAAGTTTTGACTTAAAATGCTATCCATTCACTTACCATTAAGTTACATTGGACAGTCAAGAGCTACATTACCTTATTGCCTCATTTGGCCTATCACAGTATACTTAGGGCCATGTTGCCCCAAGTGCCATGTATCATCTACCATGGGCATCACAAGCCTTGTTGGTTAAAAATCCAACTAGCCAACTTTGTATCTTCATAGGGGGAGAGGTGGAGGCTGAAATAGCACTTAAACATTCCAGGTAAATTTTTGTATGCAGAAGTCTGTAAACCACTGCTGTGATGAAGATACATTTATCCTGGCTTATGTAAAGACACATATATACAAAAGTTGGAGTCATACTAGATTTGTATGAGAAAAGTAAATGAAAAACGAGACCAAGGGAGTTGAAATGTTTTTCTTTCTTCCTTTTTTTTTTTTTTTTGAGATTTTATTAATTACCTAAGATGCACCAAATCTCTTCCTGTGTAATGAGAACAGGAAGGGAAAAAATGATTCGGATAGATGAGGTATCAGTTAGTGAAGACCACCAGCTGTTGCCTTCAAAAATACATTTTCTTCGTGATTGTAAAATGTAGGCTACCGCTTAATTCCTTTTTAAAAGATTTTATTTATTTGACAGAGCAAGAGACAGCACAAGCAGGAGGAGCAGCAGAGGGAGAGGGAGAAGCAGACTCCCCACTGAGCAGGGAGCCTGACTTGGGGCTTGATCCCAGAACCCTGAGATCATGACCTGAGCCGAAGGCAGACGCTTAACCAACTAAGCCACTCAGGTGTCCCTTAATTAATTCCTGATGGAGCCAAATAAATCTTCCTCTGAAATATGAAACAAGGACAATGGGCAATGTGAGTTCTCTCACCACCTATCCTCACTTCAGAGGGGGACCCCTCGCTTCAGAGGCTAGCAGCTTGGCAACATGCAATTACTGCCGCTCCTCCCCCATCTACAAGGGCCCATCAGGAGCTGGGTGTTGTTTGACACCTGCCACTTGTGACCCAGTGTTGACCATCTACTGTCTTAACTCAAATGTCAGTGTTCTGATTACATAGAGGCTACCTGAGAATCATTTTCAGGAAGTCCAGCGGGAAGGTAATTTATAGAACTGAAGTATTTACAGGACATGGAGTCAGTGTTTTCTCTTCCTTTTTCATTCATTTTCACATTTTTCCTCATATATACACATAATTCTCTTTCTTCTTAGAAAGAGGTTAGTGGCCTTGGAAATACCCCTGGTGAGACAATGATCATGCTGACAACTCCACAAAATCAATCTATGGAATGTTTACACAAGGACATCCAAACTACTACTCATTTGTTCAGCCAAAGTTGCCAACTTGGGAACTGGCACAAAACCCTGATTCTCCCTGGAATTCCTGAACTCAGAGGCATCATGCAGCCATCAACCCATTATTTACCTCCAGGTCAATGTACATGGGTAGGAAAGGTGAGATTTTCAAGGTTAGTGGATTCTGTAGTTAAGAACAGGTGGTTGAGAGTAAAGTTTGGATTCATATTCTATCATAGGTAGAAAAGGCTTGACAAGTTTTTATAAGACTTATGCCACAATCTAAAAATGATTCATTCTGCAAAGCATAAAATAGTTCTTGCTTTATAAAAATAGCACCACGATTTAAAAAAAAAAAAAATGTACTTCTACAGAAAGAACCATGTTCCAACATTGTAAAAAAATGTTCTACTTAAAGCAGAACAAGATAACCACCCCATCCATCCCTTCTTTCCTGTTCCCTCTCAAAGCAGTCATGTGTCACTCCCGGCACACTGTTCTTAGTAGTAGGGATCCTAGGGCACCTAAGGCCCAGAGACTTGGGGGGTGGGGAACAACAGGTCTTGCATGGGTATGCATGCCAGGGCTAAAAGCAAAGGATCAGCTGTCTTCGTCTAGGATCTCTGGATGTTCCTTCCAAAAAGCATCCCCGATTATATCACAATATAGAGGCACTGGCTTTGTCCTGGTCCGGGTCACCGCCATCTTTTTTCCTTCCATTTCTGCTGGCAGTTTAACTTCTTTTGTTGTGACTTCACCCACCTACAGGGAAAAGTTAAAATACTGGTGTTAACTGGGTTTGGGAGAGAAGAGGGGGATATGAGGGAAGTTTAGTTTTTTATTTTATATATTTCTGAGTGATATATATTTATCAAGTAGATATACAAATACAAATATCTCAACATTTATGAATTTGCTTATAGTTAAAAACTTTTTAAAAAAGTTATGTTGCTCTATTTCCAAACGAGATCTTAGGAACAAAGGAGTGATTCCATGTTCCTTATCAGCAGTAACTACAGAATTAAAGGTATTTCTGCTCTCTCATTTGCATTAAGAAGTATCCAAGCTTGTGCTAAAGAGCAAATGTGCTTTAAAAATACTAATAAGCTGAAGCTGCCAATGGGATGACTAATTCTTAAGGCACCACTTAACACCTGGAAACACTCATTAAAAAGAAAAACTACTTTACATGGAAGGAGATAAATTTAGAGAAATCATGCTCAGAAGCTGCTATGGAGGGAAAATATTGAAAATTAAGAATTTAGGTAAATGTACAGACTTATTACAGAATATTAGGGTAAGTATGAATATCTGGGGAATCTCCAGAATATTCTGCAAGTGACAGAGCCCTCAAATACAACATCTCCTGCCTCATATTATAGTTGTCATGGGATGGATGGACTATTTAATGGTGTTATCTAGTGTGGAAGAAATGGTCTATGAATGCAAAAATTCTTCTATCTGCAGTGTACCCTTTATAGGGTTTTATTTGATTCGGAGAGCTTAGGACACAGAAATATAAGTGTACGAATTCTAAAATTGGTGATGCCACTTAAGAGAAGAAATTCTAAACCATAAAGAACACTAACTAGCAAAATTAGCACTGACAAAAAAAAAAAGCATCCAAAATAATATACAGCATTTCATTTTTAAAAAGATCTAATTCATGTTAGTGACTGGAATCACATCTGCATACATGTAGTAGGCAAGACAAAGCTTGGGATGGGCACAGGCTTTTGTCCTTCTGACATCCGTTTTTCTTTGGACACAACAGCATTACCTTCTGCCATATCAATACAGTCCCTTTCCTATACATCAGTGGCTCATTATTGTAGTTGATGTTGAATTCAGAAAACAAAATCTCATTCTTGTCTGCTGCAAGAGTTCCCTGAGAAAATAAAAAGATAAAAACAGATTTTTATGTCTGCTCTCTGCCATAATCCTACCTACCCATTCCATCCTCTAACTAAATTTCCACAAACAAATCAAAAGGTGGAAGGGTTTTATCAAACCTCTGATAGATACTAATGAATTTGCATTGTGAGAGCGGCTTAAATCTTATTTAGATGTATAAATTCAAAGAATTGTCTTCTATAACAACTGGCTTCAGAAGTCACAACCGTGATAGGGTGATAGGAACTAGCAGTAAGAGGACCTGTTCTGTACTACGTAACATTGTTAATGCTATCTTATTTGATCCTCATTACTGTCTCCACTTGAGAGAATGGAACTCTGAAGCTTAGAAAGATTATATAAGTTGCCTAAAGCTAAAGATTGCTTTTATTCTTCCAAGAAAAATCAAAATCTAAACTCGGCTCTTCCAAACTCTGGATAAATCTACCAGTATTCCTATTAATGTTATCTGCAAATCCTCATCATCGTTAATGACAACCATTTATCATGTAATTACAACGTATCAGGTACTGTGTTAGGAGCCATTACGATAAATCACCTCATTGCAGAGTTAGTCATCCTACAAGTAGTGCTGTCATCTAATGATGAAAGCCAGTTTTTTGTTTTTTGGTTTTTTTTAAAGATTTTATTCATTTATTTGACAGAGAGAGAGAGATCACAAGCAGGAAGAGAGGCAGACAGAGAGAGGAGGAAGCAGGCTCCCCACTGAGTAGAGAGCCTGATGCAGGGCTTGATCCCAGGACCTGAGATCATGACCCGAGCCGAAGGCAGAGGCTTTAACCCACTGAGCCACCCAGGCGCCCCAGAAAGCCAGTGTTTTATTAAGTACTTACAATGTGCTTTGTACTATGCTATGTGTTTTACATGTATCATGCCACTTAATTATCACCATAAACCTACAAGGTGGGAACTATTATTTCCTATGTTCCACTTATAAAGAATTAAGGCAGGGTAGCACCTGGGTGGCTCAGTTGGTTAAGTGTCTGACTCTCGATTTTGTCCAGGTCATGATCTCAGGGTCCTGGGACTGAACCTCACATCAGGCTCCCTGCTCATCAGAGAGTCTGCTCAAGATTCTGTCTGCCCCTCACCCTGTTTGCTCACACTTTCACTCTTTCACAAATCAATGCGTCTTTTTAAAAAAGAAAAAGTAAAGAAAAAAAAAAATAAAGAACTAAGGTAGAGATGATAAAATTAAACAGAAGTCCCTGAGTACAATTATTTGACTCCCAGAGCCTATACTCTTACCAATACACACACCCAGCCGGGAATGGCCATGATGAAGAGGCCCAGTGGGACTGATGAAAAAGAAGAGCACATGCCCTGTCTAAAGGCGGCAACCAGTATGTAGCACCAGCCAAGCATTACCATGTGGGAAGGTAGAGCCAGTGTTACTAATTCCATTTCTCAGCTGAGGACACTAAGTCCCAGGGAGAAGTAGTAACTCACTTGCAGTCACAAAGCAAGCAAGCAGCAGAGCTGTTACGAGTATGATTTTCATATCCGCTCAAAACAAAGCAGTAAAGAGAGCTTTAAAAGAATGCAAGACGCCATGGAAGAGTATAGAAAATGGCCCCAAGGTTAAGTATTAATGCAGTAAGATCTTATACCTGTAATCTCTCTTGGGCTTGTGCTGGTGTTAGTCCAGACTGTTGTACAAGTGCCCAGAAAACTGTATTATACAGATTATTGATGTGACCTGTAAGAGAAGAGTAGCACTGTTTATACATAATCTTCATTCAATATCCACGCTTCAGAGAATATTAGAACTTCACCTCTCTCCTCCAAAGTCGAGAGATCTGAGACATTTAGTGATATGCCCAGAACCATACACTGGGAACATAGAGAGGAAGTGGTCAAGTATAAACAAACTTACTTCCTAAAAAGTTTTATTCTGCCATTTCAGTTATGCATTATATGAACTGGTTAACTTGAAAATTACACTTAAGAATACTTTCAAAGTTATTTGATTTAGATTATTCCTTGCTCTTTTTCAGTTCTTCTGGCAAAATCAAGATATACAAAATGAGTTAATTCTCACAAACATGTCACCACAGCATGTAAGGCAGGGATCACAACTCAAATCACCCACTGAGGCCACCTTGAATATAAAAGCACAAAGCAGAGTAGGTGACCCCTGGGGGAACAAGAGAGAATGGTAGAGACTATGGCACCTTGGCACATGTGCGTGCACATGTGTGTGTGTGTGTGTGTGTGTGTGTAAAGACAGCAGTCACTGCCCTGTACAGGTTATGTCCAATACTAAGTTGCAATGATGTCCTAGTATTGCCAGGTCTTCTGGTTTTCCCCCAAAAAACTTGGAAAAAAGGAAGTATTTACATAAATTTCCCAGTAGTTCGACTGTTTTCAACTAATTAAAAAAAAACAAAACTGAAATACTGCATTCTGAACAAAATATACATGCACCAAAACTGGACCAAATCACCACCTCTAATGTATGGAATTGGTGGTTTTAACTACATCCACTTAATTGGTTTTACTTACAATCTGCTTGCCGCCAACTGAGGTAGTCCTTTAAGGTCTGGTTGCTAGGATACACTATGACTCTTCCATCAAAGCCTGGGGGATACAGAAGGGGCTGATCCTCAAAGTAATCTCGCCAATAAAACACATAGCTGGAAGCGAACTGGGAAGCCACGTGAGTCATGAACTTACTTGCAAAAGTAAGGCACATTGGGTGGAGCAAGAAAAGAGAGAATACAAGATATTATTTCAAAACCATGATAGGGCCTGTGGGTGCAACAGAGTGATTACACAAACTACTCAGCACACCAAAACATAAAATGAGTTGGGCCAAGAAAAACTAAGCAGCCCACCTCTCTCCAGTTCTACCAGTAACTTACTAATACCAAATTTTTCTCTGTAGGATGTGATGTGAATTTATGGTTCAAGAGGTTTTTTGTTTTAGTCTTGGAAGGAAGGGAACCATTGTTTTAAAAACAGGCCAATTTACTATATGCTTTGTTTTCGGTGAGAGTTTCAATATATCTGCCAAATGAAATACCTAATTTGTCTATTTTGAGACCCTCCTTAATTAAAAATTTGAGCAATACTGTAACGCATATATAGGCTGTCACTAGCTAAAGTAAACCTATGAATCATTAATATTATAATATTCTAATGGCCTCTGTTTCTAGTCTTAATATTTAAGTGACAGATCTATCTAGAAGCTAAGGTGATAAAGAATCGAGGGGAATCAGATTGAGAGGCATATGTATGTTCAAATACCAGACCAAAGTACAACAGTCTAAACAGAAAACAGACATTCTGCAGTTGCAAATACCGCAGACTCTATCTGTAGTCTCTAAGTCAGCAATAAAAAAGAGCAAAACCAAATGCTGGTAAGAAATATTCTGAAGGAGTTAGGCCACGGAATTACCTGGCTCTTCTTTTAAACCAATTGCTTTTGCGCTTGAACACAAAGCTGTACTCATCGCTCTGTCCATATGCAATCACGATATCCTCCAGTTCTTTCATTACAGTCTGGGCACATTTGGTCATTAGGTGGAGAGCACGGCTGTCATTGGGTTTGGCAAAGTTGTGCTTCTCAGCAAACCTTCATAGAGGAAAGAGAAGAGAGAAAAGGGCATGAGCGGAAGATAACTTGTCATTAACACTAGATATCAAAAAGACGGCACTGAGAGGGAGATACGTACTAGTTCTGTGAGTCTACTAGCCACAACCTGACTCATTCCCTTAAGAACTCCAGACTTTTCCTGCCCTGAGAAAAGGGGCCTAACTTCTAAGTCTCCATTCCCTTTTCTGTGACACGGTGATAAAGTATCACAGGGCTGTTCTGAAGATTAGAGAGAGAGAGAAATGCAACTATGCCTGGCTCCTTGGAAGTGCTCCATAAATGTTAGTTATAATAACCATTATTAAAATAACACTTTCAAGAATTAAATTTCCTTATTTCTGTGACACGTCTCCCTTTTTTTCTGACTTGTTTCTTCTTGAGTCCAGTCACTAATAATAATGAAACAAAAACATACTGTAAAGTGTTGTCCACAGCAAGACCTTAACAGACCTCTAAACGGCCCTCAAAAAACAGCTAACGAAATAGCCAGGCACTTGGCTGAAGACCTCAAATACTGCACCAGAGAGTGGCTTTTCCCATCAAGATTTTGCCAGCAGGTCTCTGCTCACCAGCACCACAGGCCAGCGGATCACCATGAGCGCACTCGGCCTCCTTCTAACTACTCAAACCGGCTCGCGTTTAGGCACATCGTAGCCAGCACGTTGGGCAATGCTCAATGCCGCGCGCTCATTGGCTGTCGCGTCTCCCGGTAACCAGGCGCCGCAAAGAAGAGCGGCGTTGGAGTCCCAGGAAGCCCGGGCGCACCATGTGGCCGCGAGCCGAAATCGCTCACCGGTGAAAATTCCGGCCGTCCAGCCGCACCACCACCCAGCAGTGGGCCAGGCAGGTGTCGTCAGCCTCGAAGTTCCGCACGTACTCGAATTTGCTCTTTGCCATGGTGGCCCCCAGCTTCAAACACCGTCTCAGAGTGACGGAAGTCGAGGCCCAGCAATTGCAAACTTTCACGTTGCAAGACGCCCACATTCGCCCCGCGGAAGGTGAAGGACCAACGGGAGTCCCGCCCCCGGACGTTCCGCTGTCTCTTAGTGGCCGCTCTAGCCGTGGTGGAGGCCGGCATCTCTCTCGACTCTCCTTGTAGTCCTTAATTCACTTCCGAGCGTGGAAGGAGGATTCCATTCTCCCCTTCGCTCTGCACACGGTTTTTCGTTTTTCTCCTCCCGTCGTGTCAGTCTACGAAGTTGTAAAAAAATAACTTTCTGACCAAGTTTAAAGATTTAGTTGTGTTTTTTTCTTCCGAAATAACATTTATTAACTTGTAGGGAATGTGTACTATAACTAAAAATATAAGAAAATACTTCCTATCACCCCTCTCCCTTCCAACTGTTGTGGATGGTTCCTTCCTGTCTCTTATCTCTTTGTATATCTCTGTGTTCACACAGGGAACACATTAAATTGTACTCCTACATCTATGTGTAGTTTGTATATTTTTCCACTTCACCACTTTCCATTGTTATTAAATATTTCAAAGGGTGATTTTTAGAAGAAAAATAGGCTCTTATTCGAACACATGGACGTACTAAATTAATTTACTCAACTTTTTCCAAACACCCAATTTTTTATTTTTGTTGGTAGATAATAGTAACATTAAACCCTTCTTATTTTAATTTATATTATATATATAATTATATAATATATATATAATTAAATAATATATATATATTTATATTTAATTTATAAAGCTCTTTTGAATTCAGTACCAACTTACATAATCTTGTTATAAAAGAATATGTGGGGACGCCTGGGTGGCTCAGTGGGTTAAAGCCTCTGCCTTCGGCTCAGGTCATGATCCCAGAGTCCTGGGATCGAGCCCCGCATCGGGCTCTCTGCTCAGCAGGGAGCCTGCCTCCTCCTCTCTCTCTGCCTGCTTCTCTGCCTAATTGTGATTTCTCTCTGTCAAATAAATAAAATATTAAAAAAAAAAAGAGTATGTGGCAAAAAGTCTCTCACTCCTAAGTCAGTACTTAAGACAACTATTACTAGTTACTTGTATATCCATCCACGGATAGAGACAAACATGGATCTACATCTACATCTATATCTCTCAAACTACCTCAAAGCAACAGGAAGGAAGGCTGGAATGTCGTAGATTTATGCCCTGGCTCTGCCACTTATTATGTGACCTAACATAATTACTTTTCTCTCAGATCCCTTTGCTAAGTGGAGAAACCAATTCCTCTTTTGCTTCCCCCTAAAGTTATTGTGAGCATCGAAGGACTTAATAGCTGCCATTTGTGGTATGGATACACACACACACACACCCACACACACTGATAAAATAATATTCCAAGGTGATGTCAATTTGCAACCAAAATCAGGAAGTTCTTAGAGGAAAAGGCTAAAACACACCAAAAGGAAATAACCACACAAATTCATAATGTGGAATCTTCTATATAATTACTGACCTGACTGCTTAGAAAGATAAATTTCATGAAGAATAAAAAAAAAAAAAGTGAAATGAAGAAAGGATGGTAAAAGGTAGGATACTGTTCCAGAATAAAAGGTATTTTAAGAGACATAAAAACCAAATACAATGTGAAAATCTGGAATGCATACTGGCCCCCAAAATATTAAAAATAGCTCTAAATTGGGGCGCCTGGGTGGCTCAGTGGGTTAAAGCCTCTGCCTTCCGCTCAGGTCATGATCCTGAGTGTCCTGGAATCGAGCCCCGCATCGGGCTCTCTGCTCAGTGAAGAGCCTGCTTCCCTTCCTCTCTCTCTCTCTGCCTGCCTCTCTGCCTACTTGTGATCTCTGTCTGTCAAATAAATAAATAAAATCTTTAAAAAAAATAGCTCTAAATTCACCGGGAAAACCTGCAATTACAAACATCTCTAAATTTCAGTGGCTTACCAAACAAATATTTATTTCTTGCTCAAGTCATTCACGGGCTCCTGGCTGGCTACTGCCGTGCTCCAGGTAGATGTTCTGATCTATATGTCTTCTTATTCCAAACCCCCAGCAGTGATTCAAAAGACTTCTGCACCGTAGGATACATCTTGCTGCTCACATGATGTTTGCTAAAACAGTATTACAATATAGTCACCTGCAAAGATTATAGGACAGGGATGTATCATCTTCCCACAGGGAAGGGGAAAGTGAGTAATTTTGAACAATAATGCAATCTACTGCAACTGTATATTAGTTGATAATAGGGAATTATTGTTAATTTGGCACAATAATAGCAGTATGGTTAGGAACAAGAATAACTTCAATCTTGGGGGAATATGAAGAAAAAGTGGCAAAATACTAATAATTACTGAATCTAGTGAGGGTCATATGGGTATTTATTATTTTTCCAATTTTTCTATATGTTATGTGTTGTCACCCCAAAAGACATGTTTAAGTCTTAACCCAAGGTACAGTGAATGTAACTTTATTTGGAAATAGGGGTATTGCAAATGTAATCAATAAAGATGAAGTCATTAGTGTGGGCCTTAATCTAATATGACTAGTGTCTGTGTGAACAGAGAAAACAGAAACACACAGAGGAAGGGCACCATGTGGAGAAAGAGACAGAAATTTGAGAGATGCATCTACAAGCCAGGAAAGGCCAAGGATTGTCGGGCATTACCAGAATCTAGGAGAGCAGCATGGAAATAGGTATTATCATTATTACCACTTTACAAATGTGGAGATTGAGTAGAGTGAGGTTAAGTAACTTGCCTAAGGTCATAGAACCAACAGGTGATGATTCGAGAATTCCAAACCAGGCCTTTTAACTACAGAGCTTATGCTCTTAGCTACTCCTCACTACTGCTTCCTCTTCTCTCTGTCTCTGTTTTTATTCACCAGCTATTCTATAGTTTCTGCCTGTGCCAATTATTGAGCACTTCACTGAATCCTCAAATCATAAAGGTACATGGGTCATCCAATCCCTTAATTCTCAAACATAATTTATTCATATACAGCCTTTGTGAATTTTGTCATTTGCATATGCTGCCTTATTTTAAAACTATTTTTCTTTATGTCAACTCTCTTCTTTTAAAATCTTTTTATTGGGAAAAATAAATATATTTTATTGAAAATGAGCATACGCATGGAAAAGTACACAAACACCATGTAACCAGTACCCACTCGAGAAAGAGAACATTGTCAGTTCCCAGGAGTCTATTTCAATTACCATTCCCTCTCCTTTCTAGAGGTAATGGCCTTCTTAACATCTATAACTTAGTTATGTTCATTTTTTTAAAGTAATCTCTATACCCAGTGTGGGGCTTGACCTCATGACCCCAGGATGCAGAAGCGCACACTCTACCAACTGAGCCAGCCAGGCACCACAGTTATGTTCGTTTTTAACTTTTATATAAATGAAATCTTGCTGTACATATTCTTTGGCATTTGGTCTCTTTGGATCAACATTATGTTTGGGAGATTCAACCAAGCTGGAGTGTAACTGTAGTTAATTTTTCCTCATTCTTCTGTAGTATCCCATTGTATAACCATACCAGCTTATCCACTATATTGTTGAAGAGACATTTGGGTTGCTTCCATTTTGGGGGTGATAATGAAAAATGCTACTTTGAACATTCTTGTACTTGTCTTTTTGTGTACATGTGCCTGAATTGGATATATCCTTAAGACTAGAATTTCTGTGTCATGGAGAATCCATCTGTTCATTTTTGATCTATAATGTTATATTTTTTCCAAAGTGTTTTTACCAATTTATGTTCCTCAAAACAATATGTGAGTTGCTCCATATTCTCACCAACACTTGATATTGTTAGTTTTTTAAAAAAATATGCTGCATTACTCTGACTTATATATAGTAAATCTTTTTTTTTTATTTTTATTTGTTTATTTACAGCATAACAGTGTTTATTGTTTTGGCATCACACCCAGTGCTCCATGCAGTACGTGCCCTCCCTATTACCCGCCACCTGGTTCCTCAACCTCCCACCCCCCCCCACCCCCCTGCCGCCCCTTCATAACCCTCTGGTTGTTTTTCAGAGTCCATAGTCTCTCATGGTTCATCTCCCCTTCCAGTTTCCCTCAACTCCCTCTCCTCTCCATCTCCCCATGTCCTCCATGTTATTTGTTATGCTCCACAAATAAGTGAGACCATATGATACTTGACTCTCTCTGCTTGATTTATTTCGCTCAGCATAATTTCTTCCAGTCCCGTCCATGTTGCTACAAAAGTTGGGTATTCGTCCTTTCTGATGGAGGCATAATACTCCATTGTGTTATATATAGTAAATCTTTTGTGGATTACATTTCCATCATGATTAACAATGTTTAACATCTTTTATATTTATTGGCCACTTGGACACCTTTATTGTGAAGTATGTGTTCAAGTCTCTTGCACATTTTTTCGCACATTTTTTCACTATTTAATGCTTTGGTAAAGTATTTCATAAATGGAAAATTAGTATCACATGCCAATAATAGAGGGAGATAATACATTAAGATAAATGCAATTCCAGTATAATGCTCATGCTTTGTGGTAAGAATTTGTTTTCTTTTTCATTTTGCCAACAAGGAAAAGGAAACACTGAACATTACCAGACATCCTCAAAGCCATTCAAAAAGTCAGTTGCAGAACCTGATTGAGCTCAGAGCTCCCTTTCCTTTCCAAGGACATAAAAACCTGGAAGAGAAGGGGCAGATCAAATGCCGTAACAGCTTTCCCGAGATCTCCCCCAGGCTTTATCAATTAACACCAGGGACCATTCATTAAGTATTAGCAACTTTACATTTTACTATACTAGCAATATTACATTGACTATCTCATTTATTCTGCACAGTTGCCCATTGAGGTTGGATTTTCCAATGTTGGTGTGTGGCTACTATCCTTGATGGCTGGATTTTCAAGCCACTGCATTATCTGTTCCAGAAGGAAGAAGAAAGGGGAAGAGAACAAAGCTCACACCTCCAAACCAAATCATCTCTTTATCAGGTTTTTGCTAATGCCGCACAACTTTTAATATGTATTTTGAGCCTTCCTTTTTCCTTAACTGCAAGGAAGCCTGGGAAATGTAGTTCTTTTAGCTGGGCAATTGGCCACTCCAATAATGTAGACTACTTTCTCCCTCCTCCCTCCCTCCCTTCCATCCTTCATTCCTCTGTCCTTCCTCTCGTCCGTCTGTCCTTCCTTCCTTCCAAAAGAAGGGAGGGTACCTGCGTGGCTTAGTCAGATAAACTTCCAACTCTTGATTCCAGCTCAAGTCATGATCTCAGTGTCCTGGGACCAAGCCCTGTATCAGACTCCCCATTCAGGGGTGTGGACTTGAGAATTCTCTCCCTCTTCTTCTGCCCCTCCCCTCACTTGAAATTGTGCATGTTAATGCTCTATCAATCAATCAATCTTATAAAAGAAAGAAAGAAGGGGAAATGCTATTGCATGGGTGACTGGAAGTTTCTGCCACAAAAGCTAGCAAGAACTCTAATACCCAGCCTGCTCTTCACACCACCTTCAGCCAGTCTATAAAAAAAGAAGTCAGAGAAGGAAAAGAAGAGACAGAGAGGGTTGATTAGAAATTCCAGGGGAAGATGTTATTTTCTTCCCTCCCCATACTGCCCTCTACCACCTGCCTTGGGTCCTCCCACTCCCCACCCCCCAGAACAGGTAGTAGCAGGATGGGGGAGGCTTCAAAGGCAGGCAAGAAGCGAGGATTACTTCCTTACTGCCTGCAGAGTTTTCCTGGTGCTGTCACTGAAGCAGGGAACCAGGAGAGTCACTAGGAGATCCTGATAGCTATTACCTTTTCTACTCCCCTTGAGTTTGGGGGTGTATGTGAATGTAGAGACCATTGACTGCATGATACTTGGAGGTTTCTGGAGCAGCCTAGACAAGTAGATGAAAAGGATCAGTAATATGGTATGCCTGGATAAACTATGGGGATACCTTACTGCATTCCCCCTTGGCCTTTGGGGCCTGAAAAAGATCATCATCATCACTTGTTCCATAAGAAGCTCAGAGGCTGGGGCCCCTGGGTAGTTCAGTGGGTTAAAGCCTCTGCCTTAGGCTCAAGTCATGATCCTGGGGTCCTGGGATCGAGCCCCGCATCGGGATTTCTGCTCAACTGGGAGCCTGCTTCCCCCTCTCTCTTCCTGCCTCTCTGCCTACTTGTGATCTCTGTCAAATAAATAAATAAAATCTTAAAAAAAAAAAAAAGGAAGCTCAGAGGTTGGGGTGGGGAGTGAGGTGGGTAGGAGCTGGGAGTTGTCTCTGAGACTACTGGGCAAGTAAAAGTTACCTCTCCTGCAGAGGATTTGGAGACAGAACTAGCTGAAAGGGCCAAAGGCAGCAATGGTGTTCCTTTCTAAGGGATCCTTGGAGATCAGGTTGGTGCTAAAAAATGCTCCAGAATAACCATGCACCATGCCAATGCAGGAAGAGAGAAGATCTTCCCAGCACCAAGTGGAAGGACAATTACACAAAAGGCCTTTGCTTTGCCTGCACTTCAACCCAGCCCTCAATGGGATTAAGTCTTGAAAAGAGGAGGGTGATGGAGAAGACCTCAGAACCAGACTGTGGCTTCCACCTCCATTTCAGGTTGTTGGAGTGGGAGCAGAGGAAAGAGCAGACCCAGGGTCTCCTACTCTAAGCTCATTTAGTAATAGGCCTGGCCAGTGCTGGGGCTACAGTGAGAGGCACTTGTCAAAAAAGACAAATACAGTATGATTTGCAGTCCAATTCATACAGACAGAAAGTAGAATGATGGTTGCTAGGGAATAAGGGGAGTGGGGGAAGGGGAGTTATTGTTTAATGGATATAAAATTTCAATTTTGTAAGATGAAAAGAATTTGGAGATTGGCTGCACAACAGTGTAAATGATACACGCTATTGAGCTGTATGCTTAAAAATGGTTAAGGTAGTAGATTTTATGTTATGTGTATTTTACAACAATTAAAAATAACTAAAATCCATACAACAGATATTTATGACCTAACTGGACAGTGACCTCTATTTCTAAAAATTTCTTTTTTTTCCTAAAAATTTCTATTATTTAGAAAATCACTTATCACAGTGACTGACAGAAAAAAATAATTGCCTTTGGTGTGGAAGCCATATTTCAGGTTGTCTTCCCTGATGCTGACTCATTTCATTTGTACTAAGAGCTGCATTTTGTAAATGAAATTCAGAGTGGAGGGGGGTGAGAAGAAGGAATAATTTGTCTCTAAAGTCTCCTTCCTGCTCTGAACCACTCTAATCAAATTTCTGGCTGGGAGCAACGTACACACTTCCAGGAATGGACTGCCTAGCTCTGTCATGGTTCTGAAGCAGATAAAAACAACAGCATATATAAGGATATGCATGGGTATAAAATTTAGAACTACTATTCTAGAATAAATTAATGATTACAGGGCCTTGAAATTGTTATAACACATTTGTTCTTTACTTTGAGATGTAGCTTGCATAGGTCAGAGTGAATGGATTTTATTTCTAAATAGTCATCAATTGCGTCCTAAAATGGGCATGTTTTGTCAACTACCCATTCTTTCAAATACTTAGTAGAGGTTTCAGAAGTCATGAGGATATGGTCACTTAGAGGGCCTGGAAAGAGACATTAGAAGAACAGAAAGGGGAATTAGATGTGTTTGCTAGTCCATGTGGCCTTGTTACCACTTCATTCTGCAATTTTACTCATTCATTGAGCAGGTATTTAATTTCCTACTATGTACTATACTCGATGGGATGCAAACAATACAGCCATGGTGCCTATACAATGGAGTTCACAGCCTGCTGAGGAAGATGGATATTAAACAAAGAGTTTCACAAGTAACTGTTGGACTAGAATTGTGTTAAGTGTTGTAAAACAGGTTGGAGGCCCTGCCCTAATTGGGCAGAAGGAGATGGTCCATGGAGTTTTCCCTGAGGAAACAGTTTTTAAATTATGACCTGAATAATGAGGTGAAAAGATGGCTTGCTATGTATGTTTCTGGAATTGCTGACTTTAATATTGAATAAACATTTTGCCAAAACATTTTTCTTATATAGAATATTGGAAAACAACCCAAAATAATGTGAATTTCCATACTGTGGATCAGCCAACTAACAAACAACTATCGTGCACCTTCAATGTATAAAGACAAGATACTGACCGGGAGGATACAGTAAGTAAAAATAATTATTACAATTATAATTATTTATTATTTTAAAAACACCTTCCAAGTGTTAGAAGCTTAAAGTTTCCAAACTTTATATACTCTCATATATTATCCTATTTTCCCCCTTTCCATGAGTGTGTAGAGGAGCCAGAACAATAATTCTCTCCATTTAATAAGAAAGGAAACAAACTTTGTGGGAACTGGTTAAGGATTTGCCCAATGTCTCATGGCTTCCAGAACTAAGATTAGAACCGAGTCCTTCTGATGCTAAGTCTAAGTATCTCCACTCTATTGCTTTGCCTTGCTATGTTTTTAAGAAAAAATATGGATAGCTGTTCTTTTTGTTTGCCTAGTATCCCAGCATCCCTCCTTCTGTCTTATGGCATTGGCACCCCCAACTGTCCTTACCCTGCCAGACCATTTTGTTTATTTGGAGAATACCTCATCTGACCTTTGCTCCAAGGTAAGTGCATGACCAAGACCACTGTAATGTTTCAGTGTGAACTAGAAAAAGGCCCCTCTTTTCAGCAGGCATAATTAGTCTTGGTAAATATGACCATACCAGATTTCAGCCCCTGCTTTCCCCCTTTGCAATGACCAACCTGCACAAATATCATAGCCCCACTCACAACTGAGACCTGGACAGTAAGGTTTAAAGATGTGCACCTGACCTAAGCCAGGTCAATAAGACAGTCTGATATGTTGCTAGAATGACTAGGAAAAACAGATTCTCTTCCTATTAGAAATGCTACAGGGGCACCTGGTTGGCTCAGTGGGTTAAAGCCTCTGCCTTCAGCTCAAGTCATGATCCTGGGGTCCTGGGATCGGGCCCCACATCGGGGTTTCTGCTCAGTGGGGAGCCTGCTTCCCTTCCTCTCTCTCTGCCTGCCTCTCTGCCTGCTTGGGATCTCTGTCAAATAAATAAACAAAATCTTAAAAAAAAAAAAAAAAGAAATGCTACACTGGTGACCACATTGCCTTCAAGAGGGAAGAGCCTGTCCATGAATTAGGTCTATACAAAAGGCAAAAATCTAAGAGATAGAGAATACGATTTTTGATGACATTGAATTGAGCATTGGTTCTGGAATCAGTGCTGCTCCTAGAATCTTACAAGTTTCAGGAGGGCAGGGGCCTTGCTTAATATTTTTCAAAGCTCTGTCCTCTGTGCCTAGAATAGTGCCTAGCACATGGGAAACAATCAATAAATAAGTGTTGAAAGATTAAGACAGTAAGTTCCTTTTTTGTATATGAAATTGAGTTTTTAGAAGTCTTAATTCATTGGGGGTATAAATAAATTAACTTCATTTCCCCCAATAACTGCTCTCTCATGTTCTCTTTTATTGATGGTTAGAAATTCCCTTAAAGAATCTTGGCCAGAGGTGCCTGAGTGGCTCAGTTGGTTAAGCATCTGCCTTTGGCTTATGATCTCAGGGTCCTGGGATCAAGTCCTGCATTGGGTTCCCTGCTCAGTGGGGAGACTGCTTTTCCTCTGCCTGTTGCTCCCCCTGCTTATGCTCTCCCTCTGCCTGCTCCCCCTGACTGCTGCTCCCCCTGCTTGTGCTCTCTTGCTCTTTCTCTCTCTCTCTGTCAAATAAATAAATAAAATAAAATAAGATCAAGAATCTTGGCCAGATCCCATAACTTCCCTGTAGGTGAAATGTGTTAGTGTTGGTATTCAAATGTTGGTCAAGACCACTGAGCTTCTCCCAATGCAGACAACTCTTTCCTTCTCAGTCCTATTCTTCTATCAACACAGGGTGGAAAGGTGGTTGACATAGCAAGTCTGGTTCTGGCTTTTTTTTAGCAGACCCTTGATGGAGTCCTTAGTAGGGGCTCCTGGAACTCTGAGTGGATTACTTCACACTTTATGTTCTAGGCTTTGGGCCTTTGTTATAATTTAAGAACAAAAGGAAAAATCCCACTCAACATCTTGTTTATTGGTTTGAGTCAGATCAAAAGCAATTCATATGGAAGAGATGAACTTGAAAGAAAATAGGATGACACTTTTGGGTAAATTCAGGAGTATGAGTAATGTATGCAAGGTAATTGAGGTACATGAGGAGACCCACAAAGAGATGGAAAGTAGGGGGTGGCTCAGTTGGTTGGGCATCTGACTCTTGATTTCTGCTCAGGTCATGATCTCAGGGTCCTAGGATCAAGCCCCACGTGGGGCTCTGTGCTCAGCACAGGGTCTGCTTGTCCCTCTTGCTCTGGTCCTCCTCCAGTTCACACTCTCCCTCTCTCTCAAATAAATAAAATCTTTTTTTTTTAAAGATATGGAAAGTAAGCAGGGGGGAAGAAAAAACTTCCAAGAGATAAAATCAGACTTGAGGATATCAAATACAAGGTAAAGACTTTGACCTTGATCTAATGGTGTTTTAGGAAAATTAATCTGGCTATGGCATGAAGGGTAAGTGAGAGTGAAAAAGCCTGGAGGCAGCTAAGCCAACTAAGAATCTATTTTAATATGCTAGATATGCAATGCCAACTAAAAAAAAGAAATGGGTAAGAAAAAGAAAAGAATTTGGCATCCATTAAGTATTTGAGTCCCAAATCATACAGATCTTTAATTCTTTTTAGAAAAGCCAAGACATTAAGATATCTTGAAATAATTACAGATATTTTTATTGATAGAGTCATGTTCAGTGAATTATAAATTCTACCATATAACTAGGAGTTATTTATAGGGCTGCATATTGAGTGCCCCATAATGATTTGGACATGAATGGGCCATAAGTTGGTAGTGAGTTGATACAGACAGATATATTTCAATTTAATCTCTTCCAGTGGCTGGGCTGCTTTATTGAGGAAAAGAATTTGAAATCTAAAAGTGGAATCTGCAATGTGATCTGACTTTCTCTTTAGCTTACACTGTTACTCATTCCTAAGTGATGGAAATTAAAAGTAAAAGAAAATCCAGTTAGTAATTTTTGAGTAATGTACTTGGGAAGAATTATTTCCTAAGTTCAACGAGATCTTCTTTTTCATTTTAACAATGAAAAAAAAAACAAAACCCTGCATAACAAACTACCATGTTTGACCTTTATTACTGGTTCTGGCTAACTGGGGAACAGAAGTGGTTCCAGAATTTCACCTCTAAATATTTTTTACATAGCTTCTTCTGTTTATCTTAATCTTTCAACACTTATTTATTGATTGAAACATAAAATTAGGAAGAGAATTCAAAGGATTTCAGAGATGGAACCACACTACATCACTGACACTGCATGCATTTATGCCATTTAAGGAAATCTTTTCTCTCTGACATTTGTGTTTATGAAGATTACTACTCAGAGAGGGAGACAAACCATGAGAGACTCCGGACTCCAGGAAACAAACTGAGGGTTACAGAAGGGAGGGGGGATGGGGTAACCATGTGATGGGTATTAAGGAAGGCACAGGTTGTGATGAGCACTGGGTGTTATACACAACTAATGAATCATTGAACACTACATTAAAACATAATGATGTACTAAAAAATTTTTTTAAAATATGAATCTCAATAAAATGTGGGTAAAAGTAAAAAAAAAAAAAAGAACATGTTCTTAGGCAAAACCTCACAAATTACTACCCCATTTTGACTCATCGTTGATGCAGTCTGGGAGTTACCTCCTCTTTAAATTACTACATTTAAAAGTAAAATTCTGTAACTATATAATTTCATGATGAGTAACTGAAATATAAATCAGAATCAGACTAGCTATATAAATACAACTAAAGTATCTTTATTCTTGAACTATGTTTAGGCTTTGTTTTATACATGTTTGAAGATGAACATCATCTTTTCCATTTCCATACTGAATTTTGGCCAGATTTTTCTTCATTTTCCTAGTCAACAGGCTTGAAATTTTGGAATCATTATTGGATATTCTCTATTTTCCTCTAATAATGGCTAACATGCTTATTAGGTGCCAAATATTTTATTGAGCCCTTTACATAGAACATTTAATATACTCCTAACAGTTCTTTTAGGTATATACTGTTGTTATCTGCATTTCATAGCACATAGAGATTAAATTATTTGTCCAAGGTCACATAACAAGTAAACAGTATAGCCAGGATGGGAAGCCAGAAATGTAATGCCAGAGCTTATGCTCTTAACCAATTTTTCTATACTGCGTCCTAATAACACCATAACATTGGTTTATGGATTTATCCATTCAATTAGTTATTAATTTATCTATTCATGGCACAAACACATCTTTTATTTCCTTATTTATTTATAAGAGCAAGCTGGGGGGAGAGAGGCAGAGAGGAGATGGAAAGAGAGAATTTTAAGCAGGCTCCACACTCAATGTAGATCCTGACCCAGAACACAATCTCATGACCCTGAGATCATGACCTGAGCAGAAATCAAATGTCAGATGATTAGCTGACTGAGCCACTTAGGCACTGCTGCTCAAACAGTTCTTAATTGCCATGCTAAACTGGAAACTATAGAAGGTGCTGGGAATTTAGTCAAGGTCCCTACACCAACAATTTAGGGAGAAAATATGTTAGCAAAAAAATTAAAGTATATTACAAATGTTTAACAAATGTTATTTTATTCCTTTTCTATTACTTTGGATGCTTCTGGTTATAAATAACTAGGAGCCTAAGAGAAGCCTCAACAGTATGGGTATTTACTTATATCATATAGAGAAGCTGAGTTTGGCAGTTCCAGGGCCCATTCAGTAGCTAAATGATGCCATTAAGGATTCCAACACTTTAAACACTTCTGCTTCACTGTCCACTCGTGTTCACAAAATGGCTGCTATAGTAACAGACGTTATGTCCTCATACTATAACTTCTAAAGCAGAAAGGAGATGAACAGAAAAGAGCTTTCTTTGTATATTTGCTCTTTCTTCTATTAGGGAAAATGGTTCCTTCAGAACCATCCATTAGGCTGTTCCTTATGTCTCAGTGGATAGAACCAGGTCACATGCTCACCTCTACACTAATCTCAGATTAAGGGAACAGTATTTGGCACAGTATCTTCTTAAAAAAAAAAAGAAAAGAAAAGCAGGATTTTGTCAGTAAGTAAAAGGGGAGAATTGTTAAAAGGAAGGCAACCAATATTGACTACCACACCCCTCTTCCAAAATAGAGGTATACAGAAGTGCTGGGAAAGAATAGATTTAAAAAGTGTTTTGCTCCACCTGTGAGAACCAGAGAAGGTTTTTAAAAGAATGGTACATTTAAGCTGACTACTGAAGGATAGATAGAAGTATGTATACCAGACAACAGACCAATATCTCAGAATATCAGAGATAACAAACCTTAAAGAATATTAGAAAAAATTACATTCATTGACATGTGTACATCTCCTTCACAGTATTTCCCAAATCTGCTTCATTCTTTTTTATGACCTCTGTCTCTAGCCAACAGTGTTTGGGCCTCTTTGTTTCAGTCAATAGTGATTTTATGTGGCAGGAGGTCCAAGATAATATAAATGCAAGAACCACATTTTTACCAGCTGACCAAATGCCCCTTTGACCAAATAAGATAATAAAGTACATGGTATACACACTGTAAGGGACCTCAATTATTTGCTCCCTTTATCTATCCTCTCCTTTTATCAATTATCTTGCAGTCTTATTTTAGGGAATGCCAAAATATAAAAGCTAGAACTTTGATTCTTCTGACAGTAATGTAATAAAAACTGTAGGATACCATGTGATAGAGACCAAAGAGCTCATTTGCTCTTTATTCAGGATTAAAATTATATTAGTCATCCTTGCTGTGTAACAAATTATCCCAAAGCTTAGTGGCTTAAAACAACAATAAGTACATATTGTCTCACATAGTTTCTGTAAGTCTGGAATTCAAGAGTAGCCTAGCAGGGTGGTTTGGGCTAAGGATCTTTTATGAGGTCGTAATTAAGATGCCAGTTGGGTTTGTAGTCATCTGAAGGCTTGAAGGGGGCTAGAAGATTTGCTTCCAATAATTCACTTACATGGCTGTTGACTGGAAGCTGCAGGCCTTTCCCTGTGACCTCTTCATACGGCTACTCAGTACATGGAGGCAGAAAATACAGTAGAAGAGAAAACACAGATTGTTAGATGCTGTTAGGATAACTAGGAATGAAATGAATTTGGATCCTTATTTTACATCATATATAAAGGAAAATCTCACATAGAATAAAGACCAAAACATAAAAGGTAAAATTATAAACTAATGGAAGAAAATATAAAAGAATTCTTTTGAGATACCTGGGGTGGGAAACTATTTCTTAAATAAGTTGCTAAAAGCATAAACTGTAAGGTAAAACAATGATGGCTGTAACTGTATTAAATTAAGGATTCTATTCAACAGAGGATATCAATAAACAAATGGGTCACAGAAAAGAAGATGTTTACAATGTCTGAGTATCTATAATAAACAAGGGACTCCTTGGCTCAACATGGAAAAAGCAGGAAACAATAATAAAATTATAAATGATTTGAATATGCATAATTACTAATTGGGAAGGCTGAAAGACTAGTAAACTTAAGATGAGATGGTCAATATTTCTAATGATCAGAGAAGTGAAAAATAAAACAACAATCAGATACTTCTAGTCTCCAATAAGATTGGCGAATAAAACCAAGTGTTGGAGAGGAGTCAAGATGGCGGAGAAAGAGCAGGCTGAGACTACATCAGGTAGCAGGAGATCAGCTAGATAGCTTATCTAAACATTGCAAACACCTATAAATCCAACAGGAGATCGAAGAGAAGAAGAACAGCAATTCTAGAAACAGAAAATCAACCACTTTCTGAAAGGTAGGACTGGCAGAAAAGTGAATCCAAAGCAACGGGAAGATAGACCGCAGGGGGAGGGGCCAGCTCCTGGCAAGCAGCGAGCAACAGAGCACAAAATCAGCACTTTTAAAAGTCTGTCCCACTGAGGGACATTGCTCCAGAGGCTAAACTGGGGTGAAGCCCATGTGGGGTCAGCGTGGCCCCAGGTCCCGCAGGGTCACAGAAGGATTGGGGGTGCCAGAGTGTCGCAGAGCTTGCAGGTATTAGAATGGGGAAGCTGGCTATAGAGACAGAGCCGAGGAGTGAGTTCTCAGCTCAGGGTTACCAAGAACGGGTCGCAGGCTGGGTGAGCTTGGAGCACGGCCAGAGACCGGGGATATGGGAATGATTGGGCGCTGTTCTCTGGGGGTGCACTGAGGAGTGGGGCCCCGGGCTCTCGGCCGGAGACTGGGAGGCCACCATTTTCATTCCTGTCCTCCGGAACTCTGCGGGAAGTGATCAGGGAACAAAAGCTCCCAAAAGCGAACCCGAGCAGATTACTTAGTCCAGGCCCCCGGTAAGGGTGGTGCAATTCCGCCTCAGGCAAAGACACTTGAGAGTCACTACAACAGGCCCCTCCCCCAGAAGATCAATAAGAAATCCAGCCAGGACCAAGTTCACCTACCAAGGAGAGCAGGTTCAATACCAAGGACAGCAGCAGATTCCAGAGGAAGAGAAAGCAAAGCACGGAACTCATGGCTTTCTCCCCATGATTCTTTAGTCTTGCGGTTAATTTAATTTTTTTTTCAATATTTTTTTCTTCTTCTGCTAAATTTTTTTTAACTTTTACCCTTTTCTTTTTTAACATTTTTAACTAGTTTGTCTAATATATATATATATATATATATATATATATATATATATTTTATATGTTTTCTTTTTTTAATTTTTTCTTTTTTTTCTGAACCTCTTTTTATCCCCTTCCCCCCCCCAAAGATTTGGGGTCTCTTCTGATTTGGTTAAAGCACATTTTCCTGGGGTCTTTGCCACCCTTTAAGTATTTTACTTGCTCCCTCATATACTCTTATCTGGACAAAATGACAAGGTAGAAAAATTCACCACAAAAAAAAGAACAAGAGGCAGTACTGAAGGCTAGGGACCTAATCAATACAGACATTGGGAATATGTCAGATCTAGAGTTCACAATGATGATTCTCAAAGTTCTAGCTGGGCTCAAAAAAGGCATGGAAGATATTAGAGAAACCCTCTCTGGAGATATAAAAGCCCTTTCTGGAGAAATAAAAGAACTAAAATGTAACCAAGAAATAAAAAAAGCTATTAATGAGGTGCAATAAAAAATGGAGGCTCTCACCACTAGGATAAATGAGGCAGAAGAAAGAATTAGTGATATAGAAGACCAAATGACAGAGAATAAAGACGCTGAGTAAAAGAGGGACAAACAGCTACTGGACCACGAGGGGAGAATTCGAGAGATAAGTGACACCATAAGACGAAACAACATTAGAATAATTGGGATTCCAGAAAAAGAAGAAAGATAGAGGGGAGCAGAAGGTATATTGGAGAGAAATATTGGAGAGAATTACCCTAATATGGCAAAGGGAACAAGCATCAAAATCCAGGAGGTGCAGAGAACCCCCCTCAAAATCAACAAGAATAGGTCCACACCCCATCACCTAATAGTAAAATTTACAAGGCTTAGCGACAAAGAGAAAAACCTGAAAGCAGCCCAGGAAAAGAAGTCTGTAACATACAATGGTAAAAATATTAGATTGGCAGCAGACTTATTCACAGAGACCTGGCAGGCCAGAAAGAGCTGGCATGATATATTCAGAGCACTAAATGAGAAAAACATGCAGCCAAGAATACTCTATCCAGCTAGGCTATCATTGAAAATAGAAGGAGAGATAAAAAGCTTTCAGGACAAACAAAAACTGAAATAATTTGCAAACACCAAACCAGCTCTACAGGAAATATTGAAAGGGGTCCTCTAAGCAAAGACAGAGCCTAAAAGTAGTAGATCAGAAAGGAACAGAGACAATATACAGTAACAGTCACCTTACAGGCAATAAATGGCACTAAATTAATATCTTTCAATAGTTACCCTGAATGTTAATGGGCTAAATGCCCCAATCAAAAGACACAGGGTATCAGAATGGATAAAAAAACAAAACCCATCAGTATGTTGCCTATAAGAAACTCATTTTAGACCCGAAGACACCTCCAGATTTAAAGCGAGGGGGTGGAAAACAATTTACCATGCTCATGGGCATCAAAAGAAAGCTGGGGTGGCAATCCTTATATCAAATCAATTAGATTTTAAGCCAAAGACTATAAAAAGAGATGAGGAAGGACACTATATCATACTCAAAGGGTCTGTCCAACAAGAAGATCTAACAATTTTAAATATCTATGTCCCTAACGTGGGAGCAGCCAACTATATAAACCAATTAATAACAAAATCAAAGAAACACATCAATAATAATACAATAACAGTAGGGGACTTTAACACTCCCCTCACTGAAATGGACAGATCATCCAAGCCAAAGATCAACAAGGAAATAAAGGCCTTAAATGACACACTGGACCAGATGGACATCACAGATATATTCAGAACATTTCATCCCAAAGCAACAGAATACACATTCTTCTCTACTGCACATGGAACATTCTCCAGAATAGATCACATCCTGGGTCCTAAATCAGGTCTTAACTGGTATCAAAAGACTGGGATCATTCCCTGCATATTTTCAGACCACAATGCTCTGAAGCTAGATCTCAATCACAAGAGGAAATTTGGAAAGAATCCAAATACATGGAGACTAAACAGCATCCTTCTAAAGAATGAATGGGTCAACCAGGAAATTAAAGAAGAATTTAAACAATTCATGGAAACAAATGATAATGAAAACACAACAGCTCAAAATCTGTGGGACACAGCAAAGGCAGTCCTGAGAGGAAAATATATAGCAGTACAAGCCTTTCTCAAGAAACAAGAAAGGTCTCAAGTACACAACCTAACCCTACACCTAAAGGAGCTGGATAAAGAACAAGAAAGAAACCCTAAACCCAGCAGGAGAAGAGAAATCATAAAGATCAGAGCAGAAATCAATGAAATAGAAACCAAAAAAACAATAGAACAAATCAATGAAACTAGGAGCTGGTTCTTAGAAAGAATTAATAAGATTGCCAGACTTATCAAAAAGAAAAGAGAAAGGACCCAAATAAATAAAATCATGAATGAAAGAGGAGAGATCACAACTAACACCAAAGAAATACAGACAATTATAAGAACATACTATGAACAACTCTACGCCAACAAATTTGACAATCTGGAAGAAATAGATGCATTCCTAGAGACATATAAACTACCAAAACTGAACCAGGAAGAAACAGAAAACCTGAACAGACCCATAACCAGTAAGGAGATTGAAACAGTCATCAAAAATCTCCAAACAAACAAAAGCCCAGGGCCAGACAGCTTCCCAGGCGAATTCTACCAAACATTTAAAGAAGAACTAATTCCTATTCTTCTGAAACTGTTCCAAAAAATAGAAATGGAAGGAAAACTTCCAAACTCATTTTATGAGGCCAGCATCACCTTGATCCCAAGACGAGACAAGGATCCCATCAAAAAAGAGAACTACAGACCAATATCTTTGATGAACACAGATGCAAAAATTCTCACCAAAATACTAGCCAATAGGATCCAACAGTACATTAAAAGGATTATTCACCACGACCAAGTGGGATTTATTCCAGGGCTGCAAGGTTGGTTTAACATCCGCAAATCAATCAATGTGATACAACACATTAATAAAAGAAAGAACAAGAACCATATGATACTCTCAATAGATGCTGAAAAAGCATTTGACAAAGTACAGCATCCCTTCCTGATCAAAACTCTTCAAAGTATAGGGATAGAGGGCACATACCTCAATATTATCAAAGCCATCTATGAAAAACCCACCGCAAGTATCATTCTCAATGGAGAAAAACTGAAACCTTTTCCGCTAAGGTCAGGAACACGGCACGGATGTCCATTATCACCACTGCTATTCAACATAGTACTAGAAGTCCTAGCCTCAGCAATCAGACAACAAAAGGAAATTAAAGACATCCAAATCGGCAAAGAAGAAGTCAAACTATCACTCTTCGTAGACGATATGATACTACATGTGGAAAACCCAAAAGACTCCACTCCAAAACTGCTAGAACTTGTGCAGGAATTCAGTAAAGTGTCAGGATATAAAATCAATGCACAGAAATCAGTTGCATTGCTATACACCAACAACAAGACAGAAGAAAGAGAAATTAAGGAGTCAATCCCATTTACAATTGCACCCAAAACTATAAGATACCTAGGAATCAACCTAACCAAAGAGGCTAAGAATCTATACGCAGAAAACTATAAAGTACTCATGAAAGAAATTGAGGAAGACACAAAGAAATGGAAAAATGTTCCATGCTCCTGGATTGGAAGAATAAATATTGTGAAAATGTCTATGCTACCTAAAGCAATCTACACATTTAATGCAATCCCTTTCAAAATACCATCCATTTTTTTCAAAGAAGTGGAACAAATAATCCTAAAATTTATATGGAACCAGAAAAGACCTCTAATAGCCAAAGGAATATTGAAAACGAAAGCCAAAGTGGGTGGCATCACAATACCGGACTTCAAACTCTATTACAAAGCTGTCATCATCAAGACAGCATGGTACTGGCACAAAAACAGACACATAGATCAATGGAACAGAATGGAGAGCCCAGAAATAGACCCTCAACTCTATGGTCAACTAATCTTCGACAAAGCAGGAAAGAATGTCCAATGGAAAAAAGACAGCCTCTTCAAAAAATGGTGCTGGGAAAATTGGACAGCCACATGCAGAAAAATGAAATTGGACCACTTCCTTACACCACACACGAAAATAGACTCCAAATGGGTGAAGGACCTCAATGTAAGAAAGGAATCCATCAAAATCCTTGAGGAGAACACAGGCAGCAACCTCTTCGACCTCAGCCACAGCAACATCTTCTTAGGAACATTGCCAAAGGCAAGGGAAGCAAGGGCAAAAATGAACTATTGGGATTTCCTCAAGATCAAAAGCTTTTGCACAGCAAAGGAAATAGTTAACAAAACCAAAAGACAACTGAAAGAATGGGAGAAGATATTTGCAAACGACATATCAGATAAAGGGCTAGTGTCCAAAATCTATAAGGAACTTAGCAAACTCAACACCCAAAGAACAAATAATCCAATCAAGAAATGGGCAGAAGACAAGAACAGACATTTCTGCAAAGAAGACATCAAGATGGCCAACAGACACATGAAAAAGTGCTCCACATCATTCGGCATCAGAGAAATACAAATCAAACCACAATGAGATATCACCTCACACCAGTCAGAATGAATAAAATTAGCAAGTCAGGAAATGACAGATGCTGGCGAGGATGTGGAGAAAGGGGAACCCTCCTACACTGTTGGTGGGAATGCAAGCTGGTGCAACCACTCTGGAAAACAGCATGGAGGTTCCTCAAAATGTTGAAAATAGAACTACCCTATGACCCAGCAATTGCACTACTGGGTATTTACCCTAAAGATACAAACGTAGTGATCCGAAGGGGCACATGCACCCAAATGTTTATAGCAGCAATGTCTACGATAGCCAAACTATGGAAAGAACCTAGATGTCCATCAATAGATGAATGGATAAAGAAGAAGTGGTATATATACACAATGGAATACTATGCAGCCATCAAAGGAAATGAAATCTTGCCATTTGCAACAATGTGGATGGAATTAGAGGGTATCGTGCTTAGTGAAATAAGGCAATCGGAGAAAGACAACTATCATATGATCTCCCTGATATGAGGAAGTGGAGATGCAACATGGGAGGTTAGGGGGGTAGGAGAAGAATAAATGAAATAAGATGGGATTGGGAGGGAGACAAACCATAAATGACTCTTAATCTCACAAAACAAACTGAGGGTTGCTGGGGGGGGGGTTGGAGAGGGGGAGTGGGGCTATGGACATTGGGGAGGGTATATGCTATGGTAAGTGCTGTGAAGTGTGTAAACCTGGCGATTCACAGACATGTACCCCTGGGGATAAAAATACAATATATGTTTATAAAAAAATAAAAAAATAAAGAATTTAAAAAAAAAGTGTTGGTGGGACACCTGGGTGGCTCAGTAGGTTAAGCCGCTGCCTTCAGCTCAGGCCATGATCCCAGGGTCCTGAGATCAAGTCCCCCATCGGGCTCCTTGCCCCACAGGGAGCCTGCTTCTCTCTCTGCCTCTGCCTGCCACTCTGCCTGCTTATGTGTGCTCTCGCTCTCTCTCTCTGACAAATAAATAAATAAATCTTTAAAAAAAAAAAGTGTTGGTAAAAAAGTGGAAAACAGTAAATCCTCATGCACTGCCATTATGAGCCTGAAGTAGAATATTGAGAGGGCAATCTGTTAGCAAAGCATTGGATGTGCACACCTAGAACCTAGCAATCCCACTCTTGGGTATATCTGCAGAGAAACTGCTGTACAGGTTTATGGGGGCTGTGTCCCTAAACACTGCTTGTGGTAGGAACTTGCTGGAGGCATCCCAGGAGACCATGATTAGAGCAATGGAGAAGAAAAAGTGCTTGACAGAAAACAGAATTCAGGAGCTCAGAGGCAGACGTATTTTTATGATATGGACAGATTTTTCTATAGGTCTTCTGCGTCATAAGGACAGAAAGTAGATCAGTAGTTTCCAGGGGCTGGGGAAAGGGAAAATGGGGGATAACTATTAATGGTTTTGAGGTTTCCTTTTGGGATAATTAAAATATTCTGGAATCAAATAGTGGCAATTATTGTGCAATGTTGTGACCATACTAAAACCCACTAAACTGTACACTTTAAAAAAAAGCTAAAAAAAAAATAGTTAACACATCCACTGGAGAAAGTACAAATAACCAAAAAGAAATTTTAAAAATTATGTTAAACAAAAAATGAAACAAATTGAGTCTGTATCTAAGATGATACATGTAAACTAAAAAACAAATACATGTGGGGCACCTGGGGGGCTCAGTTGGTTATGTGTCTGACACTTGCTTCCAGAGCAACTAAGATCATAAGCTCAGGTCATGATCTCAGGATCATGGTATCCAGCCCCACGTTAGGCTCCATGTTCAGTACAGAGTCTGCTTGTCCCTCTCCTTCTGCTCCTCCCCTGGCTTACTCTCTCTCTCTCTCTCTCTCAAATAAATAAACAAATAAATATCTTGATAAAGACACAAAAAGCAAGTACATGTTTTCACCAAACACTGTATTTATCATTCAATGATACTTATACAACCAAAGACACACTAAATACATTAAACTGGATGCTTGGGAATGGGAGTGAGGGAAAGTAGAATTGGAATGGGAATAAAAAATGGTGAATAAAGAAGGGTCATAAAATAATAAAATAAAAGAGGAATAGGGACTGCAGCAGATAGACTAATGCTCCCCCAAAGATATCCATGTACTAATCCTAGCAACATGTTAATATGTTATCTTACATGACAAAAGGGACTTTGCAGATATGATTAAGTTAAAGATTTAAAAATAGGGATATTATCATAGATTATCTGGGTGATCCCAGTGCAGTCATAAGGATATTTAAAAGATGGCAAAGGGAGATAAATGAGCCAGAGAAGATGATGTAATGATGGAAGCAGGGGGGCCTAGAAGGTCAGAGTGATCAGAGTGTTGGCTTTGAAGATGGACGAGGTCTGTGAGCCAAAAAATGTGAGTAGCTTCTCAACAGTGGGAAAATCAAGAAACAGATTCTTCCATAGAGCCTCCAGAAGGAAAGCAGCTTTACTGATATCTTAGTTTTAGTTCTGTGTGACCTATGTCAGACTTCTGACTTCTAGAATTATAAGGTAATAAATTTGTGTTGTTTTAAGTCATTAAATTTATGGCTACAACAGCAATAGAAAATTTATATTGGGACTTGTCCAGAGCAAGGCTACCACTCTGCTGGAACTGTAGAGAATAATAAACTCAATAATCTGTACTGAGAGTCCAAAAAGAAAAATGTCCATCTTCTCCCATAAACAATTACTATTTGGTTCATTCTGTGTTTGTTCTAAAAATTAGCATGTGGTGGCAATTATATATAAACCTTCTAAAATGTAAGTTTAATCAAGTCAATTTCACAATTTTAGAAGGATAAAAAGTATCCCTTTCTCACCAATTACCATAGATATTTGGTTCTTGTTTGTATTAACCACTTGGGCTGCCATAACAAAATACCACAGGCTGAGTGGCTTAAAAAACACATCTATTTTCTTACAGTTCTGGAGGCTGGAAGCCCTGGATCAAGATCGGACAGTGTTCATTCTCAGTAAGAGCTCCCTTTCTAGCTTGTAGATGACTACCTTCTTGCTATATGCCCTCATATAGCCTTTCCTAGGTGTATTCTCAAAGAGGGTGGGGAAGAGGAGATAGCTCTCTGGTGTCTCTTCTCAAAAAGACACTAATCCTACTGGATCAAGGCCCCACCCTTCTGGCTCCACTTAAGTTTATTTACTTCTGTAGAGACCCTATCTCCAAATACACCTACACTGGGAGTTAGTATATGAAGTTGGCGGGGGCAGGAGGTGGCTTGTCATTAACATATGATCTACAATACTGTTTTAGTGGATTCATTTTAAGTGGCCTCCTTAAGGGACATTTTTGTGACTTTAGACAGTTATTAATTTAAAATTTTCATTAAAAAGGTAAGCTGTGTAAGGGAAGAGAAATGGTTTGTTTTACCCCCTGTTATAATCCTAGTACCTAGCATAGAGCTTAACACATTTTAGGGATATATTAAATATTTGCTGAATGAATAAATTAATTAATCAGTGAATGGAAACTCTCCTCCAGGCTTTCAGTCAATGGATAGTAGCAGCCACAGAAAATAACCAATCCCAGAATTTTCTGTTGCACATACTATATTAAGAGAAGAGAGAGAAGAGTAAGGAATACATTAGTTTTCAAGGTGGCTATAACAAAGTACCACAAATTGGATGGCTTAAAACAAAGAAACTCATTCTCTCATGGAAAATAGCACTTTGAAATAAAGATGGAGGCAGACTGATTCCTTCTGAAGGCTCTGAGGAAAAATCAGTTCAATGCCTCTTCCTAGCTTCTGGTGGCTCCCAGGAATCCCTGACATCCTTTGACTTACAAGAGAAATCCTGTCAATCTCTGCCTCCAGCGTTACATAATCTCTCTCTGCTTCTGTGTCCTCTCCTATTCTTAGAAGGACACTAGTCATTGGATTTAAGGTTCATCCAAATTCAGTATGATTTAATCTCAATCCTTAAGAAATTCCATCTCCAAAGAACTCATTTTCAAATAAGATCACATTCTGAGGGGCGCCTGGGTGGCTCAGTGGATTAAGCCGCTGCCTTCGGCTCAGGTCATGATCTCAGGGTCCTGGGATCGAGCCCCGCATCGGGCTCTCTGCTCCGCGGGAAGCCTGCTTCCTCCTCTCTCTCTGCCTGCCTCTCTGCCTACTTGTGATCTCTCTCTCTCTGTCAAATAAATAAATAAAAATCTTTAAAAAAAAAAAAGATCACATTCTGAGGTTCTGGACACGAATTTTTGCATATACTACTTATCCTACAACAAGGATCTGATGTAAAGAGTCACTGACAATAGATTTCTATCATTAAGTAAATAAATAATACCTCCTACTATACCTTACATAAATTGTAAAAAAAAAAAACTATGGAAGTCCATATATTAATTGACAATTACTGATATCCTTTCATGAAAGATGAGAGATGAGAGCAAAATCTATCAGACCCATTAGCAAATTGAAAGATAGCTTTCTGTGAATAGAAATTTACTGGGGGGAGGGGTGGGTCCAGATGTTGGATTCACAGACAAAAACTTCAAAGAAAGTACTATAAATATGTTCAAAGAATTATATATACAGTAATAACTAACAAATTGGAAATATTAAAAGTAAAAGTCATTAAAAATTGAAGTCTGAGAATTGAAAAGTAAAATTGAAATGAAAATTTTACTAGATTAGATAAACATTAGAATTGAGACAACAATAATCAACATTAGAATCAGTAAACTTGAAGATAGATCAATAGAAATGATTCAATCCAAGGACTAAATAGAGATAAAAAGAATGAAGGAAAATGAACAAAGTATCAGAGACTTGCAGGATTATAGTAAGGATTCCAACATGTGTTAATGGGAGCCCCTGAAGGAAAAGAGAAAGAAAAAGAGTAGGAAAAATATTTGAAGCAATAATGGCTGAAACCACCCCAAATTTGATTTAAGAGGAACAAAACAAAACTTACAGATAGAAAATCGCAACAAACCGCAAATAAAATAAACATAAAGAGAACCACACCCAAATTCCCAAAAGCCAAAAACAAGGAACAAATTATGAAAACTTCAAAAGAAAAAATGACTAAATATGTAAGGGGGATATAAAAATCTAACTACTGGCTTGCTTTTCAGAAACAAAAGAGGATAGTGGAATGACGGAGTCAAGGTGCTAAGAGAAAAAAACAAAAAGAGATCAAGTATGAATTCTATATCCAATGAAAGTAGTCTTCAAAGATGAAGGCAAAATAAAAATATTTACAGAGAAACAAAAACAGAGAGAAGTTGTTGCTAGCAGACCTGTGTTCCAAGAAATACTAAAGGAAATGATGCTTGACAATAACTTAATCTGCAAGAAGGAAAGAAGGGCATGGGAAATAGTAAATATGTGGGTAAGTATAGAAGACCATGTAATTTTTCTCTTCTTTCTTAATTTCTTTGAAAAACATGTTTGTTCAGTGTAATAAATATAATATTGTATTATTCATTTTATAACATATATGGTAATAATAGCATAAAGCAAAGAGGAGGAAATGGAGTTCTCCTGGTGAAATATATTTTACCAGAATTAAGGCAGTATTAACCTATCTTTGGGAACAAACATATTTTTTTAAAGATTTTATTTATTTCTTTGACAGAGAGACATAGTGAGAGAGAGAACACAAGGAAGCAGAGTGGGAGAGGGAGAAGCAGGCTTCCCACGGAGCAGAGAGCCAGATGCAGGGCTCAATCCCAGGACCCTGGGATCATGACCTGAGCCAAAGGCAGACACTTAATGACTGAGCCACTCAGGAGCCCTGGAAATATATTAACCATGTTACACCTAAAGTAACTAGAACAAGAACAATAAACAAATTTAAAACCAGCAGAAGGAAGGAGATAATAAAGATTAGAGCAGAAATAAATAACACAGAAACTAAACACATAGAAGAAATCAATGAAGCTAGGAGCTGGTTCTTTGAAAAGATCAACAAAATGATAAACCTCTAGCCAGACTCAAAGAGAGAGAGAGAGAGAGAGAGAGAGAGAGAACTCAAAATCATAAATGAAAGAGAAGAAATAATAACCAACAGCACAGAAATGCAAACAGTTGTAAGAGAATATTATTAAAAACTATATGTCAACAAATTGGGCAGCATAGAAAAAATGGATAAATTCTTAGAAACATATAACCTACCAAAACCAAAGCAGGAAGAAATAGAAAATCTGAACAGACCAATTACCAGCAAGAAGATTGAATCAGTAATCAAAAAACTCCCACCAAACAGAAGTCCAGGACTAGACAGCTTCACAGGTGAATTCTACCAAACATTTAAAGAAGAGTTAATACCTATTCTTCTCAAACTGTTCCAAAAAATACAAGTGGAGGGAAAACTTCCAAATTCATTCTACAAGGCCAGCATTACCCTGCTACCAAAGTCAGATAAAGACACCACCAAAAAAAAAAAAAAAAAAAAAAGAGAGAGAGAGAGAGAGGAGAGAGAACAAGAGGCCAATATCTGTGATGAACATAGATGGAAAAATCCTCAACAAACAATAGCAAATCAAATCAAATAATACATTAAAAAATCATTCACCACAATCAAATGGGATTTATTCCCAGGATGCCAGGGTGGTTTGCAAATCAATCAACATGATACATCACATCAGTAAAAGGATAAAAATTCTATGATCATTTCAATAGATGCAGAAAAAGTATTTGACAAACTCCAATATCTAGTCATGATAAAAGACCTCAAAAAAGTAGGTTTAGAGGTAACATAATAAAGCCCATATATGAAAAACCCACAGTGAACATCATACTCATTGGGAAAAACTGAGAACTTTTCCTTTAAGGACAGGAACAAGGCAAGGATATCCACTCTCACTACCTTTATTCAACATAGTACTGGAAGTCCTAGCCACAGCAATCAGACAACAAAAAGAAATAAAAGGCATCCAAATCAGGAAGGAAGAAGCAAAACATTCACTATTTGCAGATGACATGATATTATATATAGAAAACACAAAGAACTCCATCAAAAAACTACTAGAATTGATAAATGAATTCAGCAAAGTTGTAAGATAAAAAATATCAATGTGGAGAAATATATTGCATTTCTATATACCAACTACGAAGTAGCAGAAAGAGAAATTTAGAAAACAATCCCATTTACAACTACACCAAAAATAGTAAGACATCTAAACCTAACCAAAGAGGTGAAAGACCCATACTCTGAAAACTATAAAACACTGATGAAAGAAACTGAAGAGGACACAAAAAAATGGGAAGACATGCCATGTGCATGAACCAGAAGACAAATATTGTTAAAATGTCTATACCACCCAAAGTAATCTATACATTCAATGCAATCTCTACCAAATACCAACAGCGTTTTTCATGGAACTAGAACAAAGAATTCTAAAAGTTGTATGGAAACACCAAAGACTCTGAATAGCCAGAGCAATCTTGAAAACTAAAACTGGAGGTATCACAATTCTGGGCTTCAAATTATATCAAATTATATTACAAAGTCACGGTAGGCAAAACAGTATAGTACTGGCACAAAGATAGACACACATATCAATAGAACAGAATAGAAAACCCAGAAATAAACCCACAATTATATGGTCAATTAATCTTTGATAAAGCAGGAAAGACTATCCAATGGGAAAAGACAATCTCTTCAACAAATTATTTTGGGAAAACTGTTCAGCTGTATGCAAAAGAATGAAACTGGACCACTTTCTTATACCATACACAAAAATAAACACAAAATGGATTAAAAATCTAGATATGAGACCTGAAACCATAAAAATCTTAGAAGAGAGGACAGGCAATAATGTCTCTGACATTGGCTGTAGCAACATTTTTCTAGATAAGTCTCCCGAGGCAAGAGAAATAAAAGCAAAAATATAAACTATTGACAATATTTCAAAATAAAAATTTCCTGCACAGTGAAGCAAAGAGTCAACAAAACAAAAAGGTGACCTATTGAATGGAAGAAGATATTTACAAATGACATAGCCAATAAAAGATTCATATCCAAAATATATGAAGGACTTATATAACTCAACACCCCCCAAATCCTCAAATTATCCAATTAAAAAGGGAGCAGAAGACATGAATAGACATTTCTCCAAAGAAGACATAGAGATGGCCAACAGATACATGAAACGATGCTCAGCATCACTCATCATCAGGGAAATGCACATAAAAACTACAATGAAATATCACCTTACACCTGTCAGGATGGCTAAGGTAAAAAACACAAGAAACAAGTGTTGACAAGGATGTGGAGAAAAAGGAACCCTCTTGCACTATTGGTGGAAATGCAAACTGGTGTAGCCACATTATGGAGGTTCCTCAAAAAGTTAAAAATAGAACTACCATACTATCCAGTAATTGCACTACTAGGTACTTAAAAAAATACAAAAACACCAATTCAAAGAGATACATGCACCCCTGTGTTTATTGTAGCATTATTTGTAATAGCCACATTATGGAACAGCCTGTGTCCATCAACAGATGAATGGATAAAGAAGCTATGGTATATACACACAAGGGAATATTATTCAGTCATAGAAAAGAATGAAATCTTGCCATTTTTAACAAGGGTGGGCCTAGAGAGTATAATGTTAAGAGAAATAAGTCAGAGAAATCAAGTCAAATACCATATGATTTCACTCATATGTGGAGTTTAAGAAACAAAACAAATGGGAAAAAAAAGAGAGACATAGATAGAGATAGGGAGAGAGAAACCAAGAAACAGACTCTTAACTAAAGAGAACAAATGGATGGTTACCAGAGCAGAGGTGGGGGTGGGTGGGTGAAATAGGTGATGGGGATTAAGACGATGTACTTGTAATGAACATTGGGTAATGTATGAAATTGTTGAGTAACTATATTGTACACCTGAAACTAATATAACACTGTATGTTAACTACACTGGAATTAAAACAATAATAACTTAAAAATAATAAATTAAAAATTTTAGAAATTGACTAATCTCTATATTAAGTATGCATTGCAGACAAATCAAAAGGAGCTGAAATGACATTTTATAAAATGTAATAATATGCATCAAATGCAAGTTCACTGGAACTATAAGGAGGACAAACTTGAGCAACTGCTGAATTTCAAATACAAATTTCCTTCATCTCAAGATGTACCATTCCATAATATATTCCTTTAAGGTTAAGAAAAATCTATTAAACAATAGGATGCAACCATAAAAAACTATAATAGATTGAAAGTAATAGGATGGGAAAGGTATACCAAGAAAACCCTAAACACAAGAAAGTTGGAGAGGCTATATTAAAATAGACTTTAAGGAAATAACTAGAGACAGAGAATAACATTTTATAATTATAACGGGGTCAATTCATCAAAAAGATATAGCAATTCCAAATATACTTGCATGTAACAAGGGAACCCCAAAATATATGAAACAAAAATTGATAACTTTGAAAGGAGAAACATATTATTCAGTAATTACAGTTGGATATTTCAATATTTCTCTCTCACTAATTGATAATACTAATTGACAATTAACTATACAGAAAATCAGAAAGGATATAGAATACCTAAGCAATACTATTAAACAACTAGAACACTCCATCCAACAACAGTAGATTATACACTCTTTCTAGTACACATGAAAGATTCTCTAGAATATACCATATGTTAGGTGATAGAACAAGTCACAGTAACATTTATATGGACTGAAATCATACAAAGTACATTCTCTGACCATACTGAAATTAAATTGGAAACCAATGATAGAAGGAAATCTGGAAAATCTCTATATAGTTGGAAATTAAACAATATGCTTCCAAGTAATTCATGGAAGAAATCACAAAGGAAATTTAAAAATATCTCTACTGCAACTTTGGGTAGAATTTTTGGGGTTTTCCACATAGAGTATCATGTCATCTGCAAAGAGTGAGAGTATGGCTTCTTTTTTGCCTATTTGGATGACTTTTATTTCTTTTATTGTCTGATTGCTGAGGTTAGGACTTCTAGTACTATGTTGAACACAGTGGTGATAGTGGACTTCCCTGTTGTCTACTCAACCTTAGGGGAAAAGCTCTCAGTCTTTTCCCTATTGAGAATAATATTTGCTGTGGGCTTTTCATATATGGCTTTTATGATATTGAGGTATGTTTCCTCTATCCCTACACTGTGAAGAGTTTTAATCAAGAAGGCATGCTATACTTTGTCAAATGCTTTTTCTGCATCTATCAAAAGGATCATATGGTCCTTGTCCTTTCTTTTATTAGTGTAGTATATCACATTGATTGATTTGTGGATGTTGAGCCACCTTTGCAGCCCAGGAATAAATTCTACTTGGTCATAGTGAATAATCCTTTTAATGTACTTTTGGATCCTAATGGCTAGTATCTTGGAGAGAATTTTTGCATCCATGTTCATCAGGGATATTGGTCTGTAATTCTCCTTTTTGGTGGGGTCTTTGTCTGGGTTTGGGAGCAAGGTAATGCTGGCCTTAAAGAAAGAGTTAGGAAGTTTTCCTTCCATTTCTATTTTTGAAAACAGCTTCAGAAGAATAGGTATGAATTCTTCTTTAAATGTTTGGTAGAATTCCCCTGGGAAGCCATCTGATCCTGGACTCTTGTTCATTGGGAGACTTTTGATTATTGCTTCAGTATCCTTGCTGATTATGGGTCTGTTCAGGTTTTCTATTTCTTCCAGTTTTAGTTTTGGTTGTTTATGCATTTCTAGGAATGCATCCATTTCTTCCAGACTCCCTAATTTTTTGGCATGTAGTTGCTTATAATACGTTCTTATAATTGTATTTTGCCAGTGTTGGTTGTGATCTTTCATTCATTCATTTTATTTATTTGGGGCCTTCCTCTCTCTTTTCTTGATGAGTCTGGCCAGGGGTTTATCAATCTTTTAATTCTTTCAAAGAATGAGCTCCTAGTTTCTTTGATTTGTTCTACTGTTCTTTTGGTTTCTATTTCATTGATTTCTGCTCTAATCTTTATTAAATTTCTTCTCCTGCTAGGTTTAGGCTTTTTTTTTTCCTGTTATTTCTCCAGTTCCTTTAGATGTAAGGTTAGGTTCTATATTTAAGACCTTTCATGTTCCTTGGAAAAGGCTTGTATTGTTATATATTTCCCTCTTAGGACTGCCTTAGCTGCATCTCGAAGGTTTTGAGTAGTTGTGTTTTCATTTTCATTTGTTTCCATGAATTTTTTGGTTCTTCTTTAATTTCCAGGCTGACCCATTCGTTCTTTAGTAGGATGCTCTTTAATAACCATGTATTGAGTTCTTTCCAAATTTCCTCTTGTGGTTGAGTTCAAGTTTCAAAGCATTGTGGTCTGAAAATATGCAGGGAATGATCCCAATCTTTTGGTAATGGTTGAGACCTGATTTGTAACTCAGTATATGGCCTATTCTGGAGAATAGTCCATGTGCACCTGAAAAGAATGTGTATTCTCTTGTTTTAGGAAGGAATGTTCTGAATATATTTGTGAAGTCCATCTAGTCCAGTATGTCATTCAAAGTCCTTGTTTCCTTGTTGATCTTCTGCTTAGATGATCTGTCCATTGCAATGAATGGGGTGTTAAAGTCCCCTACTATTACTCTATTATTATCAATGTGTTTCATTAATTCTGTTATTAATTAGCTTATATAATTGGCTGCTCCCATGTTACAGGCATAAATATTTACAGTTGTTAGGTATTCTTGTTGGATAAACCCTTTAATTATTATATAGTGTCCTTCCTCATCTCTTATGAGAGTCTTTGGACTTATGAGAGTCAGTTGCATTTCTATACACTAAAAAAGAGACAGAAGAAAGAGAAATTAAGGAATCAATCCCATTTATAATTGCACCCACAACCATAAGATACTTAGGAATAAACCCAACCAAAAAGGCAAAAGATCTGTACTCAGAAAAATATAGAGCACTCAGGAAAGAAACCAAGGAAGACATAAAAAAATGAAAAAGTGTTCCATGTTCATAGGTTGGAAGAATAAATATTGTTAAAATGTCTATGCTACCTAGAGCAATCTATACATTCAATGCAATCCCTATCAAATGCCATCAATTTTTTTCACAGAGCTGGAACAAATAGTCCTAAAATTTGTATGAAACCAGAAATGACCCTGAATAGTCAAAGGAATGTTGAAAAAGAAAACCAAAGCTGGTGGCATCACAATTCTGGACTTCAAGCTATGTTACAAATCTATAATCATCAAGACACTATGGTACTGACACAAAAACAAACATCTATTCAATGGAACAGAATAGAGAATTCAGAAATGGACCCCCAACTCCATGGTCAACAAATCTTCAACAAAGCAGGAAAGAATATCCAATGGAAAAGGGACGGTCTCCTCAACATTGGATAATTGGACAGCCACATGCAGAAGAATGACACTGGACCATTTCCTTATACCACACACAAAAATAGACTCAAAATGGATGGATGAGAGATCTAAATGTCATACAGGAATCCATCAAAATCCTAGAGGAGAACACAGGCAGCAACGTCTGTGACCTCAGTCGCAGCAACTTCTTGCTAGACATGTCTCCAAAGACAAGGGGAGCAAAGGCAAAAATGAACTATTGTGACTTCATCAAGATAAAAAGCTTTTGCACAGCAAGGGAAAGAGAAAAAAAAAGACAACTAACAGAATGGAAAATGATATTTGCAAATGTCTTATCAAATAAAGGGCTAGTCTCCAAAATTTATAAAGAACATATCAAACTCAACACCCAAAGAACAAATAATCCAATCAAGAAATGGGCAGAGGACATGAACAGACAGTTCTCTAAAGAAGACATCCAAATGGCCAACAGACACATGAAAAAATGTTCAACATCACTTGGCATCAGGGAAATACAAATCAAAGTCACCATGAGATACCACCTCATACCAGTCAGAATAGCTACAAGTAATAAGTCAGGAAATGACAGATGTTGGTGAGGATGTAGAGAAATGGGAACCCTCCTACACTGTCGGTGGGAATGCAAGCTGGTGCAGCTACTCTGGAAAACAGTATGGAAGTTCTTCAAAAAGTTTAAAATAGAGCTACCCTACAACCCAGCAATTACACTACTGGGTATTTACCCCAAAGATACAAATGTAGGGATCCGAAGGGGGCATATGAACCCCAATGTTTATAGCAACAATGTCCACAATAGCCAAAATGGAACAAGCCTAGATGTCCATCAACAGATGAATATATAAAGAAGATGTGGTATATACATATACAATGGAATATTACTCGGCCACCAAAAAATGAAATCTTGCCATTTGCAATGACAGGGATGGAACTAGAGGGTATTATGAGGGTATTATGCAAAATAAGTCAATCAGAGAAAGAAAATCATCATATGATCTCACTTATTTGTGGAATTTAAGAATCCACTGATATGTGGAATTTAAGGATCATAGGGGAAGGGAGGGAAAAATAAAACAAGACTAAACCAGAGAGGGAGAAAAACCAGAAGAGACTCTTAATCATGGGAAACAATCTAAGGGTTGCTGGAGGGGAGGTGTTGGGGGATAGGGTAACTGGGTAATGGACATTAAGGAGGACACATGATGTAATGAGCACTGGGTATTATAGAAGACTGATGAGTCACAGACCTGTACCTCTGAAACCAATAATATATGTTAATTAACTGAATTTAAATAAAAATAAAAAACTGAACTGTACCTCTGAAACTAATAATACACTATATGTTAATTAATTGAATTTAAATATATATATAAATAAATAAACAAGAAAAATACCTACTGCATGAACATAAAATCATGATATATCAAAACTTATGGCATACAGGTAAAGCAGTACACAGAAGGAAATCTATAGTCTTAAATGCTTGTATTAGAAAGGAAACAAGAGGGGCACCTGGGTGGCTCAGTGGGTTAAAGCCTCTGCCTTTCGCTCGGGTCATGATCCCAGGGTCCTGGGATTGAGCCCCGTGTCGGGCTCCCTGCTTGGCAGGGAGCCTGCTTCCTCCTCTCTCTCTCTCTCTGCCTGCCTCTCTCCCTACTTGTGGTCTCTGTCTGTCAAATAAATAAATAAAATTTTAAAAAAATCAAATAAATAAAAATAAAATCTTTAAAAAAAAAAGGAAACAAGATTAAAGTCAACAACCTAAAAAAATCCAATTAACTAATCTCTCAACTTAAGAATTAGAAGAACAAAGCAAACCCAAATAAGTAGATTGAAGGAAATACAAAATCTGAATGGGCCAATATCAAGTAAAGACATTATTTACTTGGGTTACTGAAAAATAAAGGCAAGTTGAGGCCCAGAGGCTTTCTTTATTGGTGAATTCTTTTTTTTTTTTTAAGATTCATTTATTTATTTGAGAGAGAAAGAGAGAGTGTGAGAGAGAGAGAGGAGTGCACAGGGGGAGGAGCAGAGGGAGAGGGAGAGAAATCCTCAGGCAGACTCCCATCTGAGTGCTAGGCCTAATGTGGGGCCCAATCCCAGGAACCTGAGACCATGACCTGAGTTGAAATCAAGAGCTGGACACCCAACTGACTGAGCCACCCAGATGCCCCTTTACTGGTAAATTCTATCAACATTTAAGGAATTAATAATAGCAATTAAATACAAACCCTTTAAAAAACAGAAGAGAAGGGAATACTTTCTGACATCAAAACTGCAAATATGTCAAAAGAAAAGTACACACCAATACCCTTCATGAATATACATGTTAAAATTCTAAAAAGAATAGTATTTGGATCCAGTAATGTATAAAAAGGATTATATATTTTGACCAAGTAAGGTTTACCCGGATTAACTTAACATCTCAATATCACTTAATTCAGTGCATATATTAATAGAATAAAGCAGGAGTCAACAAACTATGGCCCACAGACCAAATTTGGTATGTCTTTGTTTCTGTAAATAAAGTTTTATTGGAATACAATTACGCCCATTCATTCATATGTTGTCTAAAATTACCTTCATCCTACAAGAGCAGAGTTGATTTATTGCAACAGAGATCATATAGGCCACAAAACCAAAAATATTTACTATATGGTCATTTCTGAAAAATGTTGCTGACCCATGGAATAAAGGATAAAGTCATATGATCATTTCAATAGATGTAGAAAATGCATTTGATAAAATCCAATAAACATAATAAAGCTCTCAACAAAGTAATAGAACTCCTTTAATTTGATGAGATGCAACTATATAAAACCTACAACTAACATCATGCTTAAAGATGAAAGACAATGCTTTGCTTTCCCTCAATATTAAGTATAAAACAAGGATATCCACTCTTGTCACTTCTATTCAACATTGGACTGGAGCTTCTAGCCAGTGCAACAGATAAGAAAATAAGAATATAATATCAATATACAACCAAGTAGAAATGAAATTAAGAAAAATTACATTCACAACAGTATAAAAATATTCAGGAATAAATTTAACAAAAGAAGTGCAGACTGTACACCAAGATTACAGGACATTATCAAGAAAAACTAAAGACCTAAATAAATGCAGATATGCCTTAAGTCTGGGAATCAGAAGACTCAATATTGTTAAGATAATCTCTTTTCTCAAAGTTGATCCACAGATTCAACGCAATTCTTATGTAAATACCAATAAGGGTTTTTTTTTGGGGGGGGGGAATCTGTAAGCTAATGCTAAAATTTATATGGAAACCCAAAAGCCCAAACACCTAATAGGATTTTGAGAAAGAACTAAGATTGAGAACTTATTTGACCTAATTTCAAAATTTACCATAAAGCTGTAGTAATCAAGACAGTATGACAGAACACTTTCAGAAAAAAACCTTTTTAACCTTAGGTTAGGCAAAGATTTCTTAGATATGATGACAGGCATATTGATAAATTAGACTCCACTGAAGTTAAAAGCTTCTGCTCTTCAAAAGGCATCATTAAGAATAAAAAATAAAAAGAATGAAAAGAAGCCACAGACTGGAAGAAAATATTTGCAAATGTGTATCTAATAAAGAACCTGTATCCAGAACATAGTAAGAAACCCTAAAATAAAAATAATCCCTAGGGACACCTGGGTGGCTCAGTAGTTAAGCGTCTGCCTTTGGCTCAGGTCATGATCCCCGGGGTCCTGGGATTGAGCCCCGCATGGGGCTCCCTGCTTAGCAGGAAGCCTGCTTCTCCCTCTCCCACTCCCTCTGCTTGTGTTCCCTCTCTTTCTGTGTATCTCTCTGTCAAGTAAATAAAATCTTTGAAAAAAAAAAACCATTAAAAATCAAAATTAAGAAAACCAACAACCTAATCTAAAAAAATGGGCAAAAAGTTTAATAGACATTAGGCAATGAATATATATGAATAGCAATTAAACATATGAAAAAACACTCAGTGTTGCTTATTTTAACACTGTAACAATTACTTATTGTGAAATGTAACTTAATTTATTTTTAAAAATTATTTATTTATTTGAGAGAGAGAGCAGAGAGCAACACAAGCTGGGGAAGGGGCATAAGCAAAAGGAGAAGCAATATTCCACGCTAGGCAGGGAGCCCGAAATGGGGCTCAATCCCAACACCTAGGGATCAAGACCTGAGCCAAAGGCAGATGCTTAACCCACTAAGCCACCCCCTGAAAATGTGATTTTATTTTAAATCACAATTATTTACTACTACCTATACTACATACCCACTGGAATGGCTAAAATTTAAATGACTGATGATACCAAATGTTAGAAAGAAGCAGGGAGGGACGCCTGGGTGGCTCAGTTGGTTAAGCAGCTGCCTTCGGCTCAGGTCATGATCCTAGCGTCCTGGGATCAAGTCCCACATCGGGCTCCTTGCTCGGCAGGGAGCCTGCTTCGCCCTCTGCCACTGCCTGCCACTCTGTCTGCCTGTGCTCTCTCTCTCTCTCTCTCTCTGACTAATAAATAAAATCTTAAAAAAAAAAAAAAAAGAAAGAAGCAGGGAAGCTGGGACCCTCATATATTGTGAGTGGAAAATGTAAAATGGTACATACATTATACAAAGCACTTTGACAGTTTTATAAGATGTTATACATATACTTATCATATAACCTAGCAATTCTGTTCCTAGGTGCCACAAATATGTGTATATGAATGGACATTATGTTCACAGCAGCCAAAACCTAGAAATAATCCAAATACCCATCAGCTAGTGAATAGATAAACCATATCAATGAGAGACATCTTACAACAAAATATCTATTTTGGTATTTCCATACAAAGGAATACCACTCTGCAGTAAAAAAAGAATGAATTACAAATACATTCAACTTTGATGAACTTCAAAAAAATTATGCTAAGTTAAAGAAGCCAACAGTTAAGCTTACATATGATTCTGTTTAAATGAAATTTCTAGAAAAAAGAAAATTACAGGGGTGCCTGGGTGTCTCAGTGGCTTGAGCCTCTGCCTTCAGCTCGGGTCCTGATCTTGGGGTCCTGGGATCGAGCCCCACATCAGGCTCTTTCTCAGCAGGGAGCCTGCTTCTTCCTCTCTCTCTGCCTGCTGCTCTGCCTACTTATGATCTCTCTGTCAAATAAATAAAATTCAAAAAAAAAAAAAGAAAAGAGAAAATTACAGAGACAGAAAGCACCTGGGGTTGGAGGGAGGTGGGGCAGAATTTACTACAAATGGAAATGAAAGTTTTTCAGGTTTCACTTTTGACCTTTTTTGAGTTGATGGAAATGTTCTCAAATGAGATTGTAGTGATGGTTATACAACTTTATAAATTCACTAAAACTCATCAAACTGTACATTTAATTGTAAACTTATAGAAATCGAATGACAAAGGAGCTATTTTTTGTTAAAAAAAAGACCGCTTTGGGGCACCTGGGTGGCTCAGTGGGTTAAGCCTCTGCCTTCGGCTCGGGTCATGATCTCAGGATCCTGGGATCGAGCCCCGCATCGGGCTCTCTGCTCAACGGAGAGCCTGCTTCCTCCTCTCTCTTTATCTCTGCCTGCCTCTCTGCCTACTTGTGATCTCTCTCTGCCAAATAAATAAATAAAATCTTTTAAAAAAAAAAGACTGCTTTCTGCTTAAAATATATTCCCTGTATACTATTTGCATTGCTGTTACACAGGACTGTCATATCAGCTTTCTAGGTTACTAACTCAGATTGGAATATGAACTATTCATGCACAAAATCAACACTAACTTGATTTATCTCTCTGTCTCTTTTATCATTCTTTGTCACATAGTTGGCTCTTCTATTTAAACCCTAGTTCAGCAGTTCTCAAGGGGTGATTCAGGGACCAATTCTTTGAGTCTGGTAGGTTTATAATATTTTCACAGTAATTCTAAGACAATATTTGCCTTTATCACTTCTTCCCTCCTGAATGCACAGTGAAGCATTCCATACGACATGTAAATCACAACAGGCTGCATGAAGCAGACATGAGACTCCAACTGTTTTCTTTTCTTTTTTTAAAAAATTAAGCCAGACACTAGATTTAAATGCCACTCTTCTAATTTTGAGGAAAACATAGTTTTAGCATAAAATTGTGTTATGTTAATATATACTAGGTTTATTATTGATATTTTAAGTGAATTGATAACCATTTTTAAAGTCCTTAGTTTTTAATTATAATACGGCAAATATTTATAAGTAAAACCATATTGGCAAATAAAACTACAAATATTGATAAAAAAGCTGTTTGGAATCTTCAATCATTTTTGTGGGTGTAAAGGGTTCCAAGATAATAAAGTAGGAGAGCCACTGCCCTGTCTACCTGCCAGGTATAAGAACTCCTGTTTGTCACATTTGACAACAGGTCATTAGAGAACTGGGCAGTTCTTTGAAAGATAACTTGTCTTGGTTGCAAAAATCATCTGCCTCAAGATAAATCTATAGCTTTTAGTCAGGACATCATTTAGAAATGTAGCAAATGTTAATCCACTATTTCTTTTTCTTGATGAAAATAAGCACAGTCCTAGAAAAGGAGAAGCATAATCATGGAAGGGACTTGGAGCAGTGCCTAGGATAAGAGTAAACTCCTAAAATAGGTAGTAATTACTATGTTATTATTAGACTATGGCAGTCCTTATTTATCTAACAAGTATTCACTGAATGCCTACTAAAGCCAGGCTCTTTGGGTCAACATTGAGGATTCAAAACACTGCCTGTCCCCAAGGAGTTTATAGTCAAGTAGTGGAGTCAGTAGAATAATGACATAAAGGAACACATAATTACGAATTGTGGGAAAAGTTTTAAGTGATCACATCCATCACAAAGAAGTGATGGACATACGAGTGCATAAGGGAGATCTGACCTGATTTTCAGAATCAGATAATAAGAATTCTCTGAGAAAGTGACATTTGGACTGCAATTTTAAGAATGCGCAGCAGGAGGCAAGGAGACACAAGAGAGGAACAGTGTTCAAAGCCCCTTAAGGTAGAAAGATGAGTGGCCAGGGTGGCTGGAGTCCACAGAGCCAGAGCCATTTGAGGCTTTATATGCTTTGCAAGCATATTAGACCATTATCATGCAGTCAGTGGGGAGCCATGGGAATATTTAGGAGCGCGAGGTGTGACAGAACAGAACTATATTTGCACTTTAAAAAAGATCTCTGGCAGCTGGAACATAGTGGAACAAGGGTGAAAATGGAGACTATTCCCACAGCCATGGCAGTATCCAGGCGAAAGATGGAAGCCTGGAACAGAGTAATGGTGGTGGAAGGCCAAAGAAGGAGACGGATTTGGCATGCGTTTCTGCAAGTAGGGCCCAAAGAACCTTATGATTAATTCAAAGTTGAATAGTACAGTTATTGTACAAAAGGGGGAGTTACAAAGCCTCCCCCCTTTCCCCTTGGTGTGGATCCAAAGGCCCCCAGTGATGCCCAGAGCCTTCCGTGTACTCGGCAGAGCAAATGGCACATACAAGGCCAGGTTCCCCAGGCCGCGTACAGGACTCACTGGACTTTATCCTCCGGAGGTCAGTGGCGTGGAACCGCACCGTCTCCTGGGCAACACCATTGTCGGCTCTCCGGGCGGGGGAAGGGTAACTAAGGACAACGGCCGGATGAGAACTCCGGAAGAGAGGCAAAGTCAGAGGGGGAAAATGGGCAGCACGTGCCACAGCCCAGGCGATCGCGGGTGATTCGAGGGCCCAGCACGAGGAGAGAGCGGAGGGCCGGAAGCGCCGCAGAATGCGCCTGTGATTGGAGGGCCGAGGGTATCGGGACGCTTGAGATTGGGCGAGACCAAGACGGAGGGCCGCTTTTTGAACCGCGTAGGGTTCTGGGTAGCAAGGACCTTGGAAGGGTCTTAACCGAAAGGGGGAGGGGGAAGGTCGCCAACAAACGGCTGAGCTCACAATCCGGGCCGGGACCGGGCCGGGGCGTCCCCCTCCCCCCATGGAGAGAGCCAGGCCGGAGCCACAACCTCAGCCGCGCCAACTGCCGCGGGCGACCCCGCCGCGCCCGCTCCGCCCTGCTCCCCCACAGCTGCCGGTCGAGGGCGCCTCCTTTAGGGCTGCGGCCGCAGAGCTGTCCCCGTCGCCGCCCACCCCGTGCGCGGCCGCCATCGCGACAGTGGCCTCGTCGTGCGGGGAGGCCCAGGCGTCGGGTGTACAGCCCGTGGCGCGGCGGCTGCTGCAGGTTAAGCCGGAGCAGGTCTTGCTCCTGCCGCCGGGGCCACCGCTGGCTCAGGCCCGGGACGAAGGCGTCGTCGCCTCACCAGCGCAAGCACGGCTGCTGCAGCTGAGGCCCGAGCTGCTGCTGCTGCCGCCTCCGCCTCCGCCCGCGTCCGACGGCGCCCCCTGCCGACCGGAGTTGCACCCGGCGCAGTCCCGGGCGCTGCAGGTCAAGGCCGAGAAGCAGGAGCAGGGGCCCGATTTGGATCCGTCCGCCGGGACGCGAAGGCCTGTGGAAGCAGGCCCTAGGGCCTCCAGGGCGGCCAAGGTAGAAGGCCCGGGGCCAGCTCTCGACTGCCACGGAGGGGACGAGAAGAAGGGCAGGCTGGAGGCGGAGGAGGTCATGAGGGACGTGGTGAAAGGCGGGGAAGGCAAAAACCTGGCGACCATCAGAGAAGGAGTCATCAAAACGGAGGAGCCCGAGAGACTGCGCGAGGACTGCAGGCTGGGCACGGAGCCCGCGTCCAATGGCCTGGTCCATGGCAGCAAAGAAGTCATCCTAGCCCAGCCATCCAGTGCCTTTGGGCCACACCAGCAAGACCTCAGGATCCCTTTGACTCTCCACACGGTCCCCCCTGGGGCCCGGATCCAATTTCAGGGACCTCCGCCTTCAGAGCTGATAAGGTTGACCAAGGTCCCCTTGACACCAGTGCCTATTAAAATGCAGTCCTTACTGGAGCCTTCTGTAAAAATTGAAACCAAAGATGTCCCGCTCACCGTGCTTCCCTCAGATGCAGGTATTAGACGGCAGGGGAATCTGGTTTTCAAACTTCGTCCATGTTGCCCCATAGCTGACATGTCAGCAGTTCAGAAGCCTAAACTAGAAAAATAAAATCATGGAACTGATTCATTACAGGGCAAAGTCTGCACAGGTATCACTTCCAATTGACTTGTACGCATGCCAGTAAAATACACTAAGATGTTCTAAGATTCCCAAACATTTTTCTAAAAATCTATTTTAAGGCCCAGTGAATGATGAGATTTAGAGGTGACTAATGTTTATACACAAAATAAGAATATTCTCACTATAAACACCGTTATTTCAGCCCTCAGTTTCTAAGCTACACTTTATTGTATTAGTTCAATATTTTTACATGTATCAAGAAGAAAATTTTATTTTTAAAAACATTTTATTTGAGAGAGTGAGTGAGAGAGAGAGAAAGCACAAACGAGGGGAGGGGCAAAGGGAGAGGGAGAGCTGACTTCCCACTGAGCAGGAAGCAGGACCTGAGGCTCCGTCCCAGGACCCTGGGATCCTGATCTGAGCCAAAGGCAGATGCTTAATAGTCTGAGCCCCCCAGGCACCCCAAGAAGAAAATTTTAAATAGTGTTTAATGAAAAAATGTTTATACTCAAATAGGAAAGTTTATACTGAATTTGGAGATGATTTCTCTTCTTTAAAAATGAATAGTAACCATTTTTCTAAGAAAACAGTACATGGTTAATGTAAGACTTTAGTATTCTAAAAGCTAAGAATGTAGAGAAATACAGAAAACGAAGATAGAATAAGCTAGAAATTGTTTTCAAAAATGACTATAGTTAGCAATAACAACTACAAATAGATATTTTGTCACTAATTATTTACAAATATATAGTTAGGAAATTCTTAAGATTTAATTCAGATAATTTTATGCCAATGAATATCATGGAAAATCATACCATCAGTTCATATTTTTATTCACTTTAATATTTGCTATTTTCTTATTTTCCTTGCTGTTCCTTTCCATGTCACCCTCTTGCTTTTAATAACTTCATTTTCTAAAGGAGAGAAAGGGAAAGATTTCTTTATAATACTTATTTAATCCTTTGTGTATCTAAAAAAATTTTGTATAATAAGTAACTAAAATAAAGAGAGACAATATAAGAAGTTTATATGAATTAGGTGAGAGGTGTGAATTTTGCAACCTTTCTTTATTGTAATTTCACCTGGTTCTATGACTCTCTAAAAGTCACTTTTATTATTTTTCTTTTATTTTTTTTCTCCCAGGTCATAGGATTAGTGTCAATCACCCACTTTGGTAAGAGCTTCACCTTCATAATGAAATAGAATATTGTATATTACAAATATTTTAACTTAATGGACACTATAGGGGCATGTAAATGAGTTCCTTTAAACATTTAGGGAGCACCTAGCAAGTGGTAAGATTATAGTTATGAATAATTCCTAGTTCCTGTTCCCCAGTAATAGAAGATTTTAAGTGGGAAAGAAACTAAATGTTAACTATTGGCAGAGGTATTCCCAAAGCCCAAGGAAGTAATAAGCCAACAGTTTACTGTGTCTTCAACATTATCACTCCTACAATATCTTCAACAATATTACTTTTTTGAGGAAAAGAAGAGTCATTCTCAGCTATAGTTTAGAATGCTGAGTTCAGGGGTTATGAGGCATTCTGGAATACTGGCAGTTCTTTGTATTTCCTCCAGTTAAAAATAAATACAGATGAAGGTGCACTTCATTTTAACATTGTGTTTGCGTCTGTGTGTATGGCACATTAATTCAGCCTTTTAATTTTTGTCATGTAGGAATACCAGATACTCCCTTCAGTAAGGACAGAAATGGTCATGTGAAGCGACCCATGAATGCATTTATGGTTTGGGCAAGGATTCACCGGCCAGCACTAGCTAAAGCTAACCCAGCAGCCAACAATGCAGAAATCAGTGTCCAGCTCGGGTTAGAGTGGAACAAACTTAGTGAAGAACAAAAGAAACCCTATTATGATGAAGCACAAAAGATTAAAGAAAAGCACAGAGAGGAATTTCCTGGTAATCAAATGAAACTTCGTTCTAATTTCTTTTAAATTTATTTAGGTAAAGATTAGACAAAAGTGCATAGAATAAAGTGCAAGAATAAAGGCTAATAGTATAGTAATGATGGAATTGACACAGGCCATACATTTTCTTAAATAGAAGCAAGTAGAGGACTATCTGGTCTCATATTTGCCAACTAATAACAAACCGGGGGACATAATTTTGCTGTGTGTGTTTTTTTTTTAAGATTTTATTTATCTACCTGACAGACAGAGATCACAAGTAGGCAGAGAGGCAGGCGGGGCGGGGGGGGGGCAGGCTAGCTGCTGAGCAGAGAGCCCGATGTGGGGCTCGATCCCAGGACCCTGGGATCATGACCTGAGCCAAAGGCAGAGGCTTTAACCCACTGAGCCACCCAGGCACCCCTTTTACTGTGGTTTTGATTAAATATACAGATATGAATTTAATGAAGGTAAAACTCCAGAATGTAAGTCTACAATTTTGCAAGTATACTAGAAAATGAAGAGTTAAAATCATAGCAACAGAAACAAATACGCATCATACACTTAAAGACAATGAGAATGCAGGGATTGGCACCATGCTCCATTTTGATGTTATATGGTTATCAGAACACAGTTATGTCTTCTAATTGCCAAATTTATCCTCATCATGATGTAGTTTGAAACAATTTCTGATTTACTCCCCAGCCATGAGGGCATTTCAATTAAGCTTGGGTAAAGGCAAAGTGTATGACCAACATGATCATGCATGATGAGAAAATAATTATTTTTTTCTAAATTATGAGCAGAAAGGTATTGGGTGTCAGAGGCAACAGTTACAGAGAACCAGTTATTCTGGTTATACAATGACTGCAAACTGTTAAACTTCACTCTTCTGACTTTGGAAGGAAATTGGGTTGTTTGTGGACTTGAGACTGCCAAGGAGTCTTAGGAGACTGACTCTTCCTAAGCTAGGTATAAATATAGTGACTGGTCATTAATGACCATTCCATTGTAAGATATAAACAATTATATCTCATAGAAAGTGAGGGAACAGGAGGAAATGAATATCTTACAGAGGCACTTTTATAGGTAAAGGAAAAGCTTTGGGATTCAAACTCAGTGTCTTTAATGTTGATTTTACTGTGGATTCAATATGTGTCTTTGGCTATAAAACTCTTCCTTTGAATTATGGGTTACAATATTGACCACTAGTTGGGAACTATATAGACATTAAAATGGACAGAAATTGCATAATAAAGTTGGGAAAGACATTTTACTTTTACAATAATTTGTTTTTTTAAGAAGTTTTTTTTTGTGAAAAGAACTATTTAAAGGCTAGATAGGGGTCCTTACGTTCAAACTAAAACTTGCTTATCTTCTTCTATAGGTTGGGTTTATCAGCCTCGTCCAGGGAAGCGAAAACGCTTCCCTCTAAGTGTTTCCAATGTATTTTCTGGTACCACACAGAATATCATCTCTACAAATCCTACAACAATATATCCTTATCGCTCACCTACCTACTCTGTGGTAATTCCCAGCCTACAGAACACCATCACTCATCCAGTTGGTGAGTTTATTGTAGATTATGAATTTTTTTTAAAGATCTTATTTATTTATTTATTTGACAGACAGAGATCACAAGTAGGCAGAGAGGCAGGCAGAGAGAGAGGAAGTTAGCAGGCTCCCCGCTGAGCAGAGAACCTGATGCGGGGCTCCATCCCAGGACCTGGGATCATGACCTGAGCCGAAGTCAGAGGCTTCAAACCACTGAGCCACCCAGGTGCCCCAGCAGATTACGAATTTTTAATAGTTGTGTGAAAATTTTACCTTAAGTTGAAATTTTGTTTCTGTTAACTTAAGGATTTTTAGAACAATTGTATTAAGGGAAAAAAAATCAAGAAGAAAGTAAAAACATGAAATTGGAGAAAGAAAAATTTCAGTAGATATGAAAGTATTTGGGTTTGCCAGAGTAGCAAATGTTCTGTGTGTAAAACCTCAGACTATTTAACTAAATTGGATAAGCCCATAGATTAGGCAGATAATGCAGGAAATGATGAGGTAATTCAAAAGGAAATAGGAGTATCTTTTTACTATTAGCATAAAAGAATGCCTTGCTAATGGGGTACAGAGCATCCTGTTCTGGAATTTAGCAATGATGACTGATCTGTTAAGACCATTCTCTTGCTGCTCTAGACAAGCAGTGGAAGTAATCTATTTTCTACCAAATATTTGGTTCTCTATATTGTCTTTACCTAAATTTCTCCTCTATTATCAGTTCTTTATAACATTCCTGTCTGTTCCTTTTAATAACCTAAAGTTGAAAAACTAGTATCTTAAGAACTTGTAAGGCTGTCCCATCATGGGTTTGTTCTTCCAGAATCTATTTTAACCACCTCTTAGGCAGAGCTTTATACATTCACTACTTACTATTACTTGGCCTAAAACTACTGCTCTTTTCAGTTTCCACCTGCTCAGATCCTTTTGGTAATAAAGCCACCCCTATGTGCTGAGAGGTTTAGATATCTTAAAAATTGACTTCTTAGAATATTACACATTTTCAATGTTTTTTTCTCTATGTATCATTATAGCAATTGACAGCAACAAAGCTGCAGTCAAGATGTCTAGTCTCAAGAGAAAGATGCAGAAAGCTCATTCTATTGCCCTATTCTCTTTCAGCAGTCAAGCACTTCCATACTTCACTATTTGGCAGTATCTCCTTTAATTCTGTATTTCAACCTAGGCTTAATTGTGCCTTTCTTAACTTACTTTGTTTTGTCTGCTATGTTATTTATGATTTCTACTTTCATAATCTATGAATTATAGGTTCTAATCTATAATCTATAGATTCTATAATCCTTGAACATAATCTGTGTTTCTCTTTATCCCTTTTTCTAAGACCTCTCTTTTATCTGCTTCTATCCACAGTTAAATGCCTTATGAGACCATTTGTATTTACTTCAGCTGGTATTTTCTCAGTTCTGACTTGGAGTTTCTCTACAGATCTTAGGTGGCATTCACCTAAAATCTACTTCTATTAATTTTGTCAGTCTAGATTAGAACACTCTGTGAACTTGACATTATACCACAGTAGTGTATATATTCTTAACATATCTGCTATGAAAATGACTTGGGGTTCAGACATCTTACAGTCTTTTGTGTCAGAAGGGGTTTATTGAGTCTTTCTGTTCTTCTCTCTGTTCTTCTTTCAGTTGCCTTTTATACTGTAGTGACTATTCCATTGATTCCACTGGGTTTCTTCTTTCTGTGATAGAGTCACTTAGCATTGATGTTGAGGTCCCTCAGATGTGACTCCTTCAATTTTCCTTTGGACTGCCTAATTTTTATTTGCACTTACACACTTGGACTTCTTATTTTACACATTTGGACAAGCTTTTCATCTTTAAAAGATGTCTTTCCTTTTTGATGGGTTCTTTCTGAATTGCTCAGTTAACGATTAACAACTTTCTGAATTATTTGAGGCACAATTTTTCCTTCTGGGTTTTTAGCATTATCATATAAAATAGCCTTCATTTTTTAATGAACTCTTAATTTTAGTTACCCCCATTAGCTTTATTTCCCCCTAGCTGACATCTGTATTTCCAAAAACCTAATACCCCCGGATGGACTTTTTTGTCCTTTCTTGTTGTTGTTAGGATCTTAATATAAGTATGTTGTGATCACTACTGCCTGTATATTTCATATACAGAATTCATGCACTTTATATTAGTCTTTATCCATTATTTGGTTCTCAATCAAGGTTATCTCATTTTACTGTGTATTCTACTAAACCTATTTGTTCTAATAAGCAATTATGTGTTATGTACTATAATACATCAGATGCATGCATCTTAGTATATTTTTATCTCATTAAGTCAATCTCTTTGAAATCTAGCAATGTAATTTGGTATTCTCCCTTGTTTTGGTGAATATTTCCATCTCAGATGTTTTCTCAGTCTGTAGTATATTCCACTGTTAAATTTGCATGCCTGCCTACCTATCCCCCATTACAGAATTTTTATTAAGTACTAAATATAGGTCAAACTCTGCATTTGAGATAGAATACAAAGGTATCTTGATAGTTTCCTATTGAAGAGCTTATAAGGTAGTTGTAGAAAGAATAGATAACAATACAAGTAATTTTACTATTTCTTTGATGGCATCTATAGCACCTTATCTGTTATTATTTCTATGACCAATGCATTGTGTCCACTGTGTCTTTCAGATTTATTTTTTTTAAGATTTTATTTATTTATTTATTTATTTGAGAGAGAATGAGTGAGAGAGAGCATGAGAGAGGAGAAGGTCAGAGGGAGAAGCAGACTTCCCAAGGAGCTGCGAGCCCAATGTGGGACTCGATTCTGGAAGTCCGGGATCATGACCTGAGCCGAAGGCAGTCGCTCAACCAACTGAGCCACCGAGGCGCCCTGTCTTTCAGATTTAATGTCATATCCCAAGCTCTTCTATTTCTCATTTCCAAAAATGATTACAGCATGATAATCTAGAATTCTTTTTAGATATCTTTCTTTTATCAAATGTCTTTGATACTGGTTATTCCAGCATTCTCATTTTATATTAAATATCAAATTTGTTTATTTTAAAGTCTTCTAGAACTCTGGTGGAAGCTATATTTATTTTAGGCTGCCTTTTAAATGTCACTTTATACATATATGAATTTTCTGGTGAATTATTTTGTTCTCTACATTTTATTTCTAAAGCACAAAATTGGTTTGCCTTATTATATTGTCAGTTGACATCTTTCACTCTTCTGAATTTATACATTTTCTCTAAATTTTTGATTTAAAAAGTTTACTACTATTTCAGTTGTTTGGTAGTAGATATGTGTGCCTTTTCAGTTTACCCACCTCTTCTTATTTAACTGAAACAAACCAAAAAACCTCCATTATTCTGATACTGTTATAATCCAAAAAAAATCTGGTCTTCTCTTTGCCTTAAGATCCATTCCAGCAAAGTATCATGTCCATGAGAAACACAAATCTGGCTCAAAAATTCCTTGAAAAGTGATGTAGTTCTTTATTGTAGGTTTTCTTGAGGGGGGCAGGGAAGGAAGAATCACATGGTTCAACATACTGTAAATCATCTTGGGGCTCCTCATTACCATTGTCTCTTTACAAAGTCCCACTTTTTTTTTTTAAATCAGTTCTGTGTTTATCCCAATTCTCCATTTCCCATCTCTGTCTCTGTGTCTCTGCCTGTTACTCTATTTCTCTCCCCTCTCCTCCTCTCTTTGCCTCTTTTTGTCATTGTTCAGCCACATGCTGGTCCTTCTTTCCATACTACCTCCACATAACTTTTTCTTGTAGAGAAATTTGGTCTGTTCTCAGTTTCTGCCATTCTTCATTCCTTCACTATTTATCCCAGTCACACAACAACAGCCTCAGTGCACCCTCCGTCCAGTCAGTACAGACAGTGGATTCTTTCCCTTTCAGAGAGATGGTGGGGGAGTATTGAAAATTAATAACTTCTTTTGTTCCTATTGTATTATATCATAGATCTAGAATTCTGCTCTTTAACTCTTGTAATGATTAGATAATGCTAGCTGCTTTATAAGCACCTAAACATAATGGTTTAAACAGAATTATGGTTTATTTTTATCCATTTAAAGTCTAAAATAGGTATTTCTAGTCAGTGTATGGCTGTCTTTGAAGGAGTGACTCCTGGGCACAAAATTCTACGCTGTGGCACTGCCATCTTTAATATTTGGCATCCAAGGCCACTGGACTATTGTGCATGAATCTACAGAACAGGAAAGAGCATGGAAGATAATGCCTGAAAGGTTTTCAGGGGCCAGGCTCAGAAGTGGTGCACATCTCTTCTACCTTCCTTTAGGTAGCTCTTGGTCACATGGCAACTCCTCTGACTTCAAGGGAGGCTGGGAAAGGTAATTTAACTATGTGCTAGAAGAAGAGAAAATGGATGACTGGCTAGTCTTTTCAATCCCTTATCTAAAGTCTGATACATTAGAGCTCTGCACTTCCCACAAGTCTTCTCTCTTCACTGACAGTTTATGGAGATGACTGGATGTTGCAGACTTTAACTTCTTGCTTAGCAACCAGAATTTCAACATTTAGGACATCTTCCTTATACTTCTATATAACTCTCTATGCATCTCTTTTATTTTTAACCTCAGACCAAAACAGTGCCTGACATATGTTAGTTACTTGGTGAATATTGAGTTAAAGGATGCCTGATTTATCATCTCATGCCTCGTACTGCTTTTTTATAGAAATATCTTTGGTAAAAAAGAACATTTCATTTCAGCTAAAAAATGAGTTCCTTCTTTCTTCAGTAACTAAAATAATACCAGTTGGTCTATATAACTTCACTTTGCCTAGGAAGATCATACTTCTTTACTGAGGACTGAGAGCTTCTTGTACTAGCTATAGGGAAGAGAAACCTGGGTCAGAGGTCTAGCTTTTAGGAGCAGATGGCTTGAGTACAGTGATAATTCAATTACAAGTCATTCTGGCTTCATTGCTGTTTAGATAAGGGAGTTCTCCTTGTACCAGATCAGTGGTAGAAGTGTTATCAGGTATAGATTTATTTGTTAGGGTTTCTTTTCCCCCCCATCTAGTCACAGCTTTCTTAACTATTATTAGCCAAGTTCCGTGCCAAAAACTGGGATGCAGGTATGAATGAAAGTGCTCCTGCTCTCAAGCTTCCAGTTTTGTGATTGTGGGTAAGGGTGGTAGAGAAGCAAGTAACAGAGATTTATAATATTTTGTGATAAGTTATAGACTTATGTGTTCTAAGGAACATGGAAGAGGGAAATTATTTTATGCTTGATCAATCAGGAAAGGTCTAAGGCCTGTGCCTCACGGGGATCGGTGGGGCACATACCTTAACAACTATGAGTCAGGACAGCTTCACTCACACCCTGACTCTGTATTGTCTGTGCTTGACTGGGTCAGGAGCCATCTTTGAAACAGATAGATAGATCCCTTAATTCCCTACTTGCAGGTTTAAGAGGAGCATTATATTCCTTTTCTGGAGAGAAAGAAGGAAGGAAAGGCCTTCCCTGGGCAATGCTAAGAAAAGATCTACATTTCTTTCAGCCTCTTGCAGAGACATATTTCTAATCATAGAGTCTGTTCTTGGACTGCACTGAAGATCTAACTGCACTGGAATAAACCAGATCATGACTCTATTGCTGTGGCTTCTCTCTATATTTCTTTGGGAAAGTTTAATTAAGTTTAGGCTAAATGTGCTATTTGAATAACTTGGTAACTCAATTAGTAGTCCTCTCTTGTTCAAGAACATGATTGTTTCACCTACCTATAAAATTCTGCCATATTTGTTATGCCTTGCTGCAATAATACTGTTTTCATATCTGTCACAAATTGTTGACCTGTGGCAAGTTCTCTTCTCACCTGGGAATTTCCTTTTGTAATCGCATTGACATTGAATGCAATAAAGCAAAATAATTTTACTGATTGTTTATTTTTTCAATTAAAAAATTAAATGTCATTCTAATGTCAATTTAATATAGTGAAGTATATGAAATAGTAGAAAATGACCCATATACTAGCCTGAAATCTCAATATTCAAAGTAAGGTTAATATATTTACACAATAGAAAATTCAAACAATACCAATAGATATATAATAAAAGTCTAGCTGCCCTATTGTCCTTTTCCTTCTCCCAGATGATTGTTCCTTAAAAGTAACCACTGTCAGTAGTTTCATATTATTTTTTTAAATAAACATTCATATATACACATTAGCTTTTGTATGTCTTCATCTTTTACTCAATCACTCAACTTTAGTCATTTATTTATCCATTCAGAAATATTTGTTGAAGGCCATACAGACTTTTGAGCCCTGGATATACAGCAGGGAGCAAAACAGAACAGGTCTCTCCTCTCATGTCACTTAGAATCTAGATGGGAAAGAGATGAAAAAATGTAAAATAGGTAAACAGAATTATTTCAATTTGTTCAAATTCTGTAAAGGAAATAGAGTGGTGTGATGTGATAATGTTATTAGGTGAGATGGTTAGTGCGGACTTTTGGTTGTACAGTTTATTAAATACTGGATAAAGAAAAACATGGAGCAACTCAATTAATGTCAGACCTATGCTGTTTTTATTTCTGAAGGTGATGCCCCACCTGCCATCCAACTGCCCACACCTGCAGTCCAGCGCCCAAGCCCCATCTCTCTTTTCCAACCCAGCGTCTCCAGTACTGCCCAGGTGGGCGTCCAGGCTCCAAGTCTGCCTCTCTGTCCAGCACTCCCACCCCAGCGCTTTGCTGGGCCCTCCCAAACAGACACTCATCGGCTGCACTCCGGAGCCAGTCGCTCTGTGAAGAGACCTACTCCCGTCTCTCTGGAGAACACCAACAGGATTCCAACTAGTGCAAGTACTGCCCATGCCAGATTTGCAACCTCAACCATCCAACCTTCCAAGGAGTATCCCAGCGTTTCCCCTTGTCCCAGAAGTGCTCCAATCCCCCAGGCTCCTCCTATTCCACACTCACATGTCTACCAAGCTCCTCCCCTTGGCCATCCAGCCACGTTGTTTGGGACACCACCACGATTTTCTTTTCATCACCCTTACTTCCTACCTGGACCTCACTACTTCCCATCAAGGTAAATGAACATTTTTTTTCTTTCACCTGAAGACACATACAGCTAATGAATTTTTACCTCTGAAGGTACCCCTTATTTAGAAAGGGACTCCCTCAATTCTGGTTGGAATCTGATTTATATTAGAGGCTGAACAGGGGCCGAGCAGTTAACATAAATACATGAAGGAGGCTAGATGCGGACTAGGAGGTCAAAGAGAGTTCATGCCCCATCTACTGGGGTAGCTGCTACTCAGCTGTAGCTGATGGTAACCACAAGATAATACAGGCTCCAATGTTGTCAGATCTGAATTTTTGGAAGAATCAGTTATAAGGGTCAGTTATAAAGATCATTTACTTACTCTCCCCATACATTATTCATAGAGTTGTGCCTCTCAGACTTACCTTTTGTATCATTCCTAGATGATCTTGTTACAATGAAGATTCTGAGTCAGTAGGTCTGGGGTAGAGCAGTATCCCATACCAGGGTATAGTAGGCCTGATATTCTGCATCTCTAACAAGCTCCCAAGTGATGCTAGTTCTGTTGGTTTGTAGACCAAACTTTGAATAGCAACACTATAGAGGAAAATGCTTGGTCTGGGAGGTTTAATGACTTGTTCAAAGTTACACAGTGGTCTTTTTATTTTATTTATTTATTTTTGTTTGTTTGTTTAGATTTTATTTGAAGACAGAGATCATAAGTAGTCACAGAGGCAGGCAGAGAGAGAGGAGGAAGCAGCTCCCTGCTGAGCAGAGAGCCCGATGCGGGGCCCGATCCCAGGACCCTGGAATCATGACCTGAGCCGAAGGCAGAGGCTCCAACCCACTGAGCCACCCAGGCGCCCCCACAGTGGTCTTTTTAACCCAAAAAATTCCCATATAAATTATCAGTAAAAGAATTGATTTTTATAGGAAAGCATCTAGGGAAAACAAATTTATAATTTTCATTTTGGAGTGATAGAATTTAGCTTCCTTGCAAATATTCTAATATAGTAAAAGTTCTACTTTTCAATTGTTAAGTGCATAAGCAGATAGTTTCTACTAAGATTAGAGTGTTACATGTTCAGTACCAATCTTCTATTGTTACTTACTTAGGAAAATAAAATTACTTCCCACTTAGGCATACCAATAGCTCAAAGAACTTTTCAGGTATATATTACGTTACTCCAATTCATAGTAATATTGCTTGTTTTCAAGGCTTTAGCTCAGTTTACCACAACTGTTCCCCGTTTTATGGTTTAGTGGTGATTGAGGGGTCTGTGACTCATGTTCTGGTACAACTTTTTGCTGTTAGAGGAAGCAATATAGACCTTTTTTCTCAAAGCAATATGGTTGTGCATTTTGACTTATTTGGTGGCTTCCTGAAGAATTGGTTCAAGGGCTTGCCTTCATTTCATGTACCGTAAAACACTCTCAGGGTTTGAGTTGTCTCTCAAGTGGTGCTTGTGAAAAATATTCAAAGGCATATGCTACTTCAGCTTTCTTGGGGGTAAGGGACAACAGTTGGGGCAAGCAGGAGGCACACTGAAAATCCTAGAAGAGGCTGGGAAAGGAGGTACATGTGGAATAAGACCTTTGAAAAGCTCCCATGTATACTGAGAAATCCAGAATGGCACACACGTCCAGGACTAGACACATATTCAGCAAACACCTGAGAAGACTGTAAGCTTTCACCTCTGACTGATCTTTAGGCTCCGTGTAAGTAGAAAATTGAGTCTAAGAAAGAACTATAAACAACCTGGACAAGCACTGAAGGAGTACCCCAACTCAGAAACAATCTGCATAGACTGGGAGGCTGTTTTTTGCTCTGCTTTGCTTTGTCTGGCTCTACATGTTTAAGGAAAGCTCTGCCAAATCACTAACTTAATGGAACAGAGACTTAAATAATCACAAAAGACAGAGAATGAAGTCTTTACAAAAATAGTCTAGAAAAGTCACCAATGAAACACACAAGCACAACTCAAAAGAAACAACAGCATCATACCCTGGGGAGGGGGAGAAACCTGATTTTTAGAAATACTGTATTATAATATTAAAAATGTCCAGTTTTCAACAAAAAATTCCTATACATGTAAGGAAACAAGAAGGTATGGTATTTACAAGGAAAAAAATTAACAGAAACTAACCCCGAGGAAGCCCAGACATTGGATTTACTAGACAAAGACTTTAAATCAACTGTCTTGAGCTAAAGGGCAATAAAAGAAACTATGGACAGAGAACTAAATGAAACAAGGAGAACAGAGTACCACCAAAATGAGAAAAACATCAATAAAAATACAGAAATTATAAAAAGGAACCAAATAGAAATCTTGGATCTTAAAATTACAGTAACTGAAATGAAAAATCACTATGGAGACCCAGCAGCATGTTTGAGCAGACAGAGGAATTAGTGAATATAAAGTGATTAGACTTAGTGAATATAAAGTGAAAGAATTAGTGAATATAAAGAATTAGTGAATATAAAGATAAATATAAAAATATAATTAGTGAATATAAAGATAGGTTAATTGCAGTCATCCAATCTAAGAGGCAGAAGAAAAAATAGTTAAGAGTAAACAGAATCTAAGGGACCTGTGTGACACCATCAGATCTACCAACATAATCATCAGAGTTCCTAGAGAAAAGTGAAAAAAGAAAGGGCAGAAATAATATTTAAAGAGATAGTGGCCAAAAATGATCCAAATTTGAAGAAAGATGTGAATCTAAGAAATTCAATGAATACTAACTAGGATAAATTTGAAGATATCCACACTGAGATACATTATAATCAAACTATTAAATATCAAAGATGAAGAAAGAATCTTGAGTGCAGCTAGAATAAATGACTTATCTTGTACAGGAGATTCTCAATAAAACTAACAGCCAATTTCACATCAGAAACCATGGAGGACAGAAGGCAGTGGGAAACATAGTGCTGAAAGAAAAAAGCCATCAACCAAGAATTCTATAATTGACAAAGTATCCTTCAAAAATAAAGGAGAAATAAAAGCCTGCCAGATAACAAAAGTTGAGGAATTTCAGAACTAGTAGACATGTCCTACAAGAAACGCTGAAGGGACTACTCCAGGCTGAAATGAAAAGACACTAGACAGTAACTCAATGCCAAACAAAGAAATAGAGAACACTGGTAAAAGTTACTATATAGGTAGATATAAAACCCAGTGTTACTGCATTTTCGGTTAGTAACTTCTCTTTTTTTCCTGTATTATTTAAAATGTAAATGCATAAGCAATTATTATAAATCTATGTCAGTGGATAAATAAAGTATATATATATATAATTTATGACAATATAAAGTGGGAGTGGTGTTTTATACAGAGTTTTCATATGCCAATGAAGGTAAGTATCAGTTTAAATTAGATTGTTATACATTTAGGATTTTAATTGTAATCTCCAAGGCAACCATTTAAGAAAATAACTAGAAATATGCAAAAAAAAAAAAAAAAAATAAGGGAACACAGTAGCCCTCTAGAAAAATCCATTAAGTATAGAAGAAGACCTTAAAGGAAAAACTGAGGAAAAACAAAAAAATGACATATATAAAGCAAAATAGCAAAATGGCAAAATAAGTTCTTCCTTACTAGTAATCAATTTAAATGTAAGTGGATTAAACTCTCTAATTAAAAGCAGAAATTGGCAGAATGTATTAAATAGTATCAAAATATATCCTATCTGCAAAAGACTCACTTTAAATCTAAAGACACAAATAGGTTGAAAGGGGAAAAAATAAAAGAAGATATTCCATGCAAATAGTAACCAAAAAGAGATGGGCTTCTATAATAATATTAGACAAAATAGATTTTATGTCACAAATTGTTGCAGTAGACAAAGAAGGACATTACATATTGATTAAAAAGTTAATACATTAAAAAGATACGGTGATTATAACCATATACATATGCAACAAAGGGCCCTAAAACATATGAAGCCAAAATTGGCAGAATTAAAAGGAGAAATAGATAAACTTAACAATGACAGTTGATGTCTTAAATATTTTTTTGAGATATAATGGATATATACCATTAGTTTCATGTGTACAACATAAATTTTTTTTTTTGCTAGTTATGAGAACTTTTAAGATTTAGTCTCTCAGCAACTTTCAAATATACAACATGGTATTATTAATGCTGTACATTATGTCTCCAGGACTTATTTATCTTATAACTGGAAGTTTGTAACTTTAGACCACCTTCACCCTTTTTTGCCCATTTCCTACCCCATACCCCTTCTGGCAACCACCAATCTGTTCTCTATGAATTCATGTTTTTTTAACTTCCACGTATAAGTGAGATCATACCATACCTGTCTTTCTGTGACTTATTTTACTTAGCATAATGTCCTCATGATTCATCCATATTATTACAGGATTTCTTCCCTTTTATACAGCTGAATAATATTCCATTGTATGTATGGAACTTCTTCTGTACATGTACATGGGGGTGCAGTTATTTTTTCAAGTTAGTGTCTTCATTTCCTTCAAATAAATACCCAGAAGTGGAATTGCTGGATCATAAGACAGTTCTACTTTTAATTTTTTGAGGAATGTTCATACTTTCTCTCATAGTGGCTCTACCAATTTACTTTACCACCAATAATATGCAAAGGTTCCCTTTTCTCCACATCCTCACCAACACTTGTTAGTCCTTGTCTTTTTTATAAAACCGTTTTAACAGGTGTAAGGTAATGTCTCATTGTGTTTTTTTATGTGTATTTCCCTGATGATTAGTGATGTTGAGTACCTTATCATATACCTGTTGGCCATCTGTATGTCTTCTTTGGGAAAATGTCTATTTAGATCCTGTGCCTATTTTTTAATTGGATTGTTGTTTTGTTGCTATTGACTTGTATGAGTTCTTTATAGATTTTGGATATTAAGGCCTTATCAGATATATGGGTTGCAAATATTTTCTCCTATTTTGTAGCTTGCTGTTTCATTTTGTTACTGGTTTCCTTTGCTGTGGAGAAGCTTTTTATTTTGATGTGTTCCCACTTGTTTATTTCTGTTTTTATTGCGTTATGATGTCAAGTCCAAAACATCATCAGCAAGGCCAATGTCAAGGAGCTTACTGCCTATGTTTTCTTCTAGGAATTTTATGATATGGGGTCTTATGTTCAAGTCTTTAATCTTTAATTTTTGGGGTGATTTTTATGTATGGTGTAAAATAGGGGTTTCATTATTTCCATGTGACTGTTCAGTTTTCTTAACACCATTTATTGAAGAGACTATTCTTTCCTGATTGTATGTTCTTGAATCCTTTGTAAATTAATTGACCATGTATGTGTGAGTTTATTTCTGGTCTCTCTATTCTTTTCCATTGATCTGTGTCTGTTTTTATGCAAATACCATATTGTTTTATTATAGCTTTATAATATAGTTTGAAATCAGGGAATATAATGCCCCTAGCTTTGTTCTTTCTCAAGATTGCTTTGACTTTGGGGTCTTTTGTGGTTCCATACAAATTTTAGGATTGTTTGTTCTATTTTTGTGAAAAATTCCATTGGAATTTTTTTTTTGAAGATTTTATTTATTTGACAGACAGAGATCACAAGTAGGCAGAGAGGCAGGCAGAGAAAGAAGAGGAAGCAGGCTCCCTGCTGAGCAGAGAGCCCGATGCAGGGCTCGATTCCAGGACCCTGAAATCATGACCTGAGCTGAGGGCAGAGGCTTTAATCCACTGAACTACACAGGCGCCCCTCCATTGGAATTTTGATAGGGGTTGCATTGAATCTATAGATTCCTTTGGGCAGTATAGACATTTTAGCAATACTTCTTTTGATCCATGAGCACAGAATATCTTTCCATTTATTTATGTTTTCTTCAGTTTCTTTCACCAACGTCTTATCATTTTTTAGCATACAAGTCTTTCACCTTTCTGGTTAAATTTATTTTTGGTATTTTATTCTTCGTGAAGCAGTTGTAAATGGATTTGTTTTCTTAATTCCTTTTTATAATAGTTTGTTTTTAGTGTATAGAAATGCAGATGATTTTTGTTTATTCATTTTTTACCCTCAAACTTTACTGAATTTGTTGATTAGTTCTAACTTTTTTTTCAATGGAATCTTTAGGGTTTTCTAAGTATAATATGTCAGTGCAAATAAAGACAGTTTTACTTCTTCTTTTCCAGTTTGGGTGCCTTTTATTTCTTTTTCTTGCCTGAAATCTCTGGCTTGGAGTTCCAACACTATGTTGAATAGAAGTGGCAAGTGTGAGCATCCTTGTCTTACTCTCTTCTTTTTTTAAGATCTTATTTATTCATAGAGAGAGCATAAAAAGGGGAGGGCAGAAGGAGAGGTAGAGAAAGACTCTTAAGAATGCTCCTTGCTCAGCATGGAGTCTAATGCAGGGCTCAGTCCCACGACCCTGAGATCATGATCTGAGCAGGAATCAAGAGTTGGTTGCTTAACTGACTGAGTCACCCAGCACCCCTCCTAAACTTAATCTTAGAGAAAAAGCTTTCAGCTTTTCACCATTGAGTATGATGTTAGCTATGAATACTTTAAATAATGGATAGATCATTCCTTCAAAATGAATGAAGATTATAAGGAAATAGAACACTATACAATACTGGAAAGAACAACTACATAACAGGCATATATAATGTTTCACCCAATGTTCGAATATAGATTCTTCATAATGGCACACAATTGCACATAGGATAACCATATGTTAGATCACAAAGCAAGTATCAAAAGTACTTAAAAAGATTTAAATCATACAAAGTTTATTCTCCAACCATGATAGAATAATTATTCTATAGAAAAATTATAGCTGCAATGACCTACATTCAAAAAGATCTCAAATGAACAAGAATGTTACAACCTAACGAGAGCAAACAAAATCTTCTCTTCTAAGAGAAGAGCAAACATAACCTAAAGCTTGCAGAAGGAAAGGAATGATTAGAGAAAACAGAGAGTTTAATGAAGTAAAAGAAAATCAAGCTTTTTAAAAAGATCAATTGAATTGGTGAAACTTTAGCTAGACTAAGAAAAAAAGAGAAGACATAAATTACTAAAATGAGATGTGAAATTGGGTACATTGCTACCAACTTTACAGAAACAAAAATGACTATATGAGAATACAGTGAATAATTGTACACCAACCAGTTAGATACCTAGATAAAGTGGACAAATAAGTGAATTATCAAAACTGACTCAAGAAGAAAATGCAAATCTGAACAGACCTATATTAAGAGGTTGAATCAGTTATGAGGAATTTGAGAAACAAGACAGGATTATAGGGGAAGGGAGGGAAAAAAAGGAAGCGAGATGAAACCAGAGAGGGAGATAAACTATAAGTCTCTTAATCTCAGGAAACAAACGGAGGTTTGCTGGAGGGGGGGGGGGGGAGGGATGGGGTGGCTGGGTAATGGACAATGGGGAGGGTATGTGCTATAGTGAGTACTGTGAGTTGTGTAAGACTGATGAATCACCAACTTGTACCCCTGAAACAAATAATACTTTATATGTTAATTTAAAAAAAAGAGATTGAATTAGTAATCAAAAACCTCCCACCAAAGAAAAGCCCTGGGCTAGATAGCTTCATTGGTCAATTCTACCAAACATTTAAAGAGGAATTAATACCAATTCTCAAATTCTTCCAAAAAATATGAGGGGGCACTTCTAGGACTAACATTACTCTGCTACCAAAGCCAGACAAAGATACCACATATTACAGACTAATATATTTTGTGAATATAGTTGTAAAATATGCTCAATAAAATACTAGCAAACTGAGTCCAGCAGGATATTAAGAGGATGATACACCAAGACCAAGTGAGATTTACCCTAGCAATGTACATGTGGTTCAACATCTGAAAATCAGTGTAATACACCTTATAAAAAGAATGAAGGAACAAAACCACCTGATCATCTCAACTGATGCAGAAAAAAAAGCATTTGATAAAATCCAACATCTTTTTTATTATAAAAAACAATTCCTGATTTCAAAACCTAATCGTCAGACTAGGAAGAGAAGAGAACTTCCTCAACATGAAAAGAACTTCCTTAACATTGAACAAAACCCAAGGTTAATATCATCTTCATTGATGATGGACCAAAACCTATCCTCCTGAGACTGGGAACCAGAAAAGGATGTCTGCTTTCACAATTGCTGTTCAACATTGTACTAGAAGTTCTAGTCAGAGAAATTAAGCAAGAAAAAAAAAAAAAAAAAGACATCGAGAAGGGAGTTGGGAGAAATTGGAGGGGGAGACGAACCATGAGAGACTGTGGACTCTGATAAACAATCTGAGGGTTTTGGAGGAGTAGGGGGTGGGATGTTGGGTGAGCCTGGTGGTGGGTATTATGGCGAGCACGTATTGCATGGAACACTGGGTATGGTGCATAAACAATGAATTCTGGAACACTGAAAAGAAATTTAAAAAATAAAAAATTTTTAAAAAGACATCCAAAACAAAAGAAATAAAATTATCTCTTTTTACACATGATCCTATGTATGAAAAATCATATATTAAGAAAATCCTAAAGAATCTGCAGAAGTTTATTAGAGCTAATGATAAGCTGCAGGGTATAAGATCAATATACATAAATCACTTGAATTTTCTATACACTAGCAATGTGCAATCCAAAAAGGAAATAAAGAAAACAATTCTATTTAAAGTAGCATCAAAAAGATTAAAATACCTAGGAATAAATCTAATGAGGGAGAAGTACAAGACTTATAAACTGAAAACTACAAATCATTACTGAAAGAAATTAAAGATCTAAATAAATGCAAAGTATTTATGTTCGTCCTTAGAAGGTTTACTATTGTTAAGAAGACAGTACTTCCCGATGTGATTTGCAGAGTCAATACAATCCCTCTCAAAAATCCCAAAGACTTATTTTTACAGAAATGGAAAAACTGACCCTAAAGTTTAAATGGAATTGTAAGTGACCCGGAATAGTTTTAAAACAATCTTGAGAAGGGGGAACAAATTTGGAGGACCACAGTTCCTGACTTCAAACTTACTATACAATGCTACTATATCAAATAATGTGGCATCAAGAGAATGAAAAGCAAGTCACAGACTGGGAGATAATTTTTGCAAAAGATGTATCTGATTAAGGAATGTTATACAAAATGTGCAAAATATTGAATTCTTAAAACTCAACAATAAGAAAACAGCCTATTAAAAATGGACAAAAAAACCCTGGACACCTCACCAAAGAACATATACAGATGGCATTTAAGCACGTGAAAAGATGCTTCACATTATGTATCTTTAGGAAATTACAAATTTAAATGGCATATCACTACAAATCTATCAGAATTGCCAAAATCCAAAATATGGACAACACCAAATACTGAACACCAAATACTGGTCAGGATGTGGAGCAAAGGAAATTCTAATTTATTGCTAGTAGAAATGTGTAATGGTATAGCCACTTTGGAAGATAGTTTGGCAGTTCCCTATAAAGCTGAAAATACTCTTACCATATGATCCAGCAATCACACTCCTTGATATTTACTACACACACACACACACAAAAGAAAGAAAATTGTGTTTACACAACTGTGTAAATCTGCACACAGATGCTTATAGCAGTTTTATTCATAGTTGCCAAAACAGAACAAATCAAGATGTGTTTCAGTAGGTGAATAGATAAACTATGGTATGTGTAAACAGCGGGATATAAACAGGATCTAAACAAGATATACATATTGGATGTGATTATGTTTCTTAAGCCTCTTTCATGCTAGAACAGTACTCTATCCTCTTTTATTGTTTTTTAATGCCTTGTATTCGTTGAAGAAACATGTTATCCTCATCCTGGATTTTGCTTATTTTATCCTTGCATATTATTTACATGTTACCTTATTACCCTTTTCCCCCCTGTGAAATGATAGCTTTTGCAACTTGATTTGATTCAGTTTCAGTTTTTATTTTTTCTTTTACTCTCCTCCTTTCGCTTCCTTTTTCTTTTCTCTCTCCTTCTCTTTTTTTGGCAATGATACCTATGGGTGGTGCTGTGTAATTTGTAGTGTATCACATCAAGAGGTACACAACGTTTGGTTTATTCTAATAGTGATGTTAAGAATGATCTGTAGGTTCAGGTATTATCATGATAGGTAAGTGATGCTTCTCAATTCTTGACTGTACAGTAGCATCACTTGAAGAATTCAGATCAAATAAATTGGACTTTTTGTGTGTGTGTGGGACCTGGGCAGCAGAATTCTTTAAAAGTTTCTCCAGGTGATTGTAATGGTCAGCTAAAGTTGAGAAATACCAGTGTAATGATTTTAGTGCCTATGGGGATCGTTGCCTAGAACCATGAGATTGCAAAATGGTGATTTTTTTTGATTCAGTATTCCTTCACTCATTAGCTAGAATGCTTTTTTGAAGAAAAACTTACCCTCATCAATTAGTTACTCAGAAATACAGAAGGGTAGGATAAATTCTTGATTTTTTCCCCTCACATCACTGAGTCTTGTTTTGTTTTAGGAACACCATCATGAACAAGTAGATTTTTGTATATTTGGTATTTTGTATATTTGATACATTACAGTCATTATTATATCTTTTGATGCTCAAATTATCCATTTATTTCTCTTTGATTTGTCCAGTTGGCTACAAGTTATATCCTATGTCTTTAATCTTTGATAGCTTTTTTGTTCTCTGGCACAATAAGTCCTAGGCTTATCTTGTACATTTTGTACACACCAGACCTGGAATCAGCCATTTTACCCAGAAATCCAGGTTCCTTTTACTGAAATCACAATGTGGGCAATAAGGATGCTCATTGCTACTGAATTTAAAAAGTATCTAGGGATTTGCAGTGGAGAATATGAGAAAATAAGTATTTTTTTGAATGAGAAAAAAATTCATGAGTATATATTGATATTTCCAAAATAAATTTAATATTATAGTTTCAAATCAGGTGCTTTGATCTTATGTGCTAGTATCTTTCCCCCTAAAGGCTTGTTTCCTAATGGTAATAACATATTTGCTTTATCCTACCAAACGTGGTTTTTTTTCTGATGTGTGTCTATATGTTTGTATATATAGAGAGAGAGAGAGAATAACTTCAAAACAATTATATCAATAGTTTCAAAGCAGCAATATCACAAACAATAAAATTACCAAATGCAGTGTAAGATTTGTTTGTGATTCTTTTCTCTTTAGGGTGTATCTTACCAGGAAGGCACAATAAAAATATCAGATTTAAATTATCTTGATATAATGTTTGTGTAGTTAAGGCAACTACAACTTGATATAACTGGGGTTCATCTGTTTTCATTTGCTTTTAATTTTTAGGGATTACTTTTTAAAATACCACATTTGTTTTAAAATTATATAAAGTAATTACGTGGTTTCAAAGTCAAAACCATAAGGCAAAGTCCATTCTCGAAAGTCTAGCTTCTTTGCCTATTTCTTCCCCACTTCTATCTTGCCTCCTACATGCCAGCATTTCAGTTAGTTTTTGTTCTATCTTTGCATTCTTTCTTTTTGAAAATCAATGTTAAACACACATGTAAGTGTCTGTGTTTATGAATATATTATTACCTGTAACTTCTTGTAAAACTAAATAATAATTCATTAAAAGTGTTCTTTGTTTCTAAAGTATGCCTAGATATCCTCTCTCAGGTTCCTCCTGGCAGATCCTTTAAGTTGGCAGAACAGGTGATATTATCTCTGTTTTATATAAGGGGTCCAAGGCTCAGAAAAACTTAGGTTTACTTAAGGTTACCAGGTTTTTAAGTGGCAAAGTAGAGCAAGTAGTGTGGCGCAGTAGTTAGGAGAACAAGTTCTAGAGTTAGCTTGCCTGATTCGGTTTCACTACTCCCTAATTATATGACTTTGAGCAAGTTACTCAGTCTCTTTAAGGTTCTCTACTCCCAGCTGTAAAATGGAGATATAGTATCTGTCTCTACAGATACTATATCTGTCTATACAGATATACAGTATGTTGTTCTAAAGAATAATTGAGATAACACATAAACTCCTTAGCTAATGCCTAGAGAACCTACTAAATGCTTATTGTTGGTTAACATGTTGGCTAATATTACCATTCTAATAATCTAATTGATGCTTTTCTCACTATACCACAGTGCTTCTAAACTTATTTTTCATCCATGCAAACTTCTAGGATTACTCTTATCTTAATTGATCTGTTTTCTGAATATAATGTGTTTTTAACGTATCTATATGGCCATGTAATGTTTGATTTGCATTATAGACTTTAGCACATGTCTAGTATATACCTAGATTCTAGATCTTCTTTTAAAATTAAATTCTCCACAAAGTCTTACATAATATCTTGCTTACATTGAGTCCTGAAAACAAATAGTGGGTAAAATGTTTCTAGCTGAAGTGAGTGCTTTACGGAGGGAGAGGTATCTGTGTGATTCAGTGGATGGAGGGCTGAGGGTAGAGGAGCGACAGAAGCAAAGTCATACTAGCTAAAAGGATAATGTGTTCAGGACATATGTGTTATATTAAAAATTCCTGAAGGAAGATGTGGCAGTAGGAAAGGAAACCTGAAACATTTTGGAACTTTAGCCTCATTATTGTGATATTTAACAAGGGCAAGGCACCCAGCACTTGGGAGATTTGGGAGTGGGATACCAAACCACTCAAGATACCCCATATTTTCAAAGAGTTTGAGATAATAGTCTAGTTTGTCAATTGTACTTATATTTTTAAAGGGAAGAAAACTAAGTTGACCTTTTTTAAAAAATGTAGGCACATGAAGTGAAACCCTCAACTTGTGGGTTTTGCTGAGTGTGATTATTATGTTTATGTTATTCTGTCACTAGATGGAGTCCATGAGTCCAGAGAGCTCTTGCTTGGACATTTGTATACCCCTTCCTATGTTTCCCATTCTGTGCCTTTGAAAGAGAGAATATTCTTAAAAAAAAAAAAAAAATTAGCAAACAGATTGGGATGACGGAATTTTTAGATTTGCCTTAAAAAGCGGTTTGTTAAACAGCAAAATAATCTTTTCGGTTGTTCACTTTGCAAAAATTTTATTTGGGAAAGATCTTTAAAACCACAGTTTAATATCCATTCTAAATCTTTCCTACAGGAACAATATTTTTAATTTAACTTATTATGGAGATCCAATTAAAAAGTTAGGTTGTTATCCTCTGTTCCAGGGTCATGGCCCCCCTGCCCAGGAACTCTCTTTTTTTTTTTTCTCAGTATAGTTGACACACAATTTTATATTAGTTTCAGATGTACAACATAGTGATTTGATGAGTTTATACATTGTGTTATGTTCATCATAAGTATAGCTGCCATCTGAGCCCAAACATTGCTATCATAATATCATTGACTATGTTGCTTATGCAATACCTTTTGTTCCCATGACTTATTTACTTTATAACTAGAAGACTATATCTCCACTCCCCTTCACTCATTTTGTGCAACCTCCCATTCTGAGGTAACCATCAGTTTGTTCTCTGTATTTACAGTCTGGTTCTGCTTTTTGTTTATTTATTTACTTTTTAAGATATCACTTACAAGTGAAATCATATAGTATTTGTCTTTCTCAGTCTGACTTATTTCACTTAGTATAGATGCCCTCTAAGTCTATTTATGTTGTCACAAATGGCAAGATCTCATCCTTTTTTATGACCGCATAATATTCCTCTGTGTGTGTGTGTGTGTGTGTGTGTGTGTGTGTGTGTGTGTGTGTAAAACATCTTTTTTTAAAGTTAACATATAATGTATTACTGGTTTCAGAGGTACAGGTCTGTGATTCATCACAGTCTAATATAGTACCCAGTGCTCATGACATCACATGTACTCCTTAATGTCTATTATGCAGTTACCCCATCATTCTACTCCTCTCCCCTCCAGCAACCCTGTTTGTTTCCTATGATTAAGAGTCTCTTCTGGTTTTTCTCCCTCTCTGGTTTCATTTTGTTTTATTTTCCCCTCCCTTCCCCTATGGTCTTCTGTTTTGTTTCTTAAATTCCATGTATCAGTGAGATCATGTGATAATTGTCTTTCTCTGATTGACTTATTTCACTTAGCATAATACCCTCTAGTCCCATCCATGTCATTGCAAATGACAAGATTCCATTTTTGATGGCTAAGTAATATTCCATTGTATGTGTATATATATATACCACATCTGCTTTATCCATTCATCTGTTGATGGATATCTAGGCTCCTTTCATAATTTGGGTATTGTGGACATTGCTGCTATAAACATCAGGGTGCATGTGCCCAGAGCCCGATGCGGGGCTCGATCCCAGGACCCTGAGACCATGACCCGAGCCGAAGGCAGAGGCCCAAACCACTGAGCCACCCAGGCGCCCCTATTTCAAACTTTTTGAAGAACTTTCATACTGTTTTCCAGAGTGGCTGTACCAGCTTGCATTCCCACTGACAGTGTAGGAGGGTTCCCCTTTTGCCACATCTTCACCAAAATCTGTCATTTCCTGACTTGTTACTTGTAGCTATTCTGACTGGTGTGAAGTGGTATCTCATGGTGACTTTGATTTGTATTTCCCTGATGCCAAGTGATGTTGAGCATTTTTTCAAGTGTCTGTTGGCCATTTGGAGAAATGTCTGTTCATGTCCTCTGCCCATTTCTTGATTGGATTATTTGTTCTTTGGGTGTTGAGTTTGATATGTTCTTTATAAATTTTGGATACTAGCCCTTTATTTGATAAGACATTTGCAAATATCTTTTTCTGTTCTATCTTATTGTCTTTTTTTTTTTTTTTTTACTGTTTCCTTTGCTGTGCAAAAGCTTTTTATCTTGAAGTCCCAATAGTTCATTTTGCATCCCTTGCCTTTGGGGACATGTCTAGCAAGAAGTTTCTGTGGCTGAGGTCACAGACATTGCTGCCTGTGTTCTCCTCTAGGATTTTGATGGATTCCTGTCTGACATTTAAGTCTCTCATCCATTTTGAGTCTATTTTTGTGTGTGGTATAAGGAAATGGTCCAGTGTCATTCTTCTGCATGTGGCTGTCCAATTGTCCCAACACCATATGTAGAAGAGACTGTCCATTTTCCATTGGATATTCTTTCCTGCTTTGTTGAGGACTCGTTGACCATGAAGTTGGGGGTCCATTTCTGGGATCTCTATTCTGTTCTATTTAATAGATGTCTGTTTTTGTGTCAGTACCATACTGTCTTGATGGTTATAGCTTTGTAACACAGCTTGAAGTCCAGAATGGTGATGCCACCAGCTTTGGTTTTCTTTTTAAAAATTCCTTTGGCTATTTGGGCTTTTCTTATTCCATACAACTGTTAGGACTATTTGTTTCAGCTCTGTGAAAAAGATTGATGGCATTTTGACAGGGATTACATTGAATGTATAGATTGCTCTAGGTAGCACAGACATTTTCACAATATTTGTTCTTCCAATCCATGAGCGTGGAATATTTTTCCAGTTCTTTGTGTCTTCCTCAATTTCTTTTATGAGTGTTCTATAGTTTTCTGAGTACAGATCCTTTGCTTCTTTGGTTAGGTTTATTCCTAAGTATCTTACTGTTCTGGGTTCAATTATAAATGGGATTGACCCCTTACTTTCTTTTTCTTCATTGTTAGTGTGTAGAAATGCCACTCATTTCTGCGCATTGATTTTATATCCTGCCACATTGCTGAATTCCTGTATGAGTATTACAATTTTGGGATGGAGCCTTTTGGGTTTTCCACATAGAGTATCATGTCATCTGCAAAGAGTGAGAGTTTGACTTCTTTTTTGCCAATTTGGATGACTTTTGTTTCTTTTGTTGTCTGATTGCTGAGGTTAGGACTTCTAGTACTATGTTGAACAATAATGGTGACAATGGACCTCCCTGTTGTGTACCTGACCTTACTGGAAAATCTCTCAGTCTTTTCCCCATTGAGAATAATATTTGCTGTGGGCTTTTCATATATGGCTTTTATGATATTGAGGTATGTTTCCTCTATCCCTACACTGTGAAGAGTTTTAAGCAATAAAGCATGCTATACTTTGTCAAATGCTTTTTCTGCATCTATCAAAAGGATCATATGGTCCTTGTCCTTTCTTTTATTAATGTAGTATATCACATTGATTGATTTGTGGATGTTGAGCCACCTTTGCAGCCCAGGAATAAATCCCACTTGGTCATGGTGAATAATCCTTCTAAGGTACTGTTGGATCCTATTGGCTAGTATCTTGGTGAGAATTTTTACATCCATGTTCATCAGGGATATTGGTCTGTAATTCTCCTTTTTGGTGGGGTCTTTGTCTGGGTTTGGGAGCAAGGTAATGCTGGACTTAAAGAAAGAGTTAGGAAGTTTTCCTTCCATTTCTATTTTTGAAAACAGCTTCAGAAGAATAGGTATGAATTCTTCTTTAAATGTTTGGTAGAATTCCCCTGGGAAGCCATCTGATCCTGGACTCTTGTTCATTGGGAGACTTTTGATTACTGATTTTGATTGTTGCCATGTAGTTGCTTATAATATGTTCTTATAATTGTTTGTATTTAGCCACTGTTGATTGTGATCTCTCCTCTTTCATTCATGATAAAACACATCTCCTTTATCCATTCATCTATTGATGGACTCTTAGGTTATTTCCATTTCTTAGCTTTTATAAATAATACTAAAGTAAACATAGGGGTGAGTATATCTTTTTGAATTGGTGTCTTCATTTTCCTTGGGTAAATACCCCATAGTGGAATTATTGGATCATATGGTATTTCTATTTTTAAATTTTTGAGGAATCTCCATGCTGTTTTCTATGGTGGCTGTACCAGTTTACATCCCCACCAACAGTATATGAGGTTCCCTTTTCTCCACATCCTTGCCAACAGTTGTTATTTTTTTGTCTTTTTGACTTCAGCCATTCTCACAAGTGTAAGATGATATCTCATTGTGGTTTTACTTTGCATTTCCCTGGTAATGAGAATGTTGAGCATCTTTTCATGTGTCTGTTGACCATCTGTGTATCTTCTTTGGAAAAATGCCTATTCAGGTCCTCTGCCCATTTTTTAACCAGATTGTTTTTTGGTGTTGAATTGTAGAACGGGTACTAGTGGATATGTCATTTGCAAATATTTTCTCCCATTTAGTAGGCTGTCTTTTAGTTTTGTTGATTGTTTCATTTGCTGTGCAGAAGCTTTTTATTTTGATATAGTCTCAATCGTTCATTTTTGCTTTAGTTTCTCTTGTCTTAGGAAACATATCTAGAAAAATGTTATGACTAATGTTAAAGAAATTATTGCCTGTGTTCTAGGATTTTTATGGTTTCAGGCCTCACATTTAGGTCTTTAATCCATTTTGAGTTTATTTTTGTGTATGGTGTTCAAAGGTGGCCCAGTTTCATTCTCTTTACATGTCGTTGTTCAGTTTTCCTAGCATCATTTACTGAAGACAGTCTTTTCCCCATTGTACATTCTTGCTTCTTTTGTCATAAATTAATTGACCATATAATCATGGATTTATTTCTGGGTTCTCTATTCTGTTATATTGATCTATATGTCTATTTTTGTACCAGTGAAATACTGTTTTGATTACTGTAACTTTGTAGTATGTCTTGAAATATGGAATTGTGATATTGCCAGGTTTTTTTTTTTCTCAAGATTGTGTTAGCTATCCAGGATCTTTTATGATTCCACTCAGATTTTAGGAATTACTTATTCTAGTTTTGTGAAAAATGCAGTTGATTAGTATTGATTCCAACTCAATTATATGTCTCCCTAACCCATAAGTTTTGTTTCAAATACTAGTAAAAATAATTGTTGCACTACTTACTAAGCATTGATTTTTAGCACAATATAACACAAGCCTACATTTCCAAAATCTTGCATGGTGTAATGAGAGAAAAGCCCAGATTAGCAATTTTTCTTTGTCAGGGTTGTCAAAGGTAAGAAGTCCAAGGCTGATACTAGATACTAGCTCTGGTGAGTCACAGGCTTACTTTGCCATTTACTTTATGTTGGGACTTGGTAGTAGTAAAAGTGCAGATGAATACATGAAGTGGTTGCAGAAGGTTATCTTGGGCACTTTCCAGGCCCCAAAGAGGGTGCAGTTACCCTTGCTCAATTAGTCTGTATGCAAGTCAGCATGGGAGCAAGGTATGATCTAATTCCTTTTTTATCTTTCTGCTACAGCACCTGCCCTTATAGTCGGCCTCCCTTTGGCTATGGAAATTTTCCAAGTTCAATGCCAGAATGCCTTGGTTATTATGAAGACAGGTACCAAAAACACGAGGCTATGTTTTCAGCTTTAAATAGAGACTATCCTTTTAGAGACTATCCAGATGAACGTACACACAGTGAAGATTCTCGGAGTTGTGAGAGCATGGATGGGACCTCTTACTATAACAGTCATAGCCACAGTGGGGAAGAATACTTAAATCCCATGCCTCAGCTGGACATTGGAGCCTTGGAGAACGTCTTCACAGCCCCAACATCAACTCCCTCTAGCATCCAGCAAGTCAATGTCACTGACAGTGATGAGGAGGAAGAAGAAAAAGTGCTCAGGAATTTATAATTTTAAAACAAATATGCACAGAAAATAAACATTTCTTAAAATATATTCTGGGTCAGTTGGTGTGAGAAAAAAAAAGCCTAGAATGCTTTGCTGAGAGTTGTCAGCCATGATTTGAGGAGTCAAATCAAACATAATTTATACCTTCATAAAGTTTTGATTAGTGAAACTGGAGTCCTGATGTTTCATCGTAGGAATATTTAAGATATGAAATAATTTATTTTTGTGTCTGAAATTTGTATCAACATATATTATCATTACTTTATCTTGGAATGTGCAAAATACTGAATCCTCACAATTTTATTGAGGGGATAGGGAGTATATATCTGGCATGACAAGTGTGATTTGTATTTTATCTCAGGATACATTTATTTATTTTTCTCATATGATTTTTTGTTTGGTGTTTATGTAATACTTATGGATATTGTCTGTTTTTATGTAACAGTTTGAAAATATTTTGATAATTTTTAGTAGTGAATTGAGACTCAGTTACTAAATTTAATTTACTTTAATAACCAATTATAAGTTTCAAATATGTTTTTATGGCACTTGGATAATTCCTTCAGCTAAATTAGTCATTTCTCTTCCTAAACATTTTCATCATCTTTTTTGGATTTCCTTTTCCATTTGGTATATGCATTGTTCTACTTTTGTTATAATTAAATAAACCTAGATAAAATTGTTCTTGTTGGATGTTTTCTGTTTGGGGGATAGAAATAATCAAAACAAGTACTGTTCAAATGAGGATGGTTTCCATACCACGTACAGATAATTTATTTTTACTTAATAGTCTCCAGAATTGCACAGATCCTGTTAGCTTACATGCGACTTGAAACTTTTTCAACAAAGATGTTGTGCACATACTCTGATGCCATTTCCAAACTCTTTACATGTGTTGTACGTGTGACTTAAGCACCCCCACGAATGGAAGAGCTCCTCCAGATTTGGTGCAAGCAGCTGTCTCTGAAACCATGGAGTTCATGTGTAAGAGCACATGGAATTTGTTTAATTCGTGGTGAGCAATAAAAATCCTTCTTGTGATGTGTCCTCATGGTGAGTGTCCACTATGGATGGAAAGAACCTATTTAGAACAGGATCAGGACCACCAGAATTGGGATCATGGTAGAAGAGATCTACAAGGCACCTGAACTGAGGATCAGAAGTAGCCACACACCAATATACTTTTCCTTCAATGAGCTGTATAATTTATGAAAATTGAGATTTTGTTATTGAAACTACTTGGAAATTTTGTATGGAAAGCTGTTCTAAGATTCCAACTTCTTCCTTTACTAAGTTTGCATTTGTTCCTTAAGGAAAGGTGTTAATACATTTCATCAGTCTTATACTTAATTGTATCTAAGATTTCCTCTACCCAATAAAAATTTTATTCTCATATTTTATATTCTTTATCATTCTGTGCAATATCACTTCAATGTGGTTAAAGAGAAAAATGAATATCTTGGTGGAAAGAGCAAACGTGTAACCTCTTGTAGGAACTAAAGCAACACCTGGTTGTCTTCACAATTGATGAGGGAAAAATGTGTGTGACAGTTTGACCCATTTTATCCCATATCATTTTATTTTATTTAAAGATTTTATTTATTTATTTGACAGACAGAGATCACAAGTAGGCAGAGAGGCAGTTGTGGGGCTCCCTGCTGGAGCAGAGAGCCCGATGTGGGGTCCATCCCAGGACCCTGGGATCATGACCTGAGCCGAAGGCAGAGGCTTTAACCCACTGAGCCACCCAGGTGCCCCAATCCCATCTCATTTTAATGACAGCATAGTGACTTAACTGGGTTTTGATGACAGACCTTATTCTTATGGACAAATTAGTTGGAGGAATCCCTTTGTAAGACAGCTGAATGTTATAGGGCATTGTTTAGTGTTTCCTAACTGCCTGTCTTTGGACTAGCCCGGCACCATCAATTCCTTCCTTCCTTCTCCTTAACGGCTGTTTGAGGATGAGCAACAGTACTGGGATCAGAAGTCAGGAGCTTAGATTCTGTACAGATCCACAGTATCATTTGGGCTGGAAAATATGGACAGCTCTTATGCAGAAAAGTCACCCAATTGCAAATAAGCCTGCCTAGCTACAAATGCCCCTATCTGCTCATTTCTAGCTCTTTAAATCACAGTTGGCTCAGACTAGAGATCTACAGACTAAACAAAGCCCTGCCCCATTGACAGTAATTCATCTGCCTCTCCAAGTCACCAGAGTGAATTCTCTAAGCTTAGAGCCATGAGCACATTCTAATAGGATTCATTGCCTTGTTTGTCCTTATAAATCAGAGGTTATATTTGTAATAAGACTAGCCTTCTTTAAAAGTGTGTTGAAATGTCAATATGTTTAAAATGCCAAACTTTTCTATGCTTTGGACAAAACTGCTCTGGCTAGTTGCAAATTAAGAAAACTGCTCTCTGTGAAAATAAAACAAAAATAAATATAATCCCAATTTCAAGAGCTTAGTTATCAAATTTAGAAAGGCAAGAGCAGTGTTTCTTTAAATATGTTAGTTAGAACCTAAGCGTTTTAGAGATTCTGACAATATTTAAGTTTGGGAAACACATGCTATTTCCCCACCTTGGAGATTGTGAATGCCCATTATCATTGTAAAGGTTGTCAAAAGTTTTGCAGTGAAGAATCATGTTTAACAGTTTATCTCAGTGCTACCCAAACTTACTGGAATGAGACTCCCTTTTTTGTTTTATTGATGTCTGCTAACATCTCATAGAATCCACTTTGGAAATTGCTAATACAATTATAGCTGGTGGCTTCGGTTTTCAATTGTTAACTTCACACATGGTTTCCTGCCTTAGTAGCTAAATAAACTGGTTTTTGTTTTTTTTTGTTTTGTTTTTGCACTAAGTATGTGATGATCTTAAAAAGGTAAAGAACTGAAACTTATAGTTGTGAGTTGCCTTTCTCTTCGAAACTGACTCTTTAATGGAAGTTGATATTGCGTCCAAGAATTCAAGTGGGCAAATGTGCTAAATTCCCATACAAGTATATTTTCCACAGTGCAAACCAGCTGTCAGTAGGATTGTTCCTGAGCCAAAAAAAATTATAAGCTACATTTGAAAGTTGTAGTTTAGAACAGAAGTTGAAATTCTGGGGATTCTATGAACCACATGCACTATTTTAAAGCAGTATAATTTTGATGTGGGCAGGGTAATTCTGAAAAATTTCTGGCCTATATTTTGGAACAGATTGCTGAAGCACATATTTTTAGCTTTCTGAATCATTTAAACTTTTTGAATTTTAGAGGAATTCCAAAGGCTTCATAATAAAATCAGCTTTCTAAAAACAAGTGTATAAGGAGTTACATTCTAATTCTTGATGAAAAATTCCACATCCTCTGGACAGACATGTACCCTTTGTCTCTACATTCTGCATTCTAACTACTTGATGCAATGTTACCTATCTCCTGTCTCCTTTCTGATAATTTTAACATACACAAATCTTAGTAAACTTTTCACCAAGTGATGAATGCTCATAGAGAAGTTGGGGGTTCTGCTTGCTCTAGACCCTTATATCTCTGGCTCCTTTTCTGAAACCAGGAAAATTTTTATTTCTAAAAATAATGAACAGCATCTTACGTGTATTCTTTTTCAAGGAAATATCTTCAAAACTCTAAGCATTTGCCTGTGTTCCCTGAGACACTGTCTGTGGGGCCTGAGTTCACTGGAGCTCACTTAGACAATAAAGAACACAATGCTGGGCTACTTTAGCACAGATAATGTCTCAGCTCTATACTACTTTTCTACATTCTCTGAAACATTAACTAGGACAGTTTTTCAAATGTGGTCCGTGCGTCACTTCCCACAACATGATCTGGGATGCTTGGTAAGAATGCAGTCATTCCCCAGACCTATAGAATCACAGTCTCTCTGGCTAGAATCCAGAAATCTACAGTTTTAATAAGCTCCTCAGGTAATTCTTCAGCACACCTACATTTGACAGCATGTAAAGTTTGTGAGACTTATTTCAAATTGTATCTGCCATAAAGGTAATGTAACCACACTGGTTTTTAGAAAAGAAAAACCTTTCATCCACCCAACAATTGCTTTTGTTTTATGATATTCTTTCTAAATTTGTCCATATACACATTCTTTCACATAATTAGAATCACAACAAATGCATACACTATATGTACTTCCTCAGCATTTCATCCTGAGCTATTTTTCATGCCCTTTGACTTTATAATTGATTAACTTTCATGCTTGCATAACACTGCTTCAGGCAGATGTGCCATAATTAACCACGTGAAAGAGTTAGGATTGTAGTTTTTTCCAAATTGGTTTCAGTAATTTGTCCTAGTAATTTCAATGATGTGATTTCAATTTATTTATTTATTTTTTCAGCGTAACAGTATTCATTGTTTTTGCACAACACCCAGTGCTCCATGCAATATGTGCCCTCTTTATTACCCACCACCTGGTTCCCCCAACCTCCCACCCCCTCAATGATGTGATTTCAAAGTGAGCTCTCTCACAGACCAGAAGGAGTGGGGGTACCTTTAAGCAACCATTATTCCAGTGACATGAGGGGTTTTGATATCATTTAAGAGGCCATATTAGAACTGAGCACTGAATGGCCAGGGTAGATAGGCTCATTCTAGGGGGGCTTCGAGTCCCAATATGAAGGATGATGAACAGAGCATGTGGAAAGAAAAGTGTGGCATGGTGTCCCATCCTGCTAATGGAGACACACTAGTACGCTCTTCTTGAGTCTACTCTGTGACTTACGCTCCCTAATGGCTAATCATTTTTAATATCTCAGCTAAGAGATCGTCCAGTTGTCTCCCAATGCTTTCCTTTTCTTTTTTGGTAATAGAACTTAATATTTTTAGCTATGCTTCATTTCTTAAATGTACCTAAGTTCTGAACTATAAGATGTCAAAGGAATTTTCATGTGCAACTTCCAGAATGTACCCTTAAATGGAGAGGTTATGCCTTTCTTTGCTCCTTTGTCCTTCTTGCTGGAGGGAATACAGAAGTGAGGGCTGGAATCTGAGCAATCATCTTGGACTGTTTAGGCCTCATGCTGAGAATGAGGAAAAAACAAGAGAGGAATCTAAAACACCATATCAGCATAAAGGATTACTTTCCTCAAGACCTTTATGTGACAGAAAAAGAAATTTCTACCTAGTTTAATCCACTATAATTTTGTGTTTTCTGTCATGTGCAGCTGAACCAAATTCTAACTTATCCGGGATTCTTCCTTCCATAAAGTTTTCTTCAACCCTCACAGACTACATTGTTCCTGCTTTATACTCCCACAACACCTTTGTTCATATCTCCTGCTAGATTCTGAACCCCTTGAGGCCCAATAGGCACAAATATCCTAGAAACTAGAAACATAAACATATGGTAGTAAGCAGAGCAATAGACACAGCTCTGTATTCTCAGCCTTGGTGACTAATGGAATTCATAGACTGGCTGGCAAGAATGCTTCTCATCTGATTGCCCATAAAAAAAAAAAAAAGCTTAAAAAACACCCTAGACCACCATAATTTAAACATTTGGGGATGGAAACTGGGAACTACCTTTTAAAGTCTCCCCCAGGTGATTCTGGACCCTACCAGGCAAAGGTTGACAAAATGGCACTTGGACATCCTGTAGATGTGTGTCAGGATTTTCCTCCTATCAACAATCCATTTTCCTTTCCTCTTCATGTCCCTTAGGAGCCCATGGTTTAATGCCTTTCCAAGCTCAAGCTTACTGTAAATGCTGAACTCCTTGAGAATGGCTCCCAACACATAGATAAAAGGGTGGAGAGAAAGATTGAACAGGAAGGTTTTATATCAGTTATAAGTATGGAAACAATTTCAGTTTTTTCCAAAGTAATTATCACCATCTGTAACTATCTTGTTTACTTCCTTGTTTATTTTCTCCTCACCAACCCCTGCTGTGAGAAGCTCCAGGAGAATAGAAACCTTGTCTGTCTTTCTTGATTCATGATCCCTGATGCCCAACACTGTGTCTTGCAATGTAGTACATGCTAAGTATTTGTTGAATTAATTAAATAAAAGCTACACTTTGTTGAGCACCTGCTATGTGCCACTGTATCTGGTATTTTATATGATTATCTCACTGAATCCTCATGAGAACCTTGTAAATAGGTGTTACCATCTTTATTTAACCAGTGAAAAATCTGGAGACTTAAAGAAGTGAAGTAACTTATCCAAGGCAACCCAGCAAGTTAGCAAAAGAGTTGACACTTGAACTCAAGTCTCTCTGCCTCCAAACTCAACACTCATCCTGCTTTACCAAGTTTCCCTTGCTTACAAACAATTCTGGAACAAAATCTGCCTCAGCTGGAACTCGCAAATTGATGGAACTCTCTTCCACCAGATGTGGAAGCCTGACTTAGCTTAGGGTGAAAGAAAACATGAAAGGAAGCTGCAAGATTAAAGGGGCCATCAACTCATCCCTAATTTTGTCACCAGCTTCCAGAGCACAGTGGTGGACTTCCACATTTCCCTCTTGGGACTATCACTCCCCACCCATTCTTGTGGAGATCCTTTGAAGCCAAGTGGCTCTCTCTGCTGCAGGCAATCACAGTAGTGCTTTGTATGCCGTGTTGGGTCCCGGACTGGTTGCGCTAGTCAACAGGCCAGTCAGAGCCTTCACATGGATTTTTCTAAGTGGACATGGTGGGACAGCTTTCCTTCCCTCATCAAAAATGATTCTCTAAGAAGTGACTTTGGAGACATCCATGGCCATGTTTCCTCTCTGTGGGGTAAGGCACATCTCTGGTAGGAGCGGGTGACACCAACACAGAAGCAGAGGAAGGAAGACAGAGAGAGAACCCAGAGTCTTTGGTTCCAGTCACCACAGAGCTTTGCTTCATACCTGCCTATACTGGTTCTTGAGCCAGTTAGCTAGTTCAAGCATTTTTTTCCTCAATGGTGGTAGGTTTTTATTTCTTGCATATTAGTCTTGACAATCACAGGGACATATAAAAAGTCTCCTTCATGTGGTACAAGGAGCCAGTCAACTCTTGAAACTCTGAATATTCCTTACAATGTGCTTTTTTTTACCTCTAGTGATACTGGATAGAATAATGTTTAAGAATTTCTGCAAGTTTTGGGATCAGACATAATGAGAAAAGAGTCCTGCTCCATCATTCTAGAACTGTGTGACATAGGGCAAGTAATTTCAGCTCTCTGAACCCGTTTTCTGAACAATAAGAATTATACATATCTCCTGGGATTTTTTTGGAGGCTTAATGATTGCGCACAACGCTGGGGGCATATTATGAGCAGTAGTTGTGTCCTGGTGTTTCCCTCTTCCCTTTCAGCGACAGCACACAGCATCCCCCTCCCCACATTTTATAATGTCTCTGGGACACCTCCAGGTTGCTAGAACAAGGCCAACCCTGAGAACATGATTGGGAGGGAAATTAATTTGTCTTACTCAGGTGTTTACCTGCCCCAGTGTTGGCTTTTTTCCCTCCTTAAGATGTGATGGTATAATTGTTGGGAGAGTACTAGCCACTACTACCTCCTGACACCTGTATAAATCCAACCAGAACAATTTGCTTTCCCATTTGAGTCTCATGAAAAACGCAAGGTGAAGAAACTGAGGCCCAGAGAACAGCCATTGACTTGTCTCACATCAAAGAGTTCCTCCTTGTTGGAAGGAAGGTCTGCCAGGGAGAAGTTCAACTTTGTACAGACGTAGAATCATTAGACGCTAGTTATGAAATATTCAGACATTTTCTTATAATGTCTTAATATAAAGCTGAGGTGTACTTGTTCTAAACTTCTTTGTACAAACAAACTGTACTCTTTGTGTGAATTGGGAAAACACAGAAAAGTCCCAAATTCTTCCGTAAGGACTCTCTCTCTGTAACTTCTTCTGTGAAAATATAGTTATGCATATATTTTTTCTAATTACAAATAGATTTATTGTTATTTTCTGTTTATAAGAGTAACAATGATTATTGGAAAAAACTCAGAGTAGTAAATGCCATAAAAATTGCTTAAACTTAAAAACTGCTGTAATCCAGGCATTCATAATTAATCATAGTTCATTAATCATTTTGGTTCACGTATTTCAGTAGATTCCTTCACACATATACTCACACAGTTACAAAAATGAGATAGAACTTAAGATATAACCCCTTGTAGACTCTTTTCATGTAATATGACATAAACACTTACCTGTGACACAGATTTTCCTCTCCACTATGTTTTCTAAAACTTTTTGTTATGGTAATTTCAAACTATACAAAAATAGCATAAGCATTGTAATAAACCTCCTGTACCTATTACCCACATTCAGCAACTACCAATTATATACCCCCTACGCACTTTATTCAATGGATTTGGTGGTGGGTATTATGAAGGGCACATATTGCATGAAGCACTGGGTGTGATGCATAAACAATGAATTTTGGAACACTGAAGAAAATTTTTAAAAAAGCAAATTGCAAGTATTATTTTGTCCATAAATATTCAGTATATATCTCTAAAAGATTAGGACTCCTTTTTTGACTTCTTCTTTGCCAATTTGAATACTTTTTATTTCTTTTTGTTGTCTGATTGCTGTTGCTAGGACTTCTAGGACTATGTTGAACAATAGTGGCGAGAGTGGACATCCTTGTCCTGGTCCTGATCTCAAAGGGAAGACTGTCAGCTTTTCCCCATTGAGAATGATATTCATTGTGAGTTTTTTCATAGATAGGACTTAAAAAAAAAAAAAGATTTATTTATTTGAGAAAAGGATCACAAGTGGGAGGGACACAGAGAGAGAGAATCCAAAGCAGACTCCATCCTGAGCTCAGAACATGATATGGGGCTCAATCTCAGAACCCTGAGTTCACAACCTGAGCCAAAACCAAGAGTTGGATGCTCAACCAACTGTGCCACCCGGGTGCTCCAAGATTAGAGCTCTTTTAACTAATTGCAATCATTCATTAGTACCATCAAATATCCAGTGTTCAACTTTCCCAATTGTCTCATAAATGACTTTTTAAAAAAAATAATTACATGTTTCAAACAGGATTTAAGCAAGGTCTACTTACTGCATTTGTTTCAGATATTTCCTAAGTCTCTTTTTCTTTATGTATGCCTAATGTTGTTTTGTTTTATTTGTTAAAGAAGAAGCTAGTTTGTTTTATAGAGTGCTTACGTTCTGATTTTTGCTGATTGTATCCTCTTGATGTCATTTAACATGTTCCTTTGTCCCCTAAATTTTCTAACAATTAGTAGTTAGATCTAGAGTTTTGATCAGAATTTTCTTAGGTGGTGTGTTGTATTTATACCAGAAGGAACTAGTCTAGAACACAACTCTTAATGGTTGACTCATATAGATAGACTAAAATGTCTTTAACCAATCACTTACTATTGGAATTTAAATTGTTTCTTACATGTATCGTGATTAAAAGCACTGATACAACAGCCTTTTGGCCAAAAAAAATTCCTTTCTTTAGACTAGATTCCTATAAGTAAATGCAGAACCAGCGCTCAAAATATATCACCTTTGAGAAGGTTCCAAGGAGTTAAACTTTCTAAGAGGCTCTCTTGATAACTCCGAACTAGGCCACGGCATAAAGGCTGGCTGGGTTTAAGGGTAAGTGGAAGTACATCTCACTCTAGTGAGGATGCTCTTACTTTGCTTTACCGTGGCCTAAACCAGTGACTAGTGCAAAGGCTGCCTATCCATCTGGGGTCCATGATGGCCAATGTAGGCACCCTCTACCCTCACCCTAGGCACCCCTTCTTCATGGGGGAGCTGCCCACACATTGGTCTCAGCACCCATGTGGAGTAAAGGGCTGCCAGGCCAGAGGAGACTGTCTGGGATCATTTCCTTGGATCCTTTGTTAGGACTATAATGCCTTGATTCTGGATTTATAACCTCTTGTGAGACTTGTACTTAGCTGAGCTCCTCCCATGTGATACCCTTGTCGTACTCAAAGGCGTCAGTGTACCAGGCTGGCCTGAGTTTCCTTCACAACTTTTGTTGGGAGTCAAGATGTTTGAATCATTCTGAAATCTTTAGTAGCTCTATCTCTATTGTAGTTTGAAGGAGAAGGGAGGCGGAGAAACGCCTCCTAGCTCCATCCTGGAAGTGTTGAACTTTGTCATATAATGGTGCAGACCCATGACAGGTAGGGGTATAGCAGGCCAACTTCTGACTCCCCTTGCCCTGAGAAGGCAATTCAGAGCACTGATGAATCCAGAAGCACTTTGTACTTGCAAAGTGTCTGACTACAAAGGCAAGAAGACCCAGCAGGTGACTTTATGGAGCTAAGTAGAAGCAACTTGAGCAGAGGCCCTGTGCTCCTGATACCCCAGTCTTGGGCAGAATCACATTGGCAACAAGTGGGCAAATGTCAGGGAAGACCAGAAATAGATAAAGATGCTGAATATAAATGAAGTTGATAATAGAGGCCGTGATTCAGAATACTGATTTCTGCTGCCCTGAGGGGAACACTGGAGCCAGCCTTTGTAACAGTCCAGCCTTGTTTAGCTTATCAAATCTGGCTAGGGCAAAAGCCCCAGGATCCACCACTTCATCAGAAACAAGTCTGAACAAGTCAGGCACTGTGTGCTTCAGATACCCAGGCATTTTGACAGTTCAGTTCTGACCACCAGCCAAATGTAAATTGAGAATTCCAAGTCATCCATCATGGGTTAGCCACGTGTGAGGGTAATGCCCCATCTTCTAGAAGCACACAAAAGACCGTTTGAGCAGGAAAGTCCCACCACCTCCTGCTGAAACACATAGCCTACATTCGGATCATCTTTCTGAACAGCATCGTGGTTTGGAAGGCACAGCTGTTGCTGAGATCCCTGAATATAGCCTGCTGTTCTCTGTGGAAGCTAGGGTAGATTAGTGTGGTTAACTTGAGATGCAGTAAAGCCCTCCAGTCTGCCCCTCCTCCAAATAGCCAACCTGCTGGCAGCCAGATGCTGATGTTTGCTCAATTATCCATGTCTGCTTGCAAATGGGAAAAGCTGGGGGGTAGGTGAACTCATCATATGACCTTAGGAACATCAGCAGCCCTCTCAGGAGCTTGGTTCCACTGAATCTGGACAGGAACAGGCTCTACTTCATACAGAAAAGTCCCCTTGGGAATGAGCACTCAGTACTTCTGATCCCGGGAGTGTAGTGATTGACAGAAGTGGCCTTCCTTGACTTGACTCCCAGAGGTGTGGCTTTTAGAGAATTCCATGAAACGTGAGACATGGACCAAGAACAGATCTAGAGTCAGGTTTATGCCTCTAACAGCTGCGGCTTTCAAATTCTTTCAGATTGAAGAAGTTGAAACAACAGCTGCACGTTTAGTCTTTGTTCTGGGCATGGGAGGTGATGGAGGCAAATATGATGGAGACACAAAGGCCATGACTATTTTCTTCTTCAGTAAACCCCAATTATGTCTTGGGTCCCATAAAATAAGATGGAAAATGACCACATGGAGTTAGGTTCCCCCAACCCCTGTGACTTTTCAAATTCAGATTAATATTTTTGCTGGAAGATGCCCCAGGCTCATAGTGTTTCAAGAAACCTTAAAGTTATCTAGTCTACATATAGGAACTGCATGGTACTCCTGTATCATTCCACATGCTTACATCCATGACACACATTGTTAGTCACAGCGCTCTAGCCCACTTTCAAACATTCATTCTCATCACAGAGGTGGTCCAGGCAGTCTCTAGAAATGATACAGTGCTTGACACTCAAGGTAAACTCATTTGCCATCCCCAATCTAGTCCAACTCATGCATTTTACACATGGAAAACTGAGGGCCAGAGAGCGGAAAAACCTGCCCAGTCACACAGTGAATTGGTGTTACTTGTGGAAAGCTAAATAAAGGGCGTAGAATTCTTAGAAATGTCAAGCAAAATATAGGGCACTGCTTATTTACCTATTGTGTTGTATTTGTTCTGTTTTCCTAGATTCATTGAGCTGTTTCTCTAAATTTTGAGGGCTTTTTTTCCTAATATAAAAGCAATGTATCTCTATAGAAATACAAATAAACAAAACAAAAAAACCTACTCAAAAGCAGCACCCACACATGAAACTACTGTGTTAAGCCATGGTCTATAGACCTTTCCTACATGTATGTATACATCTACCCACATATCTATATTCTTATATGGGAGTAAATCAATTTTTCTTTTTAGAGCTCCTGGTCACAAGAAATTCTTAATGAAAGCAATGCTTCAGTTCATACCCTTGATTGGACCCATTGTGTACATATTGTTTTGTGACCTGGTTTGAGTAAATGTTCAATTGTAATGTCTAAATATTCATGGAAATTCCGTTGTTAGACACTTAGACTATTACCAGTTTTTTGCTACTCTAATATCCACTCTAAATTTTTGCTCACAAACTTAATTGTTTTCTTTAGGGCAAACATATTTTAAAGGCTCTTGACACACATTGACAAATTGCTCTCCAATAGAGCTGGAAGCAGGAGGCTAGCAGGGTCTCTGAAGTACATTTTTTTAGCAACTTTACCCACACAAGATCTCATTATTTCTGTTGTTCTTTTATTCTCCTGTTGGTATGCTTTGTGTATCAAGAAAGAGTGTAGAATTTCCAAAGGTAAAACCACATTTTTGCAGTTCCTAGCGTAACAGACATGACTGAACACATAATAATGAATTAACATTTACTGAAAATTTACCAAGTGTCATTACTTTACCAAGTAATGAATTAACATTTACTGAAAATTAACATTTACTGAAAATTTACCAATGTGTCAGGCATTAACTCATAGGGTTGACAACAAACCATCTTGTAGGGAAAGTTCAAAAGGGTTGAGTTACTTGCCTGATGCTTCATGGGACCAAGCTTGGTTAAGTCTGACCTGCATACCAACCCCTTTGCCATGCTGCCTCCACATAGTCACTACAAGTAAATATTTGTATGTGGGCTGATGGATTATTTTCCATCTGTCCTTTGGTAGGACAGACCTGAGCAACTCAGAAGGGAGCAGCCATAAAAATAGGCTAAAAACACAATCTTAGTTCTCCTAGTCAGTCCTGACTGGAATAGCCCCAGTGGATTTCAGCAATGTTTAAGCTGGGTTTGAGGGTATGACCTGAGGTAGTATTTTTATTAAGGATTTCTTATGACTGGGAACTCAAAGAAGGAAACTTGAATTATCCCATATAAAAATATAGCTACCCAAGTTTATCAGTGGCATTTCCTTTTTATAGTGTTTGGTGCTAATAATAGCCCCAAACTCCTCAACCCAACTTTCCAGCTTTTTAAAAGAACAGTACTTATAAGAATGAATAATTGTGACTGGAGGGATTTATTCCATCCAGTGTTTCCTGTGGTTTCTCTGGAAAAAGCAAAGGGTTTGGGAGTTGGTGGCTATGTACAGTCTCTGTGCTGCCTCAGGGATCTTGTGAGTGAGAGCCAGAGAGGGGCTCCTAAGGAAGTGAGAGGGGATGTGAAGTAAGAGGAGGAGAGAGGCATGACAATTTTTACAGAGAACTCAGAATAAATCAGATTATCTTCTTGGATTCCAGGAAGCCGAGTAAGAAAACTGGGCCCCTTTCTCCCTGTTGTTGTCCTCTGGACAGTCCTGTTCTTTAAGAGTTTTTTTTTTTTAATATTTTATTTATTTATTTGACAGAGAGAGAGGTCACAACTAGGCAGAGAGGCAGGCAGAGAGAGAGGAGGAAGCAGGCCCCCCACGGAGCAGAAAGCCCGATGTGGGGCTCGATCCCAGGACCCTGAGACCATGACCTGAGCTGAAGGCAGAGGCCTAAACCACTGAGCCACCCAGGTGCCCCAGGACAGTCCTGTTCTTGTCAGGCCAGCACTTGGTGTCTGATAGAACCTGAGAAGGGATTGCCACCTCTTAGAGAGTGAAAGGTCTTGGCAAAGCAGAGAGTGATTTTATAAAGCAAAATGTTCTCTGAAGGTTTCCAGCTGTCGTTTACTTCAACATCTTCCACAACATGTCTGCTGGTAGAGGCCCTCTCCCTGCCACAGCACCTGTGGAACAATTTTCCATGTTTCAAGGTTCTCTCCTTTTGAAAAAATTATTTTTGGAGATATAATTTACATATAATAATATGTACTCATTTTAAGTGCACATACACTAGATAAATTCTGATGAATGTGGGCACCCATACAACCACCGCCATCCCATCACCTCAAAAAAATTCTTATCTGCTCCTTCCAGCCAATCCCAACCCCCCACCCCCCACTCTAGGCCACCACTGATCTACTTTCTATCACTGCAACTTAGTTTTGCCATTTCCAGAATTTCACATAAATTGGACCATAAATTATGTATTATCTTGGTCATGACTTCCTTCACTAGACATAAAATTTTTGAGATTCATCAGTGTTATTGCACATATCAACAGTTCTTTTGCATTGCTGAGTAATATACTATTGCATGGATATATCACAATCTGTCTAGCCATTCGAGTTTGCTTCTTTTGATTATCATGAATGAAGTTGTTATACACATTCACGTAAAAATCTTTTTGTGGATATATGCATTCATTTCTCTTGGGCAAATATCTTGGAGTGGGATTGCTGGGTCATAAAGTAAGTATGTGTTTAACTTAATAAAAACCTGCCAAATAGTTTTCCAAAGTGGAGTAACTTTGGAGGTTGCTTCACACCCTCACCAATATTTGTTTTTGGCTATCCCTTTAAGTTTAGTCACTCTCAGTGGTATCAAATAGCATCTCATAGTGCTTTTAATTTTCATTTCCCTTCTAACTAATCATGTTGAATATCTCTTCATGTGCTTATTAGCTATTCATATGTCACCTTTTTTTGAAGGGTTTGTTAAAATCTTCTGTCTGTTTTTCTTTAATTGAACTACCTTATTGACTTTCCAGAGTTCTTTTCATATTCTGGTTACAAGTCCTTTATCTGATATTTGCATTGCAAATATTTTCTTCCATATTGTGGCTTGCCACTTCAGTTTCTTAGTAGTGTCTTTCAAAGTGCAGTAGTGTTTTATTTGGTGAAGTCTAATTAGTCAGTTTTTTCCTTTTATGGTTTAAACTTTTGTGTCCTGTCCATGAAATCTTTGCTTACCTCAAGGTTGTGAATATTTTCTCCTATGATTTCTTCTAGAAGTTTGTAGTTTTATCTTTTGCTTTTAGTTCTATGGTTTATTTTGAAGTAATATTTGTATATAATGTGAGGTAAAAGCCAAAATTCCTTTTTTTTTTCATACAGATATCCAGTTGTTACATAAATGTGAGTTGACTTCTAGTCCTGTTACTCACTGGACAAAGTGACCTTGGACAAAGACTTAATCTCTCTGAGGCTCCATTTCTTTATCTGTAAAATGGGATAATTGTACCTACTTGCAGGGCACTTTATTTTCCTTCAAATAATATATATAAAAGATTTGTAATTGTGCTTGGCACAGTAGATCATAACTGTGAACGGTTATTATTCCTGGTCTGAATACTAACATCCATTATATTTACAAAGCTATTTTCCATTCATAAGGCCCCCTTTTCCTCCATATCAGTCTTTAAGATCCTAAGAAAACTGCTAGAGAGTCATCTTTACACTTCATCTGTACTCAGTAGAAGTTGTAGGTAGAACTGTGGCTTCCTGAAGTGCAGAGGTTGTGTTTATTCTTCTTTGCATTCTCTCCACTGCCTAGATTGTGCTGGCTACACACGCTAGATACTGTGATTTCAATTAGTGGGACAAAAATTTATCTAAGCTCTTCTTGAAGTCAGTCATGTTTCTAGTCTTTTCTATCATCTCTCTTTCCCTCCATAGAGATCTCATGGGTTCTAAAGACCTTTGATAATCAACCCATGACTTCCACATCCCACCTTCTGTTTGGCTTGCTCCAGCCCTCCTGTTCCCAACACCCTCACACTAAAACATTTAAAACGACACTCATTGGTGGTATCCTAATCAACGCGCTTTGGTTGCAAAAACAGAAACTCACTCAAGTTAGTTCAAGTAGAGGGCAGTGTTAACTGAAGGGCTACAGGGGGATAATCACATAAGTGAAGGGTAAGAGAAACTAGGGAGCTTGGAGAACAGCTTGCTTGACTTGAGTGACAAGGACAGTCCTCTCTTTTATTCTATATAAAAGCGTTTGAAATGAAGTCTGGCTCTGTTTGAATAGGTGAACATGGTGTGAGAAGTCTTTTCCAGTAGATGAAACAGCTTGTGTAAAGACCGGAAGATAGAAATGGCTATTCTCAAATACTGCTTGGCACTATGTTTATTTGGAAATCCAACTCACCTTCCCAACTGAATTCTGAATATGAACTTAATATTCTATTTCTTAACATTACTTTAAAACAAAATGATAATAATAATAAGAAGATTTACCATCATCACCACCATCACCATGACCGTCATCACCAGCATGAGAACTATGTTTAACAATTACATGATAGCTACAGTACTAAATGCTTTTCTATCCTTTTTTTTCCTAATCCTCAAAGGCCTTTGAAATTTTATAGCTGAGGAATTTGAGGCTCAGGGAAGGTGTTCTTTAACTTGACCAAAGTGATTACTTAGAAGACACAGACAGGAGAAAGACAAACCCAACAAAGATCTGCTGGTTCCTAAAGTCCCTTAATCTTGAAGCTCAAGGCCTCTTTAAGAACATGGCTTCAACTCTTGACTTGCTTGTTGAATGAAAAAGGCTCCCTGTGATTGGTATTGGAAATCCTCCTCCAACCCCTTCCCAGTCATCTGTAACTATTAAGCTGTTAGTGCAGTACTGAACTAAAGATCTTTAATGATGACTTTGTCTATCATGAAGGTTTCTAGCTCTTTAAAAGACAGAAAATCATTAGTTCTTCTGACAAGCCCTTCTTCAAATGGGATCTTAATCCTCAAACCTGCAGGAATATTGACACTGGGAGGAAGTCATTGCTCAGCCCCAGTTAGCACTGCTAATCTTTGGGCAAACTGCTTCTTTTAAAGTCATTTCCTTGACTTGGCTTTCTGTGTAAAGAACTTGGTTACAGAGAATGCATGGGAAGGGCTTTGCCACTGATACTGATCAATAACCTTCAAGAGGCAGGGAGGAAATGACAGGCTTAAGTGGCCCCTGGCGACCCTCTTGAGCCAAATGCACTTTCAAGATATGTACAACAATTGCTTTTTAAACCCAGGTCCATATTCAGAGAAAAAGATTAACTTGTGCATTTGTTGCAATCTCTGAGATGGAATCTTTGGGCCAGCAAAGGAAACTCTCTCATCTCCATTCTCTGACTCATGGTCCCCATATACCACTAAAATTACTCAGTCTGTAAAAGAAGAAGCAGGGCTATGGACAAGGACTGTGGCTCAGGAAGTAGTATGAACCACTCCAATGTGGTACATGGGGCACCACCCCTTGTTGGCATTAAATTCCAACTCTGCCCTGCCCTCAGCATCCCTTCCCACCGTCTGCTCTGGTGATTTGTCTACCACACAGTCTCATAAACATAGCTCTGAGTTGGTTGCTAAGACCAATTTTTGGCATCTATGTAACTCTTTGTAGTTAGCAAGGCATTTTGAATCATTTATCAATCTACCATGCATTCATTCAGTGAAAACGTACTCGGTAATAATAGTAATATTATGGGCCTACCATGGGACAAACATTGTGCCAGACATAGAAGGTATAGTGACAATCAAAAGAGTCATACAGTCATGATCACTGCCATCATGGAGTAGGTAGTCCAGGGCAGAGTTTTTTGTTTGTTTGTTTAAACGATTCAGTCAAATTCAGTTGAATTGTGATATAAAAGGTATTTCTTACTGAGGATCATGGTCAAAAACATAGAAACACACTGGTTTAGTGGGGGGTATTGTCAAAGATTCCTCTATCCTCCTTACAGTCACTTGGAGGTTCATGGAGTCTCATGCAGGAGACAGAAAATATTATTACTATTCTTACTTGTAATAATATTCATCAGGCATTGTAACTTGCAGGGAAAACAAAGGTTATCAAACACATCTGTCCTAGCCTTCAATCCTTTTGGGGCTCCCCATTACTCTCAGGATGAAGGCTCAACATCTTAGCCTAGAGGATCTTGTTTCTCTCTCTCTCTCTCTCTCCCTTTACCACTGTTCATACTATTTACCTTCATCCTTCTCAAATGCCCTCCTGATCCCAGCTGCCAGGAAATACCTCCTCATCTTTGAACACTCAGGTTAAGTGTCATTTCCTCTGTGCCTTTGCTTCTCGTTTGGTCTTTCACTGTCACATCTCCTTATTTCTTCTGGTTATGGCACCCTTTTTTCATTAGGAAGTCCCCTCCACCCCACCACCACCACACTCAATGAGGTGCTGATGATAGGCAGGGCTCATCAGGTGGTCTCATGATCCAGACCTGGAACAGAGACCATGTTCTGGATATTGCAATTTGTTCAAGGATGGCATACAATCCAAGCAAGGCCAGCCACAGTCTGTGAGTCTTTTGTGTTAGGACAGTTGAAGTTGGGTCCCCAAATGGTCATGAATATACAATGTCTAACTTTATAGCACCCTTATTTGTCTATAGCATATCTCCTACTGTACTGTAAATTCCCTCAAGCAGAGAATGTTCTTTGATTTAAAAAAAAAATGTGTGTATGGCTTTGTGTGTGTATAAAAGTAATATATTCTCTTTGTAGAAAAGTGGTGGATAATTTGCTGTAGAAAAATTTTAAAACACACAAAAACATTGTTAAATGCCTATAATCCTCTCTCTCCCAAAGCATTCTTTAAAAGATTATTTATTTATTTATTTATTTATTTGTTTATTTTAGACAGACAGAAAGAGAGAGAGAAGGGGCAGATGGGGAAGGAGAGGGAGAAAGAATTTGAATCGACTCTGCACCAAGTGCGGAGCTCAATATGGGCCTTGATCCATAACCCTGAGATTATCTGAGAGTCGGATGCCTAACTGATTGAGCCACCCAGGGGACCCTCCCAAACACATTTTAACAGTCTTTTTATAATGCAGATACACACAAAACTCACATTTTGCATAAGTAGAATATAATTGAACATATGACTTTATAACTCCATTTTTTCACTTACGTGATACACTGTGAAAACTCTCCCATCTAATTAGCTGTTTTTCCTCATGATTTTTCTTGGCCATCAATTATTCTTAGTCAGGTAGAAAATGTATCATGGGCAATTCATTAAAAGTCTATTGGAGGGGGAGGAGTCAAGATGGCGGAGGTGTAGCAGGCTAAGATGACATCAGGTAGTAGGAAGTCCGCTAGATAGCTTATCAAACCATTCCAAACACCTACAAATCCAACAGGAAATTGAAGAGAAGAAGACAGCAATTCTAGAAACAGAAAATCGACCACTTTCTGAAAGGTAGGACCTGTGAAGAAGTGAATCCAAAGTGATGGGAAGATAGACTGCAGGGGGAGGGGCTGGCTCCCAGCAAGCGGCAAGCAACAGAGCACAAAATCAGAACTTTTAAAAGTCTGCTGCACTGAGGGACATCACTCCAAGGCTAAGTGGGGCTGGAGCCCTCGCAGGGACAGCATGGTCTTTGGTCCTGCGGGGTCACCAAAGGATCGGGGGGTGTCTGAGTCTGGCAGAGCTTACAGGTATTAGAGCAGGGAAGCTGGCTACAGAGATGGAGCCAAGGAGTGAGCTCTCAGCTCGGGGTTACCTTAAACGTGATCTGTGGCATTGTCAGGTCACTGCTCTTTGAGCAGGGACCCCACAAGTGGCAGATCCAGGGACGCCTCCCTGGAAAAGCAGCAGTGATCTGCTGGGTTTGGAGACTCCAGGCGGGGCTGTGTGCCAGAGACAGAGACACTCGGTCACAGGCTGGGTGAGCTCAGCACGTAGCCGGAGGCCAGGGAGATGGAAGTGATTGAGCGCTTTTCTCTGAGGGTGCACTGAGGAGTGGGACCCTGAGCTCTCGGCTCCTCTGGGCCAGAGATTGGGAGGCTGCAATTTTCATTACCATCCTCCAGAGCTCTATGGAAAGCATTCAGGGAACAAAAGCTCCCGAGATTGAACCCGAGCGGATTACTTAGCTCGGGCCCTGGCAAGGGTGGTGCAATTCTGTCTCTGCAAAGACACTTGAGAATCACTACAACAGGCCCGTCCCCCAGAAGATCAGCAAGAAATACCGCCCAGACCAAACTCACTTACCAAGGAGAACAGCAGAATTCCAGAGAAATTCCAGAGAAAGCAAAGCATGGAATTCATGGCTTTCTCTTCATGATTCTTTAGTTTGGCAAAGTTAACTAATTTTTTTTAAATTTTATTTTTTTCTTATTCTAATTTTCTTAACTTTTACTCTTTCCTCTTTTAACATTTTTTAACTAGTTTATCTTAACAATACCTTTCATAAAAATTTTTTTGAACCTTCATTATTATAGTCATATTTTATCCCTCATTGTATCTAACTTTATTTTTTGTATACACATAGGGTCTTTTCTTCTAAAAAGTTTTGGGATACAACTTCTTCTAATAGATCAAACTATACCCTAAATCTAGCACAGGGCTTTTTTCTAGTCTCCAGCCTGAGCAAATTCTCTTCACTTTCTTTTTCTTTCTTTTCCCAACTTATCAACTCCTTTTTTAGATTTTTAAAAAAATTTTCATCTTTACAGTCATATTTCATACCTTCATCATGTTTACACTTATTTTTGTGTGTGTGTGTATATATATATATATATATTTTTCTTTCTTTAAAATTTTGGAAGGTAGTTTCTTCTAGAGACCAAAGTACTCCCAAAATTAAGTGGGTGGCTCTGTTCTATTCACCAGGCTAATATCTATATTTTCTTTCTTTCTTTTTTTTTTTATTAAAAAAATTTTTTTGAACTTCTTTTTACCCCCTTTCTTCCATCCACAATTTGGGGTCTCTTCTGATTTGGTTAACTCACATTTTTCTGGGGGCTTTTCCACACCTTTAGTATCTTATTCTCTCCTTCATATATTCTTATCTGGATAGAATGACAAGGCATTAAAACTCACCACACACACAAAAACAGAATTAGAAGCAGTACCAAAGCCAAGGGACCTAATCAATATGGACATTGGTAATATGTCAGATTTAGAGTTCAGAATGACGACTTTCAAGGTGCTAGCTGGGCTCGCAAAAGGCATGGAAGATATTAGAGAACCTCTGTCTGGAGAAATAAAAGCCCTTTCTGGAGAAGTAAAAGAACTAAAATCTAACCAAGTTGAAATAAAAAAAGCTATTGATGAGATGCAATAAAAAATGGAGGCCCTTACTACTAGAATAAATGAGGCAGAAGAGAGAATTAGTGATATAGAAGAACAAATGACAGAGAATAAAGAAGTTGAGCAAAAGAGAGACAAACAAATACTGGACCACGAGGGGAGAATACGAGATATAAGTGATACCATAAGTATCATTAGAAATAAAATTAGAATAATTGGGATTCTAGAAGAAGAAGAAAGAGAGAGGGGAGCAGAAGGTATATTGGAGAGAATTATTGTAGAGAATTTCCCTAATATGGCAAAGGGAATAAGCATCAAAATCCAGGAGGTGCAGAGAACCCCCCTCAAAATCAAGAAGAATAGGTCCACACCCCGTCCTCTAATAGTAAAACTTACAAGTCTTAGTGACAAAGAGAAAATCCTGAAAGCAGCCCGGGATATGAAGTCTGTAACATACAATGGTAAAAATATTAGATTGGCAGCAGACTTATCCACAGAGACCTGGCAGGCCAGAAAGAACTGGTATGATATATTCAGAGGACTAAATGAGAAAAACATGCAGCCAAGAATACTATATCCAGCTAGGCTATCACTGAAAAATAGAAGGAGAGATAAAAAGCTTCCAGGACAAAAACAAAACAAAACAAAACAAAACAACAACAACAACAAAAAAAAACCTAAAAGAATTTGTAAACACCAAACCAGCTCTACAGGAAATATTGAAAGGTGTCCTCTAAGCAAAGAGAAAGCATAAAATTAGTAGACCAGAAAGGAACAGAGACAATATAGAGTAATAGTCACCTTACAGGCAATACAATAGCACTAAATTCATATCTCTCAGTAGCTACCTGAAATGTAAATGGGCTCAATGAGACACAAGGTATCAGAATGGATTAAAAAAACAAAACCCATCAATATGTTGTCTATAAGAAACTCATTTTAGACCCAAAGACACCTCCAGATTTAAAGTGAGGGGGTGGAAAACAATTTACCATGCTAATGGGCATCAGAAGAAAGCTAGGGTAGCAATCCTTATATCAGATCAATTAGATTTTAAGCCAAAGACTATAATAAGAGATGAGGAAGGACACTATATCAGACTCAAAGGGTCTGTCCAACAAGAAGATCTAACAATTTTAAATATCTATGCCCCTAAATGGGAGCAACCAACTATATAAACCAATTAATAACAAACTCAAAGAAACACATTGACAATAATACAATAATAGCAGGACTTTAACACCCCTCCCCTCACTGAAATGGACAGATCATCCAAGCGAAAATCAACAAGGAAATAAAGGCCTTAAATGACAAACTGGACCAGATGGACATCACAGATGAATTCAGAACATTCCATTCCAAAGCAACAGAATACACATTCTTTAGTGCACAACAAACATTCTCCAGAATAGATCACATCCTGGGTCACAAAGCAGGTCTCAACCGGTACCAAAAGATTGCGATTATTCCCTGCATATTTTCAGATCACAATGCTCTGAAGCAAGAACTCAATCACAAGAGGAAAGTTGGAAAGAACCCAAATACATGGAGGCTAAAGAGCATCCTACTAAAGAATGAAAGGGTCAACCAGGAAATTAAAGAAGAAATGAAAAAATTAATGGAAACAAATAAAAATGAAAACACAAAAGTTCAAAATCTTTGGGACACAGCAAAGGCAGTCCTGAGAGGAAAATATATAGTGATATAAGCCTTTCTCAAGAAACAAGAAAGGTCTCAAATACACAACCTAATCCTACACCTAAACAAGCTGGAGAAAGAACAACAAAGAAACCTTAAACCCAACAGAAGAAGAGAAATAATAAAGATCAGAGCAGAAATCAATGAAATAGAAACCAAAAAAACAGTAGAACAAATCAATGAAACAAGGAGCTGATTCATTGAAAGAATTAATAAGATTGATAAAGCCCTGGTCAGACTTATCAAAAAGAAAAGAGAAAGGACCCAAATAAATAAAATCATGAATGAAAGTGGAGAGATCGCAATCAACACCAAAGAAATACAAACAATTACAAGAACATATTATGAGCAACTACACACCACCAAATTTGACAATCTGGAAGAAATTGATGCATTCCTAGAGACATATTAACTACTGCAACTGAACCAGGAAGAAATAGAAAACCTGAACAGACCCATAGCCAGTAAAGAGATTTTAGCAGTCATCAAAAATCTCCCAACAAACAGGAGCCCAGAGCCAGCCAGCTTCCCAGGGGAATTCTACCAAACATTTAAAGAAGAATTAAGACTTATTCTCCTGAAACTGCTCCAAAAAGTAGAAATGGAAGGAAAACTTCCAAACTCATTTTATGAGGCCAACATTACCTTGATCTCAAAACCAGACAAAGATACCATCAAAAAAGAGAATTACAGACCAATATCCTTGATGAACACACATGTGAAAATTCTCACCAAATACTAGCCAATAGGGTCCAACAGTACATTAAAAGGATTATTCACCACAACCAAGTGGGATTTATTCCAGGGCTGCAAGTTTGGTTCAACATCCACAAATCAATCAATGTGATACAATACACTAATAAAAGAAAGAACAAGAAACATATGATACTCTCAAGAGATGCTAAAAAAGCATTTGACAAAGTACAGCATCCTTTCTTGATCAAAACTCTTCAAAATGTAGGGATAGAGGGTACATACCTCAATATCATCAAAGCCATCTATGAATAACCCATAGCAAATATCATTCTCAATGGAGAAAAACTGAGAGCTTTTTTGCTAAGATCAGGAACATGGCAGAGATGTCCATTATCACCACTGCTATTCAACATAGTACTAGAAGTCCTAGCCTCAGTAATCAGACAACAAAAAGAGAGTAAAGGCATCCAAATTGGCAAAGAAGAAGTCAAACTATCACTCTTTGCAGATGATATGGTACTATATGTAGAAAACCCGAAAGACTCCACTCCAAACCTGCTAGAACTTGTACAGGAATTCAGCAAAGTGTCAGGATATAAAATCAATGCACAGAAGTCAGTTGCATTTCTATATACCGCCAACAAGACAGAAGAAAGAGAAATTAAGGAGTCAATCCCATTTACAACTGCACCCAAAACCATAAGATACCTAGGAATAAACCTAACCAAAGAGGCCAAGAATCTATACTCAGAAAACTATAAAGTACTCATGAAAGAAATTGAGGAAGACACAAAGAAATGGAAAAATGTTCCATGCTCATGGATTGGAAGAACAAATATTGTGAAAATGTTGATGCTACCTAGAGCAATCTACACGTTTAATGCAATCCCTATCAAAATACCATCCATTTTTTTCAAAGAAGTGGAACAAATAATCCTAAAATTTATATGGAACCAGAAAAGACCTCAAATAGCCAGAGGAATGTTGAAAAAGAAGGCCAAAGTTGGTGGCATCACAATTCCAGACTTCAAGCTCTATTACAAAGCTGTCATCATCAAGAGAGTATGGTACTGGCACATAAACAGACACATAGATCAGTGGAACAGAATAGAGAGCCCAGAAATAGACCCTCAACTCTATGGTCAACTAATCTTTGACAAAGCAGGAAAGAATGCCCAATGGAAAAAAGACAGTCTCTTCAATAAATGGTATTGGGAAAATTGGACAGCAACATGCAGAAAAATGAAACTGGACCATTTCCTTATACCACACACAAAAATAGACCCAAAATAGATGAAGGACCTCAATGTGAGAAAGGAATCCATCAAAATCCTTGAGGAGAACACAGGCAGCAACCTCTTCCACCTCAGCCGCAGCAACTTCTTCCTAGGAACATTGCCAAAGGCAAGGGAAGCAAGGGCAAAAATGAAGTATTGGGACTTCCTCAAGATCAAAAGCTTTTGCACAGCAAAGGAAACAGTTAACAAAACCAAAAGACAACTGACAGAATGGGAGAAGGTATTTGCCAACGGCATATCAGATAAAGGGCCAGTATCCAAAATTTATCAAGAACTTATCAAAGTCAACACCCAAAGAATAAATAATCCAATCAAGAAATGGGCAGAGGACAAGAACAGACATTTCTGCAAAGAAGACATCCAGATGGCCAACAGACACATGAAAAAGTGCTCCACATCACTCTGCATCAGGGAAATACAAATCAAAACCACAATGAGATACCACCTCACACCAGTCAGAATGGCTAAAATTAACAAGTCAGGGAATGACAGATGTTGGCCATGTTGCAGGGAAAGGGGAACCCTCCTACAATGTTGGTGGGAATGCAAGCTGGTGCGACAACTCTGGAGAACAGCATGGAGGTTCCTCAAAATGTTGAAAATAGAACTACCCTATGACCCAGCAATTGAACTACTGGGTATTTACCCTAAAGATACAAACGTAGTGATTCGAAGGGGTACGTGCACCCAAATGTTTATAGCAGCAATGTCTACAATAGCTAAACTATGGAAAGAACCTAGACGTCCATCAACAGATGAGTGGATAAAGAAGAGGTGGTATATATATATACAATGGAATACTATGCAGCCCTCAAAAGAAATGAAATTTTGCCATTTGCGATGATGTGGATGGAACTAGAAGGTATTATGCTTAGCGAAATAAGTCAATTAGAGAAAGACAATTATCATATGATCTCCCTGATATGAGGAATTTGAGAGGCAAGGTGGGGATTGTGGGGGGTAGGGAAGGAAAAAGTGAAACAAGATGGGATCAGGAGGGAGACAAACCGTAAGAGACTCTTAATCTCACAAAACAAAGTTTTGTGTTGAGAGGGTGTTTGGGGGTAGGAAAGGAATAAATGAAACAAGATGGGATTGGGAGGGAGACAAACCATAAGAGACTCTTAATCTCACAAAACAAACTGAGGGTTGCTGGGGGGAGGGGGGTATGGAGAGTGTGGTTGGGTTATGGACATTGGGGAAGGCATGCGCTATGGTGAGTGCTCTGAAGTGTAAACCTGGTGATTCACAGACCTGTACCCCTGGGGTTAATAATACATTATCTGTTAATTAAAAAAAAAAAACCTCTATTGGAAATTTAGTAGTTTTTACTTCTCATTATTATAAAAAACACAGTGTCTGATTTCTGCCAAAGATGACACTGCAAAGAATGGTCTTTTCATTGAATGATGCTGATCAATGGGATACCCATATGGCAGGTGTATTGTTATCTACTGATGTGTCACAATATGACCACAAACTTGTACTTTAATGCAATGTAACATGTTATTTCAAAGTTTCTGTGGACAAGAATTTAGAATGGCTTAACCAGGCCCTCTGCTTCAGGGTCTCACAAAGCTGCAATCAAGGTGTTGGCTATGGTCAACCTATTGTTGGAGGTTCAACTGGGGAAGGATCTGCAATCAAATTCATGTGGTTATTGGGAGAATCCAGTTCTTTGCAGGCTTTCAAAATGAGAGCCTCAGTTTGTTTGTTTGTTCGTTTGTTTTTAAGATTTATTTATTTATTTTAGACAAAGAGAGAGTAGGGTGAGGGGAGGGGCAGAGGGAGAGAGAATCTCAAGCAGACTCCCCACTGAGCATAGGGACTGAAGCAGGGCTCTATCCCACAACCCTGAGATCGGACCTGAGCCAATATCAAGAGTTGGATCCTTAACCAACTAAACCACTGAGGTTCCCCAAGAGCCTCAGTTTTCTGCTGACTCTTGGCTGGAGCTTGCTGCATGCCTCTTTCCATGGAATAGCTCAGAGAGAGACTCCTTCCTAATTGGGTGCTACAATTTTTTTTTTAATATTTTATTTATTTGACAGAGAGAAATCACAAGTAGGCAAAGAGCCAGGCAGAGAGAGAGAAGGAAGCAGGCTCCCTGCGGAGCAGAGAGCCCGATGAGGGGCTCGATCCCAGGATCCTGGGATCATGACCTGAGCCGAAGGCAGAGGCTTTAACCCACTGAGCCACCCAGGCACCCTGGGCGCTACAATTTTAAGTAACATAATCACATACATCCTATCACCTTTGCTATATTTTATGAGTAAGAAACAACTCACAGATCCCACCTACACTCATGAGGAAGGGATTACATTAGAACATAAGCACCAGTTTGGGAATCATAGCGGCTGCCCTAGACTCTGCCTCAGTGAGTTTCCCAAACTTGCTTGATACATGGCACCTGTAATGTCTCAGTAACTTTTTTCATGGCACCTCTAGCCCAGAAAAAATACCTAACATTTTTTTTATTAAGTAGTTAGATCCAAACAATTTAGTAAATATTTATATCCTAACAATTTCATAATCATTTGAAAAACCAGTACATATGATTTGAAAGAAAAATAATATTTTATATAACTTTTAAGCAATCACAATATTCGCTAATGGATTTACACTCCTGTTGGGCACTGTAGGGCTTCTTGGGCCTTGAATCATATTGAACATCATTTCATACCTCCTGATTTCAAGGGGTATTTACTTTTACCACAGCAACTTCAAAAAACCCAGCTTTGCAAGAATATGGTATCATTGAAGAGAATGTAGTATGATTCAATGTTAAACTGTGAACTACTCCAAGTTAATAGTTTGTGTGGTATCCAACAGGTGTCACTGTGCTTCTCTCAAAAATGTGAAATATCTTCCAGCACCCTGTGAATTCACTATGGCTTTCCAATGGTGACTTGGTACATAGTTTGGGAACCATGGCCATATGGAAAAATTTCCTAGACCTTTACTTCATACTGTAAACAGAATCAATTTCTGATAGATTGCTTATGTAAAGGTAAAATGAAAACAGTAAAGCTTTTAGAGGAAGAACATTTTCCCGACCCTAGGCTAGTGCATGATCTCTTGAATAGGATTCAAAAGTGTACTAAAAATAAAAAATTGATAAATTCGACAATATTAAGAATTTTTTTTCAATCAAATGTGAGTAAGAGGCACCTTAAAAAGGGAAATAGATTTGAGCAGACTTTTCAGAAAAGAGGATATCTAATGACCAATAATTCTAGGAAGTTTTCAACTTCATTAATCATCAGGAAATGAAAATTGAAACCACACCTCGATACTGACACACCCACCAGATGGCTAAAACTTTTTTAAAGTTTCATCAGGGATGTGAAGAAACCAGAAGTCTCTTACAAAGTTCGTGGGGGGGGGCGAACAGGTGCAATCATTTTGTTCAGCTACACAGCACTATCTACGAAAGTGGATCATATGTGATTACCCAGCATTGTCACTCCCAGGTACACACGCCAAAGAAATGCAGCTATATCTTAACCACAATACCTGGACAACAGCACTGTTTACAACAGTCTTGTAGTCTGGAAACTACCCAAATGTCTCAAAAATAGCAGAATATGTAAGTAACGTGTGGTATATTCCACTAATGGACTACTATACAGAACAAGCAACATATAACTACAAAAACAGTATAGTGGAATCTCACAAACATAGTGGTAAGTAAAAGAAGCCAGGGCATCCCAACCTTCTTCCTTCTCCCCCCACTCTGTGCAATGTAAACCACATACTGTGTGATTCCATTTACATAAAGTACCAAAAGAGTAAAATTAATCTTTACTGTTAGAAGTCAAGCTAATAGTTCCCCTTGGTGGGAAGGGCATCTGTGAGTAGAAAGGGGCAAAGAGGGCTTCTGGAGGGCCGGACATGTCTTCTTTCTTGCTCTGGGACCAATCATGGCTGTGTTTCGGTTGTGAAACAGGTGAGCGGTATACTTTATTACATGTTTACTCAATACACACATGTATGTTGTACATCAATACAAAGCTGAAGAAATGCTGCAATGAACATCTTTATGCTGTATTTTTGCAGATATACCTGTTTTTTTTCTCTTTTGACTAAATTCCTAGAAGTGGGATGGCTAAATCAAATGGTTTGAACATTTTTACAATTTACAATATATTTCGCTAACTTGTGAGGGACTGCTTTTATTTATCTCTGTCTCCCTGTGCTTAGCATCATGCCACTGACTAATTGACATTTGAATGGGTCAACAGATGAATCAATGAGGGCCTTCTTTCAATTCCTTGAATGAATTAGGTTTTTTCAAGCCTAAGAGCAGGTCCTGTTTCTCTGCCCAGAAATCTCATTGCCCTGTTCTTCATACTGCTAACTCTCAGCTTTAAAAATACTCAACTGAGAGCCCTCCCCACCCATGCTGTCTAAAGTACTCCTCCTCTTATTCTCTGTCTTAGCTTCTCTTGTTTACAAATCCCAATGCAAAATTATTATATTTGATTTATTTGTGTAGTTGCTTGCTTGTTACCATCCTCCCACTGGACTCTAAGTATCACTGAAGATAGGAATGATGTATGTCTTGCCCACTATTTTAACCCCAGCACACACCTAGCACACTGCTTAGGAAGGAGAGAGTCTTTATGTTAATGAGACATTTTCAACCACAAGGGTGGCTCAGATGGACTCAGATAGACTTAAACAAACAAAAAAAATTTTGGCTCATGTAATTGAGAAATTCAAGGGGTAGGTTTCCTTCAGACGTGACTGGATCCACAAGTTCAAATAATATTATTAGGCTCTTGTCTCTTTCTATTTCTTGCCACTATTTGACTTCATTTAAGACAGGTTGTTTTCTGACACAGGAGCAAAAGAACTACCCACACAGTCCCAAGCTTACACTGCTAACCAGCTCAGGAGAAAAGGAAGCAACTTTTTGATAGGGGTGTCAAGAATCTTGGGGAGGATGTTCATTGTGCCAGCTCAGGGCCATATACCCATTACTGAGCCAAGCACAGCGGGTATGGGGGTGGAGTTCTACGCCCAGGCCTTGGTTCCTTAACTGCCTCCGAGTGGGTGGTTGGGTGGGAGAGGAGGCTCTACCCCATCCAAACCACAAGCACAGATGTGCACAAGACAAGAAGTGCAAGACCACCTGGGGCTAATTACTTGCCTAACTCCCAGTCCTACTTACCACTTGATGAGCTGCAGGGACTCAGCTCTCTCACTGGGCATATGCAGCCATTAACCTAAACCAGGCAGCTGAGACCTACAAGTAATTGAACTATTTTCCAGCTATGTGAGGCCAGCTAAAATTAAGTGCTTCCCTGAACCTTGATTGCCGTTTTTATTCAGGCAGTATATTGGCATTCCCTGAATGCCTTCACCCTTTGCAATTTATCTGGGATTTAGGTGGAGGTCTGCCCTTTGTAACAAATATAGGTGTGGAGTTCATGTATAACATTTTCCTCCTTCCCAATCCTTATCCTAAACTAGTCTGTTTATACAGTTTTCTTGATCTGTTTAAATCTCATGCTCCCACCCTTCTGTTTAATCCACCTCCTTCACCTGCTTCAATCAGATCAACCTAAAGATGACTGAGCTAAGTGACAAATAGGAATTTTCTCATTGGTATGCAGAAGTACATCAGATACATAAACTCACTGGCAGCCTTAGTATTCATTGCCTTGCAGACTCATCACTTTAGACTTCCAATTTGGCTCCTTTTTCAGGTTTTGTCCATGACCTTGAGGAAGTCAATTCCCTCTTTCTGGACCTTGGTAACTCTAGCTATAAAATGAAATAATTACCTTATCTGCTGAATAAGATGGTTTCTAAAGTGTCCCCTCAGATATTAGATCCCAGAATTATTTTTCTCCCCTCCTTAGCAATCTGGTGATGAGAAGGTTATCATTAAGTGTGAGGTGGCTGTGGGACAAGCCACTTAATTTGTGGATTCCCATACAAAATGTCCAAAATTATTAAGAATTTCAAGATAGCAACAGCAAAGCGTTAAGCCAAGTATGGGGCCCTTCTGAGAGTGGAGTCTTGTGCATCTGCCTGGGTTCCACTTCTGTGAAGCCAGCCATGGATGTCTGAATTAATTTGATAGGACTAACCAGCTCTGCTGATGGCCCTCCTCAAAATTCTGCATTATATATCTCCGCCATCTTTTGGAGGGGTAGCAAAATCAAATATCTATAAATTAATGAGTGATGTGGGCTGGGGTTGGTGGTGACTGTGACAAAATGGAGAACAAATGTTCTCCCTGAAAGGAGTAGCTAATATTATCTGCCAGTTTTCACCATGGGAGAATTTAGGCTTATTATTATCCAACCTTTTAATGTTTCAAAAGAAACCAGGATCAGGATTAAAAACAAAACAAAACAAAAACAACTCCTGAGGTTTTTTTTTTTTTTTAATGTTGGTAACTGTTGACAAAAATTATCTAAAATTTGTCAATGAGGCAAAAGGATAATTGTAATTTCTTTTAATGGCACCCAAGAACAGTGGTTCTCAAAATATGCATTCTAATCAACAATATCAGCATTACCTGAGAACAAAGAATTAGTATATATATGCTTATATATAAGTGATATGAAAAGCAATGATACAAGAGACAGAAGGGAAGAATTGAGGTTATTTTGTTATTATAAGGTATTCACACTACCCCTGATGTGGTATAGTGTTATTTGAAAGTGGACTTGGATTAGTTCTAAATACATATTACAAACTCTAGAACAACCACTAAAACAATTTTTTTAAGTATTGAAATACAATCAATACACTAAGAAAGAAAATGGAGTCATATAGGATGTTCAAAAACCCACAAAAAGGTGAAAAAGAGTGGAAGACAAAAATAAGAACAAAGAACAAGGACAACAAATAGAAAACATAACAAATATGACAGATATTAATCCAACTATATCAATAAGCTCTTGGAATATCAATAGTCTAAGTGAACCAATTTAAAAAAGAGAGATTAAAAAGAGAGAGACTGTCAGAGTAAATAAAAAGACCCAATTATATAGTATATACAAGAAACCCACTTTAAATATAAAGACATGTATACATTAAAAGTTAATGGATACAGAAAAATATACCATGCCAATACTATTCAAATAAAAATAAGAGCATCTATATTAAGTTCAGAGAGAGCAGATATCAAAACAAGGAAAATTATTAGGGATAAAACAGAGCATTACATAATGATAAAGGGGTCAATATCCAAGAAGACACAACAATCCTTAATGTGTTTGTGCCTAACAATAGAGAATCAAAGTATGTGAGGCAAAAAGCAATAGAATTTCAAGGAGAAATAGATGAACCACTATCATAGTTGGAGACTTCAATACCCCTCTATCACAAATGGACAAGGTTAGCAGGCAGAAAATCAGTAGGGACATAGTTGGACTCAACAACACCATCAATCAACTAGATATAATGGACACCTATAGACTAGCTTATCCAACAACAGCAGAATACATATTTTCCTCAAGATCATATAGAACATTCTTCACCATAGACCACATTCAGAGCCATAAAACACATCTTAACAAATTAAAAAGAATAGAAATCATACTATGTCAATGCTCAGACCACAGTGAAATTAAACTAGAAGGCAATAACAAAAGGATAAATGGAAAATTTCAAAGTACATGAAGATTAAATAGTACACTTCTAAGTAACACATGGGTCAAAGAAGAAATCTCAAGAAGAATTTAAAACTATTTTGGGTTAAATGAAAATGAAAAACAGCTCATCAAATTTGTGAGATACAGTGAACATAGTGATTAAAAGATAATTTATAGAATGTGTATATTAGAAGGATGAAAAATCAAAAATTAATACCTTAAGCTTCCATCTTATGAAACTAGAAGGGTAAATTAAATTCAAAGTAAGCTGAAGAAAATAAATAACAGAAATTAGAGCAGAAATCAGTGAAACTGAAAACAACAAATCAATATAGAAAGTCAATTAAACCAAAAGCTGGTTCTTTGAAAAGATCAATAAATTGATAAGCCTCCTAGGTTAACTATGAAAAGAAGACAGAAGACACAGATTACCAATATCAGAAATGAAAGAGGGGACATCAGTACAGAGCCCATGGATATTAAAAAGATAGTAAAGGAATACTATGAACAACTCTATACTCATGCATTGGAGAACCTAGATGAAATGGACTAGTTCCTTGAAAGACCCAATTTGCCAACGCTGACACAAGAACAAATAAACACAGTGAATAGGCCTATATCCATTAAAGAAATTGAATCAATAATTAATAACCTTCCAAAACAGAAAGCACCAGACTCATGGATTCACCAGTAAATTCTACTAAACACAATAAAGATGAATTATACCAGTTTTCTACAATCTGTTTCAGAGAACAGAAGCAGAAGGAACACTTCCTAACCCATTATATGAGACCAGCATTACCCTTATACCAAATCAGGTAAAGACATTACAAGAAAAGAAAACTACAGATCAAAATCTCTCATGAACATTGATGCAAAAATTCTCAATAAAACATTAGCAGATTAAATCCAATAATGTACAAAAAGAATTGTATACAGTGCTCAAGTGGGGGTTGTCTCAAGTATGCAAGACTGGCTCAATACTCAAAAATCCATTAATATAATCTGTCACATCAACAGGCTAAAAAAGAAAAATCACATGATCATATCAATAGATACAGTAAAAGCATTTGACAAAATCCAAAACCCATTAAAAACTCTCAGTAAACTAGAGGTAGAAGAGAATTTCCTTAACTTGATAAAAGCTATTGATAAAAAACCTACAGCTAACATCGTACTTAATGGTGAGAAATGGAACATTTTCCAATAAGATGAGGTAAAGGCAAAGATGCACCTCACCTCTCCTTTGCAACATCATACTGGAAGGTCTAGCTAATGTAATAGGAAAAGAAAATAAAAGATTTACAAACTGGGAAGGAAAAAATAGTTATTTTCAATTGCAGATAATATAACTATCTATGTAAGAAATCTGAAAGATTGACCAAAAAAAGCTCCTGGAACTAATAGTTAATGTTTGCAAGGTTGCAAGACATACAAGGTTAATACACAAAAGTCAATCACTTTCCTATATACCAGCAATGAACAAGTGGAATTTGAAATTAAAAATGCAACATCATTTATATTGGCACCCCCTAAAGTGAAATGCTTAGGCAAAAATTTAACAAAATATGTACAAGATCTACATAAGGAAAACTATAAACTTTGATGAATGCAATCAAAGAACTACATAAATGGAGAGATATTCCATGTTCATGGATAGAAAATTCATTATTGTCAAGATATCAGTTCTTCCTAACTTAATCTACAGATTCAGTGCAATCCTTATCAAAATCTTGGCATGTTATGGATATTCACAAAGTCATTCTAAAGTTTACATAAAGAGTCAAAATACGTAGCATAGCCAATACACTATTGAAGGAGAACAAAGTTGGATATTACTCAACTTCAAGACTTACTATAAAGCTACACTAATCAAGACAGTATGGTATTGGCAAAGGAATAGACAAATAGACCAATGGAACAGAATAAAGTTCCCAGAAATAGACCCACATAAATATAATTAACTAATCTTTGAGAAAGAACAAAGTGTAATACAATGGAGCAAAGATTTTTCCTTTCCACAAATGACACTGGAACAAAGGGACAACAATATACCAAAAAAAAAAAAAAAAAAAGGACTTTAGACAAAAGCCTTACATTCTTCACAAATACTAGCTAAAAATGGACCACAGACTGGAGGGTAAGATAGAAAAAACACTAGATGTCCTTGGGTATGCAGTGACTTTTTATTTATTTATTTTTTTAAGATTTTTATTTATTTATTTTCAGAGAGAGAGAGAGTATACGCAAGCAGGCTGAATGGCAGGCAGAGGCAGAGAGAGAAGCAGGCTTCCCACTGAGCAAGGAGCCGGATGAGGACTCGATCCCAGGACTCTGGGATCACGAACCAAGCTGAAGGCAGTGGCTTAACCAACTGAGCCACCCAGGCATCCCTGCAGTGACTTTTAAAATATAACACCAAAGGCACAATCCATGAAAAAAAAATAATGGATACGCTGGACCTCATTAAAATGAAAAACTTTCTCCCTGTGAAAGACAATATCATTAGAATGTAAAGATAAGCCACAGACAATATTTGCAAAAGACATTTGGTAATAGACTATTATCCAAAACAGAAGTGCCTGAGTGACTCAGTTGGTTAAGCATCTGCTTTCGGCTCAAGTCATGATCTCAGAATCCTGGGATGGAGCCTCATGTTAGGCTTCCCACTCAGTGGGGATTCTGCTTCTCCTTCTCTCCCTGCATCTCCCTCTGCTTCTCCCCCTGCTGCTCATGCTATATCTCTCGCTCTCAAATGAAAAAAAAAATATTTTTTAAGCAAAGTATACAAAGAACACTTCAAATTCAACAATAAGAAAACAGACAGCTTGATTTAAAAATGGGCCAAATTTTTAACAGATACCTCATTAAAGAAGATATACAGATGGCTAATAAATACATGAAAAGGCCTTTGACATCATACTCTGTTAGGAAATCACAAATTAAAATGAGATACCACTGCACACCTATTAGAATGGCTAAAATCCCAAACACTGAACACCAAGTGGAGAAACAGGGACTCTCATTCATTACTGCTAAGAATGTAAAACGGTATCACCACTTTGAAAGACAGTTTGACAGTTTCTTGCAAAACTGAAAATACTCTTTTATTTTTTATTTATTTTTATTTTTAAAACTAAACATAGTCTTAACATACAATCTAACAATCATGCTCTTGGAAATGAATTGTAAGCTTAAGTCCTCACAAAAACCTGCACATGTTATATATAGCATATTTATTCATAATTGCCCTGAACGGGAAAGCAGCCAAGATGTCCTTCAGGTAAATAAACTCTGGTATATCAAAACAACACAGAATATTGTTCAGTGATAAAAAGAAAGGAACTAACAAGCTATGAAAAGACATGAAGGGACCTTAACCAGATAGTGCCATGTGAAAGAAGCCAATCTAAAAAGGTCACATATCGTATGATTCCAACTATTCGACACTCCAGAAAAGGCAGAACTAGAGAGACAGTAAAACGATCTGTGACAGGCAGTTTGGGCTTTGGGGTGAGAGATGAATAGGCAGATCACAGAGGATTTCTAAGGTAGCAAAACTACTCTGTTTGATATTTATAATGGTAGATACACATCATTACACATTTGCCAAAACCCATAAAGTGTGTAACACCAAGAGTGAACCCTAATGTAAACCAGGTACTTTTGGTAGCTAATGATGTTATCGGTGTAGGCTCATTTCATCAATCATAACAAATGTACTACTCTGGTGGGGGATGTCAATAGTGGCATAGGTTGTGTGTGTTGGGGGAAGGGAAGTATAGTGAATTCTTCATGCTTTCTGTTCAATTTTGTTGTGAACCTAAAACTTCTCTGAAAAATAAAGTTTGTTAATTCGAAAAATATATTTCCTTTAGGGTCCTGTGGAACCAAACAAATATCAAAACCTTTTTCCTGGCTGTTCTGCCAGCTGTGGAGTTACCACCACCCCGTGCTTCTCAGAAGGGCCTGAACTCAGCCCAGTTTCTGGAGCGACAAGGAGGAGATGAGGAAAAGAGTCAATTCGGCCAGGAGTTTGAAGCTGTGGTGCCCTGTGAACTCGGGCCTGGTAGATCCCACAGCCACTTCAGGCAACTTCATTTTGTCAAGCCACAGTGCACTCATCTGTAATAATACCACAGCAGCATAGTGGTCACAGACCACAACGGCTTCAGGGGTTCTGAAGCTCCTCATATTTCAGTTTGAATTTGGGTTTTGTCTCCAATCTAGTAAGTGCATGAACGTGGCTTCCATTGCCATCCACCTCTGGCTTCAAAGTATGAACATCAGTTGTACTTATCAGTTGTACTTATGGTGAAGGGTTGTCCCAAGGATAAAATGCGATAATGCACCTGGCACATGGTAAGCCTTGTGCAATCAATCATAACTATTATTATTAGGTGGACATATTACATGGCCAAAGTTTGACCCATTCTGACCTACAAAATCAACAATTCCATATGGTTTGACCTTATATCTCTCATGGGACTATTATCACTCAAGGAGATAATATAGGCACTGAGCTTGCTACCATTTGAGGTGCTCAACACATGATCATGATTATTATTATTATCCACAATCCTGGGGACAGCACCTGTTGTTGAGAAATCAAAGGACCCAAGACATACATTAAGAAACTTGGTCATTCTCTGTAACTGTCATTTTATTTACTACCCAGTTCCTACTCCCATCTCTCTTTTCCCTGACCTCTCCCTACCCTAATTATTATAGTGGAGACCTTGTCTTAGAAATCTTTGTATTTAGGTTTTAGCAAATGCTAGGCACGTAATAAGTGCTCAAGAAATGCTACTGAATGAGTGATTCCAAGAGTTTTATAGGTTTCCTAGGGGTTAGGAGGCTTTGCTTCTCTTGTGGATTACTGGGGTCAAAAAAAGGAATTAAAGACTAAAATCTTTAATATAACCAAGGGACTTGAGTAAAAGACCTTTTTAGGCTTTAATTCATTCTGTTAGAATGGATCCAAGAATCCTAACCTTGTTCCGTCACAGAGTATTTGAATTGCAAGAGTGTTTCTGGGAAAATACACATCTACTAAAATGGCTAAAATTGAAAGAAGTGATGATGCCAAGTTCTGACGAGGATGCAGAGCACCTGGAACTCTCTTATATTTCTGGTGAGAATGCAAAACTGTACAACCACTTTGAAAAATACTTTGTGTAGTTTCTTATGAAACAAAACATATATTTAACCACAAGACCTAGCACATTCACCCCTAATTATTTACCCTAGAGAAACGAAAACTTATGTTCACACAAAATTTGAGTATTTCTAGTGATTTTATTCACAGTTGTCAAGAACTAGAAACACCCAATGTCCTTCAACTGGTGAATGGCTAAAGGAAATGGGGTACATTCACACAAGGGAATACTACTGAATAATAAGAAGATAGGAACTACTGATACCTGCAACAACATGGATGAATCTTAAATACATTTTAATGAATGAAAGAAGCCAGACTCAAGCTAAATTCTGAATAGTTCCTTTTATATAATATTCTGGAAAAGGCAATGCTATAAGGGCATAAAGCCGATCAGTAAATGTTAGTGATTGGGAGTGACAGGAAACCAGAGGGAAGGTTTTGGAGATCCTTATTGTGGAAATGGTGATTTGATTGTATGTATTTGTCAAAACTCATAGTCCTGTACACTAAAAAAACTAAGAATGTTAACATATGTAAATTATACTCAAACAAACCAGACTTTAAGAAAAGAGCTAGTTGGGGCGCCTGGGTGGCTCAGTGGTTTAGGTCTCTGCCTTTGGCTCAGGTCATGATCTCAGGGCCCTGGGATCGAGCCCTGCATCGGGCTCTCTGCTCAGTGGGAAGCCTGTTTCTCCCTCTCTCTCTGCCTGCCTCTCTGCCTACTTGTGACCTCTCTCTGTCAAATAAATACATAAAATATTAAAAAAAAAAAAAGAAAAGAGCTAGTTGCGGAGGAAATGGTTTACAAAGCAAAGCTATCACTGGGTCAACATTATTACCATAGTAAGGGCCAATAGAGACAATTCTCCTAAGAACAACTTGGAAGAGTTCTGAGCCAGAATGAAATAATAATTATTAATTATTTAACTTATAATTTATTTAATTAAACATTTGTTGTGCTTTCCAAATGCTAGGGGGATGAAAAAAGAGTCAAGGCATCTCCTATTCACAAAGGATTCACAACATAGTGGGAGTGGGGTAAGAAAAAGAAAATTACGGTATAACATGATCGTTATCTTTGATAATAATTAAAGAACAAGCATATAATTAGACTCTTCACACATTACACAATTAAAAGGACAAGCTAAGCATTAGGAATACACTCCTTATCCCTGTACTTAACAGCAGTAGAAAGAGGATAACAAAAGCTAGTATTTAATGGACTGCTTAATTTGTGAGAGGTGTTATTCTAAGCACCCATTTAAACCTCACAAAAACCCTATGAGCTAGGAGCCATTATAGAAAAGTTTATTTACCCCTGGTCACTCAGCTGTAAAGAATAGCAAAGGGAATTAAACGCTGGTGTGATGGCCCTCTCCTAACCATGACCAAATACTGGAGCTAGAGAGGAACAGTGACCTGGTCACCTGAACTCCCCAAATTTGGAACTGGTTGTTCTAACTGTATCTCAGTTTCCCTAACATCAGAGGAGAGAGTCAAGCATGCAAAACTCTGTGTAAGACACCAGGGTAAACCATGATTGCTCTTGTGATCCTTTCTGTGCTTGCTATTGGCCCACACTCTCCCATTAATAAAGTAATATGGAATTATTATAAACAATGGAAGAGGCAAAAAAAAAAAAAAAAAAAAAAGACAAACAAAACCCAAGAAACCAACTTAAACAAAAAAAGCTTCATCCATCCATAGTCTCACCACCCAGAGGTAAATATTGCTAACATTTTGGCACATCTCCTTCCAGTCTTTAAAAAAAAAAAAGTCTTTTATTTATACAGCTGAGATCATACATAAATGTAATGTTGGAGCCTGCTTTTTTTTTCTCTTAAAATCAGAGCATGAACTCTTCATAAACATTATTTTAAATGGATATATAATAATCCATCATATAGATATTCTACAATTTATTAACTGCTCCTTCACAGTTGCATATTTAGGTCGTTTCCAATATTTTCACTATTATAAATAACACCACTATTAACATTCTGGTCCATAAATCTTGTAGATTACTTTTTTAGGATAGTTTCCCAAAAATGTAATTACTAGGTTAAATGTCAAGAATATTTTAAAGATTACACAGAGATGTAGTATTCTTTAAAAACAACAAATATATTCTTTACAAACAAATGGAAAGGCTTCTACAGGGTCAAAAGCTGTTTGTACGTCTGTGTCTGTGTAAGTATGGAGGGGGGTGGATGAGAGACAGAACTGGGAACTCTCTCAGTACTTGGTCAGTGCAGTAACCACGTGACCTTTTCTCTTATGAGCTACTGTCCAATTTTCAGGGGCACACGCTGATTAAATATTGTTCCCTGAATGCCACCAAATGGAAGCAAATTTCAGGTACGGAGTTTGTATGCCTTTTGCAAGTATATTGTCCATAGAATCAGTGAGACTTGGTACCTGTGTTTTTCACCAGGCAGAGCACTTTCACTGCCATTAATTACCTCACTATCTTCTCACAGCTTCTGGGTGAAATGGGTTGGGACAACCATTACCATTCCCAGGTCATTTGTTAGAAACTCAGGCCCAGAAAGAAGTGACTTACCCAAAGTCACAGAGCTTGTTGAAGAGAGCTGGGGCTAGAATTCTCGTCTCATGGTTCTAAGGTAAAAGCCCCCGTTACGGAGTGAATTATGTATCCATCCCCTCCCCCATGCCCCATCCATATGTTGAAGCCCTAACCTGCAATGTGACCATATTTGGAGACAGGGCCTATAAGGAGGTAAAAAAGACTAAATGAAGTCATAGGATGGGGCCCTGATCTGGTAGGATTAGTGTCCTTATAAGAAGAGGAAGACCAGAGTGCTCTCTCTCTTTCTGCACACACACAGAGAAGAGGCCACAAGAGGACACAGCAGAAGGTGGCTGTCTGCAAGCCAGGAAGAGAGGCCTCATTAGAAATCAACCCTGCCGACATCTAGATCTTGGAATTTCAGCCTCCAGAACTGTGAGAAAATACATTTCTGTTGTTTAAGCACCCATTCTGTGGTTTTCTGTTATGGCAGCCTTAGCAGACTAATACAGATTTTGGTACCACAACGTTGGTGGGGTGGTGGGGTTTGGTTGTTGCTGTAACAAATGCCTAAAAACGTGGAAGTGTTTTTGGAACTGGGTAATAGGCAGAGGCTGGATAAGATATGGGGTATGTGTTAGAAAAAAACACCTAGGTGGCCTTAAAGGGACTGTTGGTAGAAATCAAATGTTAAAGATATTTCTGGTTAGGGCTAAGGAAGAAAAGAAAAGTGCTGTTAAGAAAGCATCTATTATTTTAGAGAAGACACACATCACCATGGACAGAATGTTGGTAGAAATGTGAACCTTAAAGGTGGTTCTGGTGAGGTGTCACATGGAAATGCAGAACACGGAAATGGAAACTGGCAGAAAGGAGATCCTAACCACAAAGTGTCAAAGAACTTGGCTGAACCATGTTGCAGTGTTTTATGGAAAGTGGAAATTGCAAGTGATGAACTCGGATATTTAGCTAAAGAGATTTCTAAGCAAAGTGTTGAAGGTGTGGCCTGATTTCTCCTTGTGGTTTACAATAAAACATGAGAGGAGAGGGATAAATGGAAGGGACTGCTAAGCAAAAAAGGAACCAGAATTTGAAGATCTGGAAAATTCTCAGCCCACCCATGTGGCAAAAACCAAACAACAACAACAATAAAAACCCAAACCAACCAAACAAACAATAACAACCAAGAATGCATGTCTTAGGGAGGACACCAAGGATTTGCCTGGCCAACAACTCTAGAAGGAGGCCCCCTATGCAGTTCATCAGACATCTCAGCAGAAACTGGTACTAGACGTGAGAGGTATACCAACAAGAGACACTGCCGCTTTGGACCAAAGGGAACAAAGAAGGGACAAAATAAAGAAGGCTGTTGGACTTCCAGGATTCTACAGTACAGGATGGCTGAGCTATTTGGCAGTGAATATGCTGTATTCTTCAAGAGACGGGAAGAATGAGCTTGAAGGTGATTCAGAGATCATCAGGGCTGCCATTCCCACTATATGTCTAGGGCACTCAGCCCAGAGGGCAAGGCTATTTCCTTCTCAGGTACAGAGGGTAAGGCCTACTCTTGATTTCAGGGAGTTGGGCCATCCCTGCCATGTGCTTCAGATGCAGGGCTGCATCCAAAAGTCACAGGGATGGGGTTGCTGCCCAGAGTCAAGGTGGTGGGGCTACTGCCTAGGACAGAGGGATGACAGTACTGCCCCAGTGGGTCTGGGTGGCAGAAAATGCAGCTAAAGGATTGTTCTAGAGGTTTAAGATCTGGTGGAATTTGCCTTGCTAGGTTTTGGGGGATTTGTCACCCTGTCACCCCTTCTCTCTTTCTGATTTCTCCCTCTTGGAATGGGAATGTCTATCTTATACCTATATTTTGGAAGCACATAAGTTATCTGGTGTCCAGGTAGAGAGGCATTTTGCCTCAGGATAAATCATGCTTGGAATTTCATCCATATCTGATTTAGGTGATATTTAGATGAGACTTTGGACTGGAATTGACGCTAGAATGGGTTAAGACTTTAGGGGCTGTTGGGATAGCGTAAATGTATTTTCTATACAATGAGCACATGAATTTTAGGGGGTGGAGTCAAAGGAAAATGTTATGGACTGGGTCTCCCTCCAATTCACATGTTGGAGCCCTGACCCCCACGGTGACTGCTTTTGGCAATGGGACCTATACAGAGGTAATAAAGATTAAATGTGATCATAAGGGTGGGGCTCTGACCTGATGGAATTAGTGCCCTTCTAAGAAGAGGCAGAGAGAAGAGCTAGCACCTTGATCGTGCACTTCTAGCCTCCCGGAACTGTAAAAAAATAAGTACCGTTGTTTAAGCCCCCCAGTCTGTGGTATTTTGTTATGGCAGCTCAAGTGCCCAGTGGTTTTGACAGACCCACCTACCTAGTCATCATTTTCAGGAGTGTCTTGTCCGTCCCAATACACGGTATTTTGCTGAGTTGTGCAAACCTGGGTTTGAAGAAAGAGGCTCAGTGAAAGGAACAGACAACAAGGGGTCTGAAGCTTGGTTTCTAGAACCAGGCTTGGCCAAAACTTGCTAAGGGATCTTACGCAAGCCACTTCTCTCTGATTATCATTATCCATCTGTAAAATAAAGTGTGCTGCCTCAGGCTCTGAAGTTATACAGATGTGGCCTCGAATCTAGACTCTGACATTAGTTGCGTGACCTTGCACAAGTTTGGTTTTCTCATCTCTAAAACAGAATAACAGTACCTACCCCAGGGATTACTGGGTTAATTAAGAGATGATGTATCTGGAGTCCCCAGCACATTTTAAAGGACAATTAAGGTAGTTATTTTCCTAGATTCATTAATTAATTAAGTTAATGTATGCAAAGTGCCAAGGACAGTTTCTGGCAATTAGAAAAAGCTGTATCTGTCTTAGTTGCCCTCCCCACCCCTTATTCTAGCAGATAGTTAAGTCCTCAGTAAGTAAGATCCTTATTATTATTTTTAGGCTTCATCTCCCTTCATTTCCCTCCAAAGCCCTAAATCCTAACATTACCGAATTTTGTTTTTCCCCCCAATACAGCCCCTAGGCTTTGCTGCCCTAGTATATTTGTCTACTCTGTTTTCTCTAACTGATGCTCCATTTCTTTTCCTCCAGAGCGCAGCTGTCTTCTCCACTGGGAATCCTCTCTCCACTACCCTCCTCCTCCCAGTCAGAGGACTGGCTCCTTGATTTGTGTCTTGCTAAGAAAACAACTCCATATAGCACTTAGCTCTTTGTGCTTGGTGGTTCTGTTAACTCTTTCACAGCCTGCCTCCAAGAGTAGCGGCCTCTGAAGCACGGTGCTGGGTGAGCAGCCTCCGGGTGTCACCCAAGACGTCTAGCACAGTGCGGGACAGAGGAAACTGCAGAGAGGGGTCCAGTTTAACTCCTAGAAGCCCGAGCCTCCGACCCTCCCCAGGCCGCGCCCACCGTGAAGCCTGCCCCTCCGCGGGCTCGGACCCTCCCTCCGCTGCTCCCCATCACCTGAGTCGACCCGGCTCCCAAGGGTCCCCCGGGCTCCTTCCGGGCGGTCCCTCCCGCCCCCATCCTGGCGGGCGCGTCCCCTCCTCCACCCCGCGGCGGAGCCCTGCGGAGCTGAGGGCGGAGCGTCGCTGCTGATGGCTGGGAGCCGGGCTGGGAGGCGCTGGGCGAGCAGTGGGCTCCAGACTCGCCGCCGCCTGGCCGGGGGGCTGGCATGGCCGCGTGCTTGTGAACGCGGAGCGCGCGAGGGGCCGCTGCCACCATGCCCGGGGGCGTGGGCGCCGTCCGGCTCTGCCTGCTGGCGCTCGCCCTGCCGGGGTGGACCAGAAGTAAGTGGCGGGATGCGGGGAGGGGGTCTGGTGGAGGATGGAGGCGGGTGGGCTGGGGGGCCCGAGGACCTGGGAGTCGCCCCGTGCAACTCCGCGGGGCTGCTTCCCCGCGGTCGCGCAGCCTGGAGTCCGGGCTTTGTTCCCACGTTGTGCGCCCCGGGAGGTGGTGGGGGTCCGGGAGACCCAGAGCAAGCAGAAAACAGCCGGTTCCCTCCCTGGCTTGCTTTTTTCTGTTTTCACTGTTTTGCTGCTTTTGGCTTCTCTTTCTGCTGCTTTCCTAGTCTCTCCTCCCCAGTCTTGGTGTGTGTGTTCCTATAAATATATATTGATAAAACTGGAACCATACCATATGTACAGTTTTGTGCCTTGCATTCTCCATTTCACATTATGAGCCCACATCGTTACATTCTCCAAAAACATGGTTTTAATGACTGTAGATCAAGAAATCGCAGAAGTGTGATTTTCAAAAAGTTAAAAACATAACATACAAATATAGGATGAATGGAAGATATTCCTTTTATTCATTTAATGAGGTGGTGAGTAGAGTGGTAAAGCTGGTGCAAAGCACGAGAGGAATGGGTGGTACAAGCATCTGAGGAAAGGTTGAAGTCACGTGCTGGGACAGATACAAAGTGGTCAATGCCCCCATAGGGTCAAGGAACCTTAATTCTTAGTTCTCTTTCTATAATATGGAAGTCATTTGCATCTATACCAGACAAAAATCCGCAGTTAACTTGTAACTTCACAGAGTATGGTTTTTTGATTTGTTGTAAATTAAAAAAGTCAAACCAAGGGGCATTCCCCTAGAAAAATGTGGTGATCAATGGGGGGGCCTGTTAAACAGTGCTCCAACGTTGACATTGAAAGGACAATCCTGCTTGCTTTTTGCCTCATTTGCTGGTTTTGAACAGTTTTTCTTAAGATGTACTGTGTGCCTCTATTATTTGGCCTTGCTCTCCGTACTTTTTTGGCAATCGTAAAGATAATTTCGTTCCTTTAAACATTCCATTAAATATCATATAATTCCTTTTTATTGCAAAGAATCTAGACTTACCAGAGCCACCAGAGCAGGAATATGCCTCTCTGGTTCCCCCATGAATATCAAGCACCTAGCATAGTACTTGGTAGCCAGTTAAGCATTCAGAAAACACATTATGAATAAATGAATGCATTGCTTCTGATTTTTACTAGTACGATGAAACTGACGCTTGTCTAATGGGATTATTTTTCAGATGTATTTTGACTGAGAATACATCCTGTCAGTAATCTGAAAGGAACATTAATCACTCATAATCCTGCCATTTTACCAGCACAACTGTGGCCAGCTTTCATGCCATTTATTATATTCTATGTGATCAATGTGGTTGGTTTAGAAAGAATAGATTTTGCATTGGGGAGGGTATGTGCTATGGTGAGTGCTGTGAAGTGTGTAAACCTGGTGATTCACAGACCTGTACCCCTGGGGCTAATAATACATTACATGTTAATTTAAAAAAATAAAAAAAATAAAAAAGAACAGATTTTCAAATCCTCATTCCCACCCCAGGAGTCCTATGGATTTGGTCCCTTCTTGTGAGACTAATTTGTCTAGGTCTTGGGGGATTACCGCTTTATTAAGGTTATCTGCAAAAAGTATTTTGAGGTTGGCGATATGTAGAACAAATCTTTCCCCAAACAAGTTTCAGCTCACCTTTCTTGGAAAATAGAAGTCCTGCTACCTGTCTTGTTAAGACAAGGGTTGATTGATAGTGATTAAAAAAGTAGAAGTGATCTACAAAGGTAGACTTGCCATTAGGAAGCTCAGGGTAGTGTGATGATGCTTTGTGGATGTGGGAGCAGTTTCATGGTGACTCTGTCCAGTACTGCTGTGAATAGGCAGGCTGGTGGCATTGTCTTCATATGACAGATGAGCAAACTGCAGCTCAGGGAGAAACACCAATGGGCCTGATTTCCAGAACATACCCAGAATCTGACCACTTCATTCCTCTTTGCTGAGCTCATTTTAGTCTGAGCCACCGTCATCTCTCACCAGGTCCCCAGACTTGCCTTCTTGCTTCTATTCTTATGCCCACCCCTCCCCCAGTGTACCCCCCATCTCCACCCAGCAGGCCGAATGATCTTTTAAAAACCTGAATACAGATCATATTGCTCTGTGTCTAAACCCTCCAGTGCCTTCCAAGACTATTTATAATAAAATCCAGACACTTGCCATGGCCTCTGGGATTTCAGAACCATGGCTGTTTTGCTGACCGTGTCTCCTACCAGCTTCCCTGTTCACTTACTAGATTCTAGCTAGCTCTGCCTTCTGCATGTTCCTTAAATAGGCCAAGTCACCTTCCGCTCAGGCAGGACCATTGCCCTTGCTGGTCATTGTCCCTGGGGGCACTCTTCCCCCAGGTCTTTTCATGGCTGCTTTCTTCCAGTCTCTCAGGTCCCAAATGGCATCTTTGCTCACCATCCAGTCTAAAATAGGCAACTCCTCTTCGGTGTCTCTTTATTCCATGACCCTACTGGCCATTTGAGAATATTTTGTATATCATGCATCTCCCACCTCTAGAAGATAAACTGTGGGGACTACAGAGACCTCGTTTTCCTTGTTTACCACTATATGGCCAACAGCTAACAGTGTTTGACTTACAGTAAGTGCCAAGAGCCTGGCACCCAGCAGGTAGTCTAATGACCCAGGAAGGGGGTTGTTCCAGTTGGCAGTGCATGCTTAGCTTAGCTGGGGTGCAGAATTCTGAAATTCCAATGGTTGTGCATCCTGTTTTGGCAGGAGGAAATGGAGAAGGCAGCCCCCAGCTACAGCATGAACGAATAATACCTCAATGGAAGACTACAGAAAGCCCCACCAAAGAAAAGGTAAGACAAAAAATATCTCATTTTCAGAGGCAGGAGCTGACAAGTCCATTCTGTGACATGCAGGGCTTCCTTCTCAACTTTCCTGGAAGTCTGGTCATCGCTGTTAGTTCTGTTTTGGGCCTACTCTGTCCTCTGTGCATTGGTTTTGAAAATCCCAGATGGGACTTCCTTCATTGTGTGACAAACTTCTAGAACACTTCCAAATGCTATTAGTTGAGGAAATGAAAAGTATTAATGCTGACACAAGCTAAGTGCAAATACATGTCACAAAAATCACCAGCTCTCAAATGGAATTAAGTATTGTCACTGTTATCTTTGTTTTATATAATACATGCTTTACTTTATGGATGAGATAATGTACTTGGAGAGAAAAATAATAATTCAAGCTATTTTTAAGAGACGAGGGAGGAATCTCATACTGGGGGATATATCTTAAAATGCAGTAGTCTCCTTGGGCCATGACACCAGGAAAATGCACAGGCTTTATCATGGGGATTGGGAACAAGACAGAAAACATGAACCTATTATGCAAAGAGGACCTGTACATCCAGGATATTCTTTGTGGTTCTGATCTTTACAGTTCAAGTGAGACATGAAGAAGCTAGAAAGGAGGACAATTGCTATGTGCCAGTAACCAGCTGTGGGACCTTCCCCTTTCTGAACTTCAGATTCCTCATTTATAAAATAGGGATTCTAGAGGATAACAATAAAGAAGGCTGGGGAGAAGCAATAGTTAATAAGGTCCTTTGGGGCTCAAAGGGTCCATGATTTATTGGGCAGCATATAAAAAAAGCAAGATTATAGTAGAAGAGAGTGGAGAGAGAGCTGTGTCAGGAAAATGTCAGAAACGGAGAGGAGAAATGCCTGGAATTCTTGAAGTTATGGCTAGGGTAATATACACATGTCCAAAATGCTTCCATTTGAATTTATTAAGGGAATTTCCAGCAAAAAATTTGGGAGAAATGATAGTAACATTTTATCCTAAAGACAATAAATGCATGGACCTCATTTCATCAAAAAGTAGGAAAGGCTGAAAATAGCTTCAGGAAAAATCTAGACAGATTGATGGATGGCCTTCCTAGAGCAGGTTATTTTTAAAAATTAGGATCTTGGATAGTCCAACATATCTGTTATTGCTTGAGGAATGGATCCAATACTTTCTGTAGAGGTTCTTTGTTTCTTCCAGATGTGGGATGCCTGGCATCCTCAGGAAGGGCCTGAGAAACAAAGCGGAGCTCCAGATCCTGTCTTTATTCCTAGCCATTTTCTGCCCAGAATCTGGGTCATTGTATTTTGTAGCAATAGTCAGCACAGTGCCTGGTGCCAGAAGTACTTGTTGAATGAGCGAATGAATGAATGTCAGAGAGAGTGTAGAAGGTAGATTTCAGTCAGACCTCTTATTCTCATTTCTGTAATTAATTCATTCACTAAACATTAATTGAACACTCACTGTATAGTAAGTATTGTACTAGATCTTAAGTGGCAGGTGCACATACACAGGACAGGTTTCTGATACCCTGTGAGGCTGAAGATCTATTTAATCTACCCCTAAAGAGAAAGGAATTTTAACCTTTCCCCATAGGGAAGTATAACCAGCAGGTCGGCTCCCTCCACCTCCTAGGAGAGGTGAGCTTGCCTCTTCCTAGCACAGAGTGGAATTGCAAGGGAAAAGCTCAGCAGGGGAGATCCATAGATCCTGATAGAGCTGTTTCATTGTTTTGCTTGAAATGTCCCTTGGAAACAAGGGACAACATATTTTAAATATCACTGTCTGAGCTTCTTCCACACCAGAGAGAAATATTTTTGGATTACCCACTTGTAGGCATTTGTACTCACGTTGCAGCTTGTGTCTCTTTGGAGGAGAAGTGACAGTGTTTGATTTGATGTCAACTTTCCTTTTTTGTGTGGACTGTCACGTGGACATCTGTTGCTTGAATAAGGGAATTGCTGCAGCTCTGTTGCTGTGTCCTCTTCCTCAGATGCCCACTTGCGACTGTGTCCCTGATGCTTAACGTGACTGGACAGGGTCCGTCTTCTGGAATATCCGGCGTAAAGTGGCAAAGCCTCAGCAACCAGAATAGGAGTTATCTGAGCTGAATCGGGGTGTTAGAGACAGGGATGTGGATCCCTTAGTGAAAGTTATTGGGCAAACAACCACCTAACTTCCTCTCCCATGGTTTTGAAATGTCCTTTTTAAAGAGAAGTCAATAGGATGAATTCATACAAAAATAGTAAAGGACAGGGTTGCCCAAGCTTCCTGCATCAGAATGTTTAGATCTCGTTGGAGCCCTTGGTGGCCTGAATGTTTCAGGGATGCCCAGTGCCTAGGACCCTAAAGGGAAGTGCAGTTTGGGGCAGATAAAAAGAGGAGTGTGCTTGGAAGAGGAAGGCCCCCAACCAGGGGTGGCAAAGCAGTGGACCCACTTTCTTCAATGCTGAAACTAAGCTTTGGGGTCAACTTCAGGAATTTATTAGTTCCTTGGTCCCAAGTTAGAGAACATGTATTTAAAACACACTAAAGAATCGAGCCTGTTTTTAATATGCTTAAAAATGTAAGTATCTCATTTTAAATAAATAACTTTACCTTTGAAATAAGCTCAACCACCTCAAGCTGAACTGTTGAAGCATGGAAGTTTATTATGACTTGAAATTTTTTTCCTTTAAACATTTTTAAAATTTTTTATTTTTTTATGTTCAGTTAGCCACCATGTAGTACATCGTAAGTTTTTGTTGTACTGTTCAAAGATTCATTCGTGATATAATTTTCCACAATAGTAAGGTAAAAAGAGATGAAAAGTCCCTTACTTAAAATATCAAAGCAATTCTAAAAACATGGAAAGATCCACAAAGAAAATAAAATTAACCCATGGTACTACTACTGAGAGGTCACTATAGTAACCTTTTGATTTATTTCGTTCTACAAAAGTATATTTGAATAAAATATATAGTATTGTTTTGAGCCTCTGTGTGCTTAATAATTATCATGTCTACTTTCTTGATAGTTTAAAAATTATTTCAAGTCATTGTTTTTAATGATTGTTGAGTGCTTTGTCATATGATTGGTTATTATTTATTTCACTATTCTCCTATTTTTGGACATTCAAATTATACTTCATTAGCCATTATTATAAGTAATGAGCATCCCTGTGTATAAACCTTTGCCTGTTTCCATTTGTTCTCTTCGGACAGAGTTTTGTCTAAACATTTAAAAACTCTTGTCCATCTGTCAAATTATTTTCTACTGAGTTGGTATCAATTTAAATTCTTACTGGTAGGGTATGAGAGTGCCTATTTTTCAGTGTGCTCATTGTGATTTATGGGTTTTTAAAAATCTCTGTCACTGTTTTTTGTTTTTTTTTTTTTAAGGTATCTTTAAAAATTTTTCCTTTCTGGTGGGGAGCAGTTACCAGTGATGTTGAACATATTTTTCGTGCTTATGGGCCATCTGTATGAGATCTTATGTGATCTCTTATGGGTGTGCTGCTCTTTGGCCAGCTGTAAGTTTTTCTCATGTGTAAAATGTATCTTCTCCCAGCTCTGTCCTCTGAAATGGTTGGGAAACTGAGACCCAAAATGAAACTGAGAGCCAAAATGAAATAAAATACGAACTCACTCGGAAGAGTGTTCTCCTGGTATTTTTGATAATACCCAACAAGTATCAATGGTTTTCTTTGTGCCAGCTCTGTGATGAATTATTTACATTTGCTATGTCGCTTAGCTGGTACAAGATTCCCATAAGGCTGACTGTTATTATCTGTTTTACAAATAAGGAAGCTGAGTGGTAGGGTGGTTCAGTAGCATGCCCAGCTTCACGTAACTGGAGTGTGAAAGCCAGCCCTGGAATCCAGATCTGACTGCACAGAAAATTGACGTCCAAGATCGTCAAGTGTGTGCCTTGACCAGACCTGCATGGAAGCACTTACATCATAGTTCAGCCTGGAGTTCCTTTCCTTTGTGTGCGAGGAGGCAGATGGGGGAGGGGAACCGGGTCCTTTGGGGGTTGAAGTCATTTCACGTTTGGGCTGGAAATGCAACTGACCCTTTTTCGTTCACTTCCTGTGGATCAATGTCAGAGCACTGTGCTGGATCCTCTGCCTGTTCCCGGGAGCCTCGTCCCCTGCTTTTAGGAACTGACGTTCTTTTGTTGTTGCTTTCAGCATCCACATAGAGCTGAGCTCAGGATAAAGGCCGAGGGGAGAGAATTCATCTTGGACCTCGAGAAGAATGAGTAAGTGGACTCCTCATTTATCCATAATGAAACAATTCACTTCCATGTCAATGCCGGATGCAGGTGCCACTGTTTTGGAAGGAAGCGGTTTGTGAAATCACCAAGCCCTCAATCTGTGGTTCCTCTGCAGGGAGTATCTTGCAAAGACAGCACATCCACAATCTCTTGACTTGCTGTGAAATTACTGGACTGTTTAACGTCTTCCTTGAATTTCCTCTGACTGTATTTCCGGGGCCTCCTAGAGTTCACGGCAGGCACACAGGGGTGTGTGCGTGTGTGTGTGTGTGTGTGTGTGACGAAGGGAGGGATGGAATGGAGGACTTTGGCAGCTGACTTACTAGCTCCAGCACAGCGCCTGGCAGGAAGTGAAGATTAGAGGAAAACAGCAGAAAGCAGAGAGAGAGAGGCAGGGTGGAGTGTTGTGGGATTTGGTGCCTCGAACACTGGCTGCTCCATGTGTTTTGGGTTAGATAAGTCTGAGCTTCTGCCACTAAGAGCATGGTCAGCAGTCTCCTGGCTTCGTCAGGCTGATTCCTCTATCTTCCTAACCTCATTCATCTCGGTGGCTGCCTGCCTCAAAAGTATTTCCACATTGATCTGCTATCGAGCGCAGTTGTATCTTGATTCATGTTATTGAGCAGGTGAGTAGACATAATGCATGGCTGCTGGGCGGCCATTCCCAATCTGCCTGGCCACCCAAGCACTCTCCTTCCTTGGCTGGGGGATGCCGAGGCCTCTGGTATTTTCCCACTAACTAGTTCTGCCCCGCAGACCTCTCAGATAAGACTGCATGGCTCAGAGAACTGCCTGCCTCCTCTTGGCAGCCTCTGGAGTCCCCTGGAAGCAGATGAGTAATCAGACGCATCACTGCCAAGAAAGGGAAGGATAGGGACCTTCCCGTATCCAGAACGATGGGAATGGCTCCTAAGCTTGGATAGGAGGCAAGAACATAAATTATTCCAAATTTGGGCTTTTGGATACTTGCAAAGGAGGGTGAGTAGTGTTGGTAGTGTGGTAAAAAGCATGCCTTAAGCAGCATATACAAGAATTGGCTTCATCCACATCTTTCCTCTGCCTCCGGAATATGGCGGCCTCCAGGAAGCTGGAAAGTTGGGCATCTCAATCATTTTTGCTGCTTTCCTCCTAACAGTGAAACCACCCCAAGAATGGCTTCCTTTTGTCCCATTTGCCTGGAACAGAATTGGCTGGGTATGTCCCCAGAAGGTGTCGACTCTGCCTGCCTGGGATTTCTCCTTGTGTTGTCTTCCCCTGGTCCTGCAGGAAATACCTTCCGAGGGTCTCTTCTTGTTGGTCTTTCGGGAGCCTGCTTTTGTTTCTTGTGGCTCCAGCCCTTTAGCTCCAGGCTGAATGTCCCTCTTGCCACCCATGGCTAATCTGTCCTTTTTGGCTTTCAAGTGGATCCCTTGACCCTTCAGCTTCCTCTGGGCGGTCCAAGTGATGGGGGGGGGGATGTCATGGGCAAATGGGATCCTAGGACTCATTCTTCCCTCATGTTTTGGAACCTGTGCAAGAGGCCATAGGAAGTTCGAGGAGGAAGATGTCTTAGAAAACACTGGGCGCGACGGTCTTATGCTGTTGGCCATTTGTATGATAGTTGTAGAAACTCTGAATCAGAGAGAGATAGGCAGGCACTTGTCTAAGGTTGCACAGCAAGTAATTGAGAGAGGTGAGACTAGGATCATTTGTGTTCTTGGCTTGGGTCTGGAAAAAACACTGGTTTAGTTCCTAGCTGTGTGACCTGGGTGAGCTTGCTACAACGTACGTTAGCTCAGTGTCCTCATCTATAAAACGAGGGTAGTAAGCTACCGCCATAGGGTGGTTGTGAAGGAGGCAGTGTGCTCAAGGGAGAGCGTGGTGAGTGAGCAGCACAGTGCTGAGTTTTACGGTCCCACACTGACAGCTTCCAGAGCAGAGCCCTCCTGTAGTTCTACTGTTGCTGCTCCACCAGCCCTTTGGTTTCCCAGTGAGCAGCGGGGGGCTGGATACGGTTCCTGGCCTCCTTGAGCTGGCAGAAGGCAGGAGACTTGACAAAAATGGAAGCAGCCGAGCCAAGTAGTATGACCTCACCAGGTATCCCTGGGGGACGGCTTCCTGCTATTTTTGTCTAAATTGGGCTTTTTGTTTTTGAACATGTGTTAGCAAGCGGAACTCTAACTGCACACGACTTCCTAGTGTGTTTATTTCCCCAAGCCTGTTCATTCATGGTGCTTGTGAGTCCGGATTCAAAACAGCTCAGGGGTGGGGAGGGGTCGGGGAGCGAGGCTTTTTTGATTTTTTCCAAAGTGCTGCGTTAAAGTTCTTGTAATCCCATGACACTTGAGGGGAAGCTAGGCCCTGTGCCAGGTGACTTCTCAAGCTCTGGTTCTGAATTTCCTCAACAGATTCATTCATTGTTATTCGTCCATTATGCATCTATAGCATTGCTGGCCCAGAGTCCCTACTGGGGACCTGGCTGTAAGCAGAACCGTTCCGCCCTTGTGGAGCTTATATTCTAGTGGCAGGAACAGTAAACAAAAGAACAAAAGGAACTGTGGTATGCCCCAAGACCACAGTGGAGGCAGGGGGACAGGTCAGGAGGGAGGGCCTTTTCAACACAGTGGTCAGGAAAGGCCTTGGTAGTGAGTTGGTATTGGAGTCAAGACCTGAAAGAGGTGAGGAAGTGAGCATGTGGAAGACTAAGAGACGACAGTTCCAAGGAGAGGCAACAGACAAGTTCAAAGCCCCTGACGGGTTATGAAGGTTCCCTTTCTCCGCAGCTCACCAGCCCTCACCCCATGCATTTCCCCATATATTGGATTCTCAGGCCTCTCAAGGCAACGGCTGCGGGCAAGGGCTTCTTGGACTTGTGAGGTAAGGGAGAGGACATTTCTAATTTATTTTTCATCATCCCGAGGTGTCTGGCCTTCTCCCATCAAGTCAGAGCCGCTGTGCTAATATGTGGCCCAAAATAGCAGTGAGCAGGCCTTTAATGGAATTCGCACATGAAGAGATTGCCAAGAATGGTGAGGATGGAGGAGCGGGGGGTGGGCCAGGAGAACAGGCACATAGCAAACGGGCCTTCAGTTCAGGAAGCAGACACCCCACGTTGTCTTAATTCGATAGCATGATGACCGGCAGCCTTTTCCTTCTGTGAAGCAACTCAGGATAAGTGGATGGCGTCCGCATGGGAGGCACACACGCTTTACTGAGTGCAGACAAAAAGGAGTGGCATTGTAGGACTAATCTTAATATGGCTTTTATGTCTGACGGTCCTAGGTTCAGATTCTAGCTCTGCAACTTACTAGCTGTGTGTGATCTTTAAGTCTCAGTTTCCCTATCTGGGATATAAAGATAGTCCATGCCATGAGCCATGGGGGGATGAAATGAGATGGTGTGTGGAAAGCCAGCAGGCTGCCTGGCTTCTAGCCCTACTCAATAATTGGCAGCTACTATTATTTCTTGCTCATGATTTTTTAACTGTGAAAGTAATACATGCTTGTTGTAAAACATGTAGCAATACCAAAATATGGTGAGTAAAAGAGTGAAAGTCTCCCACCCTCAAGAAGAATCCATTGTTAGCAGTTTGGTGGGGATACTCTGGACCTTGTCTGCATGTGTGAGAACATGCACACAGATACTTGTAAACACAATGGCATGCTGGCTGCTATTTTTGTCGGGGAGGGAAGAGCAGAAAAGAGATTATACTATGTATCTTGTTCCATACTTGTTTTTTTAGACTCAACTGTACTTCTGAAGGTATTATTCTACTCTAATAAAAGTATGTATTATGTTGCTTCACTCGACACGCATACACATAATTTGCAAAGGTTGGTGCAGAGCTGTTATTAGGAGAGCCTTACTTGTGATTGAGGCAGTGTGGTTTGTGGAGTGAGGACTGAACTCAGAGACAGATGATGATGATCAACATGCCAGCGGGCTCTCCTGGATCTCAACGTTCTTCATCTGTAAGGTGGGGATTTTGTCCCCATTGGGCTCTAAGGGCTTTTTCTTACACTACCTATTTAAAGGACATAGTGTCAGTAGAATAATGGAACAGAACTCATGACCTCAGGGAGTTTGCTTTTCATTTAGTTTAGAGACATTCAGTTTAGAGACATCCTTGAAACTAGGGCACTGGGATAAAGGCGAATGCCGCAAAACCATGGACCTTGAAGTTGAGGATGAACTCCTAGCTCAGGATTCACCACTTAGGCAACATAAACACAAGAAAGGAAATGACAGGGAAGAAATTATAGGCTGCTATTTCTACAAGCCACAAATACTGTTTCTGCATATAATTTCCCCCATGCCCTGAGGACTGCCTCATCAACCCAGAAGCTGTACTGAACAAAAATTTGTTTGCTGGAGTGAAATGGAATCTTCTTAGCTGTAAGCATCTAGGGAGATGAACACCTCCAGGAAATGTAGGCTCTGGCTCACTCCTTTCTCCTTTATGTACTTTTTCCCAAGGAGGGCCCACTGAACTGTTGAATCAGCTTGCAAGATGCTCATTGGACTGCATTACTCAAGGGCAGGATCACTAGGTTACAAGGTCACCTTCAAAAGCACATGAGCAGCTCAACTAGTGGGCACTCTGCCCAGAGGACCTTTGGCCATGCACTTTTCTCTGCTGGTCTCTTGAGCACATTCTGGAACTCTTAATTTCCTCAGTATACTGTCCTTCCTTGAGTCCAAACGATGATAAGATTCAGATTTTGGCTTGGGAAAGAGAGAGATATCTTTTGGTCTCATTCCACTCATTGTGCTCCAGCCCAGCTAGCGAAAGGGAGATCCTGTTTGCACGAGTCTAGCTAATAAGAATGGACATTTGTTTTCTTTTGTGTGTGTGTCTACCTCCAGACCTCATGGAGAACAGTAACTATCGAGGCAGAATTTGGGCCTTTAGAGGCTCAGTGATTGTAGCGTGCACCGTTACTTCTGACGTTAATCTCTCCTCATCTCTCTAATTTCTTATTGGTCCCTCAGAGATGTCACTGTGAAGCAGACTGCTTTTGTTGTCCTGGAAGTCAGGAGACAACTTGGAAAATCAACGTTCATTCACTGCTAATGGAGTGATCTAGAGCCCTCATTTTCTCCTTTCCCCCTCAATTCTATTGGAATTGTATGATACTGGAGGATTGGAGAAGGAGAGGAGAGCAGGCAAAAAAGGAGTTTTGAGCAAGACACAGGCTGGATTAGTTTCCACCTCTTAGTGTTCCACTTCTCTTCCAAGGAAGCCTGGTGGAAATATGTAACTGATCCAGGGTGGAAATATGTAACTGATCCAGAGTAAAATCCTGAATACACGCATGCCATGGCCCTCTCTGCTGCATCCACCTCCCCAGCTTCCTCTTGAGATGGGAGTAGGCTTTAGCATCTTATCTAGGATAAAGGACTGCTCTGTTTGACCCTCTCTTGTCAGGAGCTTCGTTTGTTGTTGGCAAAATTCAATTTCCTGGATCAAAGAGAAGCTTAAGAAAGGCTTAGACGCTATCCCAATGCTCTTGGTAAACCATGCTTCACTGAGTCTCATTGAAATGAGTCAACAGACATATGGATTACATTTCACTTAAAATACACAGGGCTTAAGAAATTAGAGGATATCATTCCTTAACCGAGTATTTGGCAGATCTAAAGCATTCAAAATGTTTTTCGAAACTTGGCACGCAGCTGGGCTCCCCATTCCCTGCAGTGGAGATCGTGTAACCCAGGGAACCTGGTGCCGAGGAAATGGTTGAGTGGATGGGTGGGGACACCAGAATTTGATGGGAGCTGCCTCTGAGTCTGGAATTTACTTCAGACATTTTCTCAAGCATGGGGAACTGAGTTAACCCTGCTGTGTTGACTCTGAGGCAGGGAATGTGTAAGTGGATACAAATTCCAAGCACTGTGCTAGGCACCTCGCCCCAGAGACACCTCGTGGTCCTGTTTGAGATGTAGTTTCCAATTGTAGCTTTGTAGACTGAGATTGATTTCATCTGCACTTCCCGTGTTGTCCAGAACCCCTGGAGTTGAAGACCATATGGACTGCCAGCCAGTCTAAGGTGATCTTTTTGCAAGCCAGATTCTCTTGTAAGCAGGTCTTTATTATTTCCAAATCACTGGAGACATGCTATTGCTGTTAGGGCCATTGCATAAATTCAGTTTCGGTAATTAAGAGTGCTGCTCTGAAGGGATACAGCCGTACGTTTGCCAGACAGAGTATGAGGGAGGGTCTAGAATTGAAATAACCTAGATGTGTTGATTCTGAAGGCCAGGAGCATGTAAGCCCAAAACTCCATAATCCATAGAGTAGAACACGTTCAGGCTTTGGTGCCAGAGAGACCCAGATTTAGTTCCAGGCACAGACACTTCCTGGGTAGGTGTCCTTTGGCAATCACCTGCCTTCTGAATATTTCTTCATCTGTATTCATAATAATACTCACTCCTTAGTGAGCATGTACTGAGAGCCAGTCACTGCAGAGGCACGTCAGTACTGTTCTAGATAATCCTCATGGCAACCCTTCAAAGAGGTGTTATTATTATCCACATTTTATAAATGAGGACACTCAAATGGAAGGAGTTTAAGTAATTTACCCAATGTCAGCCAGAGCCAGGAGTCAAACTCAGATCTACCCGTCTCTTACCATCTTCTACCACATGCATCGAAATTAGATATTAATACCTTCATTGCAGAGTGGGCTAAGTTGGAAAAGGCCGCTCTCCCCAGGATATTCACATTCTAATCACTGGGACAGGAGAATATGTTACCTTATATGACAAAAAGCAGTCTTTGTGAGTGTGATTAAGTTAAAGATCTTGAGAAGAGATTATCCTGAATTATCTACGTGGGTCTTCGGTGAAATCACAATTATATTTGTAAGAGGGAGTGGAGGGATACTTGATCATAGACAGGAGGAGGCAGTGCAACCATTGAGGCAGAGACTGGACTGATGTGGCTACAAGCTACGGAATGCAGGCAGCCACTTGGAGCCTGCTGAGGCAAGGAATGACACCTCCCAGAGAGCATGCAGTCTTGCTGACATGGTGATTTGGGCAGGACTATTGTCATTTTTCTGGCTGCCAGAACCGAGATTTCCTGTTGTTTAAAGCCACTAAGTTTATGTTAATAGACAGCAGCCACAGGAAACAAATACACCTCATGAGGTTTAGTGGTAATGTCTTAGGATGTGCTCGGTACAATGCCCAGCACATAACAAGCAGGTTTCAATACACGTTAACTTTTATTAATGCAAAAGCAAAAACAAATATTTTCTTTTTTTTCTTTCTTTCTTTTTTTTTTTTTAAGATTTTGTTTATTCATTTGACAGACAGAGATCACAAGTAGGCAGAGAAGCAGGCAGAGAGAGAGGAAGGGAAGCAGGCTCCCCGCTGAGCAGAGAGCCGGATGCAGGGCTCGATCCCAGGACCCTGGGACCATGACTTGAGCTGAAGACAGAGGCTTTAACCCACTGAGCCACCCTGGCGCCCCCAAAATAAATATTTTCTGAAAGGTCTTGGTAATGCATAACATTGCATGTGGCCCCTGTGGCTGTCTTCAAGTATGAGGTGACAAGAAAAAAACATATTGAGAAATAGCATGTGTGGTTATCACTCATCAGCATTTCCTAAGTTCCGGTCATGTTCTCGGATGCTCCGTCTGCCTTCAGGTAGCTTCTGGCTGAGGATGATGGTCACATATTAATAACGATGTCAACAACAATTATGGTAATCGTAGCTATTACCATGTAGAAGTTGCTTGTGTAGCAGGAACTGTTCTGAGGTCCGTAGATGGTTCATCTAAGTGAATCCTCACAACAACTCTGAGGCGGAGGTCCTTGTATCAGCCTTATGTGGCGGATGAGGACCTTGAGTTATGGAGCAGCGTGACTTGCTCACACTGCGTGGGAAGGGGAGAGCCAGGATGTGACGCTAGATCTGTTTGACTCTGAAGGCCAGGCTCTTAGCTGGGCTGTGAGCACACAGATGCCTTATTCTTCCTTAGTAGGCTCTGTCTTGTTAGAACCGGCATTACTTCCCCCATCCTACCCTCCCTTTCTTTCTAAGTGTCCTAGGCCCTGTAGTATCTGGATTTTAGTGTGGGATGGTAGTGTTGTCCGGGTGGTATGGACTCAGAGCCTGGCTCCTTGCACCCACTGGCGATGTAAGCTTTGGCAAGTCGCTTCACCTCTGTGAATGTTTCCTCATCCACTCGGTGGGGCTAGTAATAGTGTCCACTCCGCTGGATGTTGTGTGAATTCGATAACGTAATGCTGCTAAAGGATGTACACAGTGCCTGGTGCACCATGAAAGTGCAATAAATAGTCGCTATTATTTGTATGTTGCAGGGTCGGAAAAACAGTTAAGAATGAAGTAAGAGGGAATTCCCCTGAGTTGGTTTCCAAATGTAATTTGGAAGGGTTGACCTTAAAACCCATGGCCTGAGAGAGGAAAGTCACTCCTGCTCTCCAGCTATGGCCAGTTTGACCTCACTGTATCTCGCGAACACAGCTTTGCAGGGCTCTTCAGCCAGCCAAACTGTACGTCTTTTCTGTGCCTGCGGACTCAGTGCCCATCTACTCCCTTGGCGAGGCCCTGAACTGTGCGATAAGGAGGCCAGGATGTGTTCGCGGGTTCCGGCTCTCTCTCCTTCCAGGGACCCATAGCCAGGGCTGCCTGTGTAGCCAGGAAGGATGTCCATGGCTTTCTTTTGTCTCAAGCTTATTTCTCCTGGCGGCCCTGCAGCAGGAGCACGGGGTGAAATGAATGGGAGGAAGCTGTCAGCTGGCCTTAGATGGACCATGGTCAGAGCAAAGGGAAGCAGTGCCCTTGGAGGAAGTCAGGATTGATTTCTTGAGTTTGAGGATCCCTTTGCCATCAGGTTGTTTACCTTAAGATAACAACGATCACGGGCTTCCAGTGTGGGAGCATTTATCCCGAACTTACCATTTTACGTAGGTTACTTTTTTTTAACCCTTTGTAAGTTTCCATGTAAATTTACTCAAATGGGGTTATACTGTATCCTCAGTTTTATGTGTGTATTTTTTTCACTTAGAAATAGAGCACAGACAGGCATCAAATCATTTAAAAATTTTACACAAGAAATTTTTGGAATGTGTGAAAAGTTTGATAATAAAATACAGAAGAAAAATTACACATGTAATAGAGTTTCAAAATAAATGAGATTATGCTTTATATACTCTGCTGTAATTGGCTTTTCTATTATTTATCTTCGCTATCATTCCATATTAGCATATTTATAGGTCTGTCTCATTTTTTTTAATGGTGCCATAGGATGCCACTAAATGGATGGATCGAAATTTATTAATTTCCCTATTAATGCACAGTTAGGTTTCTAATTTCTTGCTATTACAAATAATGCTGCAGTAATCATCTGACACATTGTCTTTGAGAACACTTGCAAGCATCTCTGTAGAATGGATACCTATGGATAGAGTTGCAAGATCATTTAGCATATATGTTGAAAATGGTTTAAATTTGCATCAGTTATACCTCTCACTCCACAGCGTCTACCCCCGAAAGGCTGTACCATTTTGCAGTCAGAGAGCAGAATATGAGAGCTCATGATAGATACATATCCATGTAAATTTACAGATGATTTTTATGTAACAATTTTTAATAGCTGTATGATGTTACATTGTATGTGTATGCCATAATTAACTTTGAAAATTTCTTATAATGAAAAATCATCAAATGCACACAGAAGTAAAATAAAAGTGAATCCCCATATACCCACCATCCAGATTCAGTAATAATAAAGATGTCACCATTAATGTAATTACCCCATATTGATGGACATTCAAGCTATTTCTTTTCTTCCTCCTCCTCTTCTTCTTTTTTTTCTTCTCCTCCTTTTCCTCCTCCTTCTTCTTCTTCTTTTCCACTTTTAACAAACAGTGTTGAAGTGAACACCCTTGTATTCTTTGGAAGGTACTTCTAGAGGATCACCTTCTAGGTTTCAATGCCTGGATCAGAGGACTTTACATGGAACACATGGATAAAGGCACATTTACTTTGGCTTCTCTCCAAGTTACATCCTCTAGCCCTTGTGGAGAGAACATGTTTTCATACACTTTTGTCAATGGGTTGATTTTTGAGCTTGGGGACACTCTTTAAACCCAGCTCTCCTGCCATTTTTAAAAACAGCTTTATTGATCTATAACTCATATGCCAGATATATTATCCACTCAAAGTATACAATTGAGTGTTTTATAGAGTTGTGTAACTCCACATGTTCTAGTTTTTGAACACTGTATCACTCCAAAAAAGAAGCTCAGTCATTTTATGGGTTTAATGTGTCCCCCGAACTTGTATGTTGAAGCCCTAACCCCAGGATCTCAGAATGACCTTATTTGAAAATAGAATCATTGTGGATTTAACCAGTTAAGATGAAATCATGCTGGAGAAACGGCGGGCCCCGAATCCAACATGACTGGTGTCCTTATAAAAGGGGGAGATTTGGCCACAGACATGCGCACAGGAAGAAGGCTGTGTGAAGATTGAGGTCATGCTGCCGCAAGCCAAGGACTCTCAGAAGCTGGGAGAGAGGCCTGGAGCAAATCCTTCCCTGGTGTTTTCAGAGGAAGCATGGCTCGCCAGCCCCTTGATCTTACTAGACTTCTAGCCTCCAGAACTGTGAGATAATCAATCTGTTTTTTAAACCATTCACTTTGTGGTCGTGTAGGCAACCCTTACAAACTAATATGAGCAGGCACTCCTCATTCTCCCACACAACCATCAGCAATAGGCAACCACTGATCTACTAATGTCGAGATTTGCTGATTTTGGATATGTCATATAAAAGAGATTATATCGTGTGTGTGTGTGTGTGTGTCACTGGCCTTCTTCACTTATGGTAATGTTTTTGAGTTGTGTCCATGTTGAATAGCATATATAAGTACTTCATTCCCTGTTGTTATATATTGTCCCATTGTATGGGTATACCACATTTTGTTCATTCATTCATCAGTTGATGGATCTGCTGCCTACTAAGCCAGAGCTGACTTGGACCCACTCCCCAAGGTTGAGCAAACGCTGGTTGAGCACATAGGTGTAAACTCCTACGCTATGTGCTGTAGGGAGTACATGCAAATGCACCATCCTTGCCCTCTGGCAGTTTGCTCTCTGTGAGGCGGAAGACGTGCAAGCAGCGTAACTCAAGGCAAATTACAAATTTAATAACAGAGTTGAAAGTACAGGGCTGAGGAGGCAGGTGGGAATATATAGACTTCCTGGCTGGGGATAGAGAAAGTTTCCCTAAGGACTGTCACTTGGAACTCTGTCTTGCAGGAGCAAGGTGGGGAGGCTGTTTTTTGTCTTTTATATTGGAGTATAATTGGTGTACAATAGCCTATTAGTTTCAGGGGTACCTGATTTGATATTTTTATACCTTATGAAATGATCCCCAGGATAAATTTAGTTACCATCTGTCACCATGCAAAGTTATTATAGTCGTTGACTATATTCCCTATGCTGTGCATGACAACCCCATGACTTATTTTATAACTGAAAGTTTATACCACTTCATCCCCTTCGCCTATTTCAAACACCACCACCCCCCGCCCCTGCCAATAACCAAGTTTGTTTCCTGTTATCTATGAGTCTATTTCTGTTTTTCATTTGTTTTTGGCTTTTAGGTTCCACATGAAAGTGAAGTCACCTGTTATTTGTCTTTCTCTGACTTATTTCACTTAGCATTTTACCTTCTAGGTTTGTCCAAAGGAGGGGAAGCTTTGGATGAGGGAGGGAGGAGAGGTGAGTGGAAGAATGAGAAAGGAATTCAAACTGAGAAATTAATATATAAGTATTTATATATTTATAAATATATAAACCAAGGGATCAAGGGGAGCCAAAGTTGTACTGCTAATAATCTCTTAGAAATTCAGTATTCCAACTAGCCAAATCATTTTAACTCAGAAGGGTTTTATGTAGGGAATAGGGAAGGGCTTTATTTTTCCTTCCACATCTTGCTACCCAAGGATTTCAGTGCCTTGAAGCTCAATTTTTTAGTCTCTCTTATTGTTGACTTCGAGTTGGCCTCTCTCCCCTCAGGTAAAACCATGTGATCAGGGAGGTAGGTGGGGTACTTCCAGGAAAGATGCTTGAGGTACACTCTAAAGTTAGGCTGTATTTTTTTACACATGGGATGAGAAGAAGCTTTTCCCCCAGGACTCCCCAATGAAGGGAATTCAGGTTGAGTCAAGTAGATAGAGGTATATCTAGTGGATGGAGCCATGGACTGAGGGGTTGAGCCTAAGACGGAAGTGGCTTCTTCCCAACTTAGGGATGGGGGAAAGCCTCTTGAGAAGTGGGGCATGGTGGGTGGGATGCAGATGGATGCGAGGATCTTCTTTTGGACTTGGGAGAAGTGTGGAAGTTCCACTTTCAAGACTTCTATTTTCTCCTTAGCTGCCAGGATGCATCTAGGCTCTTCATCTAGACTCTCTAGAAGTTGGAGGATATTTCCACTCCCCAACCTTTGTGCTTGGGCAATAGGGCATGAGTATCCCAAGAAAAGTCTAAGGGAAGAGGGGATCAGTACTGGAGCCTCTGGATGGGTTCTGTCCTGAGGATGAAATTGCATTACACTCCACCTGGGAAATACTTTGATTGTAAGAAAATGAGCTTACTCTTTCTCTGTGTGGAACTTAGTGCCATACACAGACCTTTAGCTGACACCTTGAATACTAAATAAATGGGCCCTTGGGCACCGTGGCACAAGTTGTAGGTCTTGCTTAGACTCAGCTAGGGGGAGACTTTGGGTCAGAGAATCCCTGGCTCTTTTTTTTTTTTTCCCCTAAAGCAAGCTCCATGCCCAACTATGGGGCTTGAACTCATGACCCTGAGATCAAGAATCACAAGCTCTAGCAACAGAGCCAACCAGGCACCCCAAATCATTGGCTTTTCTGATGAGAGTTTCTATTGTACTGGGCTTGAGCCTACACTACTCATTGGGAACTCTTAATTTCTTGTCTTTCCTTTCTTTTCTTCCTTCATTTAACAAATATTGTGAGTGCCAGCCATGTGGTGGGTGTTAGGCTAGGTCGTGGGTGTTCCCAGGAGAGCAGTGGTAAGCAAAACACAGTCTTTGCTGTCATGGGGCTTAGAGCTTAGTGGAAGAAATAGGGAATCAAATTATTACGGAACAAGGTTAGGCTGTCGTGGAGGAAGTTGAGGGCACTGTGGGACCTGGGGAAGGGGAACAAACATACTGTGAGCTGGGGAGAAGGGATGGCTTCTGGGAGGAAGTGAAGTAAGGAAGAAGTAGACTTGGGGGCAGGAGGGTGTGATGGAGTTGGAGTATTCAAGCTGCACAAGTGGCAGAAACAAAGGCCCAGCAGCAAGATTACCTTGTGGAGACGTAAAGAAGTTCTTTGGGGGCGCCTGGGTGGCTCAGTGGGTTAAGCCGCTGCCTTCGGCTCAGGTCATGATCTCAGGGTCCTGGGATCGAGTCCCGCATCGGGCTCTCTGCTCAGCAGGGAGCCTGCTTCCCTCTCTCTCTCTCTGCCTGCCTCTCTATCTACTTGTGATCTCTCTCTGTCAAATAAATAAATAAAATTTAAAAAAAAAAAAAAAAAGAAGTTCTTTGTAGTTAGAGCAGAGAGGGAGGGGACCGGAGAAAGTGGTGAGGAAGAAGTTGGCTAGGTAGACCATAAAGGCTTCTTAAATGGCTTAGCTGTTTATCTTGAGGGCAATGGGGAACTGAAGAGTATTTTGAAACTTAGGTAGTAATAGATTCCAAAATGCATTCGAGAAGGACTACTTCAACTGAAGTGTAGGAGGGATTTGAAGGGGCAAGACTAGGGAAGTTCTAAGACCCATTCAAAAGTTTTATTATCATCTGAGTGAGAAATTATGGTGGTCGAATTTAGGGAAGAGGTAGCTGATATGGAGAGGAGAGGATGCATTACAGAGGTGTTTACAGGGAGGAGTCACGGAGACTGGGAGGTGCGTTGAGTCGGGGCTGAGGGAGGAGATGGATTCCAGGGCCAATCAGAGTGTCCTGCCTGAGTAGGTAGCAGGACAAGTCTGCCAGTCCCTGGGTTTGTCCTTAGCTTATGCTGGGACCTCAGACAAGCCACTTCTTTTTTTTCAGGTTTTTACTTTTCTCATTAGATGAAAACAGTAATCCCCAGTCACCAATCCTTTGTGGGATCATGGTGGAGATCCGCAAATAAAATCTAAGTGTAAAGTAGTGTCCGGTTCTCTTTCCATGACCGTAAAAGGCTGGGCAGAAGCAACATCTGTCCTAACCCTGGTTATCTTTGTAATTTGGGCTTTTACATAGTTTTCCCTCCTTATCTGTAATTCTAAACACTTAATCACCCAGGAACTGGTGAGACCTCTGCCTGTTCTAGCAGCTGAGGCCTCACTGGGGGCCTTTCTGGGGGTTCTCAAACCCGCTTTTGTTGAAAACAATGATATCATTGAGTGGGTGGGGCTGGGCCAGGCTTTCCTCAGCCTGGAAATAAGAGAAATAGGGTCTTTATGACTTCTGTACTTGTGGCTCTTTTCCAGTCCTTTCCATAGCTCCCATGTGCCCCACTGCCCCCTTTCCTTCTTTCTCCCTGAGGTTACAGATTTGTGGAAAACTGGCAGCCTCCACATTTTCTCCTCTTGCATCAGTCTCCCTGGAGAACGGTCCACATGGGCCAAAGGGGCTATAATGGCTGCATTATATCAGGCATAGTTCTTTTTACAAGCCCTCTCCTCCCCTGAAAGGAAAGGCAAGTCATGGGAAGGGATTCCTTTGGAAGGGAGACTGGAATGCTAGGGAAAGAGGTGATCTAAGTGTTGGGAGAGATAGCAGGCTTCTTGTATTCTAGAAGCTCTTTATCTCTTGAGTTCTTGGTGCTAAATTTGGGGCTTGGGTAAGGGTGCAAAGACTGAACTAGCCTTTCAGTTATGTGGTGGGGGCAATACGGCTGGGGGAAGGAAAGCAGAAATGTTGAATAAGGACCCTTAGTTCCTATTCCTTTACTCCACTCTTCCTCTCTGCCCCCAACACACACTCACTCGTGCACAGGGACGGACACATATGCGCACGTGCACGCCTGCAGATGCGTGCGCGCACGCAAGCACACACACACACACACAGTTGCATAAGCACCCTTCCTCCATAGCTGTGTTGGCAGTTTGTTGGGGTACTTGGAAGCTGGTTGCCTAATGGCTTTGCAGCAATTCCAGGAAGGAAGGAAGATAGGCTGTTTAACAGTGACTTGGCCTTCAGCGACCAGATGGTCATACCCACCTTCTGTGTGGTCTGTTCGTGTTTGCCAAGTGCTTTCATAGCCGACCTTGTAGGAAAGGAAAAATCATTTTCCCTCTACCTTTTTAAGTTCTTGGCTGGGAACCCTGTAACAAAAGACAGATTAATGAGAAAAACAAACAGAAGTTTATTAACGGGTACGTAAGAGATACCCAGGGACAAATGAGCAGAAACTCCAAGAGTTAGAATTCAGGCTTATGTAGCATCTTTCCCAAAGAACAATAAATCTGTAGAGAAATGACAGGACAGAGGAAAGCAGTTAGGCTTCCAAAGATGGTAAAATGTGGAGAGGTAGATATATGGGGAACTAATGGGAGGCAGAAGAAGCTAGTCAGTAAAAAAGCTAAAGTTGTCTCTGGTGATTAACTTTTGTCCTTCCTGGTAGAGAGGGGAGGAGGGACGCCTTTGAAGTTTTGTCCTACTTTTAGGCAAATAGGGGGAGGACAGAGAGGTTTTGTGTTTTTGTTTGGTTGGATTGATTTTGGTTTTTTGTTTGTTTGTTTTGTTTTTATCTTGTATCTGCTTCTTCTCAGTCGCCTTCCGTGCAAACCAGTCCTTGCGCTAAAGTGGCATATTTGTTGAGTGGCCTATTCTGCCCCACTTCTGCCTCCTCTGATCTTTGTGATGGGAGATGCAGGTGCTGGGTTGAGGACAGAAAACCTGTGCTTGCTTCATTCATATCCCCTTGCCTCCTGGCCCCGGTGCTCAGCACGCCACTGGCCTCAGTCAATATTTGTGGAATGAGTAAATGGGTTTACAGATGCAGAGCCTGAGGCTCAGAAGAGGTTCTGCCCCTTGGCGGATGACCCAGAGCAAATACAAGATGAGTTCAAGCGCAGAGGAATTGGGTCTTGCTGGGGCCGTGTGCCCCGCAGTTTGCACAGTATGGTGCTGTTCAATGAGCAGTTAATGATGAGCCTGCACAAACGTCCTTCCTTCCTCTCTGCCTCCTGAGAGTGTCTGAACGGCCAGCTCTAGGATTACCTGCCACTGACCTTTAGCTTGCTTTTGTTTATTGAGACTGATGGGTTCCAAAGCGAAATACAACTATGTGATGTTGGGTGAGCTGCTTTTGCTCTTTCTCAAATTCTATAAAAGTGGATTGAGGGGAAGTATTAGACAGAGAGGATAGCAAATAAAGATGTTTTGTTGCAGTCAACTCTGCCATTTGTATCCTGATCCCCCCACCCCACCCCAGATACTTTATGGAAACCATATAGAATGTGTTGGGAAAAGAAGCCGAAGAACTAGGGCTCAAAAAGGACAGGGTCTAGGAATTCATAGGCAGCCTTTTCAGGTTCCACCACTGGGAACCACCACTCTGCTCCAGCCATTTTCACCAGAAGTCACCCACCATGGAGTTCAGTGAAGTAAGACCTGATTGTCCTGGCTTGTCACTGTTGACCCCAGGTGCCTGCAGTCAGTATGCAGTGAGAGGAGAACATTTGTCTCAAGGCAAATCGGGGCAACCTTTTGCCAAGAAGGTGGCAGGGATGCTGGAGGCTGGGATGATAGCTGTCTGCTCTGATCGAGGAGGGCTTTCCAACATCTGACCATGCCGGTCTTGACTGTGCCGGAGCTGTGATTTAGGAGGCTAGGAAACATAGGATGAGGTTTTTCAAAGTTACTGGGATATTCAGTCAGGGTCTGAAAGGGACCAAGCACACATTTAGGGCAGGTTGGTTTGTGGTCTTCACCCATGTGCTTTTTGTTTGTTTGTTTGTTTGTTTTTTGTAGGATAGTCCCCCATTCCCCTTTTTCCTAGCATATTCTCAGAGGCCCGGTGATCTTAGAGGTTCCTTTTCTTCACTTACCTTTTGTCTTAGTCACAAAGTATATCTCTACAGTATGCCGGTTGCCTCTTTCTTTGGCCTCTCCCTTCAGGTTGATCTGTTAAATGGGCACTATGGTTATTTATCAAAATTTGGTATTTAGGTATACACGGGTGCCTCAGTGGGTTAAGCGTCTGCCTTCAGCTCAGGTCATGATCCCAGGGTGCTGGGATTGAATCCTGCATTGGGCTCCCTGCTCAGCAGGGAGGCAGCTTCTCCCTCTACCTGCTGCTCCCTCTGCTTGTGCTCATGCTCACTTGCTCTCTCTCGCAAATAAATAAATAAAATCTTTAAAAAATTTTGGTTGTTATAAGCTATCTTATAATGTTTTCATTTGTTAGATTTTTCTAAGAAATAGAGATAGTACCCCATTTCCTTTAATGGTGGTGGTGGTGGTGGTGGTGGTTCCTCTCCTTCTTCCTCTTTTCCTTCACCATCTCCTCCTCCTTCTTTTTCTTTCTTTAACAGTCCAATAAATACTCATAATGGGCTTTTCAGCACACTGCAGAACAAATTTGTATACTCTTGCGTGAGCCATTTTGAGGTCCCTTACCTCAGGTTCCTAACAGTTAAGCTCCCCGATCCCAAGAAATCAGCCCAGTTTGCACAGAGAGGTTACTCATTTTTGTGGAGTTAGCCAGGAGCGAGGCAAGAAGAGGATTAAATAAAGACCCTGCTGGTCAAAGGAGTAAACAGTGCTCATCTAAACATCCTCTGGTATATAAAAGCAAAACATAGGACCAGGAGCTTGGCGGAAGGATGCCAGGTCTTGTGCGGACTGGGAGAAGATGTAATGAGAAGCACTTGGTGAAAAGGAGTGTTGACTTAATACATTGTTTGGAAACTTCCTTAATAAAAGGTTAAAGAAAACATGCCATGTAGCTTCGGCCTCATGCCAGGTTATGGGTGGTGCCATCTTGCCTCAAAGTGTTGCTTCTGGGGCTGGTCTTCTGGCAGAAATGGTACTTGTTCAAGGAAGTCTTTGGGATAGGAGGAGATCCCCACTCTTTAGATTAGGACCAGTGTTTAAAGTTCCTCTTTCCTTGGCCTTTCTGTTCCCTCCAAAAGGAACGCTTCTGCCTGTTGGCCCCCGGGCTTGTCAATCCTTATTTGGAGTCAGGGCCATGCCTTTGGCTTGTTGGTTTGTTTCCAATCCTCTGGAGTCAGAGGTGGAATGAGCACTGGTTTGGAAATCTTGGTTCTGAAACAGCTGTCTCTTCTCCCCTTTACTTTCTCCTTCGAAAACAAAAGAAAACAATACTTACTGAATTTGATTTTTGTTCCAAATATGGGCAAACATTGGCCACTACAGTAGAATAGCACTCTGCTTTTCAAAAATCCTTCCAGTGCCTCCCTGTCCTGGACTATTTCTGCTTGATTGAAAGGGAGACTAAGGCCGAGTAGCTTGTGATTGGCATCATGTCCCCTAGCTCGTTAAAAAAATTTTTAACACCCAGGGGTGCCTTGGTGGCTCAGTTGGTTGAGCGTCTGACTCTTGATCTCAGCTCAGGTCTTGATAGCGGGGCTGTGAGTTCAAGCTCTGTGTTGGCGTGGAGCCTACTTAAAAAAAAGAAAAGAAAAATTAAGCCCCATAAAGAAAGAGACTAGTATTAGGAACCCTCAGCTACCCATTTTCTGGATTTACCAATCATCAAGGTCTTGCCACATGTGCACCTAGCTATTCCTGGAGAAAATTATAACCATGATTTGTAGAACACAAATACTTTATGCTTTACAAAGAGTTCTTTCATAGTTGTTGATTTTACTTGACAAAATTTCATAGGCTTTTGACAGCAACCCTGTTAAATAGACTCTAAAATTCTTCCTGTTTTATAGATGAGAACAGAGGCACAGAGAAGTTAACTGACTTGCCCAAGCTCCCCCGAACTTGAAGTGTCAGAGCTAGTGCTCCAATGTCATTTTCTCATTTGATCCTTTCAGCGATGCTGTGAGATAGTAATTATTATTCTGTTCTTTTTGGTTGGATTTTGGTCAGCTAAACCACGAAGGTGGTTTAGATAGCTCAAGTTCCTTTGGTCAATGACAGTTAAAATGCTAATTAACACTTGTCAAAGTTTGATTTATCTCATTCATGGGGGAGCCAGAAAGATGTTAAAACTGGCTCAAAAGTTGGATAAGGGAAACATATATGTAGGCATGTATTTTTTTTTTAATAGTGAGAAAATGTATGTTGAGATGAGATCGCTAAGTTAGATCTAAAACTGGTTAATATCATTTTACGGGAAATGTAACCACAACCTTTGGAGTTATCTTTTCTACTGGGTGGAAGTCATTTGCATCTCTATCGTACCTCATTAGCCTTTGACAGGTTAACATCTCATCTTACAGGGTTGTAGCAGAGCAGCCTTAATTAACTAGTCTTTCAAAGCAAAGTGTCCCCCCCCCCCCGCCCCGCCCCCATGGAGCCTGAAGACCCTTAGCCGGGCCTCTCTGAGCCTTCCAGCTCCACGAAATTGAAAGCAACTGCGGTCATCTTTGGCCTCATTTCTAGGGTTTCAAAAGACAGTCATCTAGAGAGCAGTGCTGCTGGTACTTAAACCAAAGCTTTCGGAGCCTAGACTTGCCCTCTGTGCTGGGGTGATCAAGAGTCTAAAAATGGGAAAAGGAGTTTAAAATGTAACATGGATCCAGTGGAGCAGGAGAATTCTCAGAGCCTGGAAATGCATCACCTGGAAAAAATATTTATTACAAATGCAGATCTCTCAGTCCTTCTCTGGAGAATATAATTCTCAGTGGGGCCGGTATGGGGCCTGGGATTTTATAGTTTTTCACAGTGCATCCGGGTGTTGTGCAGTTCCTGGTCTAAGTCCCAGGACAACGGCACTGAGAGTATGAGCGACAAATGACAGAGGCTTGCATTATCATCAGCATGGGAGGACAGTGTGAGGATCCTCCAGGGAAAATGAGAGCGGCCAGCAAGGCTGTACCTCCCCAGTGTTTAAGCGCCAGGATACTCTTGACAGACCTAGAAGGAGCACACTCTGGGGGAATGAGGTGTCGGTGAAACTAACCACTGTGGGATGAGCTAAGTAATGTTGACCTGTGCCGAGCAATGCTGCCTGGGTTGTTATCAGTTTGTCTTCCTCTGGGTGCTTATCTCAAGCAGAGGAAGGAGGGTTGAGCTCTGAGAAGCTGTTTTTTTTGAGCGCTGCTGCCTCTTTCCCCAGAGGGAGTTTTAGAGATTGAAGTTCAGAGAGGCCTTTGAAATGTGTCTGATAGCGAATAGAATAGCTGTTAAAGGGATTGTTCTGGTTTTGAAGGTGCTGAGCCTCTGGGGAGAGGGGTCAGGGCTGTTGCAGACTGCAGTGTACTTTTGGGGTCTGGCTGTGTCTCCGCATAGGGGCCTGGCCACCCCCAGACAGCTCTGTTGTCTTTCCCTGGAGAGCAATCTTATGTCTAGTATTTGGGGGGCAGCTTCTTTTCCCAGGTGGGATTCGGAAGATGCAGGTTTTGCTGGAGGACATAGGGTCTGAGCAGTCTGGTTTTTGCCCCAAGTGAGCATTTCCGTGGTGGCTTCTATTAGCACTGGGATACTGTCTCTGCCTGCCTTGTGGGCTTGTGAGCCTGGAGGGGGTGTGTATGCAGCAGGGGAGCATATCATAGAAGCTGCTTTTCCATCAAAGCCAGAAAAAGGAGGGGGTGGGGTGGGAAATCTTGGACAGTCCTTCTCCCTTCCTGGACGCACTTCACTCACAACTTGTTTCCTGAAAATCCTAATACACTCCAGTGGTGAGAGATGGCTTCCTGCTGAGCTGCTGAGCCAGCCCCTTGTCATGGAGGAGATGAGAACAAGATGTGGCTGAAGAAGGGGCGGACAGGCCAAGCTGGGCTGCTCATTGGCCCGGTAACCCCCTCTCTGAGTCCCAAGAGCACTGCCAGGGTACCACCCGGACACGCAGGCATGGGCGGGCCTGGCTAGGGCTGTGGGGAAGATATGAAAGTGGTGTTTTGTCTCTCAGTAAAATTTCACAGATGGTGGTGATGAAATGTGACCCTTTTGCTTCTGGAAAGAAGGACCTTGGCCAACATTGGCAACCCCATTTGGGGAAAGGGTTGTTGTTTCAAAAAACTGACCCTGAAGTCCTTATGTATTCATCCTCTTGCTCCTGCCGCATGCTTTGCTTACCCATGTTTTTCTCTGCGTATATGCACATCTAATAGCTCATGACATATTTTTGTGACATCCCATATGTCCTCAAGGCTACTATTGTTATCATCAAATTGTGCTCTGGACACTGGTTCCTGGAAGTGTTTTAGTTTTATGCTTCCACTTTCTAAGAAAAAACAGCAGAAAAGTGCTTAAAAAGTATGGTCAGGGCCAACAGCCCCATGTCTGAAACCTGGCCCTGCCATCGTGCCGGGAGAACTTGGACAAGTTAAATGTGGAGTTTGCAGAGTCTTCAGTCACACAGTGGGGAAAGGATTAGGACCTACCTCGGGGGTGTGTTGTACATGGTGTGTTCAGTGGTTTAACACTTAAATATGTGTGAACTGTTTTGATGGAACTTTTCTGGGTTTTTCAGGTTCAGAATGATCCAGGATGTGGTAGAAGCAGGAAGATGATGGGGGCTTGGGGAGTGAGACACTTTGATATTTCTGAGGTGTGCCTACCTTAAAAGTTAACTCACTAACTTGTGGTCTAGGGTGGTGCTTCTGCATCAAAATCACTTCAGGCGTTATTACAAAGGATGGCTGAGTTTCTCTCTGCCCCAGTACATCTGGGGTGGGGCCTTGCAATCTACTTTTTAACTAATTCCTAGACAGTGCTGCTGCTGCTGGTCCTGAAATGGCTGTTGGGCAGAAAAAGAAGCAGATCATTCCATGTGGATTCAGAAGACAGAATGAGGCCAGTGGGTGCCAGTTACAGAGAGGTGCTATGTAAGAACTTTCTCTGACTGCTAAATGGGTTCCGAAATGGAGTGGGGGCTCTCATGAGCTCTGTGTCACTAGAGATGTCCAGTACTGAATGGCCATCTGGCAGATTCCCACACAAGTAGAAGGTTCATTCATTCACTTATTCATTCATCCATTCATCCACTAATTCACAGAGTAAACTTGTGTTGCCTGCTGGAAGGTGCTGGGAGGTGGGGAGAAACCTTGAACAAAGCACCTGTGCCCTTGTTCTTAGGGAACCCACATTCCAGTGAGTTTGGCTAAAGGATTACAAAAGCCCCTTTGAATCCTGAGGCTCTGAGAGTCCTATGATGAGATCCTCAGAATAAGAAGCTACAGAACGATGCTTACCTTACTGAAGACATGGTCAGGGACTGACAAGAATGTGGCAATCTCTGAGGTTCAATCTGGAATGTTCTCTTTCCAGCATCGTCATGTGACTGAATCAATGATTCTCCCGCCCTAAGACTCAAAAAAGAGGTTAAAAATGTATTTGCCAGGAGTGCATTTCCTGTGAGAAAATTCAGATCTCCCACTGGCACTGGGATAGACCATTAAACTCTGAACCCATGACTAGCTGTCCATAATGCTGTCTGTGAAAGCAGACCCAGGAAGTGGGGTTGTAAGAATGAGCTGATTGCTTTTTCACCTCTCTCAAGTGATCAACTGGAGGATTAATGGCTGGGGACAGTTAGGGGGAAAGAGGTACATTCCATCTGTTTTTTTCTGGGTTCTTCCGTCATTATTCCTGGTGGAAGCAATGATGATGATTGCTGACCTTCACTGAGCTCACTCTGTGAGTCTAGGCTTGCCGTTAAGCTCTCTTCATGCATTTTTACTTAATTCTTTTTTTGTTAGACTCCCAATTTCTCTTCTCTTAGGGACCTTAGACACCTCTTTGCCCCTGGACTTCAACTTTCTATAGATGCATTTTGCTTTTAATGTGGCTGAGCTAGTTGAAACCTCCACTTGGCTCTTTTATTTTTCTTTAAACTTTTAGAGAAATTCTGGGAACCTTGTTTGGGGTTGCCTTGCCTTTGGTGAGAGATTCTTAGCCTCAGCCTCAAGGGGTCTGTGGCAAGAGAGAAACCAATATCCAATTTTAGAAAAGAAAAGAAAAAAAAAAAAAAGAATTGTCTGTAAGGGTAATGCACAGAAGCATCAGGTCTCAAGAAATCTGAGCCACTCGGTCTCAGAAAAGGCAGGCAAAGGCCGTGCCGGGAAGTCACACAGCGGGAACAAAGAAACAGATGAATGACTCCCATCTGGTCAGTTTTTGCAACGTCATTCCATTGGCTTAGCTTGGATCATGGGCCACCGTTGGCCAGGGCCAGGTAGGACACTAAAACATGCAAAAGGAAGGAGAGTTTCCCTTAAAGAAAAACTGGCGTGCTGGTGCTGAAAGCTGGTGGGTGCCGTGCTGACATTACTCGTAGGTAATACGAGTGTAGGTCCCAGATCCGAGTCCACGGCCCTTGGGAAGTTCTGAGTGTGTGTTCGCGTGTGCATATTCGTAGGTTGCAGAAAGCGTTGCAGTGCTGCTTTAGCTTTGTCTGCTTCATCTGGTTGTGTCCAAACTAGGTGATGAACCCACTGAATACAAAACTAATCCCCTTCCTCCTGGTTTTCTTTTTGTTCTGAGGCCCTTACGGCGGCTTATTTTCTTATACTAGCAGAAGCTTGGGTGTTTCTTCCTGGGTCATTGAGAATGGCTGGCCGCTGTTTCCAAGAGGGCAGAAGTCATCACCTAAAGAGACAAAAGCCTGTGTTTATTCTTTGCAGGTACCTTTTTGCTCCAGCCTACACGGAAACCCATTACACTCCAAGTGGCAGTCCTCAGACCACCGGGCTGAAATCTGAGGTAAGTTCAGGTCAATAGAGATCTGCAGTTGGCCTATCCTCGTCCCACCCCTGGGGAGTGAGGAGATGCATGGTGGAGACAGACCCCCCTCTGAAGGGTTTGTTTGCCCTGACCCAAGACCAAAGACGTGAGCCAGGAGAAGCATTCTGTGAATTTGTTGTCTCATAAGGCCACCCTCTTCTCTGCTGGCTGAAATGGTCAAATGAACAATAGTTTAGGTAATTGCATCTGATTAAAATTGGTATCATTACGAAGCATACATTTTCTTTGTTGGGTGTTAATCACCCACATATTAACAAAAGTGTTAGAAAGTGACAGAAATGAGTTACCAGGGATCCTGCCATGTCACTTAATTAGATGTTTAATTGATCCTTTCCCATATGGATGGACAAGGTTTTGTAGTCTGCCTTCTCAATGTGATTTCAGGTTACGCAGATTTTCTTGTTTCACTGCCATGTTCATATTGGATTTTTTTTTTTTTTTCTCAAAGTGTTTTTGAGTTCAGATATCAGATATTTGCACAAAGATTTGTCACTTAAAAAATGGTCTTTCGGGGGCGCCTGGGTGGCTCAGTTGGTTAAGCATCCAACTCTTGATTTCAGCTCAGGTCATGATCTCAGGGTCCTGGGATTGAGCCCCAAGTTGGGCTCCACACTCAACTTGGAGTCTGCTTGTCCTTCTCCCTCCTCCTGCTGGACTCTCTCAAATAAATAAATAAGTAAAATCTGTTTAAAAAAAAAAACCATCTGTCAAATAGTTTGTCAGATGGATGCATTTTAGTGTGCTTCACCACACCCCACTGGTGGGCATTTAAGGTAGCTTCTCGGCTGTACCCATTTCATGGTTTGCTGACTTTTCCTACCAGGGGACCATTAGTGTTGTTGGTATCAGAGCAGTGGTTCTTAGCTAGGAGTAATTTTGCCTAAATCATTTCTTTTAAAAACTTTTGTTAACGTGTAGATAACGACTGTAATGCAAAGAACATATGTTTCATGTTGATTAGGTCAATTTTAATCAGATGCAGTTACCAAAAAATATTCTGTTTGTTTGGTTGACCATTTCAGCAGCAAAGGGGGGACACTTGACTGTGTCTGGACACAGTTTTGACTGTCACAACTGGGAGGTGGATGCTACTGGCATCTGGTGGGTAGAAGCCAGGAAAGCCACTAACTGTCCTAAATTGCATAAGGTGGCCCCTCCACAACAGAGAGTTATGCGGTCCCAAATGTCAACAGTGCCCAAGATGAGAAACTGAATTAGAGTGAACTTTCTCAGTATGTGCAGATGAGATAGGGTGAAGGAGGGAAGATGGACTCCAGCAGGAGCAGCAGTGGTCTTCTGCCTTTGGGGCAGGACATCATGGACGTTGGTGGCATGCAGATGTGGAGTGTGGTATACAGGGTAACAGGATAGTCCCTTTAGCCTCAGTGCTCTTCTGGAAGCTTTTCGTGGAATCAGAGATTCCTCCATGGCCTATCTTTAAAATATCTGTGCTGGAGCGCAGATGTCCAGAAGACAATGACAGCCACTCTCCATCAGTAAAAGCTCAGATTAGTTTATCAGATTAGCCTTGAATCGGGAAAGGGACCCAGGACTGCTAAGTTTTGACAGATCTGAGAGGTTGGGAGCATAGCGATCAGATAGCTGAGGAGCTGTGTTCCATCAATGCTGTCTTCTTCACCAAGACCTTTCTGGAGGAGGGAGGAGTTGGCAGTGTGGCCAGTACCCACGGCAGGCAAGTTCACCTTGTCTTCTCATCTCTGGGGAGGCTCTCTAGGCGTGGCTCCTCACCTTCTTCAGTGCCCCTTGGTCGAAAGTCCTTCCATTATGGAGACCTCGGCTCTCTGCCTCCAGGGAGACAGGGAGGAAGCAGGCATGCCTCGAAAGCCCCAGGACCTCACCAAACACTGTCCTCTGAGTTTGGCTTTGGCACTTCTCCACCCGCAGCTCAAGAATGGGTCTCAGTGCACAAGTTTGCCATGAGCTCATACTTCCTCCTGTGAAAGCCCCCTTGGGTGGCCCCCTCAGGCCGAGAAGCTGAGAAGGAATGCGATGACTTCATGACTGTTCATTTACTTGTTCTTTGTGCTCTCAGCATCAGGCAGAGATGCTGTGAGGGCCTTTCAGAAACAAAGAGTGGAGGAGAACTTCCCCTCACCCCCAGAACGCCCCTCCTTCCTGAAGGTCCTGTTGACCCAAGCACATCCTAGCTGCAGTATGGGACAACCCGTTATTTTCGTACATCCCTCCTACTGGACTCTTGCAAAGCCCCCATCCAGCCCCATGGAACTCCTACTCCGCTTTCTTACCTGGGAGCTGAGGACTTCAAAGAGAAATGAAAATAGAATACACCATTTAGCTGTGCCTGACCCAAACATGAAGGGCTACGCCCTGCCACCAGCCTTGGCCTGGGCCGCTGGGAGCCCTGGGAACCGTCGGACTCATCCTTCAGGCCAGCAGGAGTTACAGATTTGGGGTCTGAGGCCAGGCTCGTAGATTTGCCTTTAACCAGCTCTGGGACCTTAACCAATGCTTTTGTCCACACTGGTGTTGAGTTTCTTCATCAGAGAATTGGATATATTAAGATCTGACTCTCAGAGCTATAGAAGGGTAAGATGAGTCACCGATTTTGTGGGAATTTGTAAACATATCTGCCAGCTCCACATTTTACTCATGAGGAAATTGAGAAGAGAGAAAGTAACATGTTTATGTTCAGATAACCAGCGAGTGGCAAGGCTTAGACTAGAATTAAGTCCCTGGTGGGGCTAGAAGAGAGTAGAGCTGTGACCAGTTCATTCCTGCACACTTTCCTGGGGCCGCTTTTGCTGGGAGAGGCTGGTGAGTCTCCAGTTAGGCTGCCGTGGTTCCAGTCTCCTCCTGGCTGTGTGACCTTGTGAGCCACAGGAAACCTCTCCCACCTTTAATTTCCCTTTTAAAAAAATGGGAGTTAAAATACCTACCTCATAAGGCTGTGAGATTGTCAGAATTAAAGGAAAAAAAATCTCCATTAGTTTTTTTTCCAGTCTCCAGGGCTGGATGGATGTTAGCCTCATGGTTTACAACAGAAATGGCAGGTATCATTAGCATGCGTGATGTGTGTGAAAGCACTTGGTCGGTCTAAAGCATGTTACCAAAGTCCGCTGTTATGCTGTTTGAGAGGGCACCTCCGTGAACACTGTTAGCATCATCTCAAAGATGGGAAGAGGCCCAGGGATTCTTCGGGTCAATCCCTGGATTTGAATTCTCTTGATTTGTAGAGGGACCCGGATTTTTGAAACTGTAGCTGATCCTCATTTCTGAACTTTCTGACTCTCCATCATTCCAACATCTGCAAACCCCACTGACCCTATATGGGCCTGGCCCGGTCTTCCACTGGTGAATAATCTGGGCTGTGGAGTTCCTGGCCCTGTGGCTGAGTTCTAAGGATCGGTTCAGAAGCCTTCTAACGCCTTTGCAAAACCCGGCTCTGCCCTGGGGGGTTTTCCTTCTCTCTGTTCTGAGCAGCTGAGCTCCCTTCAACTATGTGGGAAGAAGTTTATAGGAGAGTGCCCCTGTGTGTGCTGGGGACAGTCGTGGGCTGCGCCCATCGGTCTGTTTGGTGCTTCGCTGCTCCCAGCTGTGTCCCGGGCGGCCTCTTAGATGCTCTGGTTCCCCTACTTTTAATACACTCTGCTGGCACCTCCAACTTTGATTTCAAGCCTCTCTTCAGAGTTTGTAATTAAATCTCTGTATGGTTTCTTAATTAAGATTGGCTCTCGCAAGACGCTAAGTCCCAGGAAGGCTGGAGACGTGCGTGCTCTCTCCTTGTGTCTCCTGGACGTAGCCGAGGCCTGGCCTGGAGCAGCATTCGGCAGCTGCTTGTAGTCAAGGGAAGTCCAGCCAGGTCGGGAGGACCAGATGGCTGTGAGACACGCCGATGTGAGAGCAGCATCAGCCCTCCATGCGTCTGTGGGTGCAGGTGCCAAATCGGGTCTGATCCAGGCGCACAGGGATTCAGGGAGGTTGTGGAAGTGAGGGAGCTCTCCGTCTCCCAGGGCTGCTGTGGCAAAGCACTGTGAACTCAGAGGTGCAAAACACAGTTCCGGAGGCTGGATGTCCAAAATCACGGTGTCAGCAGGGCCAGGCTTCCTCTGTGGTCTCTAGGGAAGGATGCTTCCTTGCCTCCTCCAGCTTCTGGCGGCCCCTGTCCGTCTGTGGTGCTCCTTGGCTTGCAGCTGCATCACCCTAATCTCTGCAACCGACTTCAGATGGCCTCTTCTCTCTCTGTCAGGCTCTCTGTGTCCTCCCCTCTTTTTCTAAGAACATCAGTCCAGTATGACTTCATCTGAACTTAATGCCATCTGGAAAGACCCTGTCCCAAAGAAGGTCACATTCTGAGGTTCTGGAAGGACATGCATCTCAACTCCGCAGGGGGTCACGAAGGTGACTCGAGCAGGGAGGCAGGCTCTTCAGAAGCCACCGTGGCCTGTGGCCACGTGTCTAGCCTGAGCTAGACCTGAAGTCCTGGCTTCTCTAACAGGGAGACCTTCAGCAAATCTTTCTGCTTCTCTGAATCTCGGCTGTTCATCTGTTCACTGGGAATGATGACATAATAATCCCGGGACTATTACGAGGTTCAAATAAAAGGGTGGTTTAGGAAGCTCTTTGCAGACTATAAGTTAGGGCGTGCATAATCGTCCCCAACCTTCACGGGACATGAGCGTTGCCATGCTTATCCGTGTCCTTTCGCCTGACCAGCCCCCTCTTCTCCTTGCTAGGACCACTGCTTTTACCACGGGACGGTGAGGAAGGCCGAGCAGTCCAGTGTGACACTCAGCACATGCCGGGGAATGAGGTAAGAGGCTCTGGCAGCGCTGTGGGGGGCCTGGCACTCCCCGCACACGTGGAATTTTTAGGACAAGCAGGGCTGGCCTTGGGCAGGGACCTTCAGAGGCTGTCCATTGAGAGTGTATGCAGGCCAGTTCTAAGAAGGACTGAGCTTTGGAGAGAAAAGGAAAGTCCCGGATAATGCACAGATTCACTGGGCTTGAGTTTTCTCTTTCTTGAGGAGCTTGAGGTTTCTTTATTATTTAGGCATGGGGAAGCCAGCAGATCAGGAGATGACTGCCATCAAAAAAACAGTTTGCTGTACTCAAGATCCCAAGAGGAGGGGCATACCACATAGGGAAGCACAGGGGCCAGTCAGGGGCCAGGTTGTGTGAGGTGAGGGGATGTGGGCAGGAGTCTTCGCTTCGGTTTCTACAGGCAGCAACTGGCACGGCAGGGTAGGCTGGCTTTGGATTGGCCACTTTGAAGTGGGATCTGGGGCAAAAGGGCTGTTCCTAGTTGTCTGGCACCTGCCCCTGGGGTGATCTGGGCAGGGGGACTGGCCGAGAGGGTGAGGCCTGCATCTCAAAGTTGTTTACCGCCCCTAGGAATTAGCTAATCCTGAGAAGGGCAAGGCCCCAGCTGTCAAAGCATCATAATATAGAAAATCAAAGTCATGGTTCATACACTTGAAATGAGCGTGCGCGCTTATTCCCACTTCTCCTTTGCTCTTTGCTGGTCTCAGAACTAGCACGAGATGAAAAAGGAACCAGGCATTGAGGAGAAGAGGAGGGAGGAAGAGAAGGGAGAAGCTAGGTGATTTTCAGGATGACAGGCGAGGCAGAGAATCTGTTAGCTGCAGCCCCCTCCAGCGAAGCACCCAGGCTCACGTGCAAGTGCAAGGCCCCTCGTGCTGCAGGTCCCATGTGTTTGTTTATAAACTGGGCCATGTCTCCTCTGTAAGGCTTCACGGTGTGTCTGCCGGAGGGAATGAGGCAGGAAATAAGCTTTGGCTGGAAGACCATAACCATGGCTCCCAGTCCTCTCCTCGGATGACCCGGTTGAGCCAAGCCAACTGGTCTCCAGTGGTGTTGACAGGCCCAGCTGCCACCACCTGCAGTCTGCAAGGAAACAATGTCTGTCCCAAGAAGGAAGAAAGGGAACACGTTGCAGGTGTGACTCGCTTCTCCCTGCCTCTTCCTCTGTGTCCGTGGTCTGGAGCAGTGGGAACTTGGCTTGGGTTCTCACAAATCATTCCCGCAGCCGTGCTGACAGGGGGAAACCGGGCGAGCCGCCCATGTGTTTGTGTTCTGCGTGCTTCCCTCTGCTGCAGTCAACCCGTCTTACTTTCCCAGCCTTCTCATTCTCACTGCACACCGTAAGAACTGAAGGGCATCTGTGGGCCCGGCTGGCTTAAGAGCCGGAGACGTATACCAAATGTTTCATTTGGACCCTAGAGAAGGAACAGCTGCAGCAACCGCAGACTTCAGACCCATGTAACCCTCAAGTCCCTCCCCACGGCTCATAAAGCCATGCTTCGTGGAGGAACCTCCATAGTGATGGCATTTCTCTCCTGGGAACCTGCTTCTTTGATTAGAGAAAATAGGTAGGATTTATACCAGATGGAATCTTTGGCTGGTAATACAAATACAGAGGAGTTCCCCTGAGTTTCCAGATTGTTGCGGGCCCCCCCTCTTCTCTCCAAAGCAATGTTTGAGTGACTTTAATTGGAGCAGTGATCCATGATCATGGTAAAAACAAATTCAAGTAGTACAAAAGAGAGGGTACAATGAAAGATAGGGTCCTTTTTCACCCGGGATTTTCAGGTCCCCCCTCCACCAGGGGCAATCATTGTTAGCAGTTTTTTGTTTATCCTTTTAGAAATATTTCTTGTGAAAAAAGAACATTGGTAGGTAGGTCATGTCCTGTTTTATAATCGTATTTGGGCTGCTGACACCTTTGAGAATTGTGTGACAGCTAGATCCTTACGAAAAACACCAGCAGAAAGATGGGGCACACCATTTCACCACGGATGTTGGGTGTCCACACCCCCCAGCCTATCTCTGATCAACAACTCATCCTTCAAATGTCCACCTGACTTCCTGCATGCACAAACGCTTTGCAGAGGAGCACATAGGATCAATGTGAGGAGGGATGGTTATCTGTGAAGGAATCCAGACAACCGGGATGAAGTGACCGCGAGTGAACCTGTGGGTTCTAGGAGACACGCTGTGTGTGTATATGCGTGTGTATGTGTCCCTAGCTTGCTCTCTGCCAGCAAGAGAGGCATTGATTGCAGTAAAACTTTTTTTTAACCTCATTGGTAAGTTGCTTATTTTTAAACAAAATGCTGATTAAAAGTTATTATTGCATAACTGATGTGTTAACCATTCAAATAATCTCATGTCAAGTTAAAAGAAGTGGAAGTTCCTTATTCCCTCCCACTGTTCCAACCAGTTGCTGTTGGGGATATATATAACCGAAAGATGTAAGTGTGTGTATACATGGTGTTTCTTAATCCAAATAATATAACCCTATACATAACACTCTGAAATGTTTTTCTCACTTGACATTATGGCTTAGGCACACATAGATCTAGCTCATTCTTCGAATGGTTACATAGTGTCTTTATGAATGTCGGTCAAGTTTGATTACATTGAAGGTCTTTCAAGGATATACAGTAAATCTGATAGCAGCTCTGTCCTCAAAACCTGGGTCCCACTTCCACTGTGTTATACTGACCCTTCTCCCCAGGATCCAGGTCTGTGAGAGAGGGCGGGAGAGAGAACATGAGATCGAAAATGCGAGAGAATGTGTAAGAATGTGTGCGTGATGGCCTGGAAGGAGCTCAGAATTTAGAGTCAAGGGACTCTAGAGTCATGAGACTCCACACCTCCTGGAGGTGGGGTCTCTGAGTTTTGCCTTTCCCAAATCATTCTCTGCTTGTCTTTGCCTTGGCTGGACTGGCATCTCCTGTGGGCCTTCTTCGTGGATGGTGCTTATGGGGCAGAGGCTGGAAGGGGGCTGTGGGTCTGGGGTCTGGAGACTGGGGTCAGGGCCCCCCTGGGGAATGAGGAGCCTGTTCACCAGAAGGCTGAGATCTGCCCCAGCTCTAACACTGACTCACTGGGTAACCATGCATGTTCCTTTTTCCCTGGGCTTCGGTTCCTCTCATCTGAAAAAGAAAACAGATCAGATCACGCAAAGGCCTGTTGAACGTTGGAAGTTCTGAGCTACAGAGAGTGCATGGTCCCAGGGAGGCGGGTGCCTAGGGCAGGCGGGGTGGCTCCTATGCCCCGCAACAAGCCAGCCCTGTCAGCCCCTCTCCCAGGGAGGGGCATGGCCTTCCGCCTTTGAAAACCTGGCCTGGCTTCTGAAGAACTCATCATAAACGCTGCCTCTGTGTCCGGCACAGAGTAAGCCATGACATGTGTAGATCCTGGAGTCAAACCAGTCTCAGTCTAGAACCTAATTCCCCGGTGTCGGTTTTCACGCCTATAAAATGAGAACATTCGTGACATCTTCAGTGGATTTACATTAGGGGATGAGGGCGGTCTCCTTGAGAGCAGGCACCCCTTTCAGTCCTATTGCTTCCCCGGTGCCTAAAATAGTCCCTGGCACATCGTAGGTTCCCTATATGTGTGCTGAGTGGCTAGGGAACGGCTCCCTGTCCTCCAGTCAGTTATCACAGCCACGGTGTGAGCCGGCCAGCACTGTGGACTTAGCACAATGCTAGTAGACAGCAGCCAGAATTTGAGCCCAGGTATGTCCCCTCCTGAGCTTACGCTCTCCACTTGTGCCTTGCCACCCCATTCCCAAGGGAGCACCTCACCTACGTGCCTTCTTCCTTCTGTGCTGCTTCTGATGCTCGCAGTACCTTTTTCTCATTGGATGCAGATTGGGGCCGGGGCGGGGAGGGGAGGGAAAGAAGGGGAACAGGATGGTTACCTCTTAGGGCAGCTCTGGATGTAGGGACCTGGGATGTGTCCCCTTAGGTTTAGCTCTGAATGGACACGTTCCTAAGAGGCACTTCTTGCCTAGGTCTTTCAAGAGTGCATTTGGGTGAGTCCCGTGGTCATTCAGGAGTTAAGCACGAATCGCCCACCACTGCCTGCCTGCCCTTCCCTGCCAAGGTTCCTCTGTATAATTTCATTTATATCAAGCTCTTAACAATGAGCAATAGGGTGGAGAGTGGACTGGAGAATAGCGTGTGGGGTCGCAGCCTCCCAGCCTCCCCCGCGCCCCCCTCCTGTGCCCCCTGACTGAGCTCTGCCAGTGCTTACATTTAGCAAATTAGATCAACTGAGGCTCCTGGAAAGATAAATGACCTGTGGGTGCTCAGGGGAGAGCAGCTAGCAAGATTTGGGGGTGGTGATAGGGGAGGGCCACGGGAAGTGGATTCTAAGAAATCCCCTGACCATCGTGGGAGCTGGTGCTCACTGTCAAGTGCTGGGGCTCATGCCAGCTTCTCCTCCAAACCAGGCAGTGGGGAGGACTGCAGCTGTGCCACGGGGCCGATACCAGGGACTCCAATAGGGGGAGGGGCGGGGAGGGGCCACGAGTTCTCAGTGTCCTTCTGAGCCCTAGTATCTGCCACTCTCCGAAGCAGAATCGTCTGGGCCTTTGTGAAAGGACAGGCTTCTGCCACCGAGCCTGGGCTCCAGGCCAGACTTCCTGAGTGTGCCTGTGCCGGGAATTACCACTCGGCTTGTTTATGCTGCAGATGCTCCAGCCCCAGAATCAGAGTCTCCGACATCTGTCACGTTAATGTACACCACGGAACGGTCTAATAGGTAGCTCTGGGGTACCTGGAGATCTGTGACCCCTCAGTTTGGAGCTCACTGATGGAGGCAGATGGCCCAGAGACTGCCAGACCTTAAATCTGTGGCTCCAGATACCCATCAGACCTTGTTATGCAACCTCTCTGGGGCTCAGTTTCCTCATCTATAAAATGGGACTCATGATGATGCCTTATAACACTGAAAAAAGAAAAAAAGAATGATGATTATAGGCCCAGAGTCTGGCCTATGGTTAACTCTCAAAAAAATGGCCTCTAACAAGGAAAATGGGCTAAAGGCCTCCTTTGTCTTCTTATCTCCCGACAGACGGGTATCTTGCTTCTGACGGGCCGATCACCTCCGCGGAGAGTTACACATGCCTGTCAGTTGTAGCCATCTGTAAACCGGGAGTATCTTTCTGCCCCACTCTGCAGGGCTGTGTGACAGAGGTAGTGTGACAGCGTGGTTAAGGTGGTGAGACCTGGGACCAGACTGCTTGTGTTCTGACGACTTGTGTGACGTGGGGCAGTTTATTAACCTCACCTAGCCTTAGTGCTCTTGTGTGCACAATGGGGGTCAGAAATGTTAGGGTGAAGAAGGAAGTACTCAGCACAGTGCCCGGACCATAGCAAAACCTCCACATAGCCACCATGATTAATATTATTCACCATGGACCAAACTTTGGCTTGATCTCTGCTCTGTTCAGCCCAGAGGCGTGTTCAAGCGATGCCTGGTCAGCCACACGGGTACCTTCACTGGTTCCTGGGCGGAACTTTCCACTCACTGGGTGTTATCTTCGGAGCCACAACCTGATGGGCATAAAATCATCATCTGACTTGCCGTCCAGCCCTCTGTTTCCAATGTTTGGAGCCACTGGGGGAAACTGAGGTCATGGGAGGGGCCTTGGTCCGCCGAGATGAGAAGAAAGCTTGGGAACAGGATGCCCACAGTGTTTCTGCCCTCTGCCCTTTCCTGTCTGGACTCGAGAGCGGATGTGAACCTGACTCTTCACCCACTCCCGCCTCCAGCTGTTCAGGGAGCACCTTGGGTGTCCTGCCGAGGGGATTGCTGTGTCAGCCTGGGTGAGGCAGCCGGGAAGTCATCAGGCTCGCTGGCACCGGAATGAGGTCAGCCAGAGATGGGTTCCAGGAAGGCTGCTGCTGATCCTCCTGGCGCTCTCTCTCCAGCAAGCATCACAGGCTCTTCCAAAGGAGAAAACCTGGGTGGGGATCCGAGGGGGTAGGGGTGGAGGTGGAAGCTGGGGCAGCCAGAGAGAGGTCCTGCCAGTTTGGGGAGGCAAAGACCGACTTGGAGATACCTTAGCTTTTGAAATTTCTGGATAGATGAGGGCCTGAGGTTTTGGAGGCCATGAAATGCTACTGGTGCCCTGGGACTTATTACTGGGCTCGTTCCTCCTGCAGAGCCCTGACTGAATGCCTTCCTTTGCTCCAGTATTCATCTCACTGCATCAAGGAAGGTAGACGCCTGCTACATGGGCCCATATTCACCCTTCCATGGACTTTGTGCGTTAGTGATCAGTGATCAGGTCATGGCCTTGGAAGCCTCATTGATGTGATGCTCCCAGGCAGCTGTGTCCAATCCATTAGTGTTAGGGGCGATGAAACCTTTGTGCTTTGTTATATACTCTGTTCTGTACTCTAGTGGTTTATTCTCAGCTTCAGAGTCTAAGCTCCACGGGGGCCGGGGCTCTGTCTGTCTTGTTCATGTCTCCATCCTCCTCATCTGGCTCGATGCCTGGCATAGCAGGAGCTCAGGAAATACTTGTGGAATGAATGACTGTCCTCCAATGAAACTGAGAATGACTTGAGGACAGGGATTAGGTCTAGATCACATCTAGTACAGATGAAAAGTTCAGTGAGTGAAAGAATAAAATGAATGAACGCATGTCCTTATTCTGAGTTCAGCGCTTGTGTCTATAACCAGGAGCCAAGAGTAGTCTCACATCCTTGGGTGTGGACATAACTTCACTGAAGAGCGGCCCCACTCGGGCTATTAGCAATGACATCGGTGATGCCTCTAGCTTCGGTTTCTTCTGTACACAAAAATCTTCCCATGTAATCATCTGGAGTCCTGTTAAATTAGTTAATTATCATTTGCATTTACACATGGGAAAAGTGAGTGATTTTTTATTTTATTTTATTTTATTTATTTGACAGAAATCACAACTAGGCAGAGAGGCAGGCAGAGAGAGAGAGGAGGAAGCAGGCTCCCTGCTAAGCAGAGAGCCCGATGCGGGGCTCGATCCCAGAACCCTGGGATCATGACCTGAGCCAAAGGCAGAGGCTTTAACCCACTGAGCCACCCAGGCGCCCCACGATTTTTTAAGAGGTTTGTTGAAGACCATTTGACAGCTTAACGTTGGAGTGAACACCAGAACTTGGACTCCTCACCCCCAGGCCACTGTTTCCTTGCCAGTCACCAGACTATCATCTTCTGAGTCTATAAGTTTCACCTTTTGATTTGTCATATGCCATGTTTGAGTTGGGGGGCTTTTGGCATCCTTGTCTTACCATCCTTTATATATTAACTGTCCCTGGTGAGCCTTTTTAGACCCTTTCAGCTTCTTCGTAACCAGCTTTCAGTCCCTGAAATTGTGTACCACCTTTCATATACATGTACAGATTTCCCTGGAGAGGAAGTCTGAGTTGGTATCAGATTCTTACCAAAAGGTGCACGACCCCATAGTAAAGTTAAGAACCAATGATCAAAACCAACCATGTCACTTTGCATATGGAAAACCTGAGGCCTGAGCAAGAGACTTTTCCAAGACTATAATCTTTGACCAGAGATTCTGTTTCTCCCGTTGACAGGGGACTGATTGTGGTGAGCAGTAATCTCAGCTATATCATCGAGCCCCTGCCTGACAGCGAGGGCCGCCACCTTATTTACAGATCTGAACATCTCAAGCTACCCCTGGGCAACTGTGGGGCCGAGCACTCCACCAGCAGGGACTGGGCCCTTCATTTTACCAACCAGACCAAGAAACGACCTCGCAGGGTGAGTCTCAGTGCAGGCATCAATGTGGGGGACGGTTTGTTCCCTCCGAGGATCCTTACTTTGGATCCAGGAGTATTTCCAAATCAAAGGAGATGGCCAGGGAGGAAGAAATAACCTTTTTCTCAGAATAAAAATTCTAAGTCACTATCTTGTTCACTGCTGTGTGAGATACACTTATATTGGATGGAATAACTGTTTTGGGGAAAAACGCTACGACATTTAAAACACCCTGAGATGCTGATTTCAGAAACTTTAAAATGTGAGAAAAAAAAGCATGCCTCTCCTTTTGGAATAACCGCTTAACCATATGCACAGAATACTTGTGTTTATGTGTACTGGAAATAGAGGTATGTGGTTTCAGTGCTTTTTGGGAACTTGGTTGTCAGCATGTTCCCTCACAGTTGGTGGCCCCTGTACTTGCCAGCCCAGCTCATTAGTTTTTGAGTATGAAGGACTGGACCCATAGTCCCAGAGCAGCTCCAGCAATAACCAAGATGGCGGGCGGAAGGTGTCGTGACGGTGGTGGGGACTGTGGCCAGCGTCAAGTGTGAAGTCAGTAAGGAGGGGCACTGCTTATTAACCAGTACCATTTCTAAGCAGTTTGTTTTAAAATGAGGCCACACCCACCACTTCTACAGCTCTGATCCGCTCATATCTCTTCCTTAGATGAAAAGGGAAGATTTACACTCCATGAAGTATGTGGAGCTTTACCTCGTGGCTGATTATGCAGAGGTAAGGGGGAGGCAGTGGGTTTTAGCAGAAAAGCTACTCTGTTGATAGCTTCCATTTCAGGCTTCCAACCACTTTGGGGAAATGCTGAAACATTCCTCTTTCTCCAGTATGTCATGTGATTTTGATCTTAAATCTGACCAAGGGCTCTTCTAGCTATTTTAAATATAGTTGGGGGGAAAAAAAAAGAAAGAATCTCTTCTGGCTCAATACATTAATCAAATAGAAGATCGGCGACTAGCATTATCTGGATTAACATTTCTTTTTTTTTTTTTTAAGGATTTTATTTTTTTGACACACAGAAATCACAAGTAGGCAGAGAGGCAGGCAGAGAGAGAGGAGGAAGCAGGCTCCCTGCTGAGCAAGGACCCCCCCCCCCATGCGGGGCTCGATCCCAGGACCCTGAGATCACGACCTGAGCCACCCAGGCGCCCCTGGATTAACATTTCTTTTTTTTTTTTTTTTTTTTTTTTTAAGATTTTATTTATTTATTTGACAGACAGAGATCACAAGTAGGCAGAGAGGCAGGCAGAGAGAGAGGAGGAAGCAGGCTCCCTGCTGAGCAGAGAGCCCGATGCGGGACTCGATCCCAGGACCCTGAGATCATGACCTGAGCCGAAGGCAGCGGCTTAATCCACTGAGCCACCCAGGCGCCCCTGGATTAACATTTCTTAAACTGAGTCTTAAGACATTTTGGTTCTGGTGCTTATTCTTAGGGAGCCCATAAATTTTCTATAGAAATTGCCAAAAAATTTTTTGCAAAGATAGTAAGGATAATCAGTCATCTTATTGAATACAATTTTCCTGCCCATGTGTGGGTCCATTTTTATAATCCCCTTGGTGCCAAATCAGAACCATGGTTCCCAAAGCATCAGTAGAACCCGGGAACTTTTGAGTGCAAATTCTTGGGCCCCACCCCAGACTTGCTGAGTCCTAATTTGTGGGGCTGGCGTCCAAGAATCCCTATTTTAACAAGCCTTCTGGGTGATTCTGGACACAAACAAGTTTGACAACTACTGACCTAAGGACTAGCCATTTACCCTTTAATTCTGTATTTCTCAGATCAGCCAACTTCTCACGGGCCTTGGCTCCTAAAAGTTGACAAACACTCATCTCTCTCACTCTTCCATTTCATCTGTTCATCAACGATATCTTGATTTTCTCATAGGTGTCAAACACAGTGTTTGGCCCCAGGAGATTAAGACAGACCTGTCCCTGATATCAGAGTTACAGTAGCAGCACAAAAACTCAAGTGTGGTGACTGCCAAGATTGATCGTTATATAGAGGATTAGAGCAAAGATCATGAAAGGTCTGGCATGGTTTTGGGAATTGGGGAAAGCTGCAAGGGGAAGATATTGAAGCTGACACATAAGAGTAGGTTCAGGCTCCAGAGCACGTATTTGCCTAAACTAGCCATATTTCACCTCCAGTTCTCACTTTATGTAGTGACTCAGCCACAGCTAAACACATCTGGGCAGGGACAGTCACAATGAGCTGAGCACTCGCCATGATCTAATGCCACAGCCTTGCCTGGGGCTCCCCTAGGACAGAACTCATCAGACTTCTGTCTGTCTCGTGCTCCATCCAGATGCTGTAGTTAGCAGCTCCCCAAAAAGACCTCATCCCAAGGCAGCTTTATCTAGTCCACACTCCCAAAGCACGGGTCATGGAGCAGTCCTGGTCATGGAAAGAACACTAGGCTTTGGGCCTGCCTTTAAGAATGCTAGTGGCAGGAGCAGGTGGCCTTGAGCTGCCTTAAAGGACAAGGGGGTGTTAACTGGGCAGAAAGGTGGGGGTGAAGGGCATTTCAGGCCGAGGGAACATCATGTTCTGCTTTGAGAAGAATTTAGCTTTGTAACTGGTGTAGGTATTGGTTTTTCCAGCACCCTTTCCTTCTTTTATTTTTCTCTTTTGTTTTCCTTTCCAAAGGCTGGTGTGTATGTAGGACGGGGGAGTGGTGTGGGGGAGCAAAATCTAAAGTTGATTTAAAAGCCGGGGCTCCATGGTCATGGGGAGAGGTAACGACGCTGGCCCTGCCCGGCAGGGGCAGGACTGCCTTGCAGTGAGAGGGCCGCTGTGAGCTCCTCTGACTCTAGGACATTTTTCCATTTAAGCTTTTGTTAGATGATCTAAGGTCATCTCATACAGTGGTCTTGAAACTTTCTTTTATATATATATATTTTAGCCACAGAGTCATTTGTTCAGATAAAGCCCCTAGGCCCCCAAAGCTCCTGCTCTAATGTGAAGGTGGGGTGAGCCTCCCCTTCAACCCTGCCCTTGGCCCAGTGGCATCTGGCTGGAGGGCTCTGAAACCTACTGGGTATGAAACTTGGGAAACTGACGTTGTGGGGATGGGCTAGGGATTGAGCATCTTCAGTCTCGTAGCCTTTGGGGTCACAGCAGAGCCCATAGAGAAAAAGTGGCCCCCACGTTGCCTCTAGGACTGTGGTGTGGTCTAGGGCCATCTTGTTGCAGAGGAGAGAGCCTCCAGCGCCAGACACATAGGCATTGACTACAGGGAGTGACTTGTGCAGCCTGTGGGTCGGGCACCTACTCATCGCTCAGCGTCCTGGGCTTCGAATGATTCACTGGAGGGGCTTGTAATCAGCCAGGCTAGGTTCACAGGCTCACAAATCCCCACCTCCCACACCACCTCTCCCAGACTTCCTCTCCAAGTGGCATCCAAGTGGAATTCCTGACAGTTAGTTAATCTGAGAGGTGGGGAAGACAGGGAAGGGGAGGGCTGGCTTATCCGTGATTTACAGCCTGGTGCTGAGACAGGCCAGGCTCCTTCTCTGGGCTCTGAATTTGGCGCCGGGTGCAGAGCCGCCCAGAGAGTGCAGTAAAAATGACCGAGCAGCTGCTCACTCCCTGGGCTTAGGTGGGGCGGCCTGGGGCCGCTCTCCATTTATTCGTTCCGCAGGTGAAATGGGAAATCCGGGCAGGGAAGGCGCGGCATAGGCTGTGGCGGGCGGATGTGGGATGGTTGTACAACCAGGCCTGCAGACTGCTGTCAAGCTCCGGAGAGAAAGTGGGGTAGCCGGCAAAGGCCGGGTGATGCGCCGCATTTTACTTCCTTTGTCATCCTCGAAAGTATAAGATTGAGATACTTCTCTCTTTCAATCAGGGGTCCACAAACTCTAGCCTATAGCCCGCCACATGTTTTTGTAAATTGAGTCCTACTGGCAGAAAGGCTTCCTGCGTGGACGTGTTGTCCGTGGCTGCCTTGAGCTGCAGCGGCGGAGTGGAGTAGAAGGGACACAGCGTGTCCGCAGAGCCTCAAGTATTTACAGTCTCGCCATTTATAGAAAGTTTGCGACTCCTGCTTGAGTCTTCTCTTCTGGACAACATGGCACATGTCTTCAACTACAGTGGTATTATTAGGCAGTTGTTGAAAGATACGGTTAATCTATTTGAAAAACCGTGAACTCTGACTCTGATGTTCTAATAAATATTCAGTAAATGTTGCAAACCTTTCTCTGCAGTGAGACCAGTTTAGAAATGGGACGACCGAGAAACTTCAGGATTCACAAGTCATAGGTCCAAGTCATAGGGCTTCGCATCGAATTGCACTCTAAAAAGCAAGGGTCAAGTGAGATGAATGACAGTTCCAGTGAGCCACAGTTCCGAAGAAGCCCAAGAAAGTCCACAAGCGGTGGGAGAATAGAAATAGTGGCTTTCTCGCAGCTCCTGGCCAGACACACCCTCACCCCAACAGATATCCCAGGGTGTTTTATCTGGCTGTTCTTTGTGATTCTTGCTTGAATGTTTTTGTGGGATAGGGTGGAGGAAGGATGTGAAGTGTTGGAATTGAAGTACCATATACAGTGTGTACAAGGTAAATCAGATAGGCTCCCAGATTCTCCGTGACAATGGCAGCATACAGGACATGCCCATCATTTGCAAATTTAGGTTACAGTTGTAGCAGATGTTCTCTTTACACTGTGAAGCTTTCCTTCATCATTGCAGCTGAAGGAGATCTATTCCCTTCTAGGCAGGAATGATAAATGTGAGGCTACCTACTGAAATGACTCCCTACTGGTTCCCATGGCAGACATTTGTAATCGAGCACAACACTCTTTCCTGCTGAACCCCATGCCGTCTCAGAATTCTTCTCACCATAGAAGGCCCTGCCGGTCGATCCATGTGGCATGTCAGACGAATCCTGTGTGCCAAGGTCTTACGGTCCTGGTTGCCAGCAACCAAGTGTGTCATTCACGTGGCTTCCCATTGCCGTTATTTATGTTCCCATTTTAATTGTGTATTTCTTAAATACAGATTCTGCCATTGTTGTTATTTTGGGCTTTCTTTCTTTCTTTCTTAAGATTATTTTAGGGAGAAAGAGCAAGTGAGCAAGCAGGGGGAAAGGGGAGGGAGAGGAAGTGGGAGAGAATTCCCAGCAGACTCCCTGTTGAGTGCCGAGCCTGATGCAGGATTTGATCTCACAGCCCTGAGATCATGACCTAGTGGAAACCAGGAGTCAGACATTCAACTGACTGAGTCCCCCAGGTGCCCTTCTCTTTCTGTTTTAATGCAGGGTCCTCTGGACCAGTACCAGGATCTCACATTGTGTCCTGTCTAGTGCCAAGCATAATGCCTTGCACATGGCAGACTTTTAGCAGCAATTTGATCAGTGTTGATTGACCACATGTAGGGAGGCCTCGTGAGATCCCTGTGATGATGGCTTCATGTTGGAGCAATGACCAACGCAAGGATCAGATTGGTCCCATTTCTAAGCCCCAGTGAGAGTTTGCAGGAGACCTGGTAATTTGGAGAACAGGAGAACAGGTTTGACTTCAAGGCCTGGAGGAAGAGAATTCAATTTACTCTACAACTATGACATGTCTACTGTGTGCCTGGCACTGAGCTGGCAGCTGGGGGTACCAAGATGACTGTGACCCAGGTTCTGCCCTTCCTGAGCTGACACTGTAGGGAAGGTGTGGGGAGAGAAGAAAGTGTATAAAAATAACTGCTCTCATAGAAGCCTGGAAAAAATAAAAGCTAATTGAAAGGCAAGAAATGGGGCACAGGAAGGGTCCAGGAAGGGATTCTGGGGCCTCACCTAGCTCTGCTTGCTCCATTTAGTTTCAGAAGAATCGACGAGACCAGGACGCCACCAAACACAAGCTGATGGAGATCGCCAATTACGTTGATAAGGTGAGACCAGGTGTGTACTTTGTGGGAAAGGTGCCAGCACCTCAGAGGGGCCACAGGACAGAGATGGCATGGCACCTAAGCTGCCTCAGGGATTGGTCACCCCAGCCAATCTCTGAGATGGAATAGCAATGCCATAGAGGCTCAGGCTGGTCATGACAAAGCTCTCAACTATGTGTGACCTTAGCCAGGGAACTTATCTTCTTTGGGTTGCAGTTTTGTGTTATGTTTACATTTACAAAGTAGAGGGGCTGGCTTGAATCAATGGTTTTCAAAATTTTTGTTTTTGTGGTGGAACTCTTCTTTTCAATGAAATCTTATGCCGTGTCTAATACAAAAGATAAAAACAGACTCTTAAAGCAGGGGTGAGGATCCAGAGTGTGGTCCTCTTGCTTCTTCCCCTCACCCCTGCAAATGGCTGTCAGGCAACATAAGACGTGGAAGAGCCCAGCTGAAGAAAGCTTTACGGTTCTCTAAGGTTCCTTCCAGGCATAAAGTCCAGAAGTTTCCTGAGTTAGGGGAGAATTGAGGTAGGTGAGCATGGGAAAGGTACAGAGCCTTAAAAATTGAGTATATAGTCTTCATCTATACACTTCATATATCATGAAGACTGTGTGCTCTTCATCTATAAAATGGTTCTAAAATCATTTCTCTCTCAGAAACACAATGTGATGGTTAACTTTCCTAGACCAGGCCCTTTTAAAAACATGCTCATAAGAAATGCCCAAATTCTTGAATTTTACTAGAATAGTCTGGTCTGGGATTTGAAAATACTCTGTTTATATAAAAAAGGGTATTTGTTATACTGCAAAATGCAGTAGAATAGATAACCTTAAATTACAGTACGCTCTTGACAGGCTAGTAGTAAATAGTTTTTAAAAATAGATTTTAATATGTTCAAGGTCACAGGTCTCTAAGGATCTGCAAACATTTCTCGTACAATTTCAGTGCACTCGCCGTGCTTCTGCAGCTCTGGGCCTGTTCGGGATTCATGGAGCCCAGGTCCAAAGGGGAAATTATTTTTTTCTAAACATTAGAAGATCAAGAAGAGAACTTAAAAAAAATTTTTTTAATGGATTTACAAGCAAATGTGGTAGCACTCTGAAGTTATCAGGTGGGAGAGTCTGTGGTCTGTGTTTTTGTTTCGCCCCTGATGCCTCTGGAAACGCTGGTGACAGGTGAAAGTCATGAGCATTTCCTGGAAGGAAGGCCTCCAGGGACACAGCTCAGTCCTCTCTCTAGCTGTCAGTTCACTCAACAATAACATTTAAATGATCCTACATCCCAAACACTCAACATCTGGGAAAACAAGAGAAGCTCATTTCCTGGGGGGTAGACAGGAGGCAGACCCTGTTCTCACCCACGTGGTGTCTATTGTTCTGGAGACCCAGCAGGTGGGAAGCTTGGCTGGGTCTCCCCTTTGTGCACTCTCCAGCTGGTCTGGGGGGGGGTGGACGAGTGGACGACCAAGGGTGCTGATGAAAAGTGGGAGAGGCGACACTATGCTTCAGCCCTTACATGAAGCCCCAAGCCTTGCTTAGCTGGTCCCTTCTGGAGAGCAGGCTTGATTTTCTCCTGAGCAGCTGATTTTCGTCCCTGTGGCGGGGGTGAAGGAAGGCACTTCTGAGGCTTGCTGACCCAGCTACTTGAACTGAACTGTTGTTGAACTAAAACTGGAATGAACTGCACTAAATTTGCTGAATCAGGAACCCAATCCAAAATGTTTTTCCTTAACTGTGAAAAAAGCCAAGTTTAAGTCCTTAAATCTCCCTCATGAAGCAAGTTCAAATTGGAATCCTAAATAAAACCCTTTATTTTCTGTAACGATTGACCTGGCACAAAACGGGAAAATCAGAATTTCCTTGGCAATCAACTGCTCTTTCACGAAAGCTGGAGCCCATCTTAGGCCGCAGCTTCTTGGGGGCAAGATGATTCTCTAGATGTGTGAATATGCTGGCCCGGAAGCCGGAGCCGGAGCCGGAGCCGGGAGGGGCTTGAGTGGCTCTGAAATCCAATCTCATTGTCTGGGCCTTAATCCCACCTCCGCCGTCCTCCTGCTGAGACTCTGGGCCAGTCACTGAACTTTCCTGAGCTTCCGTGCTTGGGACATAGAATGTGCTCAGTAAACATCAATGTGACGACTGTTGTTTTTAGCTGCCGCACTACCCGCCCATTTTGGATTAAGATGGTATCTTCTGCTCACGAGACCTGGGGAAATTTCCGTGCAATTTTGTTTTCAGAGTAACTGCCTCAGTAATCTCTAGGGTAGGCCAAAGAGTCCCTTGAACCTGTGCTTTCCGGTGGCACTTAGCTTTGCAGAGAACCCTCTTCCTGTGTGTAGGTGTAAGAGATGAAAGAGACCACATCACAAAGCTCAGGTGTTGACCTGGTCTGAAGGAACCTGAGAGTCAGGTCTCATTTCTAGAATTTCAGGATCTCTGGACAGAACTCGAGAGGTGATCTGGGACCTTTGCAGCCTCATGCTGGCGGTCCGTGGCATGGGTGACAAAGTCCGAACACCTCCAGGGACAAGAAAGGAAACTTTTGCGAATGAGCATATCTGTCAAGGTGTAGGAGACCCCACACATCTACAGTCTGGCGTATCCATACAGCGAAACGCTGTTTAGCAATAAAATGAAGGACTCAGTGATATATAGGCCATGAGAGAGATGAATCTCAAAAACACTCTGAGTGAGGAAGCCAGACACAGAGACCACATGTGTGGTCTGGTCATTCTGGTTAAAGAAAACATCTAGAAAGGGTAAATCTGTCGAGGCAGAAAGCAGATTAGTGATCACTTGGGTCTGGGGGTGAAAATGGGAACAGACTATAAATGGACATGGGGGTCTTTCTTGGTGTGATGAAAATACTCTCTAATTGGATTGTGGTGATCATGTTACAACTTGGTAAATTTACTAAAAACACTGATCTGTATACCCCCAAATGGGTGGATTTTATGTTATGTAAGTCACATCTCAACGTATAAGAGGAATTTTGTATAACAGGACTTTTTAGACATATATAAAAAATATACGTAACCGTGTAAGGAACTGGGAGAGAGGTTTGTACTGGATGGCTGGGCCCAGGGTCCTTATCGCAGACAAAAGCAAAGCTTAGCTCTGAGCTTCCTTATGACTAACTTTAGTTACAAGGATTTTTTTTTTCCTATTTTTAAAATGAAACGGGTCTTCCTGTCTGTCATACCTATTGGCCACGCCCCACTTTAGGAGCAGTTTAGAGACAGCATTGATGCTGTCTACACAGGACAGCCCTGTCCACGTGCGGAAGCAAGTCTGTGTCCTGTCCTGCCTCCAAGCTAAGTGACCCCAGCTCTGCCTGCACAACGTTGGCTGTCTTTCTCAGGGTCTCACTGCTCTCTCCTGAGAAACGTGACTCGCAGCCCCTGTCGCCCCCCATGCCCCGGGGGCATGTGCCAAAGAGAAATCTGGGGTCCAGTCCGAGTGCTGAGGCTAGGAAGGAGCATGTAAATCTCAGGCTGATATCGACAGCTGATGCCGTGGCTCCCTGTGTGCATTTTCAGTTTTACCGATCCTTGAACATCCGGATTGCGCTCGTGGGCTTGGAAGTCTGGACGCATGGGAATATGTGTGAAGTCTCGGAGAACCCCTACTCTACTCTCTGGTCATTTCTCAGTTGGAGGCGCAAGCTGCTCACCCAGAAGAACCATGACAACGCCCAGTTAATCACGTACGTGGCCTTCGTGCATGTGTGTTTCCTTGGGGCTGGCTGCACAGCACACGCCTGCAGCCTGCAGTGTGGGCACCCTGTGCCTGCCTTCCCCTGCCCACCCGGTGCTCAGTGTGGGTGGTCCTAGCCATCCTGCCGCTCTGTTCCAAACAATCCCTTATTTCTCAGACATGGGCTCTGCCGCCAGGACACCCAGAAAAATACTAAAATCCTAAGAGGCAGAACAGCCCCAAGAAGTCCTGACGATCTAGGTGAGAAGCTTAGACTTACATTCCGTTGACCATCTGAAACAGCAGGACGTGTATTTGGGAAGTGACTGACCATCAGGGGCTGCTTCCAAACAGCCTAAGGGGCTCCTTTTGGTCCTTGTGGTGCTTTGTAGAACACACACTCATCTGCCAAAGCTGTAGCTTCCTCAGCTTGCCCTTCACTTTGTTCCCAGGGGCTCAGCGCCGAGAGCCGGAACTGCTTCAAGAGGCAGATAGTGCAGGAACCGTGCGTTGGAGGGGAGGGAGACATTGGGGGTGGCGGGGGGTTGTGCTGGAACTTCTCTAATTCCAGAGAGAAAAGAATAGATAGTGTTGGGGGTCATGAGGGCCCCTGAAGTCCCCCAGGGGTGGGGGGGGCAAATATCTGGTATTTTTAGTGTTGACTTCCAAAGGTGTTCTGAGACAGTTATAACAAAAAGCACATACATAATAAAACTATTTCCTTTTGTTCCCTAAAAAATCTTTCTGAATCAACAATCATTTAGACATTTGTTGCTTCTTTAAAAGAAATGGGGAGGGTACCCTGGTGGCTCAGTGGGTTAAGCATCTGCCTTCAGCTCAGGTCATGATCCTGGGGGTCCTGGGTTGAGCCTTGCATCCTGCTCCCTGCTCAGCGAGGAGGCTGCTTCTCCCTCTCCCTCTGTAGCTCCCCATGCTTGTGCTCTCTCTCTCTAAATCCCTCTGTCAAATTTAAAAAAAAAAAAAAAAAAGTCTTTAAAAGAACTGGGGAAGTAACTGTACCCAAAATATGGGCTATGGTTATTTCACAATGGTACATTCACCTAGGAAATTTGGGAGTTTTCCTGAATTTTGGAAGCCTGGTGCCCTGCTTTGGGCAAAACCTTGAATCCACGTGTCCAGTAAGACTTCCCTAAGGCCATTTCTAAGTTTATAAAATAACCTTTGGGGCTTCATAGAGATTTGCATGTATTTTATGTGTTTTCTTGCAAATTGTTTCTCTGAAGAAGAATCTGCCTTCAATTCAGCAAACACTTATTAAGTGCCCCCTATGTGTCAGATTCTGTGCTAAGTTCTGGTGATCCCCCCCAAAGAAATAAGGCCATCTTGGCTCTCAAGTTCTCATGATCTAGATGAGAAGACAAACAGGGAGCTATGAGAGCACCACGTAATGAACTTCCATGTAGATCCTTTAAATAAATTCCCTGTTTATGGCGTGCACGAGAATACCGGTGTTTTTATTCATTCCCTCTCCCCTGCCCTGGATGGATACAGCTGAGAGAGGGGTGGATTGAGCCAGGGAAGCGTCGCTGGCTGTTGGCAGGTTTGCATCACCATTGCAAAACAAAGGCAGAAACAGCTCATTTTTGCACCCAGCTGCACTTTCCGAGGCCCCTGATGGGACACATCTGTTTCTTTGGCCCCAAAGTGATGTGGAAATGAAGCATCAGCCCCCACAGCTGCTGCCCAGTCTTCCCAACCCCGCCCTGTCCCGCATACCGCAGAGCCCAGGGTATGGCACGGGACCCTGGCAGCTGGCAGAAGTGGTCATGAGTCACTTCAGCATCAGAACCTGTGCCACTCTTCGCTCAGCCCCTCCCTCTGACCTTTTCCTCTGCAGCAGGAATGGGAGGCAGCTTTATGAACCCCGCCCATTTCCTTCCAGGGAATGGGGCTCTGGGCATACTGTGGGAAAAAGTGGCCTTCTGCCCTTTCTAGTTCTCTGGAACAGTGAGAGAGTAGATGCGAGGAAGGGAGAGGTGTGGTGACCTGGAAGTTGTCCAGCTGGCCTAGAACACCGGGGTCTCTCCTTGGCAACAATCTTCGGATGGCAGCGGGGCCAAGGAACACCATGATGGCCGCTGCTCCCAGGCACAGAGGAACGGCCCTCACAGCTGCCATCTGAATGACCTTCTCTTCTTCCTTCCTTCCTTCCTGCAGGGGCATGTCTTTCCACGGCACCACCATTGGGCTGGCCCCCCTCATGGCCATGTGCTCCGTGTACCAGTCTGGAGGAGTCAACATGGTGAGTCTCTGCCAGGATGTTGGTGCTGCAGAAGGCAGAAAACTTCCTCACAGGACAGGAGGTTGTCTTTGGGGGGGGGGGGGATATATATGTATATATATATATATATATATATATATATATATATATATATATAGATATATATGTATATATATATCTATATATATATATATATATATATATATATGTATATAGTTGCAGGGAAAAAAAACCCTTGACATCAAGTAGGGCAGTTGTTTAAAACGAAATCACTAAATTCTAAGAGATGGAAGTATCCAGGGGTAAATTTTCATTTATTATAGCTTATCCCCAATTTTCAAGTTCAGGAGAGCCCTACATTACATCTAGTGATGTCGCTAGATCTCTCATGTGTTCCAAACCAGGGGCTAGAGAATAGTAAGATAATAGAGATTTTAAAATATTCTTTACTACGTTTTATGTTATTATGCATATCATTATGAAACAAGAGCTTGTCTCAAAGTCATGGTTAGGAAATTCCAGCCTTGTTTTGAAATTCCCTCTGGCTCTGTGGGACTGTTTGGATGATTCGTTTCTAACCTGTGAAGTAGATGTCAAGGAGGCCTGCTCGCCCATCTGTCTGTCCACCCTTTACCCACAGAGGTAGCATGACAGTTAAAGGCACAGGCTTCCATCCCCGAGTCTGTACATGCTGATCATGGAATCAGCGGGCAGTTGTGAGGCCTGGCTAAGAAAAGACAGAAGCAGGGAGTAGGGAGAGATGTCTTCTTGACCTGAACTCTCTCCTTGGGCAGGACCACTCTGAGAATGCCATTGGTGTGGCTGCCACCATGGCCCACGAGATGGGCCACAACTTTGGCATGAGCCACGATTCTGCGGATTGCTGCTCGGCCAGCGCGGCTGACGGCGGGTGCATCATGGCGGCTGCCACCGGGTGAGTCCAACAGCAAGGTGGGGAGAACAGAGCGTGTGAGGATGGTACAACCCAAGTGTTCCTCCCCGTGGGCCCTAGGAGCCTCTGTTACAGCTCTCGCGGGGCCTTTGGAGAGAAATGTGGTTGACGACAAAGAAATTGGAAGAGAACCTAGAAAGCAAATGTGTACAAGGAGCTCTAGGTCTGTAGCGGGTGGTTGGGTGCTGGTGGAACCCTAGATATGCTTAATTTCTGTCTTAGGGTCTTCAGCTAGAAAATTGGCCTGACCCCTTGTATCCTTTTCACTTCATGAATTTTTGAAGAGGACTCATTTTGAACAACCCCAACCCTGAAGTCCCTTCATCCCAAGGGAACTTTGTCAGTGCTGACTCAAAGTTCTGATGTAGCCTGCACAACAAGGAAAAGGACAGGGAACATCCATGCCCACATAAGTGACTCCTCAGGGAATTTGCAGGTTACATTTACAAGAGCAAGCCAGCTACATCTCCCTGTATCTGTGAGGGGCTTTTTTTTTTTTCTTTAAGATTTTATTTATTTATTTGACAGACAGAGATCATAAGCAGGCAGAGCAGCAGGCAGAGAGAGAGAGGAGGAAGCAGGCTTCCCGCTGAGCAGAGAGCCCGATGCGGGACTCGATCCCAGGACCCCAGGATCATGACCTGAGCCGAAGGCAGCGGCTTTAACCCACTAGCCACCCAGGCGCCCCTATGAGGGGCTTTTTAACCAAAGCTTTTGAAAGAGAATTCTGTTAACACCCACAATTCTTAGTTACAACTCTTAATATTTAGTATCTGAACTCGTGCAGCAGAGGGCATTGGGTTCTTCCAAGACCTGAGTCACTCTTTGGAAGGTATCATGGTGGGAGTCTGTGTTCCCTCTACCCCAAGCCATTAGAGCCTGCTTATGCTTCTTAGGGAATGGTGTTTCAGTGTCCCTAAGAGGAAATGCAACTCTCTTGGAGTTCCAGTGTCCAGTGTTTGTCTGTCACTTCTCGGCTGTGACGTACAAAGGATGATGTTGATGTGCAGCATACAACTCCACGGGTCATGCTCAACTCCCTAAGAGCTCACGGTTAAGGCCGCCCCTTTCTCTCTCAATCTAAAAAGCGTGTTTATAGTCATATGGTTGGGAGTGATATTCATTATTACTCCACTTTGTTTTAAACTATACGCAAATATAAACTACTAAAGTAGTTTAAAAATTTTTGGCCACAAATGCCTTATGACAGAACGAACAATGGAAGGGGCTTTTAGTTGGTTTAGTGCATTGCGGATAGGATAACTCTGCCTTTACAGACCTAAATTGTGGTACTGACCTGTATGACTTCTGAATCTTTTTTTTTTTTTTTTTTTCCAATCAAAGGACTCGGCACCTTTCACAATCTTGTGATAAAACTATGCTTTTGTGAATTGCTGGTTGAGTTTGGAGTGCTGCCTGTGTCCTTAGAATAGAGGTCATAAGATCCCTGGCCCCAGTGAAGAAATTGAACCCATGAGCTTGGCTTTTTTTGGCCTATTCTTTTGTTCCAAGAAAATCTCCATCTAATAACAGCTTGAGGAAAGTTTGGATTGGCTAGTATTCTGTTCAGCTCTAAAACTCGGGAAACCTATTATAACATATTCAATTACCCTTTATTTATGGCACCCTTTCCTACAAAGGGCAGAAATTGCTGCTTCTGATTTTCACATACCTCCTCCGTGCACAGTGAGGGAAAAAAGAACGTCATGAGGTGCTGAGAAACAGTTGTAAGATAATGTATCCGTGACGTTCTAAGGGGACAGAATGTGTGTCTGAGACTATGGGGGTCTAAGTCTAGATGGAATCAGCCTCATGGGCGGCAGGACTAAGACTGTTCTGGCTGCCTGATGCTCAGATCCCATCTGACTCCAGTCTTACTCTCTGCCAGGCATCCCTTTCCAAGAGTGTTCAATGGCTGCAACAGGAAGGAGCTGGACAGGTATCTGCAGTCAGGCGGTGGAATGTGTCTCTCCAATATGCCAGACACCAGGACACTGTATGGAGGCCGGAGGTGTGGGAATGGGTACCTGGAAGATGGGGAAGAATGTGACTGTGGAGAGGAAGAGGTAAGATGTCATGGTAATGCTAGTGGGAAGGGGAGAGTGTGCACTGGTTTTGAATGTTCACGTCAAAGAGAATGCAACTCACCACTTCTTAGTCTCAGGCATTTCCCACATACGCATGGACCCCATCACAAATCAGATGCGGAGAGTAAGACTTCAGTATGGACCATTTGTACAGACTCTCTCAGACTGAGGTCAGCCCTGCTGGTGTCCACCTTGTGAGTGTCTGGTCTAACCAAAACCCATCGTCTCCTCCCCAGTGCAGTTACAGATGGCCTCTTGGTCCTCCAGCTGCACGGACTTTATTCTAGAGGCCACACGGTTGGATATATGAACTTGAACCTGGGCCTTGGGGAGGCTTAAAATAATAAGCTTGTGCTCTTTAGGCTAGAGAAGAGAGGATTGAAAGAGGTTGTAGGAAGCACTGTTAGGTCTAGAAAGGGCTGCCGCAGGAAGAAAGAACAGAACTGTTTGTGTTCAAGCTCTGTACTTCCTTCTGATCTTCAAACTGAGTGGTGGGCATACAGCAGAGCTCTGTCATTTTTGCCAGATATGTGTTGTTCTGCAAAAAAGCAGAACTGGATGGTTTCATGTCTATTTTCGGAAGGACAAAATATGTACATTAACATATGCAGAACAGGCAGCTGTGTGAAGGGGAGACTGAGGGTTTGTACACGACTGTTTGATGTTATAACCTTCTCTGTGGTTTGATTTTTGGTTTTCTTTTTGTTTTGATTTTGAGGGAGAGAGAGAGAGAGAGCAAGGGTGGTGTGGGGGAGAGGGAGAGAGTCTTAAGCCAGACTCCATGCTCAGTTCAGAGCCTTACACAGGAATTGATCTCACGACCCTGAGATCATGATCTGAGCTGAAACCAAGAGTCTCAGATCAGATGCTCAACTGACTGAGCCACCCAGCCACCCCTGAGTTTTGTCTCCAATGCCAGCACACAACTTTCCTAATAAAACAAAAACTAGTTAAAGGCTCTGCCACTCCCACCACCACGAGTTCAGAGAGATCGATCCAGACCGATCAGAAAGGAGGGAGGTGGCCCTCTTACCATGGAGGGTCTGGTGGAGATGAGGAGCAGTCTGCGAGTGGGCTCAGCCAGCTGGCTTATGTTCAGCAAGTACTTACTGAGTGTGGGGCACTATGTTGGGTGCTAGGGACAGGATGGGTAGCAAAAACAGACAGGGTTCCTGTCCTTGTGGAGCGTATCATCTAGTGGGAGAAACATAAAATTGACCAAATAATGCAAAAGTATATGAGTATAATCTTTGGTAGAGGGCCAGTGGTCTGTGCTGCGAGCACCTGCAGTGTGAGGGCAGCTGCCCTACTCAGGTGCGCGTGTGACTGGTGACCCCGTATCTGAAGGCAAAGTTAGGAGTTCCTGAGGAGCACAGGGAGAGAAAGCACACTTCAGCTAGAGGAGGAACCCCACCCTGAAGCGGGAGAAAACCCTGCCTGGAGCCCAGGACAGTGGGAGATTAATGGAAGGAAAGCGGCCTCTTCCTTCTCTTAGGGGAAACAAGTGGATGGGTATGGTAGCCGGGCATGGGATGTGTCTCTCCCTGCCAGACCTGAGCGGTTAAGGTTATGATATGATTCATAAGCTTGGGACATGCCCCAGGCAGACATGGCTTAACTTCAGCTGGCTGTGTGCCTGCCAGCATAGGACTTGTCTGAGCTCCATTTCCCCATCTGTGAAATGGCAATAATCACGCCTCACAGTGCTGCGGTGGACCTCGGGGGCCTGGCACATTGTCAGGGGGCTTAGGATAGGCCTACAAATATAGCAGGAGAGTGGTAAGGACCCTCGGAGTCGTTGGGGTGTTTCAGCATCTTTTTAAATTTCATGCTGTACATCAGCACTTCAGGACCCATATGGCAAGAAGGAAGAACCCATAAAGATGTTCTGTTCCAGAAAGGTCCAGGCCAGTGAAGGGTGAGGAAGAGCAGCGGGTGGTGAGAGCAGTCTGGGGAGGCAGGCCTCAGGACTGACATAAACTTCAGATTGTTCCAGCCTGGCCTTTGCTTTCGGTGGCCTTTTCTTATGGGATAACAGGCCCAGGAGGGTGGGGGCGGGGAGGGCAGGAGTAGAAGACGTGGTCTCTGGACGTTCTACTGGGGATGAGAAAACAAATCCCAGAATCCCTTTAGAGTGTAATCTTATGCTAAACATCATGTTTTTGAAGAATACAGGACTTCAGGGAGAAAGGTACATATTAGATTAAAAAGCAGCATGGATACTATGATTTTGTAAAATAAATATGTATCTGTCTATGCGGAAGGGAGAAACACCTGGGTAAATATTCACACGCAAAATGTGTGTCTGTGTTGTGATGTTACTGATGATTGTGCCTTTGTATATTTTCTGTGATGAATATACATGAGCTTCATGATAAACCTATAAAGCGAATTTTGTGGTAAATATTTTCTAGGGAGCTTGGGCCCCACGGGCATGTGGGGCTGGGTGGTGGAAGTGTAGGAGGTGGGGGAAGGGCTTCACCCCACCCCTCTCCCTCCCTGCTCAGCTGCCCCAGAGGCTCATGGCCATACCCTCCGCCCCTGCAGGAATGTAAAAACCCGTGCTGCAATGCCTCGAATTGCACCCTGAGGGAAGGGGCTGAGTGTGCCCACGGCGCCTGCTGTCACCGGTGTAAGGTAAGAGGCCCTTTTCCCATCCCACTGCCCCCAGAACCCCAGGGTTCTGATCCAACAACTCAGTGCTCTGCTGTGGGCTAATGGCTGGGACTCAGCCTCCATCCCGGGGAAGTGATGGCGGCCGAGTTTCAGGAACACGCATCTGGGCTGACCCCCCGGTAAAGTTTACTATTTCCCGTACCGTGCCTCACTGGCTTCAAGTCATCCCAGAGGGCTGTGCTCCCTGGAAGATGGAAGACTGACTTTATTTATTCATTTATTAAAACTTTATTTTGTTTAAATTTAGTTAATTCACCTATAGTGTATTATTAGTTTGAGAGGTAGAGTTCAGTGACTCATCAGTTGTCTGTGACCCCCAGTGCTCATTACATCCCGTGCCCTCCTTAATGCCTGTCACCCAGTTACCCCATCCACCCCCTTCCCTCCAGCAATCCTCAGTTTGTTTCCTATCGTTTAGAGTCTCTTATGGTCTATCTCCCTGACTTTGTTTTATGGAAGGAAGACTTTTTTTTTTCTCTTAAAGGAAGTGTCCAGAGAGAGTAGGCTTGATTTCATTTGGAGCTCATAATAATAATCTAATTTTGATTAAAATCAGTGGACTTCTTATCAGATGCCAGGCACTATGCAGAGATACATATTATATATATTATCTCATTCAGTCCTCACAAAAGTCCCATGAGACGTCTATTAACATCCTCCTCACTTTAAGATGAGTAAACTGGGGCTCAGGGAATAAGTGGCTGACCCCCAGTCACACGGCCAGGAGGCGCTGAACCATGCTTCCCTGCTTCTGGAGCCTACACGCCTAGTATCGATGTGGAAGGTATTACTACTCATTGCCTCTATCGCTTTACAATCTCTTATCTGTAATTCTAAAATTCAGAAAATTCTAAAAACCAGAAAAAAAATTTCTTAACACATTTGGTGACAAATTTTACCTGAATTGACATAATGACAGTCTTTTATTCAGAAAATTCTAAAAACCAGAAAAAAAATTTCTTAACACATTTGGTGACAAATTTTACCTGAATTGACATAATGACAGTCTTTTTTTAAGAAAGACACACTCAAAGTGAATATTTCTATTGTGCTGCAGAAAAATTAATGTGTTCGATTATAAAGTATAACCCCAGGTCTTCCTGGGGGGGGTCATATAATAGACATGTATAATGTGCGAATGCATATATGTACATATGTGTGTACCTGTGTGTAATGTCTGCTTTCTGAAATCTGAGAAGTCGGAAGCCCATCTGGCCCCAAAGTTTGGCTAGGAACTCTGGACCTATGCTTCCATCTGCCACTTGCCAAGTGCTCGTTATGTGCTAAATACTATTCCGGTGCTCTGTTTGAAGGCAGTCCTTGTAACAATCCCATGAAAAGGTTATTATCCCCGTTGACTCTGTGCTAGCCCAGAGAGGTTAAGCAGCTGCCCCAGGCCCCACTGCTAGTTAAGGAGCTTCGATCTGAAGCCAGGCAGGCTGGCTCCAGGTGCATCCTCTCCACCTCCCTCCTGCTCTGGTGGTGGAGACGCGCCCTGCCTCTTCCTCCTCCACGCATCGCCAGGGTCTGCCCTGAAAGCCGAGGCTCCTTGCTTTCAGCAGACTGCTCAGCGGGGCCATTCTCTGCCTTCTCTCCTGGCAAGACCTTGTGGGTGGTGTGGGGTGCCCTGAGAGTAGGGAGGGCCTCTTCTCAGATGTAGCTTTCCTTACAGGCCTGGGGAAACTCACCGTCTGGTTTGACTCCAAGGTAGACTTGGCATCTCCCCGTGGAGGTTGTGCTGGGTGGGGTCCCTTGAGGCTCGGACAAGGGCCGGAGAATAAGCATGGACAATGCCCATTCAGTTTGGTTCTCAGAAAGGATTCTCTAGAGAGAAGTGTGTGCAGAAACATGGGGCTTGGAGCCTGAGGCCTTCCGTTCAAACCCTAGGGCCACCTACTAACCATGTAAGTCTAGGTTCCTTATCCGCAAAATGGGAGGAGTGTTAGTAACACGGACCCACTGACCACCCAGGGACACTGGAACACTCAGATGGGAAACTTCGTCTTTACCATTGCCCACCGTCGTGCTATCCATCAGGTTATTTTATCTCCACCAAGAGGCAAATGACAGCATCTGGCTCATGGATATTGTAAGGCTCACATGGGATCAGAATGTGTAACTTAGCCCAGTGCTTGGCTCAGTAATGGGGATATATTACTGCTCAAGTGCTTTGTAAACTCGGGGGTGTTCTGTGAATGGTGTGTGTGTGTGTGCGTGCACACACATTCGTGTGAATGTATTAGTGGGCCTGGCTCTTCAGCCACTTACTGACCAGCTGACTTTTCGATACCTCGCTTAACCTCTTCTGCCTCAGGTTTCATTATGTGTAAAATAGGAATAACTATATGTTCTGCAGGACTCTCAGGAAAAATAAATGAGGTAATATTTGTACTGGCCATTAAGTGGGAGCTCCATAAAAGTAACCATTCTTACTAAAGCACTTAGTAAACTGTAAATTGTTGCCTAAATATTATTCTTACCTAGTTCTTAAAACTGCTAAGAAGAGGAAATGAGCTAGCATTTGTGAAAACCTTTAAGTCATTATTCGTCTTAAAAGGCTGACGATGGTTGAAGCTAATGAGGTCATGCGAAACAGCGGTCCCTGGGATAGTGGAAAAGGGAAACTGTTCCACAAGAGGGATGCCCATGAGTGCTTTGCTGGTCGGGTTGAGGACATGCAGGAGACTGACTGTTTCTTCCCCTCTTGTTCCTCTCGGTTCAGCTGCTGGCCCCTGGGACCCTGTGCCGTGAGCAGGCACGGCAGTGCGACCTCCCAGAATTCTGCACGGGCAAGTCTCCGCATTGCCCCACCAACTTCTACCAGATGGACGGCACCCCCTGTGAGGGCGGCCAGGCCTACTGCTACAATGGCATGTGCCTCACCTACCAGGAGCAGTGCCAGCAGCTGTGGGGGCCTGGTAAGGACCGTCCTACAGAGCAGCCCTCCTCCCACCCACCGCTTCCAGGCGGCATCTCTAGATACTACCTTCTACTTCCCCTTGACCCAGGGTAGACTTTCAGAGAGACAGTGAACAGCATTCTTCCCAGTTCCTTGATGCTTTAAGTCCTCAGAGCGGGTAAATGGATAAGAATAACCCAATAGAAAAGTGGGCAGAGGATGGAGACAGAAAAGGAAATGCAGATGACCCTTAGCTGTGAAAAGATGTTTAACCTCACTTATATGAAACTTATATGAATTTGTGGAAACAAATTATAACTACTATGAGATGGGATTTCTCATATCAGACTGGCAGAGACTGGAACAGTAATATAATAATCATTATAGTACCATAACTATAGTAATAAGAGTGGTAATAATATAGTATGGAGAATTCGAGGAGACCTATAGGTACAACCTCTATGGAAAGCAATTTGAAGATATCAGAATTCACATGAGCTTCCCATTGGACCTGTCCATTCCACTACTTAGGAGAGTATCCTACTCCTCTATTTGCCCATGTATATGAAGACAGATTTAGAAGGATACTGCGGTAGTATTAGGGATAGCTCTAGGACCCTAGATGTCCTTTGGTAGGGACCAATTAAATTAATCCTGGTACACCCATGTCATGGACCCCTCTGCAACTGAGTAAAAGGAGACAACTCTGTATGTACTGAATAAAACCATCTCCTACAATAAATTAAGTGGAAAATGCAAGTTGCAGAATAGTGATTAGAATTGCTGCCATTCTTTATTGGATAGATTATCTAGAAGATACATAAGAATTGTTTCTAGAAGAGAGATACAGTTACCTTTAGAAGATACACTGTTAGTTGTGATTACTTCCCCGGGTTGTGGGGCAGTAGGAACAGGAATGACTACTTAGAAAAATACATACTTTATTTCTTTAAAATTCTGTGCATTTATTACCCAATTTAAAATCCAAAATGGGACATGGCTTTTTCATTACAGAGAAGGCTTAGCACACAAACCTCCCGCAGATATAACACCTCAGTATGGTATAACGAACTGACATAAAACCTTTTTCTATGAATAGGTCTTGATGAGAAGTTGGGGGTGGAACAACTTGATGGGGTACAGGAAGAAGAATCTGACCATTCCCTCCCCAGAAACGTTCTTAACCTCATGACTTTACCAAGGGCTAGCTTTGCACTTTGGGGGCTTCTGACTTCACCTAAAGTTGGCTAGTGTGCTGATAAATGTTTCTTGCCCACCCAGGAGCCCGGCCTGCTCCTGATCTCTGCTTCGAGAAGGTGAATGTGGCAGGGGACACCTTTGGAAACTGTGGAAAGGACATGAATGGGGAACACAGAAAGTGCAACATGAGGTGATGACCTTAGGGCTAACTCCAGAAGATGAAGGGTGACAGGGCCATTTCTGCTCTGTCCTCACTCCTGCCCAGATCAGCAGCCTGGGCCTTTAAATAATTGTCAGTCAACCCCCTATTCCAGGCCCATTGTTAGACAATGTACCGTTCAGTCTAAGGAAGTCAGAGCAGCAGTGTGGATGGCAGTGCTTCCTAGAGAGCTGGCTACGCTTCCTTTTCGGACCTTACAGTTGGGCAGGGAGTCGGCTCTCTTGGGTCATTTCTGTGGGATGCTGATTGTACCCGCTTCTGAATAGCCTGTCATTCGTTCGTTCATTCATTCATTTCAACCGACCATCCACCCATCTGTTGAGTGTTTGCCGCGTGCCGGTATGATGCTGAGTATGTGGGACTTTTAACTAACAATACCAGGTGATAACAGAACTGTGGAGAGAGCCACCAAACCTGGTCTTCATAGGTCAAGGTGGTGTCCCAACTGAAGGTACACCTATACTGAAATCTGGAGAAATTATCTAGTTGAGCAGGGTGGGGAATGGTGCGGGCACATGGGAGAGTAGATGGTGGTCGGAGGAGGTGAGAACAGTTTGATGTAGTTAAGTATGATGTTGGGGTACAGTGGAGGGGGTGCTGCGGAGAAATGAGCCTGGATGGCTGAGCAGGAACCAGATCATGAAAAGCCATGAAGGCATGACTAGGGCAGTTTGGACTTTGGCTGAGAGGAGTTTGGAAATTGGACTCCAGTGGAGGCAAGACAGGAGGCAGGGAGGTCCAACCCCTGGTGTCCAGGTAGAGAGGGACAGTGATGTGATTTAGGGCTAATGTATACGAGGAATGATTGACAGGGCTCAAAAATCACTTGAACCCAGGAGCAAGGGAGAATGGGGCATTGGGGCTGACACCAGGCTTCTGGCTGCAGCCCCTAAGTGCAAGGGGGTGACTGGAGGATAAGTGGACAGTTGCTCAGGTCAGACAGTTGTCTTTGCGGTAGAGGGGACTTCCCTAGGCCAGTTCTCTGGCGTAGATCTACCTGCGGACAAGGATCTTATTTCCTGTCCTGAGTCTAAGCTCACATGAGATCTGTCCTGCTGGGTTCCTAGATCACACACAGCTCCCTGGCTCCTCCCCTATCTGAGCTGCTCTCCTGGCCGAGAAAGACCAAAGCCCTTCTGTGCCCCAGCTCTTCCCCTGCCTCTGATTCCACCTCCTTCCTTCCCTTCCTCTCTCTTGGGCTCAGAGATGCCAAGTGTGGGAAGATCCAGTGTCAGAGTTCTGAGGCCCGGCCGCTGGAGTCCAACGCAGTGCCCATCGACACCACCATCATCTTGAACGGGAGGCAGATCCGGTGCCGGGGCACCCATGTCTACCGTGGTCCCGAGGAGGAGGGCGATATGCTGGACCCAGGGCTGGTGATGACTGGGACCAAGTGTGGCTACAACCATGTGAGTCCCTGCCTCACTCAGGGGAGAGAGGAGTGACTGACAAATGTGAGCTCTGGAGGGAAGGTGTCTGGGTTCCAATCCCACCTTCCCAGCCTCCCCGAGCCTCAGTGGCTTCCTTTATAAAGCACGTTAGCAATAGCATGACCCGTCCCATAGGATTGTCATTAGGATTAAATGAGAGAATCCCTGTAAACCACTTAGAGTAGCTAGCTAGTATCACTTTTGTCCTCATCATAAATTATTATATGATTTATGGAATGGACTAAACTCTAGTCCAGAAGCCTGGGGAAAATAAGGGCACCTATTTCACAGTGAACTGAGAACGAAATTATAAAAAACGTGTGAAGCACTCACAGAGCTGACTGCTGTCAGCTTTGTTATTTTTTAAGGCTAATATTAAAATCAGTGCGTATTAGTATATAACAAAGTAACTAACATATAACCGACACATTAATGTAGGATGTAATAATATATTTATTATATTAGATATAATGTTTTAAAAATGTAATGTTTGTTATTTTCTCCCAAGTCACAAAAGGAATAGCAGAATTTAGTTAATTTAGAATTTAGAATTTAGGTTGTCCTGGTTTTTCAGGTCATTTTCTTTCTTTCTTTTCTTTTTTTTTCCCCCCAGATTTTATTTATTTATTTATTTATTTGACACAGAGAGAGAGAACACAAGCAGGGGAGTGGGAGAGGGAGACGCAGGCTTCGCGCTGAGCAGGGAGCCCAACACGGGGCTCGATCCCAAAGGCAGACACTTAACAACTGGGCCACCGAAGTGCCCCTTTTTAGGCCATTTTCAGTTTTTCTCTGTAATAAATACCTAAAACGGAGTTCGTTTTTGAGTCCATGTGTTCTAGGTGTAAAAGCCCCGGTTCCTGGTGGCTAACCAGCATCCCTTCCACCGGACTGACAGTTTGGTTTCCTCCTCGCTACAGATTTGCTTCGAGGGCCAGTGCAGGAACACCTCCTTCTTTGAAACAGAAGGCTGCGGGAAGAAGTGCAATGGCCACGGGGTACGTGTGCCCAGGGTTCTGGGGCTCCTCTGTGCCAATGCCAGGAGGGACAGGCCCCTTGGGGGACCGGAGCCCTCCAGGGTGCTGACACGTGTGCCCTTCCCTCGCTCCAGGTCTGCAACAACAACCAGAACTGCCACTGCTTCCGGGGCTGGGCCCCGCCCTTCTGCAACACGCCCGGCCAGGGGGGCAGCATCGACAGTGGGCCCATGCCCTCCGACAGTGAGTATCTGGCCTGCACGGGGGCTCTGCCCACTTCTGTGAGGAGGGATGGGTGGCATGATGTAGACAAAGAATGAGTCCGCTCCGTTGTCCTGACTTTGTAGATGAGGCTAAGTGGGAGAGCGGCTGAGGCCGGTAGGCCAGTGTGGGGCTCATCTCGGCTGTTCTTTCCTTTATTTCTACTGAGAGGGTGACGTTCTTTGTGTGAGGGAGAGATCAAGAGAGATCATGGGTTATTGAATAATCTCATCTCATTTTGGACTATGGGGCTGGTGACCAGTCCTTCTCGGCCACATAAGAAGAATCATGAACCTGGGGCACATTACAGCGGTTCAGAGTCCTTGGATGAACCAAGCTTAAAATGGAGAAACAGACATGTGGGAAAATTTACAATTTTTAGGGTAAATCACAGAGATTGTAGCCTTTTGGTTTCCCAGCTTTTTTTTCTTTCTTTTTTTTAATAGCAAAGTACTTTTATTTGAATGAAGTCTTTTAGAGAAGAAACCCCAATATATAAAATGGGTAAAAGTAGTAATATCACAGGTGTCTATATATTTTGTTCATTTAAATGTGTAATTTGTGAGAACACTGAGGCAGCTTTGATGCAACCAAATCTGAAATTGTGGATTATTTGTGAGGCTTCTCGTCTTCGATCAGTCTCAGCCTCTCAACATTTTGGGTTAGTTGATTTGCATCCAGAAAAGTCATATTCGGGCTGGAAACTAGTGGTAAGTAATAATAGAACTTGAGCTCCTTGTCTGAAAAGGAATTCTCCAATTAAACAGGAGGAACTGGAGAAGCTTCATTATAAGGTCTGTACAAAAGCCCGTTGACCTGACTGTTTAAGCCAATACTCGTGGTTTCCCAGTGGTACCTAATGTGTGTGTTTCATTATACTTCTTAATTTAAAATAAATAATGCAAATTAAATGTAAATCAAATATCTGAAGAAGAATCAGGCCATTGTTGCAGCCTGAACAGCTTCTGAATTTCTCACTCGGGTTCTGTTTCTGGAAGGTGTTGGTCCTATGATAGCCGGAGTGTTCACGGCCTTGTTCATGCTGGCAGTCCTTTTCCTGATCTACTACTGCTGTAAACAGAACAACAAACTGGGCCAACTCAAGCCCTTAGCCCTCCCTTCCAAACTGAGGCAACAGTTCAGGTATGATGGGGTGCCAGAAAGGACTTGGGTCCACTTGTGGGTAATAAAGTTTTCTGTAAGTAGAACGTGGTAAAAGCAAAGCAAAACAAAACAAAACAAAACCCAAAAAACAAAAAACACCCTGTGGTAGTGGGTCTAATTCAGAGAAGGCAAGTGAGACGTCCATGCCGCCATCTTCTTTTCTGCCCTGCTTTACCACCATGGCAAACGTTACCAGTTGATCTTACTTTAAGTTCTCTTTACTAGTGTTCACTTCAGAATCAGCAGAATGACCCTAACCAATTCCAGTTGGAATACAAAATGAAATCTATTTGCCATCCTCTTCATAATTGTCTGGATTTCATTTCAAAGAGCAGGAAACTGAGGCAACCCAGATGGACTGGCCAGCCTAAGTCAGTCACAGGGGTGGCTGGACATCCACTCAAGACAAAGGCTTTTTTTTCCCTGAGCGATTAACTCCTTTGGGTCCCCGGGAGTATGTGGTTTCTGAGTCCCCTGTTAAATTACACTTGTTCTGGAGAGGATTTTAAATCCCAGGCCTACCTGGATCTCTGCCTGAGGAAACTGGTGGATAGCTGGTGATATCCTTGTGTCTCCTTGAACAAGAAAATTCACAAAAGGGAAAAGAGAAGGTGTCAAGGAAAATTCTGTTTTGTAAAGGTCGGCTCTCTTTCCTTGAGAGTTCTCTACTGGCCATACAGTGTCTCCACACACAAGGAGCCAGGGTTCAGGGGGACTAATCCCATGTTGTCCAGAGCTGCTTATCTGCTTACTGGCCATGCTGGGCCAGAGGGAACTCAGACACTAACCCTCGATGAACATTCCCCTTCCTTCTCCCCCATCCTTGTTACTAGTTGTCCCTTCAGGATGTCTCAGAACAGTGGAACTGGCCATGCCAACCCAACGTTTAAGTTGCAGACACCCCAGGGCAAGCGAAAGGTAAGGGCTTTGCACCACTGAACTTCTCTATTTTTCCTTTATCCCCCAGGACCCTGCTGGATTTTCCTAAGAGCTTTCTGTGGGCCTGTGGTTTGGTAACAAAAGCCACTTTCTTGGCTTGAGAGAGATTCTGTTGGTTCTCGCATCCCCTCAGGACTTTAAACATCGCATCTGACCCCTAGGCCCCTGGGGGTTTGGCATGTTCACACGTCCTCCCTTTGGCCTCCGGCCATCCTGGTGAGACGTGCAAGGGCTCTCTGAGTTTTGCAGCACATTGAGGATTCCTGTTTCTCAGGAATCCCTTGTCTCATGCATACAGGTGACCAACACCCCCGAGACCTCGCGGAAGCCATCCCAGCCTCCTCCTCGGCCCCCTCCCGACTACCTGCACGGTGGCTCCCCACCTGTGCCATTGCTGACGCCGCTCAGCAGGACCGCCAGGAGCTCCCCGGGGGCTGGGTCTCAAGTAGAGCGGAAGGAGTCATCCAGGAGGCCTCCTCCAAGTCGTCCCGTTCCCCCGGCCCCAAACTGCATCCTCTCCCAGGTAAGTGGATTCCCAGCAGCCCTGTACTAGGGCCTTACTTTCAGGGCCGCCAGCAATAGGGAGTGGCAGGCTGTCAGATGGGACTCTGAGACAGGAGCGGACCACCTTCCCTGCATTCTGGGAAGCGCAGGGAGCACCCAGAGTGGGAGACTGGTGAGCGTGGAGAAGTGGACGCCCCAGGCAGCCCCCACACTACAGAGGATTTCCTTCTGGGTTGGCCTTTTTACACCAGGCCACTACCTCCCTTCTTCCCACAATGAACTTGCCTCAGTTCCTTGTGCTCCTCTCGGTCTTGGCACATGCTTCATCTTCTGCCTGGTACCCTCTCCCCCGACTTTTGCATGACCAGCTCCCGTTCATCCTCAGATCTCCTAGAGGCCACTTCCCCCAAGAAGCCCTCTCTGACCCCTCAAGCCTGAGTCCGGTGTCCCGGTACTTCTCTCATCATAGTGCTTGTCTCACCAAATTGTACCTCCTGCTAATTGGGAAGTCTAACAGGGATGCTAACTCAAGGGCGGGTCAAGGGGCAGGGGCCCCTGGAAGGTGTGAGTCACCTGCCAGCAGCCTCTTCATCTGGCCTGTCTGTGCTCGGATGGCTCCCACTGCATCTTCTTGCAGAATTTCCCGCACGAGAGACACACATGTTTCCCTGGCTGGGGTCGAGCCTGGTGCCTTCCGGAGCCATCCTATGTGTTGGGGGTGACCCCTCAAGTGGGACAGACAACTTGTTTATTTTCCTCCTGGGACAGCTTTTGTTGGGCATGGTCAGGGGCTCCACTGGGGCCTGGCTGACCCCGCAGGGTTGGCCCCAGCTCTGGGAGGGTCCCCGGGACATGGGGCCGTGCTGCAGTTTGGCAGAGCCGAGCACATCAGGTTTGCTTCTGCGACGTGAAGCTGCCGGTCCCCCATTTTTCTCCTCTGAGGCAGGAATAGGATGGAAAATGGTGATGCAGAAAGGGAGGGGGAGGCCTGGCAGGGAGAGAGGAGAGGGGAGAAGGGAAAAGAGCAAGAGGGCAGAAATGAGGAGAGGAGGCAGAGAGTACATTAGTTGGCTCGGGGGCCCTAAATGAGTCCCACCGACCCCCTGACCAGGGGCTCAAAGAGCAGAAAGTTGTCTTCCCCGAGTTCTGGAGGCTAGAAACCCAAGACTGGGCTGTCCGCAGGGTTGGTTTCTTCTGGCTTGAAGGTGGTTACGTTCTCCTGTGTCTTTGGTCAGTCTTTCCTTTGTGCCTGATATCTCTGTGTCCAGATTCCCTCTTCTCATGATACCAGTCGTGCTGGATGAGGGCCCACTCTCATGGCTTCATTAAACACAATTGCCTCATTAAAGTCCCTGTCTCCAGATACAGCCTCATTCCAAAGTCCGGGGACTTAGGGCTGCAACCTAGGAATTGGAAGAGCTAGGATTTAATCCAGGTCTGACTCCAGACTCTACCACCCTGTGTGCCAGCTCCTCATTTAGGAGCCGGGGTCTCCCCGTTGAAGGAGATACCACCCTGCCTTGGGGGCACTCACAGTCTAGATCTCAGCTTCACTGCTTGCTAGCTCTTCTGTTCCCTACTGGGCAGTGGTGAGCAAAGCAGACGCCCGCTCAGCATCACAGGGCTCACATTCCACTGGGCAAGAGACCCCAATATGCATAGTTACACTGGGGATCAGTACTGAGAAGGAGAGGGTTGGGGTTCTCAGAAAGAGAGTTATAGGGGGACTTGACCTATTCTGGGAAATCTAGGAAGGCTTCCCTGAGGAGGTGACCTCTAGAGGAGAGCTTTTTCCTGGTCCAGAGACCTGCCAATAGAGAGCTCCTTGGGGCCAGAGGAGCTATGAGATGAGGCTGGAGAATCAGGAAGGGCCAGACTGTGCCACAGACTCCAGTCAGGGCTTTGCTCTACATTCCTTGGGAAGGGGGCCGTGGTGGGGCATGGTGACATGATCCACTTTTCCTTTATGAGGATTGCTCTTTGGGCTTTTAGGCAGGAGCAGGGTGCAGTGGCTGGGAGGGACCCCCAGCTGCTCCTGGGGCTGTTAATCTTCTGTCGTGCCCTGGGTAGGGATTATGTAGGTGTGTTCACTTCATGATTATTCATCTAGTTGTACATTTATGATTCACATTTTTATGTGCATATGACAGTTCAACTTTAAAACACTGGTTTTAAAAAACGGAAGGTTCCTTCCAACCACAGTATAAATCGCTGATCTGAGGGGCTGCGACTGGGTGTGTAGACATGCTAGTTGGAAGGCTTAAATGCCTCCCACAGGAGAGATGACGGTAGCCTGGGGCAGGGAGTGGCTGGAGTGCTGGATTGAAGCTGACGGGAGTTGCGTAGGAGAGAAAACAGATGGGACTTGGGGAACAATTGCTGATGCCCCCCGTGTCTGGCTTACACAGCTTGGCTGATGGAGGTGTTGCCCCCCTGAGTGAGCAGTGGGCCAGAGCATCTCATGACTGTTTCTGCCTCTGGCAGTGCTGGCTGAGGTCCCTGGTCGAGCCCAGCTGGGTCTGCAATGTGGCCTGTGGCAGGATGCTGCTACGGGAGGCCTGGTGTTGCCATGCCTGCACGGCTCCTGCCCAGATACCCGCCCTGCCCCGCGATTGCTCAAATTGCACGGCAAGCAGCTCAGGAACACAGCTTTTTCCCACAGCAGCCTGACTTCTGCTCGCAGCTGTTGCCTTCCCTCAGAAGGTCTCTGTCCTGGCCTCCAGCAGCCCCCACCATTTGGCAGCTGTCTGGGCTGGAAGGGTGGGGGATTGCATTGTCCTTGGGGGAAGGGATGGAGTTGGACAGCATGGCTTTTGGGTTGCAACAATCTGCTAGTCTTCTGTTCTTTGAGCTTTAGTGTTTGCTCTGTTTTCTGATAGATGAGAAGCTTCTTTCCCCAAATTCCACTTCTCTGATTTGCTCCTGCCCTCTCCCTTTGCATGCCTTTTGGCCATTGTTAGGCCTGCTAGGGACCTCAGGAAGGGGAACAATCAAGGACTTTGGGCCCTGGAACTCCCAGTGCCTGAAATTGGCTTCTGTCTCTCACCTCACAGTCTTAGGGATCTGTGAGTGGTGGTATGGTCCATTCTTCGCCCTGTTTAAAAAAAAAATTTTTTTGATTGCAGAAGAAACACGTATTTGAAGAATTTTGACTAGCTCAGAAATTTATTTTTTAAAATATTCTTTATTTACTAATTAGAGAGAGAGAGCACAAGCAAGGGGGAGGTGCAGAGGGAGAGGGAGCCTGATGTGGGGCTTGATCCCAGGACCCCTGGGATCATGACCTGAGCTGAAGGCAGATGGTTAACCAGCTGAGCCACCCAGGCGCCCCTCAGAAATTTATTTATTCAACAAATATGTGTTGAGTGCTTACTGTGTACTAGGCACTGATCAGTGAACCAAACAGACAAGGACCTCTGCCCCTGCTTCTGGTCTTGTGACAGGTGGAAAGGCAGAAAAGAAGAAATAAGTTCTATGATATTTTGGAGGAGGGATAAGTGATATATACGCCCCCTCCAAAAGAAGGAGATTGGGATAAAAGGGTCTGGGAATCCTGAAAGCTATGGTAAGGGGTGTTGTAATTTTAAGTAAGGTGGTCAGGGAAAACCTTATTGAGAAGGTAATAAAACAAATACAAAAGCACAAAGTGAAGAATCCCATTAATTCACCACCCACAGAAAACCAGTACAGAAAATGTTTTCTTCTTTAAAATTTTTTTTTAATTTACTCAAGTAATACACATATATGACCATGTGAAAAATAATAGAATGTTCCCGTGGATGACCCTCTCCCCACTCACCCCATCCCTAACCTCTGTTATCAGTTTGGTCTGTATCCTTTCTGACTTTCTTCTGTACATTTACATTGACATTGGGGTGGGGGTGATGGAGGGGGAAGGTGGTGACTTATTTTACATAAACCGTCCTCTCCGACTTGTATGTCCGCTTGCAGTGGCTCTCTACCATCATTCCATCTCAGCTGTATGCCCGACTTTACTCTTTTCAAACACTATGTAACTTTACTAACTTGTCTGCTGGTGGACATTTGGGCTCTTTGTGATTGCCTTTGCTGTCACAAACCGTGTTGCAAGCGACATCCTTGCAGTTTCGTTCTTGGGCGCCTATGCAAAGAGCAGGAAGTGGAATGATCAGATTGGAGAGTGACCGTTTCTCATTTTAACAGATAATGCCAGCTTGCTGTCCAAAAAGGCTTTTTCCTAGAACTGTAGACACATGCACACAATTTCTTTTTTTTTTTTTAAGATTTTATTCATTTATTTGACGGAGATCACAAGTAGGCAGAGAGGCAGGCAGAGAGAAGGGAGGAGGCAGGCTCCCTCCTGAGCAGAGAGCCTGATGTGGGGCTCAATCCCAGGACCCTGGGATCATGACCTGAGCAGAAGGCAGAGGCTTTAACCCACTGAGCCACCCAGGAGCCCCCACAATTTGTTTTTAAATAGGGCCATGCAGTATATCTCTTTGCTCCTCTGATTTGGATCAGTAATCTTTGAGGAGCATTTTCTTTCAAACAGGCCCTTCTGGCCTTTGAGTGAGGCTTGTGGCTTTCTCCCCAGGATTTCTCCAGGCCGCGGCCACCGCAGAAGGCCCTTCCAGCAAACCCGGTGCCCGGCCGCAAGAGCCTCCCTCGGCCAGGCGGTGCCCCCATCCTGCAGCCCACTGCCGCTACTCCTCTTCAGCCCCGGCCTCTGGGAGCACCTGTCCCAAAGGTGAGTCTTTAGAAGTCTTTGGAAGCCCTCAAGGCATAAGTTGGGGCCACTGGGCTCCAGGAGTCAAAAATGTGGTTGAGAAAATAGACCGATTCATGCCTCTTTTAGCAGGAGTGTGAATTTCCAGAACAAAAGCTAAGGACAAAAGTTTAGTGTTACTTAGTGCCGGTATGACTATCCTTTAAGTTAGGGCTGGAGTTTTTTGGTTTCCTATGAGAGGTGAGGCTTAGGAGGCTGGACTATGGTGGCTTCCAGACTGGGTCTACAACTCACCTGCTGAATGACTGAGCAATTCGCTCTCAAGCCTCACTTTCCTTCTCTGGAAGAGGCAACAAGCTGCAGCAGTAGTCAGCCCCGTCAGACTGCTGTAAAGGTCAAGGCAGTTCGTTTCTGTAAACTGGCAGCTATGGGAGGCTATTTACAAATGGCCCCTCTTCTGACCTCTTCCCTGGGGCTGACGTTTTCAGGCTGCCAGTCCGGGAGTCGGAGCAGGGGGGAAGGAGGCGAGAGCACTGGCAGACTGCCCTAGGCTCCCGCCAGGCCCGGGAAATCTGCAGGCTGACCTGCAGCTCGGGCTGGGGCCCACCTGGCTTCTTGCTGGAGGCTTGACAGTGGACACACAGACACAGTGACAGACTTCTACGGGAATCCATTCTTTTTTTTTTTTTAAAGATTTTATTTATTTATTTGACAAAGAGAGATCACAAGTAGGCAGAGAGGCAAGCAGAGAGAGTGAGAGGGAAGCAGGCTCCCTGCCGAGCAGAGAGCCCGATGCGGGACTCGATCCCAGGACCCTGAGATCATGACCTGAGCCGAAGGCAGTGGCCTAAACCACTGAGCCACCCAGGCGCCCCTACGGGAATCCACTTACCCGAAGGTCTGTTTATCCTTCTGACCGGCCGTAAGCAAGAGGACAGCTCCTGTCGACTCTACTGGTCAGCATTTAGCTGATCTCTCTCTCTTGCTCTCTTCTCTGTCTTTCCACAGTTTCCTGAATACAGATCGCAGAGGGCTGGGGGGATGATCGGCTCGAAGACCTAGACCCCTCTAAAGGAGCTTCTGCTTTTCCTTGAGGACTCCGAACCCCCCCAGAGGATCCTGGCCATGGAGTCTGGAACAAGCATGTCTGGCCGCCTCCAAGTCCTTCCTCCCCTCTTTTACTCCTCCCAGAACCACTGCATCTCCAGAAATCTCCTTCTTGACTCAGTGCCTCCTTGGCTTCCTGGGAGGCCCGGAGAGACTACTATCCATGGCATCAAAGAGTTGTTTTGTGCAATATACTGCCCTGGGGAAGGGAGGAGAGAGCACGGAAGAGGATGAATGGCGGCTTCTTCTCCAACCTCCCTCCTGCTGGCCCGTCACCTCAGAGGTGCCAGTGGGGATGGTCTGGGCTGTCTGAGCTGGTAAGCCCAGCTGGGAAAAGTCCTGTTCAGCCCTTCAGCCCAGGGCTTGGGTTGGAGAAGCCATCCATCCACGTCCTGTGGTGGAGGGTATATGCCTCAGAGCTTTCCACGGCTTCTGTCTTCCTTGAAAGTCCCAATAGACAGAGGCCGGACACTTACTCATCCCTTTTAGCTCTGGGATTGAGAGGGGTCAAACCAGCTTCCACCACGGCCCTACCCAGGGCTTGGTTGAGGTCACCATTCCTGGGTCTGTGCCACATGTGACCAAGAGAAGTCCCCTCCCCTCCCCCTCTCCCCAAAAGCCCCACCTCCCCTTACTTACACGGGTCCCCCTGACTCTGACAGGTACTACTTGTGGGCAGTGTAGACAGCAGAGGGAGCACCAGGCTTGGGCCTCCTCTGAGCCAATGCCAAAGGTTGTGGCTCTCAACTCGGAATCATTCTTGTTTGCCTTTCATTTTCTTCTCTTTCCAACTGCTCGGCACTTTTGATTTCTCCTTCAGAAATTTCTTCCCCGCTCTGACCTACCTAATGTGTGGTGAGTGGGCCTTCAGCACTTCAGCCTCTTGGAGACCTGGTGCTCGCGACCTACAAGCGAGGAGCCTACTTCAAGGGTTGGCCACTGGATTTGTTGTGTGGTCCTCAAGAGTGTCTCAAGAGCGTCAAAGCTTTATTTGCCATTGTGTTTTGTGGCCTCGGCAGGGCGAAGGTCTTACCCTTTACTCCCTGATGGAAATCTAAGGTAGGTCCTCAGGGATGGATGGCAGCAAAGGGGCCGCACCCCAGCCTGTCCCTCGGCCTGGTCATTTATTTGAGGCATGATCATTGCCCTCTGAGCAGAGAGCTGACTTGTCTCTAGAGATCTGTAGAGAAGCAGCCAACAGTCTTGATGGAACAGAATTGGAGCTGGGAACACCAGGATTTTTATCATCCACTTCCTTGTGTTCTTTCTCCTCTGATCACTGCCCTTATCTGACCTTTACAGAAAGAACTTGGAACAGCTGGGGAAATGGCACTCCAGTGGGTACTACCCCTCCCCCCCAACCCCCCCAGTCCCGGCGCAGGGAAGGAAGGCTATGTGGTGCTCTGCTAAAGTGGACGACTTGTCACTGGAGATGTTCTCTGGTGACGGTCTCTCACCCCCAGAAGGGTGCTTGCTGTCCCCACCTCCTGCAGTGAGCCGTTGTTCACTCTTGAAAACCTCAATGCAAGGAAGAAGCTTGAGCTTTCACTCCCAACCACCAACCCAGGGCCCCCTTACAGTTCTCTGCATACAACAGGTGCTCAATAGATGTTCTCGGGTTTTAGACAAGTGGGAGATTTGGCATATGCACCTGGGAACACACATGGGGTAGATTTAGAAAGATCTCAGGAAAACGAGGTTCTTTTCCCTCAGGTAGACTGTTACTCATGCCTCCGTCTCCCAGACTTGGGCCCTGGTTGATCCCCAGAGCCAGTTTCCACCTTCCTTGCTGCCTGATCAGGTCAGGGGACAGCGTTCTGTGTGATTGTGTAACTTCAAACGCCCCAGGCCTCAGGGTTGGGTCCCTTAAAAGTAAAGGTGAAAACACCTTGGCAAAAAAAAAAAAAATCACACTTCTACCCACCCGCATGCCTCCCAGACGTTCCTGTGGTATGTCCAGCTTTTCTCCCAGACATGAGGAGGTCGAAGGCTCTGACGTGAAAATGCCACAGCCACTGTGGCTGCATGAGCCTTTCGAACCTGACATCCGCCGTCCCTGCATCCATACCGGAGAGAGCCCTGGGTTGTATTTTCTTGTTTTTCTGTTTTTGTCTTCCGTTATTTTAATGCCACCTCCACCCATAAAATTGTACTGTGAACTGGAAGAAGGTTGGGTTTTTAAAATTTGATGGAGACTTTCGGCAGCGGGCTCTATTTACAGTTTCACTTCTGGCTGTGTTCAGGGACCCGGAGTCGCCATTTTGGCGGAGGCCGGGGAGGCTGCCTGGGAGCAAGAGCGGCCCCTGCGAGCTCCCTTTGCCCTCCTGTGCCCGAGTGCTGCTTTGAGGTGACAAATAAAAGCAAATACAGCCTGAAGAGGGACTTTATTGGAAAGGCTTACTGCAAGGTGGGGAAAGGGAACTTGTGATCCGGGCATGGGCTCTAGCAGTAGGGAGACCCCTCAGGGGAGCTCCTGCAAGATCCCATGAGCATCTCAAAGCTCAGAATGAAGGGGCCTTTTCTTTGATCAATGGAGTGGACTTGGCCAGAGAGAACCACAATGGGGCCGTCCTTGTGCTCAGCCTCCCCGGGAAGGGCTGCTGGGTGTTGGGTGCTGGCTCAGACTGAGTGGGGGTCCAAGTTCAGGTGGGGAGAAGAGGAGCCCAACTAAAGCCTGGTGGAGTTAACCAGCCCTTTGTTCAGATGGAGCTGGATAGAAATCTTTTTAAACACTAACTTAGCCTGCCAGTTTTACAATGGAGATGTTTTCCTTAAGAACTGGCGAGCCATCTCTGAAATGTAAACCTCCAGGGGCTAGCACCCCTGTCTGCCTGTCTCCCTGTCTCTGGGGGATTTTATCCCAGGTGCCTGGCTCCAAGTTGTAACTACTTGCTTGCCATCCATTCTTTTTAGCTTCATTGACTTTTCCCTAAAAGGCCCTTTTCTGCCCCAGCTCTGAGATGCTTGCAGATCTTACACGATTGGGGAAGCCCCTTCTCCACACTGCAGTAGCCCCTTGCTGTCTCTTGCAATAATCCTTTTGAATAAAACCTCCCCTCGCCTATGTCCAAATTTGTTCTTATTTGGCAAAGGGTATGGAAGACTAGCATATTTCACATTGGGGACCAGTTCTAAAGTCGTGATTGTGTTAAATATGTGTATAACAGCTCTTCTGGACACCCAAGGGAATGCCAACTGGAAAGGTGCCCCATCCCTAGGGAAGAGGGGTTCTGTAGAATCCAAGCCAGTGTCCCCAAAGTCACCCTTCTGTGCAGCCGCTCACACCATCCACTGTGTGTACGTATGTGTCTGGGATCTAGGGCAATGTGAATTTTCTTTTTATTTGGAGATCGTTCACGGAAAACAGATCCTTTTCTCTCTTGTCCGCCTATTAATTGTTTACAATATTTGTACATCTATGCAAAATACTTGAATGGGCCATGGTGCCTTTTTTCCTTGTTTGTATTTAATTAAAATAAATTGTCATTTGAAATGCTGTCTGGTTTGGCAGTTCTTTTTTGTTTGCTTCAATCTCCCCCTGCTCAGCCTGGGCAGGATCCATCCTATGAGGACGCGGCAGAAGAGTTCCCACAGAGACCATCAGTGCACCTGTCAGGCCTGAAGCCGCAGAAAAGCCCTGGGCTTTCCCCATGACCAGTCGAGGGGGCTGTTTGTCTCTGTACCTGGACATAGGTTCGTTTTGTTCAGTTGGGTCTTGGGTCATAAAGGCATGAATGATCTGGGATTCTCTGCTGTGTTTCTTGTCTTGCTACACTATTGGGTTTAGGAGACAACCAAGATCCTGTGTTCGCTTCCTCATCTTATTGCTATAGGTAAGATGCACATCAAAGTCGGGGGGGGACTTGCTCAAGTTCTGTTGGGCTGGGTGGGCAGGTGCAGAGCGAAGGCTGGGGTTGAGTAGGCTTTTGGACTCCAGATCCCTGTGTGACAACAGCTCACATCCAGTAGTCTGCAAAAGCACCTCACCCTTATTCTCTTATTTGATCCCTACCTCAGTTCTAAGGTTCTCCAAGAGAGAACATAATAACCACGAGAGCAGGTTAACATCCACTGAGTTTTGAGCTGGCATTGTATCCTACTTTCCTTATGTGAATGATCTCATTTAATCCTCACAAAAGCCCCGGGAGGTCTTTGGTATCTGATTCTATTTTTCTAACTTCTCAGGGCTTTGAGATTGCCTAAAGATTTCAAAGGCATCAAACACAAATGCTTTAACTACTGCAATGCCTGCTCATGAAATTAGCCCCTTACCGAGAAACACCGCTGCCTGCTTAACACCATCATCTGAACTAGCTGCCAGTCCTACACTGGCCAGCAACAGAATGCACAGAACCTGGATAGACAGACCGAGGTCCGCGTCCCAGCTCCGCTGCTTACTAGATGCATGAGAGTGGATGAGTTCCAGAACCCTGAGCCTCTCTCTGCCACACTGTGGGAATAACACCTCCCTCAAAAGTGTCGTGATCATCCAGGAAGTGTGCCCCGTGATGGCACCCACCTGTGCCGGGCACAAGCCAAGTGCTCAGAAACTGCTGTGACAGTTTTAGAGTTGCTCTTCTGGACATGCCGGGGCTTCATTTAATTCTGATCTGGACTGAGAGCTGGCACCCAAACGTTTGGGCAAAGAAGGACTATTGGAACAGGATTGTCCCTACATTCAATAAATGTTTTTATGAGTGCCGACTATGTGTTGAGCAGTGAGAATAAGCAGCAAATAAAGACCAACTCCCATAGGGCTTCCGTCTGCACGGGGGAAACAGCACAGGTCCCAAGAAAAGAAAAGAATAAGGTAGTGCCAGCCTTCTTTAGTCCTTTGGGGAGATGTACTGCCTGATGGTTAAGACTCTAGGCTTGGAGCTGGATATCAGCTTTGAATCTTCCTGACTGCGTGACCTTGGAGGATTACTTAACCTCCCTGTAGCCCTTTTCTTGTATATAAAATGGGGATTAAAAAAAATGTATCTACCTTGGGGATTTGTGAGGACTTTAAAGAATTCACATGAAGCTCTTAGGACTGTGCCCAGTTCCCAGTACGGGCTCAGACATTAACAAGGGATGAATATTTTCAACGGACAATTCCCAAAACGGTCTTTCCCACAGCAGGGAGGGGGTGGCTGCAAAAGCTACTGTAGGGACTTACTTGGCAGCCACAACCCTCCAGAGATTGGGTACCAGCCCCCCAGCCCCAGACAAACCAGTTTCATTGTTCCGTGTCCAGAGAAGGCCAAGACACAAGTATTGAGTAAACATACTTGGGGTCTTTATTCTTGACCCCGCAGACCACACTCTCAGGGCCCTTCAATGACTGCCATTCTCAAGATCCAACATGTTGCATTGATTTTAGCCAGAGACTAAAATTTTTGTGGACAAAATCCACATTCATTAAAAACCAGGGATTTGAGGCTGGAGGTGCAGGAAGCCAGTCTGTCAGTCAGCTGAGCCTGTGAAGGTTCAAGGCCAACAAGAGTCCGGCCCGGGCTTGGCTGTGCTCAGAGGAGGGGACGTCAACCCAGGACACAGGTACGGGGTCATACAGGGAAGCTCTGCGTCCCCACCCCAGGGGCCAAGGATCAAGCCTTCCCTCTTTATAGACATACTGGCTCTCTTACTTCCCCTTCAATGGTCCTTCCACCAACGCCTAGAGCTAAAAGGAAGACAGGAAGCAAACTCTCTCTCTCCAGCTGCTCTTGGGTATTGAATGCTTCTGGTCAAATGTGAGGGGACTAAAGGCGGTCCCCAAAGCAGGTGGTGTTGGAGCAGTCATGACCTGCTATTTCCCAGGGCGGGGAGCTCATCAGTGGCCCTGGGAACTTGGTGGCAATCAGATCAACAGCCAGAATGCACCCCATGCCAAGCTTACAGCCCCATGGATCACTAAAGTTCCAAGCCCATCCCATTGTTCAGGCATCTAAGGCTACAGCCCAGGAATTACCCAGAGTCCCTCCCACCTGGGTTCTTGGTTGGGCACCAGAGTCAACACAAAAGTTAGCTCCGGGTTTCTAGAGGGCTTCTGGCTGCTTTCCGCCAATTCCTGACATTGCTCCTCCTTCTCCCCATCTCCCCAAATCATATTTTGGTTGACTCCTTGAGGAAAAGGAAAGTGCATTCTGCCAAATTCTATCATGACAGCCGGACTACTTTTAAGACCAGCGCACACACTGTTCTCTTTCCAGAGCGAGGTGAAATGAAACACTGGGTTGCTCTGGCACAGCTTGGCTGTGGAGGATCTTTTGTTGCTGTTGTTCTTGTCATTTTGTTTTGAGTCCTAAGGTAATTGCCCGAGTGTCTCAGTGACAAACTCCTTAGGACAGAGAGAGAGACAGAAGGGGCAGGTCTGGGGACGGACGAAACTTACACGCTGACCTCCAGGCTGGGGTGCTCGGGGAACGGGGCCGCTGCAAATGGTCCCTGAGACATCAGGTGGTTTTCACAGTAAGAAGGTCAGCTGAGGTCATACTTTTGTCCCCAAAGCCAGAGTGGCAAAAGCAGCAGGACGTCTCACATTAGTTGTCATCCTGGATGGGGAGGCGTGAGGAGCTGCTGTCTGGGCCTCTGGCAATGCGCTTCCTCCTGCGGCAGAGGAGTGGGATTCAGTCTCAGGAGAGCAAGTGCTAAGGATTTCCCAACAACCAGCATCTCAGGGAAGGTCTTGGCCTGTGCTACATTCAACGGGTCAGATTCTCCCTTCTTCCCCACGATGCAGCGATGGCACCGAGGACACAAGTGGGAAGGGAGGTCCAGGGGACCTGCTGGCACCGATGTATTTGGTCGCTGAGGCTGTTTCCACGAAGTTCTGCCACCACCACTCACTGGGTAGGGAACTTTCTTCTGGAAACAGTGATGAGGTATAAACGAACGTCTCAAGAAAAGAGAGCCCGCTGGTAACAGTGGGGGTGAAAATAGCCAGGTACCTCTGAAATGGAGAGGTCAGCTGTACCGTAGAGCTCATCTTCTCACTCACCGATTCCAAGTCTTAAGAATGGATTATAAATACTCTGGGCTTCTCTTCTGGTGATGGGGTGCTGGAGAGTTCTATATTGTCCACAAGGACATTCTTGTCTTCCAGTCTGATAACAGTGGGCTCAGGGGTGGGAGAGGGGGTTGGGTTTTTGTGCATGTGGGGCAAGCTGGTCTGGCTGATGTCCAGGTCTTTGAAAGCGTGAAGCATGAACACACCCAGAATGATGGTGACAAAGCCAGAAAGGGTGCCCACAATGTCCACTGCAGACATGCTGTGCCATTCCTTGAAGAGGATGACGGAGGAGGTAACCACCACCGTGGTGAAAAACACATAGTAGATGGGGAACACCAGCGAGGTATTAAAAATGTCCAGTGCCCTGTTGAGGAAGTTGACCTGAGTGCTGAGAGAGAGTGCCAGGATGAGGGACAGGATGTAGGGGAGGGGGTGCCGCACCACTGGCATCCCTTGGAAGAAGTTCTTGATGGTGATGCCCAGGCCCTTGACAGCAGACACAGAGAAGGCTCCGATCACAGAGCAGATGATGATGTAGACAAGGATATTCCGTTGTCCGTAGCGTGGGGCGACGACGAAGATGAGGATGAGGCAGAACACCAGGAGAAGCACAGCAAACACGATGTACCCTTCAGGAGGGGTGGGATACAGATAACCAAGCTGCCGAGGGGGTGCTTAGTTTCTAGAACCTTCTACCCCTGGTCATGGGAGATAGCACTGAAAACCCGAGCCCTAAAGTCAGACAGACAAAGGGTCCAGCCCCACGTCACAACTTTTAAATAATTGGGGCAGGTTATTAATTAAAGCGCAAGACCTCCTTTTCCTTATTTGTAAAATAGAGCTAATACTAGGACCTTTCTCACAGATCTTTTTTTGTGGGATTAAATGAGATAATGCATGCTATAAAACTGTGTCGTTCCCCCCGCCCCCATTAATACCCAATGTGACGGTATTTGGACGTGAGGCCTTTGGAAGGTGGCACCCTTTGGAGATGGCACCCTCATGAATGGGATCAGTGTCCTTATAAGAGAGACCCCAGAGAGCTCCCTCACTCCTTCCACCATGTGAGGACACAGAGAGAAGTTGGCCATTTATGAACCAAATTACGGCCCAAACCAGGGCCTTGATCTCGGACTTCCCAGAAGTATAAGAAATACGCTTCTGTTGTTTATAAGCCCCCCAGTCTGTGGTATCCCGTTACAGCGGTCTGAACATACCAGGACAATGCATAGAATGTATTTAGAACCGTGCCTGGTACATAATAAACAGAATAAATGACATCAATACACATCAGGCTGGGAAGCCTGTGAGCCAACCCTAAGACGGGCCCTCGCCCCCCACCCCCGACTTCCCTTCTTTAGCCTCCTTCTTCTCCAGGTGGCAGCACCTGGCACGGTCAGCACCCAGTGAGACCTTCCCTGGGGTTCATCCCCTGTGCTTTCCAGCTCCCTGGGGCGGGACGGGGCGGGGTCCTACCTGTGTCTTTCATCTTGGCAGCCATCTCCATGACGGTGGCAACCTTCTCTTCCTCGGGGGCGTGTATCACCATCACTGTGCTGCCGGCCACACAGATCACACAGCCCAGCTTCCCCAGCAGATTCAGGCTCTCTCCCAGGAAGTAGGAGGACAGGATGGCACTGCAGGCGGACAGGGGAGACAGGGATTAGCAGCCGGGCCTGGCCAGCGTCCTGAAGGAAAATGGCGGCTGAGCAAGCATTCATGGAGAAGAACAGATCAGGACTCACTACTCTGCCCCCCAAAAACCTTTGAAATAGATACTTACTTATGGGAGGGTTCTGGTGTGTGCTGGAGGAATGGACATACATGTGGATTTCTTTCACTGCAGAGACTAAAAGGATCCCCCAACAGAAAAGTCACAACAGCCCTCATGGCATTGTTGTCTAACTTCCCACCCAGTGAGCACATCTCCCCTTAACATTACGAACAGACTGCTTTCAGGCTTGGCTTGTATCCCTCTGATGGCAAGCAACTCACCCCTTCACAAGGCAAATGATTCTATCGTAGGTTCATTCTAATTACCAAACATGTGATAATTTCTATTCATTGCCCTATTTCAGCTCCTTGAGTTCCTTGAGTTCGTACAGAACAGATCTATTCCTTCTTCCATTTGTATATGTCAATATAAACCACCACAATGACAATTATAGGCACTATGTCCTAGCATAATACCTATAGGAAACTTCCACTTATTTTTTTTTAAGATTTTATTTATTTATTTGATAGAGAGGCAGAGAGGCAGGCGGAGGTGGGGGGAAGCAGGCTCCCCGCTAAGCAGAGAGCCCGAGATCATGACCTGAGCTGAAGGCAGAGGCTTAACCCACTGAGCCACCCAGGTGCCCGGAATTTTCTACTTATTATATCCCATTAACATCTTATAACTCTTTGAGAAGTAAAATATACTATCCCCATTGTATAGATGAGAAGACTGAGTCTCCTAAAAGTTAAAATAACTTGGCAAGGTCATACAACTAGTAAGTAGCAGGGCCAGGATTTTAGCTGAGTTTCTGTCTAATTATAAATTCCATGATTTTTCCTCTACACCTCATTGAAGAGAATTCCTGTGACTTCCCTGTGTTTTCTCTTGCCTGGGCAAAACCCCTGCAAGTTTCTTGCTATTCCTTGGTGATACGATTTTCGTTCCCTCACATCCTCAGATGAGCTGGCAGAGGGGAGGGAGGAAAGGAGGGAAACTGGACAAGGCAGGTGTGATCGCAGGACAGCTTTCTGTCTCTTTACGAAGGTAACATGAGCATAGGGTAAAAGGCAGTTGGCTGATCTAGGACTGAATTACTCCCCAAAGTTCTGTTTAAGGTACCAAGAGAGAGGGGATTGATGTCCAAGCTCCTCTGAATGTCTTCCGTCTCTCCTCTAAAACTACCAAAAAATTGGCATTCACGAGAGGTTGGGGGCATTCACATAGGCAGCAGGTCACACAGTGGAGAATTCCCTACCTCTTCCAACTTCCTAGAGTGGGAATTCGTACAGTAATCAGATAGGCGACAGTGTAATCATTGCTACATCAGCCAGCTGCGTGATGTGAGTCATGCCTCTGTTTATTCTTGATTGTGTCAATGTTACAAAATTGTCATCAAGATAGTAAAACAAAACAAAGGAAACTGTGTGTACTGGGTGTGGTTTGATGGGATTAACCATGGCGCCCAGGTTAAAGCCAATCATCTCAGCCAGCTTCAAAGGGGGCTCCAAGACCCCACTCTCTCTCCAGGAACTATGCTTATAGTTTGAGAGGAAGGTGGCAATGGGAAGCCCACAGAGTTAGTCCTTGAAGCAACGCCCTAGGGATTATTAGCACACGCATTGAGCAGAGCAGAAACAGAGGCTTAGGGGAGTTAAGGGGCTGGCCCATGGTAATATAGTTACTGAGTGGCTGAGCTTAAGGTCAGAGCTCAGGGAGAGCTGATCTCGAGCTCCTGCTCTCCAACTTGAATGCTGCACCTACTGACCCACCAAGACATTGAGTGAGATGTCCGGCTTGGGGGCACTGGAAGTCCTTCCAGCTGGTCTGGGCTTGGCTTCCCCCTCTATTGGCCATTCTTCTGAGGGGATGCTAGAGAAGAAGCAGCCAACAGTCCAAGTCTCGGAGCTCAGACCAGCACAGTGCCTCTTTCTGGGAGCTGGGACCGACCCAGGTCCCTGACTGCAAGCAGCAGGTGACCCCACTTACAGCTCCAGACCTCAACAAACTGAAAATAGGAAGGAGGGAGAGACAGCAAGAGAGGAGATGATAACCTTATGAGGACACTCAGTGCTCCCAGAGGCGTGACGACTGTCGCAGGGGCAAATGCGTAGGCCCCAAAGTTGGCAACTTCTCCTGCAGCCACTAGGAAATGAAGGGAGAAAACAGGGTAGTGTGGCCTCGATGTCCCAGCTCCAGCCCAAACCAACCTGGGTGGACACAGTTTCATTCAGTGATCAACCATTCCCAGAATCCCAGGCCTGCATTCCCTAGAATCTTGGTCCTTATGCTTTGCCCCTAGCGAATCTGATTGGAATGTCAGGCCCAGACTCTCCTGATCAAATCCTTCCATTTTAAAGATAGGGCAAGCCAGGCCCAGAGTCCAAGGTCACATGGCATGTGGGTGGAAGGACGCCTTCCTATTCCCGAGGCATCTTGGCTTCTAGTCCAGGCCACTGTTAAGTGTGCTGCAGGAACACCTTATGTTTGGTCTGTATCTACAAGGTGCATTCTAGGAAGTGTTAATTGCCAAAGAAACATTTAGCTATTGATTCTCCAGATACCACTTGGTCATGGAGCCATCTGTCCCAGAGGAACTGTAGGCAAGTGGTTAGAAATTCTGACGTCCCCCAGGGCCGGGACGAGATGCACAGAATGTATTTATCCTCCACGTTTGAGTTTCTAGTTTGCAGACTCCTGCAAGTGCGTTTTCTGTGTCTACTGGTAGAGAATGGTCTGGGTCTACCCTTTGAAAGGAGAGGGTGAACGTGATGGCCGTGACTAAGACTGGGATCAAAACCTGACTTATAAATGGAAAGCTGGCTAATTTTCCACTCGAAAGAATTAGGATGGAAAGCCAGTGAGGGTGGGTGGAAAGCGGGGGGAATGTGCGAATGTGTAAATCTGGGCAAACTTTAAGTGGCAGACCAGCCGTGCACTACGTCAGCCAACACACTGCCTGTGGAATGGCAAACCTGGCTGAGGGGCGCCAAGACACTCGGACCGGCAGCTGGAGTCTCTCTGTTTCAAGGGAAGTTGAGAAATGATAACCTCTCTCATGAGCAGTTCTCTACGAGCCTCTCTGGGGATACAAGTTTCATGGATGCAGGACTCACTCGGGGTGGAGAATGTGATCCGAAATACGGGGAAGGTGTTCTGTCTATAACGACTGCCAAGGTTTTCCCTTTGAGAGTCACACTTCGCACAACGACAGAAATATCCCCACCCCCCCTCCTTTTGTGTCCGCCTCTGCCATCAGTGCGTCAGTGTGGTTAGGAAAGAGCCCACTTACTGGTGAGAAATCCAGCCCACCACATGGCGTCCTTCAGGTAGCCGTACCCTCCGTCCACTGTAGAAAGGAATGGACACGAAGTCAGAACTTGGCCGTGCTTTCTCAGGTCCTTTCTCATCTCTACCTTAACTCTCCAGTCTTGAGGGGTTCAATATATGTTCCCCGTGCTTAGTCCTCTGGGCGTGCCTCTGGGTCCCCTCCTGAGTGACTTTATCCGTTCCCAAAGTTGCACATACCATCTTTATGCTGGCGTCCTTATTTCATTTATGGGTACTGAGCCTTTCTCCTGAGCCTAGATGAACATCCAGTTGCTTACTTGACGTCTCTTGGATCTCCCACGGGCATCCCAAACTCTGTCCTAAACAGAACTCTTGATTTTAAGTGCTCCCCGCCCACCCACCCACCACAGGAAACTCAGTAAGGGGTACTTCCATGGACCTAGCTGCTTAAGCCAGAAACCAGGGAATCGCCCTCGACTCTCCCACTCCCCCAGCTTCTGGGTTCCATCCAACGTGCTGTTTCTCTCTCCAAAGAGCATCTCACATGTGTCCACTCCACTGCCACCACCCGACTCCAGGTGGCTCTGGCCTGGGGTGAGGCCACAGCCTCCCCAGGTTCCTCTGCTGTCACTTTCTCACCCGTTCACTCAGAGCAGCCGATGGTCTTTTAAGGATGTAAATCATACTGTCACTCCTCAGCTTGTAACAGGCCAATGGCTTCCAAATACTCTATAAAAGACCAAAACCCTAAACAAGCCAGTTCACAGTTTTGACCGTGTTCACATCTCCAAAGGTACCTCTCTCCACTCTTCTTGCTATTACCTAGCCACTCGGGCTTCCTTCTAGTTCCTCTAAAATGAGGAGCTCTTTTTGGCCTTAAGAACTTTGCTTTTCTGTGTCAGGAATAGTCTTCTTAATGACATTTGCTTATCTCTACCCTCACTCTTCAGGGCTTTGCTTGAACGTTGCTTCCCCTAAGAGGCCCTCCCCGGCCCCTTATCTCTGCGATGTCTCCCTTGGGATTCTCTTTATCACACTAGCTCTTCTCCTTCGTGGTACTATAATTTGAATTAATGTATTTATTTTCTGGCATTTTCCCCCCACTCAAATGGAGACACTATGACACCCAAAATTGTGTTTTGGGCTAGAACTGGAGCTAGAATTGGAACCTCAGGAGTCTGCTTCCAAAACACAGTGTCTCACAGAACATGACACTGAACATGTCCAAACCTGAACCATCCTGATGCCATAAACCTGCTCATCCTGCATTCTCCATCTCAGAAAACAGCGCCCTCATCTCCCCAGTTGCTCAAGGCAGAAGCTGAGTCAGTCTCGACTCTGTTTTACCCTCCCCTTGGAGCCAGTCAACACCAAACCCAGTAAGTTCTGCCTTTGAAAGCAACTCTGGACTCCACCATGGTCTCCATTCCCACCGCAATTCTGGTCTCCATTCCCACCTCAATTCCCCTGGTCCCAGCTGTGCTCTCTCTCTCTCCCCTAACTGGTCTCCTAGGTGCCACGCTTGTCCCCTAATCCATTATCCACGCAGCAAACAGGAATTCCTTCAAATCGTAAATGGAACTATGTCTGTCCCCTGCCTAAAACCTTTGCCACTTACAAACTCTGGGGCCCAGTTTATAAGACCCTTCGCCATCTGGCCCTTCCCCCATCTTTTACCCCCACCTCCCACTCCCAGCCCTCCTGAGCTACTTTCAGCTTCTAACGTCACTCATGTTCTCTCACCCTGGAGCCTTTGCACATGCTGTTCTTTCTACCACGATCTCCTCTTTTCCCCTTCCCTTAGCCATCTCATCATTCAGGTCCCAGCTTCCAGATCATCTCTTATAGAAAACCTCCTCAAACCCTCCCAGCCTGGGCTTTACACGCCCCTCCAAAATATCCCCTAAGTGTCCTGGATATTCCCCACGATAAAGAGCACGTCACACACTGGGGAACAGTTGCCTGGATCCCCCACTCAGTTCAATGCCCCATGGGGCCCCGGGTCCCCATGTCCAGAGTGGGACCGGGCACAGCAGGTGTGCAGTGAATGATAATTAAATGAATGAATTCTTTTACACATGATTCCTTTCCTCCAGAATGGGTTCATAGATATACACCTTATTTCCAAGCAAACAACTGCCTCGTGGACAGAGCCTCAGTCATTCTTTTGTGGCCTGTGAGGGGCTCCATCTGGGAGGCCGAGGGGCCACGGGAGTGTGTGCCACTGCTCTGGGCAGAGGTATCTGTATTCCCATTTGGCAGGGAAGTCGTGGTTGCCCAGGATGACAGAGCTGATAAGAAATAAAACTGGACCCGATCTGGGGTTTCGGGTTCCTGGCCCTGAAACTTTTCCTTATCTGTACCCCAATTAACTTATCTTGAAGTTCTCCAGAAATGTTGGATTTTTAAAGGGAGGTCTCCTGAGGGTGGGCTGATTCCCAGCAAAGTTAACAATGAACCCTTTGTGACCATGGAGGCTAAGCTCGCCAACTGCCGAATGGGATCCCCGTGAAGGGAGGTTCACAGGGCTGGCTGGGGGCTCAGCTGCCTAGCACCATACACCCGTCCTCCCTGTCAGGACCCTACCAGCCCGTGTGGCCCCAGAGGCCACCAGTCGCTGAAGGCCTTTCTTCTTGAGGATGACGCTGCTGCCGATGAGGAAGCTGGACAACAAGGCCAGGCCCAGACCAACGTAGAAGCCATAGTTCTGCCTGAACCTCTCCTTCCAGCTGTGAGAGGTGACATTGTTGGGCACCTGGGGGCTGAGGTCACTGACGATCTGGCACAGGACTTGGTGGGAGGAGCAGTACAGGCTGATCAGGGAACCTGGACGGGAAGAGCACGATAAAAGAGTCACACCGGGGACATCTGTGTGCTTTCAAAATCCTGAAACTGGCTACTGTTTCAGACCCCATAGTTCAGCCGCAGTGGCCCCCCATCCACACAAGGGGCTTCAACCCAACAACAATAGATAGCATCCTCTGAGTGCCTACTCCCGGCTAGGAGATTTATTTGCAGAACTCATCCAATGTTTATGACCATAGGTCAGATAAGTGCTGCCTTGAGTTCCCATTTCATAGATGAGAAATAGAGGCCATGAGATGTCAGGCACCTTGCCTAAGAACACAGACTGTCTGACTCCAGAACTCTAGCACGTGACCACTAAGGTGTTCGGATGCCTTACACACCAAGCAGAGTCCTCCAAGCTCCCAGGCATCAGTGACTCCAACCTCCCACTCTCCCGAGGCATCCCCTCCCAGCCTCTGGACCTCTGACAGCTCAGGATCACACAGGGATTCTCCCCTCCAAGCAGCCTCTTCACTGCCATATCCCCACCTCCAGCCACAGTCGAGACTGCTGATAGTTAACATGAGGGAGTGAGGCTAGAGCGCCCACAGCCCCTTCTAGGCCTGCAGATAACCAAATATAAGCAGCCTGTTGGTTACAACTGATCATTTCTGGGCCTTATTCTAAGACCTCTGGGGCCCATGGTCAGTGGCAGGGGCCTCCTTCCAGCCTCAGTCAGATTGCTGTCCCTGTCGCCCCATGGAGCATCCCTTTAGTTCGCCTTCCGAGTCCTAGAGATCCTGAGAGCCTGAATCGGCCCTCATGTCCCAGAACCCACCAACCCTTGCTTGTCCTTCTGGCACAAACACTAAGGACAATAGGACAACCTTGGGCCCGAGGGGCACACCCTCTGTCAGGGGAGCTAAGTCGCCCAAGTTCAGAAAAGCCACCTAAATCACAGCCAGTAATCTCCCAGCGCCAGGACCACATGCTCCTCTGCTCTGGGGTGTTCCATGAGCATTCTCAGCATGGAAATGGCACAGGGACCCCGTGGCACGGGGCCCTGATAGGTTCGGTAAGCTGAGTAAGACGACACCGTCAGCACACAGTGAAGCCAAACTGTTCTCCGTGTGATGTCAAAGCCATTCTCTTAACTGCTACCTGTGCCCCGCGGGGCAGGCAGCAAGGGCAGGCTGGGGCTTCGCTTTGTCTCTTGAGGGTTGTTTTAAACTATGAATTCATTACCTACATTTAAAATCAGATTTCCCATGAAAATCCAGCTTTTGATCTGCCTCTGTTTACCTTATGGAGCGCACCTTCCCAGAGCCCACCACTGACTGCCGCTGAGAGTGGCTGCCCCCTTAGGACATGTTCTATGCAATTCCCCAGGGTCCATATCTGCTGCCCTTTGGTCATTTGGGTTATGTGCTCAGTCCCTATAGGCATCTGAATTTGTGACCGCCAGTGGTAGAAGGTCTTTTTCAAACTGTAGGGCACAAAACTCCAGGCTCCTGGGCCAAGGATGGAAGCCTGGGCCAGGCACTTCTCCTCAGAGCAATGAGAACTACAGGCCGGCACTAGATAGGCATCAAAGTCCAAGGTCATGCAGCTCTGGCATTGGCAGTATCTGGATCATAGAGTGGCATCTTGGTCGAATAAGGAAAGACCAATGTTGACCTTTCTTCCATGGCACAGAAGCAGAGAACAATGGTGCTGGAGAGCCCCAGAAGACAGCCTGGCTAACCCTCTTACTTGCAGCCAGGAAAACTGAGGCCCTGAGGAGGAGAAGGACTTGCTTGAGTCTCACAAAAACGTAGTGGCAGAGCTGGGCCTGGAAGCCACCAGGGGACATCCATGTGTCTTTTGCAATGGGTGATCTCTCTTCCTAACACCTGTGTCACAATCAAGAGAAGGTATGACAAGAAGCCATCTCCATCCCTACTCAGATTTGGTCTGACCTCTCACTCCTGTTCCTCAGCTCAGATGGCCGAGTCTGGGGAGTTCCCTGAACGCAGGAAATGAGCCAGAGCCAGGATATGGGCCAAGGAAGGTGACTCCCTAGAAGAAGGCCAATCCCATTCCCACGCCCTTCACCTGCCCTCCTGAAGGCGCATCTCCAGGAGGTGGAGCCAAACTGTGAGCTTGCCTGTTTTGGGAAGCCTGAAGCACCCAAGGGCTCGGCAGCCTCCACTGAATTAAGTTTTCCCATAAGGACAGAAAGAAAAAGAAAGAGAGGGCTGATGGCCAAAGGAAATCCAGCTCTGGGGAGGATGCTCATTAGACAAATGGCTGTTGGGCCTGGTGATTCCCACTTCTCTTCCAGATATGCTAGGACCAGGGAACATATTCTTCCCCAGGGGAAGGTGAGGCCGAAAATGGACTGCATTGTTGGTCAGGAAACCAAAGCCAGCCAACACCCACAGAGCTGGCTTTGAACACTTTGCTGGGCAAGAGAAGTTAGAGAAACAGCGCTCGCCAACAGGCTGCCAGAGCAAGGGGAGGTAGGAACATGGAGACACATCAAGAAAGGAGTATAGGAACAAGAGTGCAGGTTTGAGAATCTAAGAGCTCTGATTTTACATTCCACTCCCCCAACTGCAGGACCTTTGGGCAAATTATCAGGCTTTTCAGGGCCTCCGTTTCTTTCTCTCCATAAAGGAGAGAGCAAGGTAAAATACCTACTTGCCCTCTAGAGTTAAGGACTAAATGAGATAATGCAGGTAAAGGGCCTAGTCTACCACCGCATTCCTGGTAAGAGCCAAACGCACAGCTCAGGGTCTTTTCTTATCCCTTCCTGTTTTTTTTCCCCTCATTTTCCTACAAGGTGCATTTGGGTTTCGCCATGGTGTGTCTGCGCCCCTTTCCCTGGTCTTTGATGGGCCCCACGGAGACAACCAGACCCGAGCAGGTAAGAGAATCTGAAGCAACTATACATAAGAAACGACCATGAAACACCGCCCCCCCCCCCCCCGCCCCTCCACCTCTGGCTGACCAGCTCCAATCAATTCTGCTGCCTCCGCCTCCTCCCGCCCCCACGCGTCCCTTTTCCTCCCATTCCCCCTCTCAGGTCCCCATCTCCGAAGGTGGGGAAGTCTGCCAGAACCCTGCTCCTCCTCCCCGCCCAAGACGACCCGACCACAGGTCACGCTGACCCAGCCCTCCCCGGTTTGGGCCCCGCAGGAGAGCACGCGAGGGAAAGGAGCAACAGGGAAGGGAAGGCGCGAAGCGCGCGGCGCTCCCGGGTCCCCTGGGGCCCGCACGCACCGTTCTGGCAGCTGGCGTTGCTGGCCGGCAGCTCCATGGGCCCGGGCTCACGGACCGACCGACGACGCGCGGGCGGCTGGCGCCCCGGGCTCCCCGGCTCCGGAGCAGGTGGCCGAGACTCGTCCCGGCGTGGCCGGCGTGCGAGAAGCTGCTGGGGTCGGGCCCAGGGGTGGAGAGAATGACGCGCCCCAGAGGGGGACGGTCCCCGGGGAGGAGTCACCCGGCGTCTCGGGCAACTCCCTGGGTCGGGGGCCCAGCGCCCGGGCTGCCCGCCCAAGGGCACGCGCCCTCCCGGGGTGGGGAGGCTGCCGGGCTCCCCGGGAGGGAGTCGCCGGGTTGCTCCCCCCCCCGCCCCAGCAGGAGGCAAGGGGGCGGGTCCCCTGGCGCCGCCCCTCCGCGACGCCCGGACTGCACCCAGTTGCCTCGACAGGGACAGAGTTGATGGGTCCTCAGAGGTAGGAGAGGGGGAGATTTCCTGGCCAAGGTGGAAGTGGGAATGTGGGAGTTGGAAAAGGCACTGCAGCCCGTTGGAGCCCTCTCAGACTGGGGGTGGTGTCCGAGACCCTGGGTTTTTTCCTGCCTGCCTGCCTTCCCGGCTTCCTACTTCCCTGCCTCCCTGCCTTGTTCATTCATTCAACATAGGACTGAACTGTGCTGGGCACTAGCACACCACAGGCACACAGTAAGTGCCCCCCAAATGGTGAATTCCTCTTCGTAGAATGAATGGATGATAGACGCTTGAGAGAAGTATATTTCTTCTTCCGAGGGACTGGAGACCAAAATGAGTTAGCCATATTCTCTGTCCCTGGAGAACGTTATATATTAATGAGAGAAACAAAATGGGATTTATTATCTAGAAACTGGTGTCTTCCAAATCACCCCCAAAAAACACCCCAGCTGTGATTATGGGAAGTGTATTTGCTACTACTATGGGTAATAGTAAAAATAAATTAGAGAAACACTATTCTGGACCATAAAAACACTTGTGCAATGCTTGCTATAGGCCAGGCACTGTTATTAGTTCTGAAAAAGCCCTGTTCGTATAATCCTCATGACAACCATACACAGAATATACTAGGGAAACTGAGGCACAGAGCAATCAGGTAACTTACCAGGTTTCCCAGCTAGGAAGCAGAAGAGTAAAGATGGAGAGCATGCTCCCCGTGGCCGCACTAATATGCCTGGCACTTTAGTCCAAAATACACTTGTGCTCCTGGCTAGTGAAGACATGGGACCACCAAGAAAGCAGTGGCCGGTTTTGGCAATCATGGTCACTGACTTCCCACAGGAGGCAGCTTTTAAAAATAGTTACTTATGGAGTCTTCACTATGGTACAGACCCGGTACTAAACCCTATACAGGGGGCACCTGGGTGGCTGAATGGGCTGAGTGTCCCGCTCCTGGTTTTGGCTGAGGTCATGATCTCAGGGTTGTGAGACTGAGCCCCCTTCAGGCTTCCTGCTCAGAGCAGAGTCGGCACTCGCTCGCTCGCTTTCAAATAAATAAATAAATAAAATCTTTAAACCCTATACAGACATGATCTCTCATTTGGTAGGTACCATTACCATCTCCATGGTACAGGTGAGAGAAAACTGTACTTAAAAAAAAAAAAAAAACTTTTGGTTATAAAATAGATTTATAGGAGAGTCACAGAAGTAGTACCCAAAGTTCCCATATATCTGTTACCAGGTTCCCTTAATGTTGACATTTTGTATAGGAATAGAAATGGCCCATATTTGAAATACTCTGAAAAACTTGCCCCGGAGGTCCCACAGCTAGTGAGGGCATCAGGAGTAAACAGGCTCTGCCCTCCCCACCGCCAGTCTGTCCTCCCTGCCCTCACTTTCTCCCCTCAACTCATGGCGGTCTAGCTGGGACGCAAGAGATGGGTTCTCCCAGCAGGTGGCTTCCCCTAACTTTCTGGGTGACTTTAAACAAGTCACGTACTCTCTAGGAGAAACAGTTTGCTCATTTGTCAAATAAGAGAGCTCCTTTCTCTCTCTCTGTGTGTGTGTGTGTGTGTGTGTGTGTGGGTGGGTGGGTGGGTGGGTGTGCATGTGCCCATGGGGTTGCGGGCGAGGTGGGTAAGGTAGGGCTTAGAAGTAAAAGGAAAATCACAGCTATTACTAACACTACACCTTGAAGTTCAAGGGGCCTTAATGCTCCCGGTCCTTCCCCTCACTTTGGAGGGATGTGGCACCAGAGTTCACATGGAGGTGAGACCTCCAAGTCCAGTATGAGCTGGAGAACAGAGTAGCCGGGAACTGGGTGGTTGGAAATGATAGTTCATTACCGAGGCCTTCGAGCTGCCTGAGAAGGAGGATCGGACTCGAGAATTTAATTGGCCTTTTCTCTTACCTACGCACTTCTGCGGCTCATATCTAACACGCACTACAGAACAGCATCCATCTCTGAGCCTGCTGGGAGGACCACCCTCAAACACTCACTGTCCGCACACTCGGACTGCGTTTGTTCCAAGGACACAGAACAAGAGATCTGTGGTCTTTCATTCTGGCCTGGGCTTTTTTAATCATAAGAGAGGTTGTTTATGGTCACGTTATGCCAGAGCTGAGCCCAGATCTTGAGGGACAGATACACAACTGTGAGCTTTAATATATATGTTTGTGGATGGGTTTGTGATTTGTGGGGCTGCTACATTTTAGGGTCCCTGGCAGGGGGTCCCTCATCCTGAGTTAAGGGCTTTCAGCCTGTGCTTCGAGAAAAGGCTTCTCAGAGGTCAGTGAGTTTCATGTTTTAGGGCAGTGGGCTGAGGTGGAAGGAGCTGGGATCTGCTGAAGGGCCTTCCACACCCTCTCTGGGCCTCAGGCTCCCCATTTGTTCTAGAAGGAGGCGGGGCTTCCCCAGGGCTGGCATCAGCATCCCGGGAGCACAGAAATAATGAACCCCATTGAACCGCAGTCTCCTCGCCTGCTGTCCTGACAAAGCCCTTTTCTCCCTGAGCCACAATAGCACTGTCAGACAGGTAGCAGGGCCTGTAGCATTGTCTCCCCAGAAAAGAACAACAGGGTTCACTGTCTGTCCCAGGCTCGTTGACCAGGGGAGGGCGGTGGCTTTGGAAGGGTCTGACCAGCCAGAGACAGATGGGCTCTGTCCTTAGCCAGCCAGACTCTGGTGAACCAGTCACATCTCCTGTGGCCAGTTACCGCTGATGAATAGGAAAACTAATTTGCCGAAACCCAAACTCCCAAAAATGTGACCCTTCTAAGTGCATGTCCGAAAATTTTATGTTCTAGAACTGAACTGTGGATATGGTAGCCACCAGTTCCCTGTGACTATTCAGGATGTGGAAAGTAGCTAATGCGAACTATGCTAAGTGCGTAAAACAGACACCATTAATATTTGGAGCCACATATTTGTTTGCTGTGGGGGGCTGTCCTATGCACTGTAGGATTTTTGGCAGTGTCCCTGATCTCACACCAGCGCATTCACTGCTGCCCATTCCCAGGCTGCCCCGGTTATGACAGCCAAAAGCATCCCAGACAATTGCCAAAATCTCCCCAGGTTGCAACCCATGCGGATTGCAAGGACTTAATAAGAAAAACAATGTAAGCGATTAATAACTTTTTAGTATTGATCACATGCTGAAATGATATTATCTTGGATACAATGGGTTAAATGAAATTTATTATTCAAATTAATTTTCTCTACTTCTTTTTACTTTTTGTAAAGTGGCTACAGAACAATTGAAAATTGCATAGCGGCTCACATTATATTTCTATTGGACATTGCTATTTTAGAGGGCTTGTTATATGTTGTATGCATGTAAGTTACATGTATGTATGTATACGCATGCTCATTTCATCTTTGCAGCAATCCTGGGAAGCAGATTTTATTATTATCCCCATTTTCCAGATGAGGAATGAAGCCCAGAGAGGTCACTGAGCCTAGAAGGAGAGAAGCCAAAAATCAAACACACACATACTTTTCAGATCTGCACATACTAAGTGTCCTAGGTCTAATAACATGCCACGAGGCTTGGGTAGGTCACTTCCCCTCCTGGCATCTTACCCCAGGTACAAGCGCTGGACAAGATGCAGCTTGTGATCCTTTCCCACCCTGCAGAGCTGGTCTTCTGGGCAGGGAGGGGAGGGACAGATGGTTATCACATCCTTCAGACTGACCTGGAATCATGGGAATCTTGCCCGTTGGCATGCAGAAGCCGGCCAACTCCTCTTCTTTAGGTGGGTCCCTGGCATGGCTGCTGTTCTCATAAAAAGCTTTATTGTCACTAGAAATAATACTTGGGATGGTCATAGGTGCACTCAGACTGACTCTAAGTAGAGCACTATGCCTAGGGATGAGTCCAAATGCAGCTGGCATCAATAATGATGATTAAAACAACACACTGTTACTGACTTCTTCCTCTGTGTGTTAAGCGCTTTGCAGGCATTGGCTCAAATTGTCATTGCAATCCCTTACTCTGGATACCATTTTAGGTCCCATTTTACAGAGGGAAGAATAAAGGCTCAGAGAAGTGAAGTGACTGTACCAAGGTCACACGCAATGGTAGAGACAAAACTTCCAGGTGGGCTTGTGTGTCCCTACAGCAGCTCTCCTAACCAAGGCACTGGTTTGGGGAGGCTTCTTCCCAGACCCCTTCCTGGTCCTGCTGTCTATGGGTAGCTGGGAAGACCGGGGCCATCCAGAAGACACAGAGAGCCACACAACCTTCAGAGTTAGAGCTGAACTAATCAACCTCCGTAGTAACTGAGGCCTGGAGAGGGGAAAGGTCACACCCAACATCGCTGCTAATTCGTGGCAGAATCAGAACTTTACTGATAATCACTCCAACCCTGATCTAGCACTTTTACCTCCCATGATACTTTTTTTTATGAGCAGAAAAGATTGACCTTAGGACAAATAATGAGTTATTATTTTTGGCCACTTTTTAAGCATGAGCCAGTGCACTAAGGATTTCACACACATGGTCCCATTTACTCCTCACAATAATCCTCTGAGTCAGGTGCTGCTATGATTCCCATTTTAGAGATAAGAAAACTGAGACTAGGAAAGGCTAAGGAACTTGTCTGCAATTAAATACTATAGCCAAGATGAAAACCAGCGGATTCTAGAGCCATTCTTGACCACATTCTTCAGGCTGATCTCACTGTATTTTAGGGGATCCCCTAACAGAGGATCTGATCACAGGTGGGAGACGTTTCAAATTCCTACGGAGAGCAGAGCTCACTGGGAGGAATGTATGTGGAAGTGCTGCATTGCTTGGCCTTGTCATGGATGTGCAGAGAGCCTAACGCACTTAATTCATGGGAAAGAGCTTCAGATCTTATTGAAAACTTCACTTCCTACTGAAATGAACTATTGCAGTGCATTTTCTATGTTACAGGTTCTCTGATCCTCATGGCAGTCCCATGAGGCAATGGAGTTATCCTAGTTTCACCGCTTGCTGATGACAGGAAGAGCCTAGGAGGGCTGGTGACTTGCTCAAGGTCACGCAGATAAGAAGTGGCTAAGCCCAGATTTGAGCAGGTCCTCAAAGCTCTACTTCAGTCTCTTCCTCGTTCCCTGCCTTTTGCTCTTGCAAGTCACTGCTCAGGCTGGCGACTCAAGGTGGGGGATCTGGGGGACTGTGGTGATGCTCCTCTCCTACGCCTGTTTGTTTGTGGGAACAGAGAGGGTAAGGGCACATTGTGCTCTGTGACCAGAAGGAGGCCTGTTTTTAAAGTGGAAAGAGTCACCCTGAAAAGGAAGGACAAACTTGGGCTCTGTTTTTTCCTTTTGAATTTTAATAAATGAACCCATCTTAGACTTTGATATCTGAGAGGCTGGTATTAAAGGGCTGGGGGATGTGAGTTCTAGTCCCCGTTCTGCCACTAATATACTGGGACCAGGGGCAGGTCCTTCCCATCCGGATCTCAGTCTCCCTAATATGGGCAATGAAAATGAAGGACTAGATAGTGGTTTTTAAAGCCTTTTTTTTTTTTTTTAATGAGATGGGGGTAGATACCAAACTTCTTTTTTCCAAGGAGAATGTTAAATGGAAGGACAACATACAAATGTCCTTCAAGAGACACTACTTTCATTGTTTTGGGGGAAGAGCCTAGAACCTTGTCACCTTGGCTTCCATGTTGTCTCCCAGCTGCCCCTCCCCTGCTGCTGACACCCCCCACCCATGCTAGGACTTGGAAGATCCTATGTTGATTGTGGGGTGCCTGTGTGGCCTCCTGAGCACCCAATGTTTGCATCTTACGGGTTGCTTCCCCAGAGCCGGTTTGGGGTTCAGAAGAATGGCCAGAGACTTTCTTGCACAGGGAGGCTCTTGAAGGGTTGTCTGTGGCCTCAGGACCTTAGTTCTCTAGGCCCATTTGTTCTCCAGGCCCCGAGACACAGTCACACCAAGACACAGTGTCTTGGCACCTACTGTTGCCAAGTGGGTCTGAACCCCCCTGCATGGGTGGTACAGTCTGAGTCCCAGGAGGAAATTCCCACACACTCTGGATGCATTCGCCATTGGGTGTGAGAGCGCTGTAGGAGGAGTGGGCTGGGAGATGTGTTTTACTTGCCAGCCTGTGAACAGCTCAGCCTCCTTCAGGGCTTCTGGGGAGGAAAAGCAGGTTTGGGGTGCGTGTGGGTCTCACCTCCACCACACACAATGGCTGTGTGGCCTTAGGCAAGTCACTTACCTTTCCTGTCCCATCTGTAAAACAAGGATAATGACGATGATAACAATGGTAATAAAGTTACCTCTCACTGAAGACCTGCTCTGTAGATTCTGTGTAAGTGCATCTCATCTGTTACAACCCAGCAAATCCTCACGTTACCCTTATGAGGCGGTGTTGTAGGATCCCTTTACAGATGTAGAAGTTAGTGAGGCACAGAGAAGTTAGGTGGCTTGCCCAAGGCACATAGCTCCAGCTAGCACGAGGCAGGCAAACTCTTGTTTTTCTCACTCCAAAGTCAACATTTTCACCTGTGACATTATACTACCTTCTTAAACTAAACCTGCTTCAAAAGGCTCTTTTGAGAATCAGAAAAGACAACCTATGTCATAATCACAGAGCTGGCATGGAGTAGGTGTTCAGTAAATGGGTTCTGGTTCCTCATCTTCTGCTAAATGCCCGAAACGTCCCTTGCAAGCCTGAAGGAGGATGTCCATCTACAAGTCTCTTCCCAGTAAGTGAAAGTAGGAGAAGGGAAGAGAATTTTACCTGATCTCAAGAAAAATTACCTCTCTCCTGCAAAAAATGCTTCTTTAATGACTGTTTCCCAAACTGTGATCCATGCAACACCATTCCACATTGTCCCATGTTCAGTAAAGTTTGGGAAATGCTACATTCTCAACTCTCCTCTCAGAGACGCTTACCGCATATTAGCACGTTAAAGGCACAGAGAAGTCCTACCCGCAAAGAATCCTGCTCAATTTAGTTTAACCCAGAGTGTTCCAAACCCCCCGATCATGGGATTCCCATGCCTCACCCCACTAATATCTTATTCCCATAACACCTATTAACATCTTATTCTAAAGAACACTCCTGGGAAGGAAGCTGATTCTTTCCCATTCATGCAGATAAGGTGACTAGGAGCCAGAGAGTTTACTTGGACTCTCCAAAGTCATACAGCTATAAGGGTAGGAGCTCTAAACTCAAACTCACTACTGAGACACATGCAGGGCAGAGTCGTGGTTAAAAGCGGAACGTGGAGTTGGACAGACTGGGTTTCCATCCTCCTCTACCATTCCCTAGCCGAGTGTCCTGGAGCAGGTTACTTCACCTCCCTGGGTGTCAATTTCCTCATCAGTTCCATGACGACAATATGGCATCTACCTCCTCAGGCAAACTGGGGGACTCAGTGAATTAATACAAGAAAGGTGGTCAGATCAGCATCTGGAATAACGTACATAGTTAAGGATCACTGTTGCTACTAGAGTTTGCATAAAGTGAAGTCTACCCGAGTGTCGTTGTCCTGGAGGGGAGTTTACTGCTATTTTAGAGAGTTGGCTGCTGGCAGCCAGGACTCACCAGGGCCTTGCTGGAGGGAAGCCACGGATTGCTAGCAGCTTTTGGGAGCCCCTTCTCCAGCCAAAGTTTCCAGAAGCTGTGTGTGGAGGGATGCTCCTCCCCACCTTCCCCCTGAGGCCAGGCCTCTTCGTGGTACCAGACCCAACAGCCCACATGGCTGCCTTCTCTCCCTGACTCTTGTCCAAGCTCAGAGGAATCCTTGCTGGAATTAACACTTTGCAAAGCTGAGATGGGCCCAAGAAGGAAAGCTGGGATAAGCAGGAAGCTTCGTGCAAGAGACACTGGCTTTCTTGCCAGATGGTCCTTCTGAGCCAGACTCTGGCACTTTCTACTTTAGTGGTTTTAGCCAGATCTCTTAACTTCTCTCAGTCTCGGTTTCTTTGTTTGTAATATGGAGATACTAATGGTACCCACGTCCTAACTTTTCTGTGAGCTACCAAGTAATAGTAAGTAATGTCTAATAGGTGCTCGCTGTATGTCAGTTCTAGCAGCCCGGGAAGGCTAATGTCATAATAGACAGGATCCTGCTCTCATGGAGCTCACGTTCTAGAAGGGGTAGATATGATACAAACAAGCAAACAAACAAATAAAAAGTAAATCAAAGTATAGTAACTAATGCAGAGAAAATAAAATAGAGTAAGGGGCAGAGAATGACTGATAAAATGGTCAGGGAAGGCCTCACTGAGGTGATATTTAAACTGAGACCTGACTGACAAGGAGTGAACCATTAAGAAGATGTGGGCAGGGGCGCCTGGGTGGCTCAGTGGATTAGGCCGCTGCCTTCGACTCAGGTCATGATCTCAGGGTCCTAGGATCGAGCCCCGCATCGGGCTCTCTGCTCCGCAGGGAGCCTGCTTCCTCCTCTCTCTCTGCCTGCCTCTCTAACTACTTGTGATCTCTCTCTCTGTCAAATAAATAAATAAAGTCTTAAAAAAAAAAAAAAAGAAGATGTGGGCAAAGAGCCTCCCGGACAGAGGGAACAGCTGGAACAAAGGCCCTGAGGGGCAAGCAAACTTGGTTTGAGGGGCAGAAGAAAAACCCTTTTGATAAAGGGGGATGAGAGTGGTATAAGACAAAAATCATCCACTCCACTCCTAGAAGAGACTCAAGAAAAACAAAAACACCAAAACTTGTCCTACGAAAACTTGTACACAAATGATCAGCGTTAATCACAATGTCCCAAAAGTGGAAGCACCACAAATGTTCATCTGATGACTGGACAAAGTCTAGCACATTCATTCAATGGAGTATTACTAGACCCTAAGGAGGACGAAGATCCCGATACATGCTACAACATGTGTGAACTTTGAAAACATTATGCTCAGTGGAAGAGGTCAGACACAGAGGTCATGTGTCATATTAAATGTCAAGAATAGGTAAATCTCTAGAAACGAAAAGTAGTTTAATGGTATTCAGGAGCTGGAGTGCAGGTCAGAGGAAAGATGGGGAGCAGAATGTGGAGTGATTGGTAATGGATATGGGGTTTCTTTTGGGGTGATTAAAACGTTCTAGAATTAGATGATGGTGATTGTTGCACAACTTTATGAATATATGAGAAACAACTAAATTGTATACTTGTAAAGGATGAACTTTATGGTAAGTGGATTGTATCTCAAGTTTCAAAAAAATCAGAATTCTAGGCAGGGGCCAGGTTAGAGGTTCTGTTCAAGAGTTTAGGGTGGATACTACTATTATGTCCATTACTAGAGAAGAGGGTCCTAACACACACACACACACACACACACACACACAGAGTACACAGCTGGCCCAGGGCCACACAGCTACAAAGTGGTCAAGCTGTGGTATTCACACCTCAGCCGTCTCGTTCAAGCCCCATTTTTTGATGTAAGACTTGTGTAGAGCCCAAGGCCTGGTGTACATTCAACACGCACTCAATACAGGCAAGTGATGAATATATTTAAGGATTTCCAGCTCGTGCACCTCAGGGCTTTCATGCTCAATGCTGGCCTCCACTCTCTGAGCTGCACCTCTTCCATCTGTCTCTGTTGGGAGAGAAAGACCGGATCCACTGCAGAGGGTGCAGAGGGCACCCAAGCCTCCTCCTCTGTTGCTCGTTAACTGAATACCAACACAGTCACACTGGAAATTCTGGTTTGTGAGCCGGGACTGGATAAGGAGCCCCAAAGGAATCCAGAGCGTGGGTTAAGGTTTCTCCACGGCTTGTCAGGTGGGAGGACACTCAGCCGCCGCCCCTCTACCAGAGGACTTTTGCCCCGAGGGGACTGGGATGGGGATGTGGAGGAGGGGGCGTGGGCACAGCCACGAGCCTCCGGATTGGCCGCAGACCAAGGCTCTGGGCCAATAAAAAGCCACGCCCCCCCCCAAGTTGAGCTTAAGATGAACTGGTGATAGTTATCTGCATTTAGCTCTGCGAAGAAAAATGTAGATGTTTGTTTTGCGACCAGTCCAATAAATATGTTTGTGCCTCTCCGTCTTGCATTCTGCCTTCCCAGAAAGCCTGGTCTGTACAGACGGGTCTGACATTTAGTCACACTCAAGCAGAACCAAGAGTGAGTGGTCCTTATTTTAGGGAAGGGCCTGACTGGTGGTTTTTACTTTTTTAGAGGCCCTCACATCCCTTTAAGACTCTTCACTGAATTTCAGGGGGACTCAGGTTAATAACCCTTGGTTTTTGGCCAAAGGCAGACAAGTACTAACTTTTTGAATGTACATTTCATAAAGAATAGTGAAGGTCGGGAGTGTTCTATATAGAATCTGGATGACATATAGTAGTTCGAGGCTTTACACACGCATACAAATCCACTGATCGTCACACTTGGCATGGTAAGCCTTGAAGGTGCCTTCTCTGGTTAAGTCACTCTTACTAATAATTATAACTACAAGTCATTGAGTGCTAATCCCACAAACCATGGAGTACTAGTAATCACAACTATAAGTCACTGTGCTGCACATGACATGCCTAACTTAAATTCTCACATCAAAGGCAAGCGGTATTACCACCATTTCACATGAGGTTTACTGAGGTTAAGACCAAGACCACAAAGCTGGTCAGTGGTCACTCTGTAATGCAACCCCGAGCCTATGTGACATCACAGGGCCACCACTATAGGCTAACTGTCCTCTTTCCTTGGCTCCAGTAGCAGGAGGGGGGTGGGGAGTGGGGAAGGAGGAGGATGGGAGCTGAAATTACAGGAAGAGTTTATTTATTTGACAGAGAAGGAGCACAATTAGGCAGAGTGGCAGGCAGAGAAAGAGGGAGAATCAGACTCCCCGCTGAGCAGGGAGCCCAATTCGGGGCTCCATCCCAGGACCCTGGGATCATGACCTGAGCCGAAGGCAGATGCTTAACCGAGCCACCCAGGCGCCTGGAAGAGGAGATGCTTGCTCTCCTTCATGCCTCCTGCTCAGAGCTTCCTAAGGATAACCTCAGAGCTGGGACCCTGCTCCCACCACTTTTTTTGCTCAAAGTGCTGAATTTTAGTTGAAATGTATGGTGTTTGAAAGATTTTTTTTTAATATTTTTTATTAATTTGACAGAGAGAAATCACAACCAGGCAGAGAGGCAGGCAGAGAGAGAGGAGGAAGCAGGCTCCCCGCGGAGCAGAGAGCCCGACGTGGGGCTCGAACCCAGGACCCTGGGACCACGACCCGAGCCGAAGGCAGAGGCCTCAACCCACTGAGCCACCCAGGTGCTCCGAAAGATTTTTTTTTTTTAAGTAATCTCTGCACCCAACATGGGGCTTGAACTCACAACCCCAAGATCAAGAGTTGCATGCTCTACCCACTGAGCCAGCCAGTTGTCCCTACGCCTTAATGTATGGTTTTTAAATTATAAAACTCATAATAGTTTTTCATTAAAAAAATTGTAGTTCAGGAAGGTATCAAATAAAGGATAAAAGCCCACTGGCTAATCTGTGGTCAAGAGACAGTTGCCACCAGTAACAGATTCTCTGGTATCCATCTAGAAATGATGTGCACATATCCACAAAAACGTGCATTCTTTTAAAAAATGGGATCACATTACACAGATTGAATTTCAAGTTGCTTTTTTTACCTTGAGGTATCTTACAGACTTTTTCATATTAGTATATATAAATACACTTTATTATATGTAGAATGCTGCTTTTTAGGATATCCCAATGTGGGACTATTTCATAACTTAACTACATTTCTACTGATGATCAGTAAGGCAGATTGTCTTCCGGTTTTAGGATTATAAACTCTGCTATAATGGACATTCTTGAACATCAATCTTCACACATGTGGCAGTTACACCTGTAGGAGAAACTCTGGAAGTGAAATTGCTGGGGTAAAGGGTTTGCTTATTTAAAATGTTTCCTCCCAGGGCGCCTGGGTGGCTCAGTGGGTTAAAGCCTCTGCCTTTGGCTGGGGTCCTTGTCCCAGGGTCCTGGGATTGAGCCCCACATCCGGTTCTCTGCTCAGCAGGGAGCCTGCTTCCTCCTCTCTCTCTTTCTCTGCCTGCCTCTCTGCCTACTTGTGATCTCTGTCAAATAAATAAATAAAAATCTTTAAAACAAACAAACAAACAAACAAACAAAAGAAATGTTTCCTCCCAAAGGGCTGTGGTAGGCTGAATGTTAGTCAGCGCCCTGCCCCGCCCCCATTCACATCCACATGTCTGGAATCTGTGAATTTGTTACCTCACATCCCAACAGGGACTTTGTAGATGTGATGAAATGAAGAGTCGTGAGGTGGGCAGATTATCCTGGGTGGTCTGGGTGGGCCCAATGTAATTACTAGAGTCCTTTCAGGAGAGTGCGGGAGGGTAGAGTTGGGGAGAGGGCCGTGAGAAGATGGAAGCAGAGACTGAAGGGACGTGGCTCTGAGCTGCAGCCTCTAGAAGCTGCAAGAGGCAAGGAACAGGTCGTTCTCTGCAGACACTGGAGGAACGAGGTCTGCTGACATCTAGATTTTAGCCTAGTGTCCAAATAAATAAAATTTAAAAAAAAAATTTTTTTTTTTGTTAAAAAAAGAACAAAAAGGGGCACCTGGGTGGCTCAGTGGGCTAAGCCTCTGCCTTCGGCTCAGGTCATGATCTCAGGGTCCTGGGAGCCAGCCCTGCATGGAGCTCTCTGATCAGCAGGGAGCCTGCTTCCCCCACCCCCACCTCTGCCTGCCTCTCTGCCTACTTGTGATCTCTGTCTGTCAAATAAATAAATAAAATCTAAAAAAAAAAAAAGATTTTTTTTAGCCTAGTGCCTAAAATGGAGACTTTGGTCTTCGGATGTCCATAATTTTAAGATAACAAATTTGTATTGCTTTAAACCATGAAATAGACAGTAACTGGTTAAAGCAGCAATAAATCGGAGACCATGACAGAGCTGCATCCTCTTCCGACCAGAAGTTGTTAACCTGTTTAGATTCCTTTCGGAGTATGAGGCGATCCATGAGGCACTCTCTGAGGAAGAAAAAATGCACCTCTTTATGTGTCTACTATTTCCAAGAAAACACGGACCCCTGAAGCTTGTCCCTGGACCTCCTAAGGTTAGAGCTGTCTTTGTAGGGCCCCAGCTTCCTCTTCCCTCACCAGTTCCCCGAAGGCAGGCTGAGATTCATATCTGTGGTCTCCGGTTGGGAACTGGCTGCTTGTTGGTAGAGGAGGACCCCTTGCAGGCCACGTGTACCACACTCATTTTAGAGGTGGAGAAAATGAGGTCCAAGGTAGAAAAACTAGGACAGACCTAAATCTCACGATTCCTGGTCCTGGATACTCTGACGTCTGTGTACCTTTTGCCTGCAAGGGAGGAGGAAGTAGGGAAGTATTTCTGGGCTAAGCTGGGTATTGGAAACACTGCAAGTTACAGGTGAGGACAGTTTTCTTAACCGATCAACAGCAGACCATAAAGGCCTCCCTAGGCTGCCCTTCCATTCTGTTGGGGTGGGGAATGTTCCCATAGAAGGCCTGTTCAGGGACCTCTGGCCTCAGGCTCCAGGTCCTCTGAATTCATTATGGGTTTCTCTTGAAGTCAAGGGCCTCTCAGAAAAAGGGGTGGGATGGGGAAATAGACCCTGCCTTTTCCCCATTGGTTTTTAGAAACAACCCAATATGATTTCCTAGCTTCTTGCTTTGGGGGACAGTACCCTCCAACCAGGTTCTTCTCCCTCCTCTAAGCCTTTTGGTTGAGTCTGTTGGAAAACAGCTTTGGACTGAATGGGGAGAAGCGGTGATAAGATCTTCCAAGATATGCTTTGACCTTCCCTGAGGTGTCCTGAGAGGAATCTTCGGTGGCAGAGAAAGAAATAGGGCCCCCAGCTGCAGAGGGAAAAAAATGAATGACCCTGGCTGGCTGAACCCCCTTTTCTGAATCAGTTCCTGTCAATGGGCACTGACAATGTGCGGGGCGTAAGGTAAGACAATTGTGTGGACAGCAGTCCCCCCCTTAACCACCAGGGATATGTTTCAAGGCCCCCAGTGGATGACTGGAACTCTGGATAGTACTGCACCCTTTATATATATTGTGTTTCTTCCTACATACATACCTATGATCATGCTTAATTTATAAATTAAACTGTAAGGGATTAACAACAATAAAATAGAACAATGAAAACACTATAATAAACGCGAATGTGGTCTCTCTCTCAAACTGTCTTCTTGCGCTGTACTCAGCCTTCTTCTCGTGATGATGTGAGACATTAAAATGCCTACGTAATGAGATGAAGTGAGGTCAATGACGTAGGCATTGCGATGTAGTGTTAGGCTCCTGTTGACCTTCTGACAAGACGTCAGAAAGATGACCATTTGCTTCCAGAGCACAGCTGACCCTGAGTAAATGAAAACGTGGAAAATGAAATGGCGGTAAGGGGGGATACTGTAATATTATTCTATCCTTGCCACAACCCCAGAAGTAGGAATTATCACTGTTACTATTGTTATCCATAAGGAACCCGACATTCAGAGAGATTAAGAAGTTGCTAGTTTCTGGCAGAACTGAGTTTTCAGAAACTGAGCTTTTAGCTAGTTAACTAGTTAACTCTTTCATCCCCATTCTTGGAGTAAGAGGGTCCCCAAAGGGAGGAAATCACCATCACCATCACCAACGGCTCCCAGCAGGTTCTGCCTGCATGTGATCCCCCAGGCCCAACACCCCTCCACTACTCTCTTTCTTTCCTGTACTTGTCCCTGCCCTCCTGCTTCCTGCGCACCTCCACAGTGCTCCCCACAGCCCTGGAGGGTACACCTCGAAGGCTTACCGGCCACACCAGATGACTAGTCCTTTTCCCTCTTCTGTGACAGCTGTCGTTTTGAGGCAGGCTAGCTTGTTGACTCCAATTACATGGTGTTGTGGAATGACACAGGGGGCAGTATGACACCATGACACATGGTGTCATGTAATGACACATTGAGTTCGTCAGTAGACATAGACGGGGCACTTATGAGTCTGTCACCGGCTGTGAAAAGCACAGCCCCGAGGATGGTGAGCAAGACAGATGCAGCCTCCGTCCTCATGGACTGTGTGCACTCAGGGGTCACAGTTCACCTTGAACCACAGCTGCGACGAACCTCAAGTACAGAATGCACGGGGTATTTAACAGGGCGACCGGGACTGAGGTTTCCAGGAAGAAGGGCATTTGAAGTGAGACTTGAAGGATGACAGAAAACCTTCATCTGGGAAGATGGGTTGGGGGGGCGGGGGGGGGGGCAAGCATTCCTGGCTGCTGGGGGTGGGGGGCAATGTGAGCATATGGGAGGACAGTGGAGAGCCTGGGTCCAGGATGAACTGAAAGAGGCCAGCGGTGTGGTGGCTTAACTTCTACTGTTTTCTGAGTCAGGATCCTTAAGTGGAACATGGGGATGTTGGTGAAATGACTCGGTGGTAGCCACGGCTGGGCTGACTCAAGGCTGTCCTGTCTGTGGCAGCCCCCCATGAGGCCAATGAGCTCTCTCCAGTTCAAGGCCTGGCTCCTCGCCAGAAAGGTTTTTAGAAAAGCCCCAACCAGGGGCACCTGGGTGGCTCAGTGGATTAAGCCACTGCCTTCGGCTCAGGTCATGATCCCAGGGTCCTGGGATCAAGCCCCGCATCGGGCTCTCTGCTCCGCAGGGAGCCTGCTTCCTCCTCTCTCTCTGCCCGCCTCTCTGCCTACTTGTGATCTCTCTCTCTGTCAAATAAATAAATAAAAATCTTTAAAAAAAAAAAAAAAAAGAAAAGCCCCAACCAGGAGGCTCTCTGATTTCCCCTCTTCCTGTTGGTCTGAAACTCCAGAAGGCAGAAATCCCTGGGTTTTATTCTGACGAATGAAGGTGGAGCTCAGGGGCTGCGTATTTTTAGCTCTGATAGCATCTCACAGCATATTTTCCCAGGGAAACCCTCCACGCTCCCCATTCTGCCGGAAGCGCTGGGCTAGCGAGACGGTGCGGCATCTGGGAACGCGGGAGTGGGCTGAGACGGGAGTGGACTGAGGCGATCAGAGTAAATCAAACCAGATAGGGACGTGGAGGCTGGCTTGGGGGGCTGGTTACTCTCCTCCTTGTCTAGAAGCAAATGTATCTTTGTCTCTTTCCCCTTCCGGCTTTATTCACATTAGGGGAACTGGAGGCAGAAGCAGGGCCCTTCAACCATCTGCAGGGTCTGGGTCAAAGGTACCAAATACCAGATGTCTCTAAATAAAAGTTCTCAATCACACTATTGAGTGGTTAGAAAATACGCTCTTTCTGACAATGAAATACACCTTTACAACACAAAAGAAGGCGCATGTCACGTTGTGGGTTTTATAGGGCAGGAAGCTGGCAGAAATATCAAAGAGAACTGAATTCCCTACCTTTGCATATTTCCAGGGGTTCTGTTGTTGGGCTGGTGGTGTGTGGATGGATAAAACAGAGACATAAATCAAATTTGTGAATCAATAGGCATTTACACTATACGTTTTACCTCTCATGCCTTCATTTCAGCCCCATTGTATGTTAGAATCAAGACCTCCCATTCCCTGGCTTTATTGAGATATAATTGAAATAAAAATTGTATCTATTTAAGGAGTACAAAGTGATGGTGGATATGTGTGTTCACAGCGAAATGATCATCACAACCAAGTTAATTAACTCAGCCATCACCTCACAGATCGCCTTTCCATTTTTGGTGTGGCGAGAACACTCAAAATCTCTGTATCATCAGGCGTTTTCTATCCTTTGTGCTCTACCGTTAGTTACGCCAGATCAGACAACCTTTCTTGAGTCACTGTTTCTCTCTGGTTTTCACTAATTTTAGTTTGAAGAAATTCTGCTCTGATAAGAAGATGGCAGCTGAAATTGTTGATAGGACTTTTTAAGCAATACTTAGGTTAAAAATTAAGCAAGATAATTTACATAGCACATTCAACTCCTGCAATGGGGTCACATATAATTATTATAACAGAAAATATTATGAAATATTTTCATTTTATTATATAAATATCCCTGATGATAGAATTTTCACTGTCTCTTAAAGCAGCATCTGGAACATATAGTATTTTGTGTTATTTCAAATTTTTCAATTTTTGAGATATTGTAAGGAAACCTCCTTAAAAGTGGCCTGTGGCTCACTTTGTTCTGGTCTTCCTCAAGACTATACTTTGACCAATCATGGCCAAAAAAAAGTTTGTAAATAAGTTAGTTTGGCATTATTTGCATATGAATCTTCTTAGTCATGCAAAATATTTTTTGTTTCACTGTTTCGATTTCTATTTCATTGGAACCGCATTTTTGTTGCATATTTCACATGCATGTTTGTTTAGGAAAGTCACTTTCTCTAAAATTTGTAAAAATGTTTGAGTCCCCTGGGAGCAAATTAGACCTAGATGCCATTGATTTTTGGGGTAATGTTAATAACAGTAAGCAATAGTGCAGACCAAATGACTATCGTGTAAATTGAAAATGAATTTTATTGTCTCTTAAGACTGCTTCTCACTTTTTTGGGGATCTTCTGTGCCTTTATTTAAATTTTTAGTGCACCTTTCATCTTATCTAAATTAAATCTAATTATTTGAACAGCATTTTCCAGCAGTTCCATTGAGTGTCTGAAAGTAGTTATGATGTGAAATCTGATATGTGGTTCATCAAACATTCTATCTTTGAACAAACAGCTCCATACACTGTCATATATAATCTTTTTTTTTGTTTCAAAAACGGTGACATCATTAGAGGCACAGTTGTCACTCATGTTTTCTAGTAACAAATTCAAGCTGTGTGCATTATGGGGCACAAAGATGCTCCCGCATTTTTGGCCAAAGTCGCCATTCTCATAGGTTAGACCTCTTTCCTCACCTATGTGCCTCTGCAGCTCCAGCTTCCACACTTTCCAAGCAGGACGCACCCCTGGTATCAGTGGTAGCACGATGCCTGAACCCTCATTACACTTGGAAGTCACTGCGTTCAAGGACATGGGCAAGAAATAAGGGAGAAAGTTCCCCGGGGGTGGGGGTGGGGCGGCCTGAACAGCATTGGTCACGGGGTGGGGGTGGGGGGGTGTTTAAGATTATAAGCTGTGCTGGGCCCCGTGCTGAGCATTGAGTGACATAAATGCATAACACTACTTAATAAATGCACTTTTATGTAGGAATGTGACGTTTAGGGCCTGGTAGAGTGCAGGGCTAGGGGCGGGAGCATGTTGCCTCTGATCTAAGCCAGTCAGGGCCTTTTCTTGGCCAATATTTGATGCTGGAAGATTCTTTCTCTTCGGTCTTTTGCTGCCTGCATCTCTTTGCATTGGTGCTCATTTTTCAAGTTTAGGCTGAAATGGAACCTCTTCCATGAAGCCTTCCCTGATATCGCCCTCATTCTATCCTACCCCAGCTGGAAGAACACTGTCCCTCCTCTGATCTTGAGAAACACCTGGTCTGTCTCTAGGGATCCCTTAGGATAGAGGTGCTGCTAACATATTGTCATATGCTTGGTGGTTAAGAGCTTGGGCCTGGATCCAGACTTACTGGACTTTGAGTTCTAGCTCCCTTCCTTCCTGTCTTTGCGCTCTGGGCCTCAGTATCTGTATCTGTGAAATGGGGGTAAGTAACAGCAGCCGCTTCCTATAAGTTGTGACATTTAAGTGAAGAATTTTCAGCCTTTTTCTGATGCCTGGCATGAGGAGGCCCGATAATTGCTAGTGATCATTAGAATCACCATATTCTTTCCTTCATTCTCATTCACTGTATGCATTTTTAAAAAAATTCCTCCCTCAACTCCAGGAGTTCCCTTAGGTCTGTGGCTATGATCAATTTTTAATCTTATAGAGAGTCCTGCAAACAGTGAGTATTCCAGATGTGTTTTTCTGGTCTCCCAGCAATGGTCTCCCAGCCTTCGAAAAAGTTCAGGGCCCCCAGAGACAGAGGCTTTTTCAGATCTAGCCTTTCTCTTCTCCAGCGTTAGGGATCAAACTGTGTCATCCTCCGCCTCCTTCCCCCAGAACTCATATGTTAAAACCCTAATGCCCAGCACCTCAGAATGGGGCTGTAATTGGAAACAGAGACTTTAGCAAGGTACATTAGGTAAAATGAGGTCATGCGAATGCATCTAAATGCAATATGCCTGGTGTCCTGCTCCAAGAGGAAATGAGGACCCAGACACAGCCAGAGGGAAGACCGTGTGAAGAAACTGGGAGAAAACACCATCTAAAAGCCAAAAAGAGACACTTAGAAGAAACCATCCCTGATGTCCCCTTAGTCGTGGATTTCTAGCTTCCAGGACAGTGAGAAAATAAATTCCCGCTGTTTAGACCATGCGGTCCGTGGTATTTTGTAATGGCAGCCCTGGCAAAAGGACACACTCCACCACCCTATTTTCTCCCATCGTGAAAATGCTTCCCCTTCCATCTGAAACCCTTCAGTATGATGCCAGGTCCCTCTTCCCTGATTGTGTCCAGGTGTTACGACTGCCTGTGAGGCAGTGGTCATTCTCCTCTAGGAGTTTTGTTGTTGTTGTTTGTATACATCGAACATGGATTTCTATGTTCTCGACCCCATATTTTTCAAAGCATGTCCCATGAGAAGCTCATTAGTGCTGCTGAGAAAGGGGTTGCCGAAGTCACCACCACTAGGTTCTGGGGTGCCATTCCAGGCTGGTTAGCGTTGAAGGACTCAGAGCCCTGCAGATCTTCAAGGAGGGAAAGAGCAGGAGACATTCCTCAAATCCATGTGACCACAGAACCCTCTTTTCACTGAGCATCTCTCGGGACAAATACCAACTGCCCCCCAACTACAGCAGCTCAAATATGCAGCCCGTAATGATGAGACTCCTTGGAGGGGGAGACACAGGGCTGAAAGATTTCAAGTTTGTGAAGTAGTCAGGCCCCTCGAAGTACCCCACTGGGACATTCCCAAAAATCAGGTCAGCAGAGCTGGAAGGGACCTCAGATTATTTTGTCCAACTTGAAGAAGAGGGAACCAAGGCCTGGAGACACGATAGGGTTGGCTGCCCAAGGCCACAGCCAAGAGGGAGTCACTAATGCCCTTGTGGATGGTCTTCGGGAAACTTGCCGCTGCGTAAAACGTGAGACTCTGTGAACCGGTGTTGGTCTTAAACACAACCTTCTAGAGTTCTTCTGGTGTCATCCTTTCTGATGGAGGTGAGAGGTACCTTCAGCCTGGAGACGAACTCCCCCGCTGCCGTGCTGGGCCTTCTCCTGATCCCAGGCTCTGCTCCATCTTACTCACTGAAAGCCCTGAAAAGTCCAGTGGCCCTAAGTCTAGTTTAGGGGTCTGGCCTGGCTGATTGGTTCATTATAGTGTGTGAGCAAACGCTCAGGCTTTGAAACTGGGTTCAAATCAGAATCATCACTTACTCACTGTGTGAAAATAAATACGCTGCAGAGCCTCACTATAGAAGGTGGGAAATAACAGATAAATTGATTGCAGCTGATTCAACAGGCAGGCGGAATGGGATTTAGCCTGGGGCCTGCACACATCAGACCTCATTAAATCTTGGTTCCCTTCCTTCCTCTGAAACTAGGGATCCCTCAGTGAGACCATGAAATCCTGAAGCACAGGAACTACTGCCTGAATCCTGCCCAGTGTCAATCAACCGGTTAAAGGTAATGCCCCCAGCGAGAAAGCACCAAGCCGCGGTACCCCATCTCCTTCCCTTCTCTTCAGGATGTTTCCTTACCCACCAGTGTTCACACAACCTTCCACAGACCAAGGGACCCTGGAGTAGGACCATGAATGAGGGCCAAGACGCTGGTTTGGAAGCAGTTTTAATGGAGATGGAAATGTTTATCAACTCAACACAGGTACCCCAAAATACAAAGCAAAATATCATCTTCAGCTGCATAGCAAATATGATTTAAGAATTTAACATCATTATTTGATCACAAGCGTAAATATAAGTCACCATAAATAAATGTAAATTCATTGTACAAAAATCCCCAACAACTCTTAATACAAATATGGTACATTTGACAGTTTCTGAAACAGAATTTTTTTTTAAACTTTTTAAAACCTAAGATTTTTTTTTCCTGGTTCTTAGACACACACACAAAAAAATCAAATCAAAGGGAGGCAGGAATACCAGGGAGGAAAGAATAGTAAACCTGTTTGGTATTCATAAATAAATGCGCCAGCGAGCTAGGGAAGTGAAATGTCTCTCCTTAAGGTGAAGACCTCAATTTACCAGGGTCAAGTCTCTTTAAGATAATAGGATTCTATCCAGGGTCAGATTCAGGGTTACAGACGCAGGATGGAGGGGCAAGTTGTTGAAACAGCAATCCCATCAAACGGATGATCCAAATTCACCAAAGCAGTGGGCAAGGATTTGGAAGAAACTCAAGGACTTAATAGCGGGTCATCTATCTGAAAGACCCACTGTCCGCACACAAGGACTAAAGATTCAGAAGACTCTGGAGCTTAAAGATTTTACCTGGCTTTGGAATGCGTGTTCTACCATATGGTGTAGCCTCTCCCTTCTGCCTTTGGGACATATCCATGGTCATCAAGAGGAATAAACACCGCCACCAACAAATCAGAATAGGAAGTGACATCTCTAGACCGCGGGATCTGCCAGTTCCCACACTGAATTGTTCTCTTACCCTACAAATATTTTCTTTCCTGCCTCAGAGGGAGCTCAGGGCCCAGGCTCTCAATGGAGAGACCCTCCACGGCAGCCATCCTCAGATTTCCGTGGGCAACAGAACAGCTCAGAAAGCTTGGGGAACGTGTAGATTTCCCTACCTGACTCCCAGGGATGCAGACTTAAACTGGTTTGGGGGAGAGCCCGGAAATATGCACCAAATGCACTAACCTCAGGACATCCTGATGGAGGTCTTTGGGCCACATGTGGTGAGCCCCATCTCTCTCCTCCCTGGGGAGCAGAGTGTATCACACAAACCTTCTATAGACTGTTTCTGCCCTTTTCATGGGTTAAAATGGGCCATCTGATTGATGGTAACCATTTCCATTCATCCGCCCTGAGGGAGGGGATCATTGTTGTTCTCTTTTCTCTTTTTTCTTTTTGTCTCTGGATTCGGGGAAAGATATCAAATGTCTCACTTTATATTTTCTCACAAGCTCAGGGTCACAGGCTCCCTTTGAAGAAGAAGAGCTCTGTAATGAGACATTCATTCCTAAAGGCTTCCATCCTTCTCAACAGTCTCCCCATGCTCGGTGGGAGATTCTGCAAAGACTTTTGGTTCCGTTGGAGAAATGGAAGTAGACAGGCCCCTGTGATAGGCGTATGCCTCGAAATCTAGGCTAAGGAACACTGGAGATGTTGAGAGCAGAAGATAAAATATCCTAAGAATTTCTCAGCTTCTAGGACAATGAAAGTCCCGATTCACTAAAACAGGACTCCTTTCTGGAGCATATCCTGGTATTAAAAACTCATTGACAAGTACTATTTATATTCCTCACCCTCCTGACCCAATACATCTTGGGCTGCTATTGAAATAACCCCTTAATATTTTCTTTCTCGTGGGAGTTTTCCTTGATGAGAGAGTCTGTGCAGAGAAGCCGTCCCGAATGTGGTCACCGGCTGCTGCTGAGGGCAGCACGTGCCTGACTTGTCCAGGGCTGTGTTCCCACTGTCTGTGGCCCTGGGCACCTTGCTGCTCACAGTATTTGCTTCGATAAAGGAACCACCTCGTCATCAAGCTGAGATGGTCCCACAGCTCTGTCTGGGGCTACGGAATTTCTGGCTATGTCAATAAACACTGCTTCCGCACAGCAGGCCAGACCACCTTTCTACCCGAATTCCAGTCAGTGAGACATGGTTGTGAATGTGTTTCTGAGTCCCCTCTAGGAGCGCCCTGAGAGGGGAGTGTGTTTTGGGGAGTCCAGTGAAGGCCAGAGCCAACACTATCTATCACGGTGTCAGTACCAGGAAGCTCGTCTTCTGTTTCCTGTGGCTCTCAGCGTCTGGTCCACAAGTATTGTTGGTGGTCGAATCCTCAGCATCCAGAGTAGGAGGAGAGGCTGCCTGGGAAAATGGGGGCTGGGGGAAGAGGCACAGGAAATGAAGAAGCCAGGAAGTGGAGACACGCCTGTCAGGTCAGGCTGATATCTGATATCTTGGGGGTACGGCCATGCTCTTTTCTCCATCTCTGAGATTTCACTCTGAGGTCACACGTGGGCCCTGGGAAGGAGGTCACCATCTGGGAGGAGGTCTTGAGAAGCAACCATGGATGTGGGGTGGGGCTGTGAGATGGAGAAGGGATGAAACTAGGGCTCTTAACACGGCTGAGGGGAAAAAAAGAAAAGAAAAGCACATACTGCCCTGTTTCTTTTCATTTTTTTTTTTTTTCATTGACGCTATGGAAAAACCACCATGGAGATGTCATGGGACAGCATGCACAGGTCCAGCCCTTGGGAGGCGTTGATGTGTTTGGGGAGGTTCTTATTTGCTTTCAGGCTGATCCCATACGCTGTCCAGTTGGACCCTGCTGCAGGCTGGCCATGGCTTTCTCTCTCCTGCTTCTTCTTCTCCTCCAGGTCAAGGGTCTGCAGGCCCTTCCACCTAGCAGGTGGTGGCCAGGGACTGGTGGATGGGTGGCTGGAAGCAACGCACGTGCTCTACGGTGGAACTGTCTGTCTCCACGGACTTCATGTACTTGTTCAGGATGGCAAAAACCTCATTGTTCAAGATCTGGTACTTCCTAATTCTGTCTGCCATCTTCTTCAGGGGCTGCAGAAGGACAGGGATGTGCAGATTTGGGGCAGGAGGAGGGGACAGAGAAATAAAAAGCAAGAGCAAGAAAATGCAGTGAGGTTGGGGGTCCAGGGTCCCAAAGCTTCGATGATCATGTCACTCTCTTGCTTATAGGCTTTCTGTGGGTTTCCAGAGCTTAGCAGTCAAATGTTAACTTGGCCATAAAACCCTTGTGAGTTTCAAGATTTACTACCAGGCCATAAAACTCTTTGTGAGTTTCAAGACTTACTACTTTGTGAGTTTCAAGACTTACTACCAGGCTACAATAATCAAAACAGTATCGCACTGGCATGAAGATAGGTCTATTGATCAAAGGAATAGACAGCCCAGAAACAAACTCTTCCATTTATGGTCACATGAATTTTCACAAGGGGGCCCCAAACATTCAATGGAGAAGGGGTGGTGTTCTCAATAATTGGTGCGGGGGCGGGGTGGGGGGGTGGGTTAGGAAAGGCCAGCAAGCTCCAGGAGGATTTGTTTACCGGAGAGATACGGTATGCTAAGGTATGCTAATCTGCATGTTCTACGAGCTCTGCTAAACATAGCCTAGGGGACAATGCATACATCTCTTAGATCCCAGAGTGGCTGTTTGGGCTAAGAGAGTGTGGGGAAGGCAATTCCCCCACGGCATTCCTACCGCTGCTTGGTCACGCAGGTCTCTGCATTCCAAAGGCCTACACCCTTCTCCAAAAGCTTCCATCGCCCCCAGTGGCCTCCATTACATGTAACACAATGGCCTTGTGTTACATTTCAGCAAGCCCAGTATTCTGAATGATGACATGCTCTACATTAACCCCAACATTGGGAAAACTGGATATCCACATGCAAAAGAATGAAGCTGGATCTTTACCTTATATAATATACAAAAAATCCCCTACAACCACAACCACAACAACAAACTTCAAAATGGTTTAAAGACCTAGACATAGGATCTAAACAGTAAAACTCTTAGAAGAAAACACAGAGGAAAATCTTCATGACACTGAATTTGGCAATGATTTCTTTCTTTCTTTCTTTTTTTTTTTTTTAATATTTTTATTTATTTGACAGACAGAGGTTACAAGTAGGCAGAGAGAGAAGGAGGGGAAGCAGGCTCCCCACTGAGCAGAGAGCCCGATGCGGGACTCGATCCCAGGACCCTGGGATCATGACCTGAGCTGAAGGCAGAGGCTTTAACCCACTGAGCCACCCAGGTGCCCCGGCAATGATTTCTTAGCTGTGACGCCAAAAGCCCAAGTAATAAAAGAAACCATAAATTGGACCACATCAAAATTAAAGACTTGTCTGCAAAAAGGATACTATCGACAGAGTGAAAGAGCAATGCATGGGATGGGAGGAAATGTCTGTAACTCGAATATCGGATAAGGGATTAATATCCAGAATATATAAAAAACTTCTACACCTCGACAACAACCCAGTTATAAAGCGAATGAAGGACTTGAACAGACGCGTCTCCAAAGAAGATAGACAAATAGCCAATAAGCAGGTGAAAAGACGCCCAACATCACTAGTCGCTAGGGAAATGGGAATCAAGACCAGAATGAGAGAGCACTTCACATCCATTACGACGGCGAGGACCCCAAACCCCAGAGTGCAAGTGCTCGGAAGGCAGTGGAGAAACTGGAACCCGTGTGCATTGCTGGTGGGAATGTAAAGTGGAACCAGTATGGCAGTCCCTCAAACGCGAAAAATGGAATTAGCACGTGATCTGGCAAGTCCACTTATAGGCAGATACCCAGAAGCAATGAATGCAGGGGCCTGAACAAGCATCTGTGCGCCCACAATCCCAGCAGCGGACTCACAAGAGCCAAAAAGTGGAAGCAGCTCAAGTGTTCATTGAAGGAGGAGTGGGTAAATGTAACGTGGTGTAGACATATAATGGAACATTACTCAGCCTTCAAAAGGAAGAAATTCTGACACAAACTACCACATGGTGGCCTCAGGCACGTCATGCTTAGGGAAACAAGCCAGCCATGAAAGGATGAAGACTGCAGGACTCCTCTAATCTGAGGTTCCTAGAGTAGTCAAATCTTGGAGACACACAGCAGAAGGGTGCCCCCTGGAGGCCTGGGGGAGGAGAGTTAGTGTTTATGGGCGTGGTGTTTCCCTTTGGGAAGCTGAGAATGTTCTGGAGGGGAATAGTGGGATGTACACGTACACTGCACTGTACATGTAATGATGGTTAAAGTGGCAGCTTTTATGTTTGTGTATGTCCTACCACAACAGCAACAAAACAAAATAAAACAAAAAACACCCCTTTAAGAGGTAGCCTCTGCTTCCTTCTCCTTTTCTCCTTTTAGCTGGTCCTGGAGACCCACTCTTTGTGGAAGCTGTGCCCCCTCACGCCTCTGTGTCTTTGCGGTAGCTAGCTGTTCCCTCTGGAAGAGCCCCCCCCCGCCCAGCCTGCACCCCATTTTTGGCTGGTAATTGGCTGGTGGTCATTCTGGACTCAGCCCAAGCATTGCCTCCACAGAAAGCTCCTCTCTGGCCACCCTCCCCACCTGTCCTCTCAGCCCAATTTAGATCGCCCTTCTCAGTGCCCCCATGGCAGCCCCGCTTACTCCACGGCAACGATCCTCCCAACCCCGTACCTGCACGACTTCCGTTTTGAGTGAGAGTCTGTGTGCACTAGGCGCCAGCATGGGCGGTCTGACCGGCACAGGGAAGGGGTAACTCAGGTCTGGAGCCCCGCCCAGCCCTGCAGGGTGATCGGATTCATCCCAGCAGGTTATGAGCAAGTGACTCAAGGCTTCTGACGAGAAGGTCCCTGGCTGCTCAGCATCTTTGTACCTACCCGTGGTGTGGGGACTTGGCCTCCACAAGCAGCTTGCCCTCCTTTTCAGATGAAAGCCTGCTTGTCAGGCCTGGCCCCACTTCCCAGGCCCCAGCCCTTGGCTGCTTACCACATTCTTAATGACCTCATCCTTCCCGTCCTGCCTCTGGACTTTCAGCAGGTGGTAACAGAAGTCAAACAGGTCGAAGCGACGTTGCTGGCCCAGCAGGACGATGATGGAGCAGCCGGCCCAGTTCAAACCGTCACCAAAACATTGCCTGGGAGTGGGGAGGGGAAGCAGCTGGAGTAAGGGGCACGGAAGGGTGGGGGAGGGCCCTCATCTTGGGCCAGGAGTACAGACAGGGAGCGTGCCAGTCCCCGGGCCAATCTTAATCTGTAAAGTGGGTACAAGGGAAGATGCGAGTGTACGTTCATTTGTTCCAGGGACCATGGTTATAAGTCCCTCTAGCCACAAAGAGATGTCAGCCTGTTAGCCACTGATGTAAGAAAAAGAAGACAACTTTGCAGGGAAAAGATTCAACCAGTCCTTGAGATTTCTGTGGCTGATTAGAATTCGGATGAGACTCTGTCTCGCCTCTGTGAAGGAGTCAGAAAATGCTTGGGAAGGGAAGGACCATCTGAAACCAGAAGCCCAGGTGGCCCATGTAGGCTGAGAGGATGGGGACAGGGTGTGGAGTGCCGGGGTGTGGGGGCTGAGAGCGCTCTCGGTCTGGTGGAGCTCGTTCGACTCTCTGCCAGCTCTCACCGGCATCCTGGGCAAGTCCAGAGGCTGTGGGGTCATCTCCCTGCTGTTTTTCTTATCCTCAAGCAGCAGCTGCAGCCCAGTGGGCAAGTTTCCTTGCATCCCCATCACTCTGGTTAGAAGTACAGGCCCAGCAGCTGCTCTGAAAACAGCTGGCCCAGCCCAGCCCAGCCCCAAAACCACTTCCTCAGGGAAGCCTTCTCTAGCCCTCATTGGCTTGTTCTCAAGAGCTCTTGGCTCCTGGATGGCAGGACTGGTGTCTGAGCATTGGTGTCCGTCCAGCACCTCGCACATCGTAGGTCTTCCATGAACAGCTGGTGGGCAACCCGCCCCTGCTCCCCTTTCTAGTTGAGCCCTGGTAGCCTGGAGACTCTTGGTGGGCGGAGACATGCAAGCTGGGCGCTGAGGCAGCCTTCCCTGGGGGTACTCACTCAGCTGTGAACTCATTGGTCCCCACGGGGATGCAGTAGACGAACTGCATGGCACTCCAGAGCCGGTGGAACTCCACGCACTCGTCGACGTGCATGACACCGTTGGTGGGTGGGGGGCCCCTCCAGATGGGGTCTTGCAGGTAGCTCCGAATGCGTGTCAGGATGACCTCGAACATGGACAGGCCACAGCATAGCCGCTCCTTGGTCAGCAGGTCGCCCTCCCGAGCGATGGCGATTTGCTGGGAACAGAAAAGTGCATAAACCATTTATCCTCACCCCAGACCTCACTTTCTACCTCTCACCAGAGACTCCCACACCCCGGAGCTGGCTGTATCTGGCATTCACTCACCAGTGTGGATATCTTGCCCAGAGCTGGCCACTAACTTTGTAAGCCCTCGTGCAATAGAGGGGTCTTATGGTAAGACTTACTTGGGGCAAGTGAAATCTAGGTGGCATCAAGGAGTAAGAGTCAAACTAAAAAAAAAAATTCAGTCTACCACATAACAAAATGCCATATACCTACTGAAAAGACAGATGCTACTACTACTAGTTCACACTCGCTGAGTGTGTGTACAATATATCAGGCCCAAATTCCTCACATCGACACCATGAAATCGGTGCCATAGTTATCTCCATTTGACAGACAGAGAGACTGAGGTTCAGAAAGGGAGCCGCTGAGGGGTAAAAGCTGGCATTTGAATCCTGATAGTCTAGATGTACGGGTTAAATTCTTAAGTGAATATAGAGCAAATTTCAGAAAAGCCTGTATATTACAGTCCTATTAAAAACATCAATAACATAAAAAAATAAAATAAAAAAACCAGAAACATCAACAACATGCAATCACACAGACAAACAAACAAAGCCATATGTGAGGTGTGTGTTTCTGTGTGTCTAAACTCGTTTAGAAGGAAACATCAACTGTGGGAACAGATGGGCTTGGATAAACAGGCAGGATTTTCACTTTTTGCTTTAAATACTTTAGCACAGTCGAATGTTCTGCAGTAAGCATATGTTACTCTTAAAATTTGCCACTGATTTTACAGCATCATTTCCTCCCATTAGAAGTCCTCTGACCATCATAAATTACCTCTATTAATAATTTAAACTAGTTTCACATCTGGGTCCTGGTTATTGCATCTCTAATAATCAGATGGCTAGACCAGTACATCGAAACACATTACTGTCTGCATTATGAGTAAAAATGCCTAGGGGTAGAGGTCTCAAAACCACCTGCAAATAGTAGATAGATATTAAAATCTGAGGTCAAAGGAAGGTCTCCAAATCTAGGGACAAAGCTAGAGAAGGCTGGCCTCAGAGATGGAAAGGTCCACAGGGCGCTGGCGGGGTCAGCTCCCCAGAGGGAAGTCTCCCCAGAGAGCTCATGTTACAGAGTGCCAGGGGCGGGGGGCACCTTTCCCCTGTGAGTTCCCGCCCTGGAGCCCCCAGAAGGAGGGCAACCTTTAAATTAATCCATAGAGGGAAATAAATCAGGAAACACAACGCAGGAGCCTGCTAGGAAAATGGGCCAGGAGCTCAGTTGTCATGACAACTATAAACTGAGAGAAGTCCAGGACAAAACCGTGAAATGGGGAAGATGAGTTTGACAATGTGTTTCAAGCATGAAGCAGAGGGAACCCTGATTCATGGTGACGCATCTTGCTTCGGTAGGCAGAGAAAGCTCCTGAGCAGAGAAGAGAGCATTCAGGTTGCCACAGGTGGTTAGAAATAGGTCTTTGAAAAAGTCCTGAGCCATGGGGAGCCTGGGTGGCTCAGTGGGTTAAAGCCCTGCCTTCGGCTCGGGTCATGATCCCACGGACCTCCATTCAGAGAGTGCCAGGTGCAAGGAAGATGGTCAGTAAAAACATAAAGGACCCATACTTGTTCTCAACTCATGAATATTCTTCTTCGTAAATTAACACACAGACTTCTGGTTTACGAATTAATCTCGTGTGCATCTAGTTAGTGGGAATCAATCCCCAAGGCCTGACAATCGTGGTGGGGAACTAAAAATTAGCAATGGGGTTTATCAATTTGCATATAGACTTGGAACTCTTGTGACCTCCCACGACAGCCAACCAAAAAGGGCCCTGGACAGAACACGTGCAGGGGCTTTGCCCTTCCTCAGAAAAGTGTTCACCCTTCAGTTTCTCCAGGGAACAGGAAAAGTAACACAGTAGCTTGGGTCAATATGGAAAAACACTTCCAAAAAGTCATTAAGAAAATAAAAATCTCCCACAAACCCCATTACCTAGAAATGAGGTTTCTTAGGATACTGATCTATGATTTGTGTTAACGTATGTTAACACATATGTTAATGTGTAGATGCGTACACATCTACAGCTAACAGAATTTGGATCAGACTATCTTGCTTTTTTTTTTCTCTTCGGATAGCAGCAATCTACAAAGCCATTTCCTTCAGTACTTTCAGTTACATAATTTTTTAATGGCTACAGAAAGTGGCCACTGATAGAGCCACCATTTATCGAGTCTTCTATGCTTAATGGTTAATTTTAAGTGCTTACAATTTTTCATTATTACAGACAATTCTTAAGCCACTGTCCTCATACGCAACCCTTTTTAAGCTTGTCTCTGATTATTTGCTTAAGATAAAATCCTAGAAATAGAATTCTGCAGTTGAAGTGGGTACATATTTTAAAAGGCTTTTGCAACATAGTAGCAAACTAGTCTGAAGGAAAGCTGAGCCACTCTGTACCATCCCCTTCTTATACCTTCCCTAGCTCTCTCTTATCAGTAAGGAAAGTTCTCTGCCACCTTGACGGATGAAAAATTATACTCCATCTTTTAATTCCCATTTCAGTGATTGCTGGTAAGGCTGAACACTTTTGCTGGTTTTTTAGGGTGTGCGTTTTCTTCCGTGTCCTTTTTCCTTTGGGTAGGTCTATCCTTCCCTTCTTGCTTTGAAAAAGTGCATTGAACTGTTTGCAGCAAAGCCCCCACTTTGTGACTTGGTGTTATATGCATATATATTGTGTGTGTTTTACATAAATTTCATCCATTTCTTTTCTGTTCTACTCAGTGCAGGATTTTTCTCTCTTTCTGCCACACTTTTCTGAATTAACAAGAGAACGAAAAAAGCATCTGTGAAAATAAATGTGAAAATACATTTCTGCATGGAATACTTTGATTACATTTAGTACACTCTGGAGGAAAACGATAGCTTGACAATCCTTTCTATAATCCCTTGTGTTGTTTGAAAGTTTTTTTTTTTACTCATTTTTGTTCATCATGACATTCACGAAGGGCAACAAAGGCGGCAAAGCAGCTCTTAGCCCATTTCACAGGTGGGGAGACAAAGACCGAGATAGTGAGTGGCTAGCCCCAGATTGTGCACCATTTCAAGTGTGAAGCTGGGACGAGAACCCCTGTCTTCTGACCTCCTGCCAGAGTGTGCTTTCCATGAGAGCACCTTAGTATGTCCCAGAAATAAATGGAAACAGGGCAATACCATGAAAACCTCTTGACTCTAAACTATGTGGCAGAATCTCCCCGTCTGGGACTGAGATATTATGTAAGTCCCCGGCACCCCAGTGAGCCTGCAAGGTAATATTTTGTTAACTTTTCTTTGGTCTATGTTTCTAACTTTTCTTTGGTCTATGTTTGTTAACTTTGTTTTGGTCTATGACGACGAAGTTTCCTTGAGGGCCAGTGAGTAGAAAACTGGTACTTCCTTTGCAGCAGAGCGTCTAGGCTTTTGTTTGTGAAAGACTCGGCATTTGACAAATTGAGATTTCTATCCGTCCCAAGGAAATCGTGTTCACCAGAACAGGGAAGGAATTCACAGTCTCCTAAGTGGAAACACATGCCAAACCCTGGGTGCGAGAGGCCAGATTCTTGCAGGATGACACCAACAGCAGAGCAGACACATTTCCATGTCGCTGGCTTGGGGGATTTCTCCCTAAAAGGAAATCTTTCGAGGACTCCTCTGTTCAGCCTCTGAAGGCCAAAAAAGAAAATGCGTGCACTCCGCAGGGTCTGAAATCTCTCTGTGGTGACTCAAAGAACCCAAATACCACTGAATATTTAGTCACTGTTTGCAGGAGGAAGTGGGTGGCACGCAGGTGGTCTGGTGAGGGTTGCTGTTCGGGGGACACCTGATCGGATCTCGTCCTCAATGTGCTCCAGATACTTGCCCTGATTTCTGAGTGAACAGGCTGCCTTCTGCCCCCTGCTGAGGATCTGAGCCCTTCAGGCTCCTCTGCTTTTGTGATGAGAGCAGAGAGGAGCCCCACAATGGAAGTTCAAGTGCAGATTTGAATCCTAACCCTTCTACACAGTTGGCAAAGGCAGGAAACAGACCACCCCAGTTTGTCTCGCCACGGTGCCCCATTTCTCTTTCTCAGGAATTCCTCCCCTGCCCACTGCCCTAAAATGGGCAGATTACTCAAATCAGTGTGAACAGAGACACAGCACATGCTTTTGGCCACCTCCCTCCTCTTTTCTCTTCCTTCCTGACTCCTGCCACAGTCTGTGAGTTCTCTGAGGCAGGGGTCCTGCCCCATTGTCTCCATGTTCAGAGCAATACTGGTTTGTAAAAATTAAGTTTATTTTCCAAGTTTTTATTTTAAGTCATCTCTACACCCAACGTGGGGCTCAAACTCACAGCCCTGAGATCAAGAGTCATGTGCTTTACAGACTCAGCCAGCCAGGAGCTCCTGTAAAAATTTTAATTACAGAATTAACCTATGAGCTTATTCACTTTGGAAAATATTTGAACACTACAGAGAAAGCTGAAGTCTCCTGACCCAGGAGATCATCACCCCATCACTGTCTCTCTCATCTCTCTTCAGAGGATCCCGCCAATGAGGAAGCATAAGTATTATCATGTTTTAGGAATAGTTTCACTGGGAGGGTTTTTGTATGCTTTTTTCTCCTAACCGCATGCTTATGCTCTGTCCACACTGATGCACCTAGACCTCATCTTTCCTTTCCATTATTACATAGCAAGTAGTCAATGTTTAGATAACTTTACCACATTTTATTTCATCAACCCTCTACTGGCTGTCTCTAGTTTTTGCTTTAACGAACAATGCTACAGTAAACATCTGTGTTCTTGTAGGTGTTTTTCTAGCAAAGATATCCACAAGTGACCTGCTGGTTCTCAGGGCATGTGGAGTTTTAATTCAGAGAGTTGACTTAGCAGAATTCTTGATATCTAATGACAGCATGATAGATACTTGTCTGACTTCCTTCTTTCTTGACACAATAGCTGATAAAGGGCGTAGAAGAATTCAGAACTCAGGCCTGGGAAATAGCAAATCTCCTTCCAGACCTGACCCTGCCACTAACAGGCTTTGCAGACATGCTTCCCTATCCTCTCTCTGGGCCTCAGTTTCCCAGTCTATAAAATGAGGGGGTTGGACCAACTGCTCTCCCTCTCAAGTTCCTGTTGGTTCTCAGAGTCTGGGGCAGAAGGGCCCTACCTGGGGGGTCCCCAGCCGCTCTATCAGAGGGACGAGGTGAAGCGGGGCATACTTGGCTTCCAGGCGTTTCATGCGGACCTCCAGACGTTCCCCCTCTGCAAAAAAAGCAGCAGAGCAGAAAATGAGACTCAGGGTACCCGGGGGAAACTGAGGAAGGGAAAACTCTCAGAGGACCACTGACCAATCTGTGCTCCCAAACTTGGATGGACTGTGCAGAACTGCTCTCCTTTGTTCTAAAATGTGATTCAGAACTCACTACAAGGAAAATGTTCTGGTGTCTCTGTCCAATGGCAGAATTATCAGCCTTGTGGGGTGGTGAGTTCCCCATCATTCAGAAGAGTTAAACCAAGGCTAGACAGGAATGCACAAGGAATGATCTAGAAGGACAAAGGAACAAGGCCTGAAATGTCACTTCTAACTCTGCGATTCTATGAATATTGAATAGCTGCCCAAAGCTTTATTTAACCTTCTTCCTTTCTGACGGCAGATCTGAGTTTATTGGGATTGAGTGAGTGTCAAGTTCAAATGCAAGTTGGCTATTTAGATGTTGTTAGTGGTTTCTTACCTTTGATGTAGACTCTAGGCAAGATGTTTTGGAAGGGTGCAGCATGGAGCAAATCACAGACTTCCTCCTGAGACTGCAAACAGAGATGGAAGGAAAGAAAGGGAAAACAATTCTCATTTTATTTTATTTATTTTAAAGATTTTATTTATTTATTTGACAGACAGAGATCACAAGTAGGCAGAGAAGCAGGCAGAGAGAGAGGAGGAAGCAGGCTCCCTGGTGAGCAGAAAGCCCGATGTGGGGCTCGATCCCAGGCACTGAGCTGAGCCAAAGGCACAGGCTTTAACCTACTGAGTCACCCAGGTGCCTCAACAATTCTAATTTTAAACCACGAAGAATTTTCATTCCTAGAACCTTGAGCACCACAGTCAACCAGGGTTTGAATTTTGGCCTCTCCTCTTACTAACTGTGGCACCTTGGACAAATTGCTTAACCTCTTTGAGCCTATTTGTCTGCAAAATGAGGACCAGAATAGTACTTATTTAATGAGTTTTTGTAAAGATTGAGTGAGAGAATGCATAACCTTTTAACATAACCCCTGACACATGATGAGTGCAATGCACTTCCATTATAATCTTATGAAGAATCTGTGGAGGATTTCACACGAGTGACAGAGGAATGGAACAGAGCTGATGAGCCCAGACTGGGCTGTGAAACCTGTAGGCTCAAAGTAGGCGGCTGGGCCAATCTGCCAAGCCACCATGTAGACGACCAACTACTGAGAAAAGAGAAACTAGAACCCAGGACAGATGGGTTTTGATGGCGACTTGTTATGCAAATAAAGTGAGCTTTACAACCGCTTGAAAAGAGGGAAACATCTGGGAAGGACAGGCGTGGGAGAGAGAGTCTAAGGGGTTTGCTGTCCCAGGGCCAGTTTGTGATCACTGGATTTCACAACGGGGGATGGGGTAAGGGGACTTAGAGAAGCCACCCTCCATGACCCTTGGTTTCTCTTCTTTAAACTGTGGGGATTTGGACAAGGTAAGATCCAGACTTCATTCAGCTCTGGCACTCTTGGATCCTCAGCATCTGAGAAAATCAGGATTGTGAGTGCCCGTGGCTTGCCTTCTCCAGACATGGGTGGAATGTGCCGTCCTAGAAATCTGGAAGGCTGGCCGCTCACGGTGGGGAACCTCCAAACTCCTTTTTTACTCTGGATCACTCCTTGAAGTGAGGTTAGCAGTGCAAAAACGAGTGAACCCTTCAAAGGGCCCTGCCTGAGTGTCATTCTTAACTTCTTAGCCAGAGGGGAAATTTTCCCTCTATATTAAGCTATGTCTCTCATAACCACTAAATCAAATAACCTGGTATTGATTGCTATTTCTAAACATAGGCCCTTGGATTCATCATATAATCTAAAACTTGGCTTATTGGTCACAATATTCTTTAATTTACTAATTACACTGATTGATTTTCAATGACAAACCAGCCTTGCATCCTGGGCATAAACCTCACGTGGTTGTGATGCATGATGCTTTTTTTTTTTATTCATTTGACAGAGAGAAATCACAGCTAGGCAGAGAGGCAGGCAGAGAGAGAGGAGGAAGCAGGCTCCCTGTGGAGCAGAGAGCCCGATGCGGGGCTCGATCCCAGGACCCTGGGACCATGACCTGAGCCGAAGGCAGAGGCTTTAACCCACTGAGCCACCCAGGCGACCCGCATGATGCTTTTAATATATTGTTGGAATTGATTTGCTAACATTTTGTTGAGGATATCTACTCTATATTCATGAGGGGCACTGATTTGCTGTTTTCTTTTCAATGTCTTTGGTCCTGATAATAGGATAATGCTGATATTGTAAGATAAATTGGGATGAGTTCCCCTCTTTTCTGTATTTTGGAAACAACTGTGAATTGTTATTATTTCTTCCTGAAATGTTCGGGAGAATTCACAAGTGAAACCATCTGCATGTGCAGTTTTCTCTGTTGGAAGTTTTTTTTGTTTTTGTTTTTTTTTGTTTTTAAATTAGAAATGAGATTTCTTTAATAGATGATTCAGGATACCAATTTTTTTCTCAAGTGAGTTTTGAGGGTTTATACGTATCAAGGACATGGCTCCTTTCACCAATCCCCAACTCCAGACTTGGCTATCCAGTTCCTTCCTGGATATCACCACTTGGATATTCCACACCTCATTTCCAAAGTTGCCCCCCCCCTTCCTCCCTAGGGTTCCTCTGCTCACAGAATCACACGACCATCTCCTTACCTGCCCAAGCCTAAAACCTGGGCCTCACTTCCTCTCTCTTCTTCACTTCCCATGACCATTAAATCCTCATCTCTCTGGCTTCTTTCCACATTCCTTCCCACTGGCCGCCACAACACTCTGGGCTCCTTTACGCGTGGGGATGCTATCTCTAATTTTGCCTCTAACATCCCCTAGGATATAACAGTTTCTCAATAATTATTGATTAATGAATGCATATTTGTTAGCTCATATTTTTCTTAGATGAATAAATTTATTTAGCCACATATTTAGCCTCCAAGTATGAGAATACCATTATATCCATTCATCCAACAAATACTGGTTGAGTGTCTGGCACTGTTCTAGGCTTTGCAGATATGATGTTGAACACGTTAGACTGGATCTTTGCCCTCATGGAATTTATGTTCTAGTTGATAAAGACAGATAGGAGCAAGCAAACAAATCAGAAAAGTTCAGATAGTGATGAAAGAAAACAGGGTAATAGGCTAGAGAGGACTGGGAATGGAGAGGGGACTGTTTGAGGAAGGGTGATTAGGAGAAAACTTTGGAGGGAGAGACTTTTGAAAGATGGAATGAAGCAAGGGAACCAGCCATGCAGATATGAGGTCAGAGCATTCCAGTACAAAGGCCCTGGGGCAGAAAGTAAGCCAGAGCATAGTATGCCATGCTGGGAATCACAGTCTCGATGGAGGCCCTAATGATAGGGAGGGACCACATCATGTGGGGTCATAGGCATGGTATGAAGTCTGGATTTTATCTCAAGTGCAGTGAGGAACCAGGAGCTATTTTAAACAGATGACTGGTTATGATAGCTCCGCTGCCGAGTCTTCCTATGTTTCCTCTTTTCTTCCAAAAATTTCCGTTGTCCCTAGAAATTCCTTACTAGAAAAGCTGCCCATTGCATGAACTTACTAGAAAAGTTGCCTATCGCATGAACTATCAGCTTTCTATTTTATTAATGTAATAAAATTGACATTGGGCGCCACCTTAGGGGATGGAGGAAGGAAGAAGACCCAGAAGGGTCCTCTACAACAAGAGCAAAGTTGTTGCTTTACTCATTTTACAAGGTGAGCTTCCCTTTCAGATTTCTTTGGGAGGGACAAGAGTACTCCATTTATCCCTCTCTGCATATCCCCCTGTCCTCCAATTAACAACTGCAGGACCAGAGGTTCTTTGGGGCAAGGGGAACTTCCTTCCAGCATGTAGTTCCTGTGTGTTCTCTACCTCCTAAAGCAATTTGTTAATGAAGGTGAGGAAAGACAGAAGAATGTGCTTTCCTAATAGAGGTGGGGAAGCGTCTGCCTGAAAGGTCCTAGGGGATGAGCTATGTGGCCATTTGCATAATGAGGTGGCTACAAACCCGCAACACCTTTCAGGGAAGGTATCTGTTTGGCATTCCTTAGATGAGGCCATTGCAACTGATAAACATGTCCAGTTTAGAGCACACAAAGGCTTGGGTCAGGGAGCCCAACAAGCCTCTGTCATGGGCATCTACGCTAACGGGTCAACCTCCTCCTTACCTAATCTCTATCTCAATGGATCCACATTTGGCCTTCCACTGGGCCCAGGAACCCATCCAGCCCTTGGCATGTGAAGTGCCCGGAGAGTGGGTTGCTTCCCCACGTGCCCCTGGCTCCTTCTGCTGCAGCCATAACTAACAGCTTTTGTTATCTGAATTTACCAACTGTGCTCCCATCATAGAATTTTTACCTTCTCTCTGGAAGGCTCCCAAACCTACCTCTTGCCCGCACTCCCTTTGCTTAGTAAATTCCCACTCTTCTTTCAGATCTCAAGTCAATCACCATTCCTTCAAGGGAGACTTTCTTGACCCCCTCAAGAAAGGGGGGGGGGGGTCTGAGCCTGGGTGGGTTCCTTAGGTGTCCTCAAAGAATCAAGTTCTTTTCCTTTCAACTTTGAACTCAATTTTTTTTTATACTTTATCCTTGCCTACCCATGACTGTTTGATTAACATCTACCTCCCCCTACTGGAATGTAACCTTCACGCAGGTAGGGACAATGTCTATTTTTGACCATATTTTAGTCCCAACAGTGAGCCCAGTGTCTGTTAGATGGCAAATGCCCAGTAAACATGTACAATGAAAACTTAATGTCTACAGTGTATAAGGGAATTGAGACTTAGGACAGAATCTCTCCTGTTCTAGGATGTGGGCCACGTTTCCCTTTACTACTAATGAAAGTATTTTCTCTTCAGTTTTACTGATTACCCTGTGTAAATTATATGAAGCATTTTAAAGAAATGCTACAAGTGGTGGGATTTGCAGGTGTTCTTGATTTTCTATCCCTCTCTTTCTCCCTGTTTCCCCCCCCCCACTTTTTATATATATACTGAATTTTTTACATTGAACATATATTACTTTTAAAAAATTGATTTGAAAAAACTCTGAAAGTAACTACTTTTTAACTTTAAAATATGGAGCTTTGGGGGTTTTGAGCTGGCATTAGAGAGAAGGAAATAAACTCCTAGCGCAAATTGTGTATATTTTTGCTTTGTTTTGTTTTCTTTAAGCTATACTGAAGGGTAAGTTACAGATGCAGAAGAAAATACAAATGTTACAAAAATACAGCTTTGAGCACAGAGAAGTAAAAGTGTATCTGACGGCGGGGTATGAGTTTGTGGAAGTGTTAGAAGTGAAGGTGGGGATGTTAATTTCCTCATCTTGTACAGACAGGAGTCAAGACAGTAAATACTGTTACAATAAGAAGCCACAGTGGTATAAGTATATTATCTCTGATTACAAGAGAAGCAACAGAGGTAATAAGTAACAATCAAATATTAAAAGGAAGTGAGGGGAGAGATGTAAATGAGCTGAAATCTCATCTTTCCAACTAGGGAGTCAGTAAGTCATGTCTAGAGCTGCCAATTAAGAAACAGAAGCTCTCCTCCTATTATTAAGCATCATGGAGAGAACGATGACAAGAGCTAGAAATAGAAATGATGAAAACAAGTTGCCTTGGGGACTGGGATACAGGTGGGAAGAGGTGCAGCGGGGCTTAGAATGATGATTCTCATCATAAGCTCATCTATATTATTTGATTTATCATGTGCAATTAAGAACAACTTAAATGGAACAAAATGAAGAGGTTGGATTAAATGGTCTCTGAGGGTCTTTCCCTAGAAGCGAGAAGCTATACCAACATAATTGCTTCATTCTTCGGGGAAGGAGAGGCAATGAGCACGTACTGAACGCTAACTCTGTGCCAGGTGCTTTGTACCCGTCATTTGCTTTGCACTTCAGAATATTCTAGGAGGTAGACTTATGGTCTCCATCCTTCAGGCCAAAGCACTGAGACTCTCCGGGAGGTGACATTTCCTACCCAGGCCCATGTGGCGCTAAAGAAGCAGTAGGGCTGACAGGATTAAGGGCAAAAGCTGCTTTGCTTTGATACCCCTGGTTTCTCCATGGCAGCCTGTGTGGGCAAAGCCTGAGGAAATATGGATTATTTTCCCCCCTCATGATACATATACATGTTGGAAAAAAGAAGTAAAATTATCAAAAATAGAAACAGAAGATTACTTAAAATTTCATCATCTGAGAAACTTTTTAGCCTCACTCATATCTGATAGGATCTTATCATTTGTTGCTGTATTCACTGGGTTTTTAGTCGTAGCTACTAACGTTCCTTAAACTTAAAAAGTTGTGACATACACAGGCAGTTTGAAGAATGAAGAGTCTTGAGCCACATTCTAGCCCAAGAAACAGGGAATTACTGAAACCTCTCTTTTCCGATCTCCAGAAGTAACCCCCATCCTGAATTCGTGTAAGTAATTTCTTTGCAGGTCACTAATTTTCAGAGATCTGCTGGTTTGATACTAAGGTGAATAAGAGGACCGCTCACGTGGCCAATTTGCACCTATAAATTAATTCTTTCTCCATCCTCCCAACCTCTACTCATCCTTATCCTTCCCTGAGAGCCCCATTCAAGCTTTACCTCCAAGTAGTCATCCAGGACCCTTCAGTCTACAGTGGTTTTCTTTTTAAAAACTTACCCGAGTCTTTATTAATTCAGGGCCCCCACCAAGCTGTCTGTGGGCTGAACTGTCTAATTTAGGCCCAGTCCAGGGCCCTAAAGTCTGTGATTCATCCCATGAAAACACTGACTGAAAGAGAGTCTTCTTGGAAGGACCAGCTATATTCAAGACCCACATTTGATCAGCGTGAGAGGCCAACAAGAATATAGAGAACATGGGTATACGAACTAGAGATCAAGCAAGGTCTAAATCGAACACTTCCTTTTGGACTAGGATATAGCTTGAACAGAAAAGAAATCATTCATTTCAACAAGTGGTAGGCAGGTATTATACACAAGTCTCCCGGCAAGATGCTGGAGACACGATGGTGAACGGGGCAGACCTGATGCATGGCGCTTATCAAGATGATGAGGAAAACAAGTAGATGGAAAATTGTGGCAATTGCTACAGTTGTGGCATGCACGGGGCTAGAGCAATACATAAGAGGGGCAACCAACCCAGGCTTTTGGGGAGGATGATAAGGTAGGCTTTCGGGAGAAGGGGACACTAAGCTGAGACCCGACCCAGGGGTGAGTGTTGGACAGGTGAGGGGAACATTTCCTGCAAAGGCGCAGGAGCGAGAGGGAACAACAGGGTAAGGGTTGACAGCTGAAGACTGAAGCTTCTGGTGCTGGGGAAGGTAGTATGAGATGAGGAAGGAGGGGGAAGCAGGAGGCAGATCAGGAAGGATCTTACAAGCCCACTCAGGCATCTGAACGCCACCTTGCTGGTTTCCATCAGGGAAATCGGCAGTTTCACCTTTTGGCTGCAAGAGAGAGAAAGGATTGTGGTGGGGGGTGGTGGGGGAGGAAAGAGGTGTTGAGATAGTTCGAGCAAGAAAGAGTAGGGAGTGGTGGCAAAGGAGACAGAGAGGAGGGAGCAGATGTCAGAGACCTGCTGTCTGATGGGAGACGGGAGCAGAAAGGGAAAGGACACCCACGCCCACCTGTTGACAGGGTCTGAGGACACAGTGAGTTTGCAGGTGGCAGGAAATGGAGATCAGATCTGGGCAGGATGAAGGTCTGATGTCTGTGCACATCCAAGAGAAGATGTCTAACGGGCAACTAGAAGTAAGGTGTGGGGCCCTAGAATCTGGGGAGTGGATCTGAACTTGGGAATCATCTTCATGAGGATGAAAACTGATTCCAGGAGAGGGAAATAAATCCGTGAAAGGGCAGGCGTGGGTGGGCATTTCTCAAGGTGACCAGACCCTTACACACACTTCATTCAGCTCTTCGGACTCTATGAGACCAAGGAAAGAGAGGGTGCAAAGAGATCAAGGCAGGACTGATAAATTCTGGGCACTTCGGTGTCTACCAATACCCCACCTGAAGAGAGATGACAGGCCACCGGACAAACCAGGTGTGGGGAAGAAGGTTACTCCTATGCACTTGGTGCTGCCCCCTTCCTCCCTTCACCAAACACCCTCTGAGCTCTTGCTCTGTGATCTGACACACAGCCCAAGAGCACAGAGATGAGGATGGGGTCCCCACAGGGGGCAGAGGGGCCTGGATGCTGCAGGAAACTCTGAGGGCAGGGAAGACCAGAAAAACTACATTTGAATGAAGTTTCCAATGTAGTGGGGGAAGAGCTCAGGACACCTGTGACTGGGAAACAAAGGGCTCTGAAGACTGGGAGGCAGGACAACGACACCAGGTTCCTGGCAGAGAATAGGCCTTTGGTAAGGTGTGTGCTGAACAGAGCCAGTGGGGGCCCTGGGATGGTTGGAGAGAACGGGCCAGGTCCCAAACCACAGGCAAGGTGCAATCGTGCACTCGCAGGCAGAGGCCGAGGGGGACAAGATCCAGACCAGTGTGAAGAGAGCAGGAAACCACCTGCTGGGGCTCCTGAGGGAGGGGCGGGCCGATGGGCAGCCGGTGGTCAGGAGTTAGGGTCTTGCGGACTTGCAGAAAAGGCTGGGCCAAAGCCTCTTTGCTCTGGGAACAGGAGAGAAGGGACTCACGGGAGCTGTGGGCCTGCTTGTGAAGCTCTGGTGACTTTACCTTCATCCCCTCACTTGAGACAAAGACCATGAGATCAGAATAGGTATTCCCCTGTTATCCAGAAGTAGAGCATTCCAATGAAAACTCTCCTAACCCCAGGGGCAGAAAGCAAAAGCAATGATCCTTAATTTATATGGAAAAAATTTGAACATTCCTAGACCTTAAAAACAACCTCTTAGGCTTCTCTGCTACCTCCAGACACATCTTTCTAGGGAAGGTGCAAAATAAATTAAGATGAAGCCCAGACAGAGCACAGTGCAGAGTGCTGGTGGGCTGTTGCTAGGTTCTGAGCATAGTTCCTGGGGCAGAGTTCGGTGGGGGGTTGGGGGGGCACTCGTGCTGCCTCTAGAGAGACTTGCTGCAAACCAACAGCTGAATGCCACTCTCGCTTTTCACCTTTTTTCCCTGAAAGCAATATCCTCGTTGGATTTCTTGTGGTTAGTGAAAACAGGAAGCACTGTAAGATACCATTGTAAAAGCAAAGTGGCAGAATGGGAACTTTCAAAGACGGGGGATCCTTGCCCTTGGCCCCAGCATTTTGGGGGTGTGGGAAATAAGGCTGAGAGGATTTCATCTCTTCCTTGGAGTCTCATAGCTATTATGTACAGAGGCAAAACTTGAACCCAGGATTTCTAAATCCAAAGATGCACCTGGGAGTCAGGCTGACATCAGGCTAGGACGAACCCATATAACTCAGCCTTGCCTTTTCCTGGGGCTCTGGATGCATTTCTGGTCTTATTCTGTGTAACGGTCTCCAGACTTAGTGACACTCCTTTAATTGTAAGGCACTGTGTATTCTTCCAGATGTGGGCAGCGTAAAAGAGCTGCGATCTCTCAGAATTCTCTTGCTGACCAGGGCCTGGCCACTGCGCTGCCTTCCTAAACCAGCTGTACTCTGTTCTTTCATTTGACTCTACTGCTAAGCTCTACAGCCTTGAGTGAGACACAGATCCTTCTCCTGAGGACAAAGGCAGGAAGAACGAATGCCTGTAGCAAGTCTCCAAATGGGAAGGCTGACTTTTTTTTTTTTTTTTTTTTTTTTTTTTAAATTGCAAGTGGCCATTTGGAACCTTCTGGGTGGCAAATGTTCTTACCATCTGAGTTTCCCTTACTCCTCATTAGGTCCAGTGGGCACCAGCCCCCACAAGACATCTCCTTCCCAACCACTGAGCTGCACACTCTATAAGCTGGGTGTTAGGAGGGAGGGCCTGGCCTTACAATGTGGCCAATGCGAGAGCAAAAGGCCCCAGGAGACGATGTTCATTGCAAATCACTGGAATGAGAAATCAGCAAATTCATGGACTGGGAAAAAATGGAATTAAGTCTGAGTCTTCATTGGAACAAAGACCCATGGTCTTCCTTGAATCATGCTGCCTTGAAACAGAACCAGCTGACTGGTTAATAATATCCAGCTCATGTTCTACACTTTGCCATATTGCCTTGCTGTCTATATTGGACTTTGCATCTGACCAAGAAGACGTGGGCATCTTGGTTGCCTCCTAAATACCAAAGCAGGATGCATTCCGGCGCCGAGAAGGTAGGACGCCTGAGCAGGTTCCAGGGGTCTTGGGCTATTTTGCTTTCTTTGGGGATAATGTCATCTTGTCAGGGTTTGTTTATTTTGGGGGAAGGGGCTAATGATTTCCAGCAGAGGTGATAAAAAGCACCGCCCAGGATTGCTGAGTGGTTTAGGAAGACAGTATCCTTTCCACCCAGCCTAGTGGGCGCCACGCACGCCACAGACACCAGAGACCAACTATTTATAATGATCATTTTCTGGTAGATGTATTTGGTTCTTTAAAAGTCAATATATTATGGTAATATTTCAAAAGAAAGAAGGGAAACATATCAAGGAAGGAGACCTTCTCACGATTTGCGGCAGGCAGCATGAGGCGAGCAGTGGCCCTGGGGTCATCTCCAGTTCCACCCCTGACTGAGGCAGTGGCTGCCCTTGGAGAGGATTTTGACAACACGTTCAGGCTCAGCGGGATCGATTATGACTGCCTGCCTTGGGCTAGCAGAGGAGCAAGGGCGCTGAAGTTACAAAGTTGTTATCCTCGATCTCTAAAAACACCCACTCCCACCAACATTCTAGTTACTTGATATGTATTCATTGAGCTGACATTTGTCATTTTCTTCTGAAAATTCACTCAATATTTAATTCAGGCAAGGGCTGTCCCCTGAAAAACTGTTAATTTGGTAGATTTTCCCCCAGGCTTTACTAAGATATAACTGACATACAAAACTGTGTAACTTTAAGGTGCACAATGTGATTTTTTAAAAAAAGATTTTATTTAGTTATTGAAAGCAAGAGAGAGTGTGAGAGACGGTGAGCATGAGCAGGGGGAGGGAAGAGGAAGAAGCAGACTCCCCACTGAGCAGGGAGCCCCACGAGAGGTTCGATTCCAAGACCCTAAGATCTTGACTGGAGCCCACGGCAGACATTTAACTGACTGAGCCACCCAGGTGTCCCTGTGATGATTGGACGATTGGGAAATTGTTACCAGAACACATCTTTCACCTCATACAATTACCCTTTTGTATTGTGGTGGTGGTGCTGGGGAGATCCTATAAGATCTACTCCCTCAGCGGCTTTCAAGTATAGGACACAGTATTGTTAACTCTGGGTACCATGCTGTATGGGACATCACAGCAGATATGTTTTTAAAGTTGGTACTCTAAGCTTCTTTCTTTTTGCTGCTCAAGTATTTATGCTCATTTTTGGGAAAAAAAAAAAAGAAGAAGAAGAAAGAAGGAAAAGAAAATGCCCATCCATTTTTTTTTTAAAGGAAGAAATTTATAATCCCACCACCTAGGGGTCATCACTGATAAATTTTGGGCTTTATCCTGTCAGGTTCTTCTACACATGTTAACATTTAAGTATGTATTTTAAAATAATGAGATATGGCTCAGTTGGTTGAGCATCTGCCTTTGGCTCAGGTCACGATCTCAGGGTCCTGAGATCAAGCCCTGCATGGGGCTCCACGCTCAGCAGGGGAGTCTGCTTCTTCCCCTCCCCCTTCCCCTCCTCCCCATTCATGTTCTCTCTCTCTTTCTCTCTCAGATGAAGATCTTTAAAAAAATAAAATAATGGAGCATAAAACACCCACTCTGCTGTAATCTCTTTTCATCCCTTAGCATGTATCATCAACATTTTACAGAAGTCTCCTTTAATGTTTGCTTTGTCTTTGTTTTTGTCTTGGCCTGGAGGAGTCTTATGCTTCCCCACACCCTTGCCTGAATGACCACCCACCTCCTCAAAATTATTCGACAAATGATTACCCACTAAAGTACTAGCTATCTTTCTCCAAACCCATCTCAGCAGACTTTGTGTTTTTAGTGGCACTTTTAAAGATCAGGTAACATTTCAAATCAAAAGTCTCTAACAGGAGAATTTCAGACACTGATGGAAAGGGGAAAGGATGCTTTTGTCTGGGGTAGGGGGAAGTCCTCTTGGTGCCCCTTGAATTATAACACCAAGGAAGTCAATGTCAGTAAGCATAAGGGTAGAAGCCAAGGATGGTAGGATCTCACCATACCCTGACCAAGACCTTCAGTGCACCTTGGTTTTCTTATCTGTACCCCGAACTTCCAAGTCTGCTGTGAGGCTGCACTGCGCACCCAGGGACAGAGTGTCGTAAGATATGAATGAGGGTGGGGGATAGGCATGGCTGAATCTTCTGGATCTCGTGGGTCATGGCTGGGAGCTAGAATTTTAAGTACAAGGAGAAGCCACCTGTCAGTTTTGAGCCGGAGAGTAACATGATCTGATTTATAATTGGATGAAGGTGCTTTTGCTGCTACCTAGAAAATCAGCTCTGCCATTTTCTTCCCTAATGCTTTCCCTACTAGTAAATTCCACCCTTAACAAGATTGGAAAGGCAGCAACCTTCAAAAAAGCTGGGCTTGAGACATTGCTCTTAAATGGCACCTAGAGAGAAGGTATTATTGTTTTCTTTTCCCTAAAAGACGCTGACGTGGAGGGAAAGCCTCCCCACCGTGGCCCTCGGGAAGAGGGCAGCTGACGTGGCCTGCTGGCTATTCACTCAGGGCCGCTCACAATCCCGTGCACTCTCTTTCTAATTTGGACCAGACAGCTTTCCTGGCTTCATCTGCCTTTCCACGATTCTACACGGATCTTTCCTGCTTATAAATCAAATGGTTGGGCAGCAGGAGAGTCCTGGCTGAGTTTAGCACTGGCAGATGTCTTTATAAATTAAAAAAAAAAAAAAAAATGAGGTCAGAAGTAGCTCCTAAGCATATGTTACCAAAAATAAATCTCACCCACTAGCAGAAGTAGCTGGAAAAAACAAAAACCCTCATAACTTTTCTTCCTCCTTATACACTGTGACCTTGTCTGCTTAAGTGACCCTTTTTCTTCTAACTTTCCAGATTCCATAATGAAGTTTCTTCCCCCCCTTCAACCCTGTGTTATGAAAAACACCGAACCTATAAAATATCCAAAAGAACGATCCACATCCTTATAGTCTTGACATAATCGGAGCGACCCGTTCTTTTCCCATTTCTGCTTTGACTCCGTGCATTTTACTAAATCACCAACAGCAAGTAGAAGTCATTGTTTTCCTCAGTCTTCGCTACTTCAGCAGTAAAACTGAGAGGATCCTCAGTACTGCGAGTGCAGGCATTCAAAGATATTCTTGAGATCATATAAAATGCAGCTGATACTACAATGTCCTTAGTTGTCTCTCAAATGTTCCTTTTACAGCCCCCCCCCCCCCGCCTTTTCTTTTTTTGGAACCAGGATCCAACCATAATGGGTTTTCTAAAGTGTGAAGAAATGTGACTGCTCTACACAAAAGGAATTCAATGAATTCCTTGCTGGGGAACTGCTGTATGCTCCTCCTTCCACATGGGGCTCTCTGCATGCGGCTCTTTCTGGGAGGAGCTCATGAGTGACCATTGCCATTAGGCCACTTTTGGACTTAGAGAGTGCCATGCTCATGCGTATAATTTCTGCTGCTTAGGACAACTCCTAACACCATACGGCTATGAAGGCAGTGATCAATAAGAACGGAGAGCTACTAAGAAATTGTGCTCTGTCAACAGAGGAGTACAAGTGAAGATGTTTTGGAATCGGGTTGCAAACATATTTTATTGTAAGGGACCCTCATACAAATTCTTCAATGGATGACTATTTTCTGTATTGGCTTCAGTTTTAAAATTTTTTCTTTGCTATTAAAACTCATGGGCCATGAGGGATTTCTTTCCTTGGTTTCATTTTTTGGGGGAAAATATTTTTAACTACTGATTTAAGTTTGGGGGGTTTCTTATTTTTATTTTTTAAGTTAACTCTTTGCTCAACATGAGGCTTGAACTCACGACCCCAAGATCAAGGGTCAGATGCTCCACTGACTGAGCCAGCCAGGCGCCCCTGACCATGAGGGATTTCCACCAAATCCCACAAAACCTCATGTTCCCAACTCACTCAGCCTGAGGCTAACTGGAGACTTGATTTCTATTGTGTAAAGGACACCCTACAGATTCAGGATACATATTCCAAAGGAAAAAAAAAAGTGTCAATGTAATCCTACACATGTCGGATTTACATACAACAGCATCAGATGCTACCTTTAGGCTCCAGTTTCTGGGTGGAAAAAACTATGTATCAGTTTTAGCCCATCTCCTAAAGGGAATCATCAAACCAGTCTCAGAACACTATTTTCCTAATATTCTAAGTTTTGAGGCAACCAAAAGACGGTTACACTAACACTAATATTTTATGTTTTTGTCTTTGTCAAGCGAGTGTGGAGAAATGAGCTAGGAACTGGAGGCTGAGGACCCCCCCACCCCCTAGGAAACCCCACTCTGGTATTCTGGTGGGAGGAGTGTGTGTGTGGGGGGGGGAGGGTGTACAGGGCCTAACCAGAGAGCCCAGCATTCTAAACATTTCCTTATATGGACACACATGAATGGTTAGTGAAGTGTTCCTTGCGTGCTGATGTTAAGCCCCAAAGGTACAGGACCCGTGAAGCAAGCAACAAATTAGGCTTCCCACACCCAGCTGTGCACAGAAAGCATGAGCCCCAGCTTCTAGCCCCTCCTGGCCTGGATTCCTGGTGCAGTGGAAAGCTCGACAGTGATACAGTCCATCTGCTCCGGCTCTGTGGGGCCCTCACTTCCAGGAGTTCTTTGTAAACCTGGCCAAATAAGTCTGTGATCTTATCTGATTCTGTGCATCTGTGGGTGTGTGTGTGTGGAAGGGGGGGGTCTTTCCCCACCAATCTGCTCCTCACTCGAATAATGCTGTATGTTACCATGTCTCACCTCTGCTCTTTCTCCCTACCCCCTGAAGGGTCAAGGGGAAAAAGAATTATGATTCTGGATCACAGTCATGTCTGGTCAGCTGGGAAAGATCTACACCCAAGAAACGCTTAAGACGTAGCTCCCCACCACCACTTCCCGCCCCCAGTGCATGTCAGTGTCTTCCAAGGCTGGCACTTCCTAAAAGGTGGGTATTGGAGGTGCAGGGAAATGATATTTAACAACACTGAGTCATGGTGAGAAAGTTCTTTCCTTCTCAGTTTCTGACAACTGCAATGAGAAAGTCTCCATTTGGTCCCAGCACAGCTAACCCCCTCCCTAACATTTGCTCACTCCATTTTTAACAGAGAGCAGGCCTCAGGCTCAGAGGCCTGGGTAGGTAGCAGCTGGAATTACATTACTCTGTTTTATTTTGAATGAATTTATTGCTCTAGTTGCTTTCTAATGATGGCAAGAGATAATGGTTTTTTGTTTGTTTTAATGAAAGCACCCTTTTAAGACAAACTTAAGTTACAGAGTTAATTTAAGGGGCACCTGGGTGGCTCAGTGAGTTAAGCCTCTGCCTTCGGCTCGGGTCATGATCTCGGGGTCCTGAGATCGAGCCCTGCATCGGGGTCTCTGCTCAGTGGGGAGCTCCTTCCCCCTCTCTCTCTGCCTGCTTGTGATCTCTCTTTCTCTCTCTGCCAAATAAATAAATAAAATCTTTTAAAAAAAGTAAATTTAAATAAAAATGTTTTGCAAACAAGGAGACTAGGAGTCTGTAGATATGGCAAGAATTGTGATAACACATTAATGGCTAACCTCTGGAAACCCTGGCTCAGAAGATTCCTCCTAGACCAGGGTTCCCCACCCTGGCTGCACATTGGACTCAAGCATGGAGATTTGGGCCTGGGGTCTCAGCCAGGGCCTCCTCAGGGCGGGATGCAGTACAGGGGATGCTGAAGGAGCTCTGCGAGCGATTGTGCTGAGCAGCCGCGGCTGGAACCACGACACCACTTCCTGGAAGCCTGGAGACATCTGCTCCCCAGTAATTAGCTGGAGAGCAAACTGGATTCTGACCCCAAGTCCTCGGCTTGTAGGCATTCTATCCTTGGGGGCTCCCCACAGAAAAGTCTTGCCTCATCCTTGGACAGCTAACCTTCTATGCTGTAGACTGAAGGTGTTGACTAGGAACGGTGCCATCAGGGAAGAGATCCTGTCCAATGACCTCTGAGTCCTGAAATCCCACACACTGACTGGCCCATGGCGGGGGAGGGGACTCTCAGTCATGTCTGCAGAATCTGTGACTCTCAGCAGTCGGACCAAGTTTGATGAAGCTAGTGGGTTTGTTTTCTAGATTGGGACATATCTGAAAGGAGGTCAAAGTACTTAAAAACTGTAAAGCCATGGCGTGTCTGAGTGACGCAGTCAGTTGAGTGTCTGACACTTGGTTTCGGCTCAGGTCCTAATCTCATGGGTCATGAGAGCAAGTCCTGAGTCAGATTCTGGGCTCAGTGTGGAGTCTGCTTGAAATTCTCTCTCCTCCTCCTTCTGCCCACGGCCCTGGCAGTCTCACTCATTCTCTCCCTCTCTCAAATAAATAAATCAATCTTAAAAGACAAACAAACAAAAAAACTGTAAAGCGGTGTACAAGAAAGGTATTACTGGGAGTCAAGGTGCCTCCTTTCCACAAAGCCTGGCTCATGTTCAGTCTAGAACATCACTGGGCTCTGAGTCCGAGCTGAAGACATGCTGCTGGCAGGTGGGCCGAGGGGTGCTGCTTAGTAATGCCTAGATGTGGGGACAGGATGTGCTTCCTCCGTGGCTGGAGGGGTCTTTTGTCAGGGCGATGGGAAAAACAACCGTGGGTCAAGAGCAGGCGGGGATATGGAGTGAGGGTCCGAGATGGACAGTGCAGGGTGGGCTTTGCTGTTTCACTCCCCATGCCTCAGGATTGTGTGCATTTGTTAAATGTGTGAGCACTTCCTCTGAAGGGAAAAGAAAGCAAAAATATTTATTGCACAAAATTCAAATAATAATTAAGAGTGTAAAGTGAAAAGTGGGAGACCCCTATCTCCTGCTCCCATCACACCCCATGCAGGTAACCACCCTTCCTAGCTCAGTGAACGTTACTCTTAACAAAGTTAAAAAATGAAAAGTTAATATTAATAAAATTAATATTAATTATTAATAAAATTATTAATATTAATATTAATATGCAAGGATACCCTTCGGAATGTGAACAGTGGCTATCTTCATGTGGCAATGTGGTTTCTGTTTTCTTTTTTTCTGCTTCTCTGGGTTTTCTAGCCATGACTTCATTTCAGTTATGCAATAAGGAAAAAAAAATTAAAGGAAAAGGACTATAAAGTGGAAGCAGGAGAGAGAGGGTTCAGATGTGGAGCTGGAACCAAAACCAAAACAGAAACCAACAACGCCACGGACAAGGCTCTGCCAAGCAGTCCACTGTCCCTGAGTACGCTGACCGTAAGGGTCTTTGCTTCTCACCCCAACTCCCGCACTAGCTGTAACCCTGGGAAAGTCATCTCCCTCTTGGGGCCTTGGCTTCCTATCTACAAAATGTGGGATTGCACTAGATCAGTGGTTCTCAACAGGTGGAGGTTTGTTTTGTTCTCTAGAGGAATAATAGGCAGTATCTGGAGACTTTATCTGGTGGTCACAATGGGGGAGGGTGCTACCAGCATCTAGAGAGAGGGCAGAGCTCCGAGATGCTGCTTGACATCCTATGAGGCACAGGACAGACCCCTACAACGAAGGGTTATCTGGCCCACGCTGTGCGCGGTGCCAACGTTGAGAAACCTGGCTTCCACCGTGCTCGGTTCTGTGAGTTTGGGCCCGGCCTGTCCTGGAGCCTCCTGTGAGAGGAGCTGTGCGCTCATAAGTGCCCAGACTCTGGCTGTGGCCCACTCGACAGGAGTGAAGGAATGAACAACAGGGCCCAAGGCAGGGAACACTCAAGTCCTGCAGGGGAAGTCCTGCCATCAAAGGCAGACAGGCCCTCAGACAGGCTGTCTTCTCCCACGGCCTGGCCCTCCCTCGCTCACGCGGACAAACAGGGCCCTCTTCTGGCGTGTGTCTGCACAATGAACAATGGGCCGATGGCTCAACAAGCACACAGAATTTGAGCAAAGATTCTATGACTGTGCAGTATTTCCCTGATGACCATCTTACAATCTCTCAGGGTGGGGGATACTAACGGAAATACAAGTTGTTAATAACTGAATTTCCTTTAAAAACATAATAGGACTTATAAATAGATACCAAACAAATGTTGATTCATTTCAGGCTAGACCCAACAGAGGCTAAGGGGCTACAGCGGCCAGACCCTTTGTGAGCCCCTGATTATTGACTTACAGGCCACCACCACCGTGGGGCAGGGAGAAGCAGGTCTTTCCAGTCACTGATGCTGGGACAACTGGGGAAGGAAGGAAAATGCATTTCTACCTCCCATGAAACACACACATCAATTCCAAGTGGATAATAGACTTAAAGGTCTGTTAAGCCTCAAAAGGTTAAACTCTAAAACTTTTAGAAGATAACACATATTCATGACTTTAAAGTAGGAAATATATTTTTTTAAACAAGTCACAAAAGCACCAACCACATGGGGGAAAATGATAACTATACCAAGCGTTAAGAACTTCTGTTTATCAAAAGACATGCCACAGAAATATATTTACAATTCAGGTACCCACAGTGTATCAGGAATGCATATAAATCAACAAGGAAAAGATGACCTGATTTAAAAATAGGCAAAAAGGGGCGCTTGGGTGGATCAGTGGGTTAAAGCCTCTGCCTTCGGCTTGGGTCATGGTCCTGGGGTCCAGGGATCAAGCCCTGCAATGGGCGCTCTGCTCAGCGGGGAGCCTGCTTCCTCCTCTCTCTGCCTGCCTCTCTGCCTACTTGTGATTTCCATCAAATGAATAATAAAATCTTTAAGAAAAAAAAAAACAGGCAAAAATATTGAACAGGCTTTCACAAAACAGGCTGTCCCAATGGCAGTGCCCTATGAAAAGAGACCCGGTATCCATGGTGATCAGGGAAATGAAAGCCATGATGAGATATCACAACACACCCACCAGAATGGCGATGACGGAAAAGACAGACAGAGCCAGTGTTCATGAGAATGTGAAGAAATGAAAACTGTCCCACATTGCTGAATGAGCGAATACACTGGCACAAACACTTTGTAAAACTGTTTGGCAGTGTCTAGTCACACTGACCTAGCCATTCTACCACACAATAACTTCACCTAATAAAAATGAGAGTGTAGATCTACCCAAAGAAATGGACAAGAACATTCAAGGCATCTTCATTCATAATAGCATCATTATTCACTCTGCAAACAACCCAAACGCCCACCCACAGTAACATGGATGATTCGATTAGTCTATGCAGTGAGAATCCTGCATATTCCATATATTTATGTATGTTATAGACATAATTAAACACGCCAAGCAAACAACCTGTTCGCAGGTATAGAGGATTCCATACTAATACTACCCCCTGGATTTTGAGAAATCTTCACAAGCACCCAACTTAAAGAGAAAAAAATATACCAAAAGACTGAACTATTTGGTATACTTTTCCCCCTAGATTTTTGTTTGCAAGGCAGTGGTATTTTGTGGGTTTTATTTCTTATTTATCTTATATGTATGGCATCATAATGGGTGTTTTGTCCTGTGATCTGTTTTTTTTTCACTCAGTACCATGTCTTTCAGCATTTTCTGTGTGGGCATACACAAAGCTACTTGAGCACCTTACTCTTTTTAACTGCTTCCAAGTCCTCCATACGAATAGATGTTCCGCAGTTTAAACAGTCCTTCCTCTGTGGATGGTCATTAAGGCCCCTCCCTCCCTTTCTTTTAGTGTTGGTAGTACCCCTCTTTAATTACAACAGTGCATTCGTCATGCCTCATTCTCATCTCAGGAAGCACTGTCTTGGTTTGTGGAGTCCCCCAGTTGTCAGGTAGAAAGCACGGGCACAGCTGTGGGGAGCCCTAGCCCCTGCTATGTGGGCCTCCGTCAGGCCTGGAATCAGTCCTGGAAACCGGGGCTTTCCTTCCTCCACCCCTGCCGCTGATGCGCCTGGGACCCCAGCAGAGTGCTCCCCTCTCTGGTTCCCACTGCCTCACGTATGAATGGAGGGGATGGGACCACAGGCTGCCGGGCCCTCTCTTGGCTCTACAGGTCTTTTATCCTGAGTATCCTCTTGTCTTCAGTGATATATGCAAGTGACCACCCTGACAGGGATGCCTGAGAAAAAATTTTCCTTTCCTTGTATCCCCATCAATAGTCTGCCTCTGGGGGCTTATACAGGGGAAGCTTAATTGGTGCTCCCGGGGTCACAGCTCCTCGTGAGAGAAGGTGTTAACAGGAGACACATAGGCCCTGGGTTTCCAGGGTCCAGCTCGCCCCCAGCTCCCTTCCTCCTGGTGCCCCAGGAGCCTCCCCCATCTTCCTGAAGCCTTGAACAGAGCAATGTTTCCTCCTCATCTTGTCTCTGGGACTTCTGAAGGCTAAGTTGCCATGGCAACTCGGGCCACTGAACCGTGTTCAAAACCTGTTCCTGTAAAAAGGAACACTTAGCTGTCTCGAGAGTCTATTTAAAGGGGTACAGAGAGGCCATTACCCCTTACAGAGGGGGAGCAAAACCGTGTGCATCTCTGAACCTTTCTGCGGGGAAGGGTCTCCGAGAGAAGATGGGACATGTCCCCTGTAGAGGTGGGGACCCCAGGATGGAGTGAGCTGTTTCACTCACACGGACCATGAGGACAACCAGAAGCAGGAATCTTCGGTTCTCATTCTGAGCTTCCTTCTCTGGCTCTACCTTGGTTCTGCCTCCTCCCCAGCTCCTTCCTTCCCTCCTGACCTCTCCACGCACCTCCTGCTTCCAGAATACTGGACTGGGCGGCTGCAAACAGCCTCGGTCTGCTTACCATCAGTACTTCTCCGGAGGCTGAAAGGGCCTTTCACCAACAGAAACCCACCCCTTCATTCTCCACCTCAGGAAACTCCAGTGGTTTCCCACCCAGGCCCGCGGCTACCTGCCTCTCCCTCCTCAGCGACTGTCTTATCTCCTTTGCCTCCCCACTCCAGCGTTCCTCGTTCCTCGTTCTTTCTCTTTCTTAAAGACATCAGGCTCAGCCTTCTGCAAAAGCAGCAAGTCCCTCCCGACACCCAGCACTCACTATCCTGTTTTGCTTTTCATTCTTTAACAGCATGTCGCACCCTCTGCCTTCCAAGTCTTCCGTTGTTGACTTCTCCAGTCGTGCTCCTCTCTGGAGCTTAAGAACGGTGTAATTTGTCTCCCTCACCGGAGGCCGTTCACCCACAAGCGAGCACCGCACTAGCAATGAGGGAGCTCTTGGTCCCCTTGCGATGAAAGAGGCCCCCGCTGCCTCCTGGGGATTAGGCCTCTCCCTTTCCTTCCAAAGCTCTGCTCCACTGCACCTGTGCCCCCAGGGCTGGAGGGCTGTGCACCCCACAACCCAGAGGGGAGCGAGCAGCGCAGAGCACTAGGGTGAATGAGAGGAAGGCAGCCTCTGTGCCCGAGTCATGAGGGCTGGTGGGGGCAGATGAGCCATCAGGCGGGGAAGGGTGTGCTGGGTCCAAGTGGGCCTGTGAGGTCGGGGAAGGGTGAGGCAAGCCTCTGTGCACTGTGATAACTATAACCAGTTATTTAGTTCTTACTGTATGCACTTTGCATGCTTTCTTTCTTTTGGCCTCTGAGCTACTCTGTGGGTGAGAATGGCCACCTCCTATCACAACCAATGAAGAAAGCGCTCCGAGCTCTTCCCTCAGCCTGGACCCTCACCCCTGGTTCCTCACCAGGCCAATTCCTGGTCATTCTCCTGGTCACCTCCTCAGGGAAGTCCTCCTTCTCCCCCAGGACCACACCCGGTTCTAGCTTATGTTCCCATGAAACCCTGCACTCCTCCCTCCGAGCACTTGTGGCAACATAAACACAGTGTCTCTGCATAAATACTCAGCGTGAGTCTCCCTGCTACTGTCCAGGACACGGGGCAGGGACTGGCCACCACTACATCCCCAAGGCAGTGCCTGGCCTGTGGCATCCAAGCGGCTATTATTTAATGAGAGGATGGAAAACTAAGCCTGGCTGGGTGGCCAAGATCCCGCAGCTGGCCAAGGTGGGGCCGGGACAGGAATCCAGGTCTGCCTAGAGCCCGAGCCTGCCCTCCTCCCAGGGTTCAAGTAGTCGGAGCTGTGTAAAGGCAGAACGGAGACGTTGGGTGTGCCCCGCACGGGAAGAGCACGAGTCTATGCTGCAGGCCTCCCAGGCGGGGTGCGCTAGAGGGTCCTCAAGTATCTGGCTGGGGTGGGGGTCCCCAGTGCCTTTGGGCTCAGGACTCACCAGAGCTTGCTCTATGAGCAGGCAGAAGAGGATGGCATTGCCCACCTCCCTCAGGCTCTGGAACACGTCTGTCTTGAGCTCCGCGTACTCAATGATGTCCTTCAGCTGGTGGTGGAAGAACTCCAGGATCCCTGGGGACCAAGGCAGCTGGTTAGTGGGAAACTGTCCCTGCTCGGCCAGGATTATGGGAAGTGCTGACTGAGCAGCAGTCCCAGGCCTGAGTGGGAAAGCGGAAAACCAAACCCATGTCTCTCCGTATCTGGGCCAGGGGTGAGATTTCTTTCAGGGCTCAGGACTAAAGAAAGCTCAGGAGGCTGGCTCAAATCCTTTTTGGGGCAAAAGAGGCATACACAAATAAGGCATCCCCAGATCTCTCCCAGTCCCTCCAAGCACTGATAATGATCCTGATAATGGCATGAATGAATGTTTATTTATAAATGTTAGGTATTGGGGGCGCCTGGGTGGCTCAGTGGGTTAAAGCCTCTGTCTTCAGCTCAGGTCATGATCCCAGGGTCCTGGGATCGAGCCCCACATCGGGCTCTCTGCTCCACAGGGAGCCTGCTTCCTCCTCTCTCTCTGCCTGCCTCTCTGCCTAGTTGTGATTTCTCTCTGTCAAATAAATTTAAAAAAAAAATTAAAAAAAAATAAATGTTAGGTATTGTGCTAAGCACTTTTCTACAACCTCTCATTTAATGCTCACAAGAATACCATGAACTGGGCACTTTTATTCGTTTTCAGATGAGGCTCAGAGAGGGTAGGTGGCATGCTCACAGTCACACAGCTAGTAAGTGGGGCAGCTGAGATTGAAAAAACAGAGCTTTCGAGTGCAAGCCCTTTTCTCTTCTGAATCACACCCACTCAGCACCAGACAGCTTGGTTTTTAGGAAAAAAAAAAACACCAGGTGCCAAACTCACAGCCTCAATCTTTCCTCATTGCCCAGGCCCCAGATTCAGTCCCCGTACCATTCATTCTTAAGGAAGGAAAGAATGATTCCTCTGCCCAGAGGCAGAGTGGCAAAAACTGTTTCCTGACTCACCCTGGAAATGTCACTGTGCGACACCTGCCTCCCACAAGTGGGCAAATGGAAAAGGGACCCTAGAGGCTGAGTTAGGAAAGACCTTAACGAGCATATTGTAAATACTCCCCGCCCCTGCTGTCCTCTCCAGCCCTGCAGCAATGAGGCGGGTCCAGACACATCATTTACATTCATCGAGGAAGGTGGTTAGGACTGCCCAGAGGGGTTAGAAGCGTGTCAAGGCTATCTAGCTAATGGCAGGGGCAGGACGCAAACCCAGGACAGGGCCAGCTTGTCTGCTTGTTAGAGAGGTGAACGTTCCCAGGGAAAGGGCCAGCCCCCACCCCCCGCCCACCCCAACGTGGGATGGGCCTGTAGGATTTCTCTACCCTCTGCCCCCGGAGGCCCCTCACCCACCTGGGGAGCCATACTCATGCCGGGGCAAGCGGCAAATCTTGGGCATCACCTCGATCAGTGTTTTCACGTACTGGAGAATGGTTCCTTGGAGCTGACGAGAGAAGAGGGCCACATGTGTGAGTAACCATCATTCCCGTACAGGTACATCTCTGGACTGAACACAGGGCTCCTGGGGTGTATGGGGTTCTGCTGCGGCCTGTGGGCCAATGCTAAGGACATAATGTTTGTATCCCCCCCAAATTCATATACTGAATCCCCAACCCCCAATGGGGTGGCATGTGGAGACGGAGCCTACAGGAGGTAATTAAGTCACGGGAATGGAGCCTCATGATGGAATTTGCGCCCTTGTGAGAAGAGATTAGAGAGAGGGGAGGACACGGTGAGAAGGCAGGCATCTGTACATCAGGATGAGGGTCTGCACTAGAGACCCTCCCCGATGCTGACACCTTGATCTTGGAGAGCCAGCCTCCAGCACTGTGAAAAATCAGTATTTGCTGGTGAAGCCACCCAGTCTGTGGTATTCTGTTCTAGCAGCCTGAGCTGCATAAGACAGGAAGGCACTGCTCCTTGGGAGGGGGGAAGAGGTTCCCTCCTAAAGCTGGGGCACAGCCCCATCCTCCTTTATACAGAAAAATGGGCCCTTATGAGACAGAAGAGATAGCTGTCTCAGCTCCTTAGGCATATAGACTTCCAGGAGGGCAATTTCTAGGCACAGGGTCTTTCCTGGGCATCAAGGTGCTTACATAGGATCCAGACTAAGATCTAAAATGTCATGGGCTGGGGAACTGTGAAGCCTGAGGCACGTTAGGTAATTTAAACACAGACAATCCACAGGTCTGTCCAAGGCAGACACCTTTAATCTGTTACTTTTTCAGGCTTTACTCTGGCTTTAGCTTCACAATCTATAACACTCATGGCTCTACACAGCTGTCCCCAGAGGGCTGGAGTTAGCAGGTGAATGCTCCTTCCCACTTCCGGCCTAGTTATTCATTACTCTGTTTACTTCTGTTTCGTCATCTCCAAATTTTGGGAAAATGCGGAGTGTCATAGGGAACTAAATGAAGGTTCTGATGATCATATTTGGAGCAGACATAGAACTCTCTTGAGGCCAGTGCAGTACTGCAAGTGTTTAGCAAGCGATCCCGAGAGAGAGGCATGGTGATTGATTAGAGATGTCTGCCGTGAGCACGGGTTGGGGGGAAATGGTGGCTCGCGTGTCATGGATTTTTCATGTCTCAAATTAGAAAACACTACATGGGAGGACAGTATAAGCAGTATTTAGTAGGCCCTAAAGGTCCAATCAGGATTGCTGAGTTCAGTTATCAAGCACAATGAGTGAGCTCTGGGTCAGAGAATGAAAGGCAAAGCCACAGGGTCTGAAGGTAGGCAGAAGTGTCACAGAGTACTAGGTAAGAGGAACCTGGGGATAAGGACACAGGATTCCCAGGCTGATTCCTATGGACAGAGCTGAAGGCATGTCCCAGGCCTCATGGAGAGGGCTTTTCCTTACCAGGCTCTTGACGATCTTCAGCAGTTCCTCCATGACCACTGCGATGCCCTGGTAACCCAGGAGTCTGCAGATGGTCTTGAAGTGAGGAGGGCCCACAAAGTTCCTGTACGAGCTGTAGATGTGGCTGTAGGCAATGTTGAGAGGCTGGAACACAGAGGTTGTGACGAAGTAAGAGGCTGGGAAGTAAGTGAATGCTGGCAGGAGTCCTGGAGGGAGATTTTTGGCTGCTAAAAGGGACGAAAACCTGACATCATCCGCGATCTCTCACTGGGGACCCCCACGAATATGTTTGCAAGGAGATGATCACGGAGAGAGGTGTACTCTGTGACCATAGGGTGGTGTGAAGGCCACTCCAGGAAGAGCGGTCCCCAGCAGAAGAGGAGGACAGGTTTCCAGGCAAGTATCTTTTTGACAAGCACTCCTGCCCCCACAACCAGGACTCTGACAAATTGAGGCACAGGGTGCAGGTAAAACAGATGATTTTGTCTTTCTAGAGACATCTTTGGTACCAGAAACTGACTGGAAGAACCGTGTGGAAACTCAGTAGCTGACTCAGCACTGTCTCCTTCTACTTTTCCTTGTCTCCATTTGTAACGGGCGGGGGTCCCGGGACCCTATAGGACTGGGAGTCAGGAGACCTGTGCCGAGTGCCTGCGAATCACCAACGCTCTTCTGAGTCTTCTATGAGATGAGGGTGTTGGATTAAATCAGGGGTTTCATAACTTTTCAAGAAGTAGTCCAATGAAATATATCATGTAGCTGGGGTGTGAAAGAGACCAAAGCAGAGTGGCTTTGGGGACCCACGGCCCTGGCCACTGACCGGCCACCTCCATTGTCCTCTAGACTCCATGACATACCTTCACCGAATTCATGGAATTTGTTTAAGATCTTTCTGTCTGGGAATATGTGACTAAAATATAGGGTCCCGAGTTGGTCTTGCTAGGTGTATGACTTACAGTTGACTTGATTTTTGAAATGCTGTTACTTACGAACCACCTCATGGCAGGCTTCATGAAGCCTTCCATGTGCATTCCTGTTCAATCCTCACAGCACACACATGCACACAGACACCTCTTAGCCCCATTTCACAGATGAGGGGACTGAGGTTCAGGGTGGTAAGGAGCTTGTTCAAGGTCACAGTCCTTAGGTAATTGAGCCCTGACTTGAATCCAGAGAGGTCTGATTCCAAAGCCCACATTCTTCACCTCTATATATAATGGTGGACTTTGGAGACTGAATTCTATTAGAGACCATACCCCGTTTTTTAGATAAGGCGTCACTTCGAAGCTCAGTTCTGAGTGTAGTTTCCTACCTGGAATTGTAAGAATCTTATACATGGAGCATGCAAATATGTAAAGACCACATCTGATGTTTTATTAGTGGGAAATTTTCTGTTAGTTGGCTAATTAGAAATTCTACATGAATTAAATAGGAACTGTAATGATGCTTTTGGAGGACATGAGATTCTCAATTCCCTTTGGAGCTATTGAAGGAAAATGTAATTATGTTCAGTCTAGGCTTTGTAGTAAGTCTGTTCTACCATATATGAATTCTAAACTTTACAACATAAGCATCACATTCATAGTACTCTCTAATAACAAGGATGCATGAAGAATACAATTCGAGGACCCACTAATAATAAGACTTCGTGAGGAATCAGAACACCCCTGCATCCAGCAGGTTAAATAATAGCTCATTTGGTAATAGAATGCCTACCTCTGGTGAGGCTTGGATATGAGAAGGGGCAGAATTCTGCACTCGACACTGATGTACCGTCACAGTGAATTCTACTTGAACCTGGGGGAGGATATCTTCTACGTAGTTACTAGAGATTTCTAAATGTTGTGAGGCAGGGAAGGTTTACATAGGGAGGGAAATACAACGGATTGAAATGCACGAAGTTCACCAAAGTCCATGTTCAACAAACCCAGGAAATATATGAATGAGTTGTTGAATATGATTCAGCCAATCATGGAACCAGGCTGGGCACTTTCTGTGTATGGAAATAAACCATTTCAGTGTCTCTGTAAGAGGCCACGTAGCAAACAGGGCTGGGACACCATGCGGGGAGACGCTCATTCTCCTAATTGAGTGCATCCTAGCTCTGTCCCTATTATCAAAGCCCTGTTCTGTCTTCTCCTGCTTCTAGCACTAGGGATGAGGAGTGTACAGCAAACACCGCGGCCAACTTCTGGTTGGGGAAGGAGACTGAGGAGAAAGGGGCAGGAGAGAATTGTCTAGGGGATGGAAATGCCCCACCTGGTGTGGGGGTTGCTGACTACACAGTTCTATGCCCTTGTTGAAACTCATGAAACTGTATGTACACTTATGACTGTGTACATTATGGACTGAATAGTTGGATCCCCTCAAAATTCATGTGTTGAAATCCTAACCCCTGCTGTGATGCGATTAAGAGCAGGACCTTTGGGAGGTAATTAAAGCCTTGAGGGTGGAGGCCGTGTGAGTGGGATTAGTGCCCTGTAAGAAGACAAGCAAGGGCTTGTTCTCTTTCTGCTCTCCATCACACGGGATCCAGTGAGAAGCCCTGTGCAGACGGTCAAGTGGGTCTGTGCCAGACCCCTGATCTGCTAATGCATGGTCTCAGACTTCCCAGCCTCTAGGCAATAAATAAATGTTGTGGAAGTTACCCAGTCTATGAGAGTCTTATTAGAGCAGCCTCAAATCATTAAGACTGTGCAACTTCCTGTATATGATTCTAACTCAGTGTAGAAGTAAACTGAATAAAACCCACTGGACCATACCATAGCCTAATTTACTTCCCAACATTTGTTTTCAAAGATTAAAAAAATACCAAAACCATGATTTGAATTTCCTCCTGAAAAGGGCTGCAACTCAAGCCTGCCCAGGAACAAGGGAATGAAGACTTGGCTGTGCTAAGGCCATGTGCCAGAGCTCACTGACTTCTAGAACCATCTTCTCATCTCCCCACATGCACCAGGCCCTCTGGACCTCTGCTCAGAGCATTTCTCCTTCATCCCTTCTCAAATATCCTACGAAAGGGATTTCTAAGCAGCAGGGAGCTTTCCAATGGACACCCCTGAAGGGCACAAAAATAATCAACTACTATTTTTTTTTTTTCCTTTTGGATTCTCTTTTTGTCTTGCTTTGTCTGATTCTAAAGGATTGACTCTAGGGTGGGTATACCTGAGTTTGAATCCTAGGTCCACAAATTTACTAGTTAGATGATTCTGAGCAAATTACTTCAACTGTCTAAGCCGGGTTTTCCCTAAGTAAAGATACTAATTTGAACTCCAGTGGGGTTGTTGAAAGTTTATTTTTATTTATTATTATTTTTTAAGTCGACTCCATGTCCGGCGTGGAGCCCCAGGAGGGGCCTGAATTCATGACCTTGAGATCAAGACCTGAGCAGAGCTCCAGGGTTGGCTGTGTCACTAGCTGAGTCACCCAGTTGCCCCTGGGTGTTGGAAGTTTGGATGAGAGAACACATAGAAACTTCACCCTACGCGTGGTGCCTGACACACTGGGCCCACTCATGGCAAGTACTGCCGTTAATATTCCTTCGTCTGATAATTTGGTAAGTGGAGATGAAGAACATACAGATTCCTGGTCACATGGCTCCCAGCAGTGTTAGCTACAGTCACAATCCCCTGAACGTGGAGAGAGGAGTGCATATCTGGGGTATGATTTTACACAACACATGTTGTGTAAACATCTGAGGGGATGGGGCAGAGGTCGTAAGGGCTGGGACTCGATGATGGGACATCAGAGATGTGGCTTAGCTCCTACTGACAACACTCTAAAAGCGGGAGGTGTCCAAGCACAGACTGTGTTGGGAAGAGGCTCTCACAGCAGCCAGGGTCTCAGGGAGGCCAAGAAGCCGTTGCTAGAAGGGACGCCGGCCTATGCTCAGGGCTGGATAGATGTGTTGCTCCCCTGTCAGAGTTCCCAGCTGTGGGGCTGGCTTCCCGGGCGCCCCTCCTTAGCAGTCCTAATCTTCTCTCCCACCCAAGGAGCTCCAGGACCAAGTTTCCCTTAACACGCGTAGCGAGTGCAAATAAAAACATACTCTGGGGGGTACCTGGGTGGCTCAGTGGGTTAAGCCGCTGCCTTAGGCTCAGGTCATGATCCCAGAGTCCTGGGATCGAGCCCCGCATCGGCTCTCTGCTCAGCGGGAGCCTGCTTCCCTCTCTCTCTGCCTGCCTCTCTGCCTGCTTGTGATCTCTCTCTGTCAAATAAATAAAATCTTTAAAAAAACAAAACAAAACAAACAAACAAAAAAACATACTCTGGTAGATGGAAACTGTTCGGCAGCTTCCCCAGTTCTGGGCCGAGAAGGAGAATAATTTTGGGATCGTTTTACGACACACAGGGGTGTAAAGAATTCCCCTTACAGACCCACTCAGGGCACAGAAGAGGCCTCTTGTAGAGATGCTGAGATCAGGCTTGGATTCTGGTTGAGACCAGAAACTTAGGCCTCCGTCGATGGCCCACAGTCGGGAAGGATCAGCACAAAATGAGCAGAATCTAAGTCCCCCTACGTGAATAAGCTCACCGGATCCCCCAACCCCCAAAGCCCCGAGCCATGCAAGAGGAAGCACACACACATGCTGCAAAGTGCATGCACACACACACGCACACGCACACCCACGCACACACCCCCGCAGGGCACCCGTCTGACCTGCTGGCTCAGTAGGAGGCTGGGCCCTATTGAGAAAATGTGGGAATATGGGAGCCTGGCCATTTTCTGAGGTTTGGCAGAGAAAAACAGGAAGGCAACAGGACTTGAGACATTGGAAACTTGCCACACATCTCTTAACACTGAACCAATTTCGCTGACTCAGGTAACAACCCACCAGCCTGCCTCACGAACTCATCATGTCCCCTAGTTAGGAAGTCTCACTTCAAATCAATCTTGTTGGAATCCATACTGCACAAAAGAGCTACCTTTGTGAGATCTCAAGAAATAATCCTGATTCAGAAACTAGAACTGTATTTTTAAAACGTGACATCGATGTGCCTTTTTATTTTGTTATTTTTTTTTAAAAGGCAGGACAGTCTTTTAAGGAGAGACGATGTGTTGAGTTTGATTTGGCAGATCCTGGGTCCTGTGATATATTATGATATGGATTTAAAAAAAACAAACCTGTGGTAATGTATATATCACATGAAAGTTACCAGTTTTGTCATTCGTAAGTGTTGTATAGGGGCTTTTAAGTCCTAAGGCCTCTACCTCTCACTGACGGTAAACACAGCCGGCCCCTGCAGACAGTGAGGCCTATGTATCTGGCAAACGGAATCTGCAAGCAGCTTGCATCTCTGCTTTCTGGAATCCCAACCCCTGTTTTCCGAGATCCCAAGAGGAGTTAAAACTCTTTCTAATTTCCTACATTAGTCACAATTTCTCTAATGTTCCTTGAGTAATCCGAATCCCAGCAGCCCAGGGACACAAACACGGCCCCCCAATCCAGGCTGAATTCAGGCTGCAGCTCAGCTCTCTGAAACCCGCAGGGCAAGAAGACTGAGAGATGAGTAAAACTGCAAGGCAGTCCTTGTTGGGAGACCCCACCGGCTAAGATGGGTTGAAGGACTGATACACCCTGAGTTACAGGTTCAAGTGCATCAGGACCGCTTGCTGGTGTTTCTGTCTGTCCCTTCCTGATAGGCAGTGAGCCGTAGGCTGGGTCTCCAATGTCTGGGTTCCTTCTTGGGCTTCTCAGCTCAGAGGTTGAAAAATCCAAGGGAACTGCTCTAGAGACCTCAAAGGCTGATGCTCCTCCTTTTCTTGTCTCCTGAATAAAGATGGAGAACAGGAGCCGGAGATCTGTTGGGTAGTGTCATATCAGTGCTATATGATACTTAGAGATGCTAAAACCCGATGTCATGGCTTTTTAAATAACCTACCCACACACAAGTGTATAATGCGTCTCAGTTTGTGAATAATTCCTTCATCACTACCCAGGTGTGGGCAGCTATTAACAAACGACCACAAATCTGTTAAAACAGCAGAAATACATTCTCTCATAGTTCTGGAAGCCATAGGCCAAGATCAGTATGACTGAGCTAAGATCAAGGTGTCAGCAGGGCCACACCCCCTCCAGAGGCTGGAAGGGGAGAACCCATCCCTTGCCTCTTCCAGCTTCTGGTGGCTGGGTTGTGGCCACCTCCCTCCGATCTCCTGAGAGGTTGGGCTCCTCCTCAGTATGTGGGTGACCTCCTTCTGCCTCCCTGATAGCATTAAGGACCCATCCTGATGATTAGGATAATCTTCTCATCTCATGGTCCTTCCCTCACATTGACAAAGCCCCTATTTCAAATAAAGTAATATTTCCAGGTTACAGGATCAGGACCTGATATCTTTGGGGCATTACCAGCCTCCTACACCGGGTAAGGCAAGGTACAATCACCCCCATTTAGCAGAGGCAGAATCTAAGGGAAGAAAAACACAAAATGCTGTTTTGTCATGCATGCCAAGTGCCAAAATAAAAGCCTTCTGGACTGGTGGATCAATGATGCTGTGTAGCTGGGGAGTGGTGCCATGCAGACACGAGGGTGGGGGAGTGCAGGCACAGCAGAGCCAGTGGTTGGGGCTGGTGGTCTTGTCAGTGGGGCTGATGCAGACTCCCTGGGGCAGGCAATGGTGGGAAGTGCCGATGGCAAGGCATGGACCCAGAAGGGACGTACTCAGTTGTCTGCAGCAAAGCGCTGGGCCCTAGGTCCTAGGACCATGACATGGAGAAAGCACTCCAAGAATGGGATGAATTTCCCTGAGGTCAAATCATGGCTCAGACAGGGGTGGGGGGGAAGGGATCATTTAGCGGGTGACGATCACGCCAAACACAAGGTCACACCAATAATTTCTAAAGACTGAAGAACTGTTGGGAAATTATTGGTATCATTTAAGGGCTGCCTTGTGTGACACTCTGTGTCACCTGGAAGGTGGTATTTTGATAGACTCTATATAATTCACTTTACTTAGAGAAGTATATGTTTAAAACTAAGGCTCATGTACTAGTTTCCATTCCTGGACCAGTTGTGAAAGGTTTTTTGACATTGAGGATCACCCCTCACTCTAAGTGACACCCCTCACACCTGAGCTCTTGGTCAGGGGTACGTGGACTCCAGGCTCCAGAGCAGGGAGCAGAAACAGTCGCTGAATGCGTTTCTCCAGGTGTATTCGATGGTGTCCCTGCTTCTGCCGGCTGTATTCAGGTGGTTGGATGTTGTCTCTGAGGTCTTTTAGTTCCTTGTCTGCTCCCATCATTCCGGAATCCACTAAACTGGGAAGTCCTGTCTCTACTCCAGAGAAGCTGAGTGAAGGTGAGTGTTCCTGTTGACAGCCGTTGATGGAAGAATGACAGTGGAGAGGAGCAGTGTGTCAGGGAGGCTGGCCAGGAGCTCCGGCTCTAGGGACCACAGACCAGAAGGTGGCATGGCTCTGCCAAACCCCACTTCGTGATGATGGTCGAGGTAATGAACCACTGTGAGCCTCAGTTTCTCCCTTTGCATATTGCTGATAAGAATCCTACCTCAGGGATGCCCGGGTGGCTCAGTTATTAAGCATCTGCCTTCGGCTCAGGTCATGATCCTGGAGTCCTGGGATTGAGCCCTCCATCAGGCTCCCTGCTCTGCAGGAAACTTGCTTCTCCCTCTCCTATTCCCCCTGCTGCCTTCCCTCTCTCACTGTCTCCCTCTCTGTCAAATAAATAAATAAAATCTTTAAAAAAAAAAAAAAAAAAAGAAGCCTACCTCAAAGAGTGGTTTCCTGGGTAAAGTGACAAAGCCCAGGTAAGATGTACCAGAATGTTCTCACTGATTATTTCTGAGTTGTACAGGTTTGACTGCTGTCATTGGGCTTTCTGTATTCTGTAATTTATATACAATGAGCATATTTTTTTCTAAATAATAAAACTGTTTTATGAAAGCAAAAAAAAAAAAAAAGGAAGGAGGGAAGCATCACATAGTTGCCCTTGACAACTCCTGGATGAAGCTACAGTCAACTCAGGAAACGGCTCTGGCCCACGAGCTGGTCTCCTGAAGAGTAACAGCTGTTCCAAGGCCCAGCACTTACAGGGAGAGGCTCATCTCGTGGCCCAACACTTAGCACAGGGATTCTTGATATTCCCATCTTACAGAAGAGTTAACCAAGGTATAGAAAAGTGAGGGGATCTGCCAAGTCTACATGGGCAGGATTTGCAACCAGCCTTGGGGTTTTAGGGCCTGCACTCTGAACAACTACCTTCTCCTGGGTGCCGGACAGCTTTGGGATTGGCCCAGGAATGCCTTCTCATCATCCCTTTACTGCCAGCTCCAGGAAGGGCACGGGGACGCCTGTAGGGCTGATCTCTGGCATTAATTTACTAGAGATATGAGTCAATCAGGGCCTCCCAGGCTGCCTGCCCAAGAGGCTACAACTTGGACACACTATAGGAGTGTCCTCTGTGAAGGAGGAGAGAGAGGGAGTCTGGCTGGGATGTGATCTCCTCAGGCAAGTGCCCCAGAAGATTTATCTCACACCCTGAGGGCTGTCCTGGCTCCTCTGCTGCTGGTGGACAGCGATGGCCCAGAGGGGCAGGACGCACCCAGGACTGCGAGTCGGGGACCTGGTTTCCACCCCTGGCTTTGCCACTAGTCAGTCATATGGCCTGAGGAACGCCACCCTTCTCTCGGGATCTGGGAAAAAGGAAGGCTTCTCGGTCTCACTCCCATTCTCTGTGTCTCAACTTCTCAAATGAAGAGCTTAGTGTTAAAAATGGCATCCAGGAGCATTAAAAATAAATCTCCGTTTTCTGTGGCAAAGGTTTGAGCTCTGTCTCGTCACTCTACAGGCCTCCTAAGTCTGGTATTTTTATTTCCCTCAAAATAACCTTTTCAGAAGGCACCTGCAAACTTCCACACTGGCCTTTCTGTGGCGAGGACACTTTGATGTTCTGCAGGAAGTCATCATTAGCACACATTACAGCAGAGTTCAGACAGGCCCCCGGGAGGACCGAATGCCATGGGGAAGCCACAGAGCAAGTGTCTAATCAAGGCACATCCCAAGACGCCAGGCCTCACAGAGACCCTTGGCCCGGGGAGGGTCTGCAGCTCCCCAGGAAACTCTTCTTAACTTTTGATTATCACTCCTGTGAATCACAAGGAGACTCATGGGTTCACTTGGATACTTTGGCCAAGAACCAAGAAGAGGAAAAAAAAAAAAACAAAAAAAACAAAAACAACCTGACTTTTAAAAGCACATAATTTGGGTAAAATAATTCAGGTCTAAATCTGGCTGGAGCTGCTATGACAAATTTCCACAAACTTGGCGGCTGAAGATAACCGAACTTTATTCTCTCTGTATTTCTGACATGCTCTGTGATGGCCCCAATAGTGAGGGCAACATATTCCTGAGGGGACCAGGAAGGGATGGAATCTCAGAGGCAGGTACACCTTTATGGGAAATGGAAGCAGAGTCAGGATTCTTCAAAGAAGAGGAACTTGGAGGACCATCCAATCCGGGAATAGTAAGCAGTTTCCATTTCCGGGGTCAACCCCAGGTGGCTGGTTGGTAGGCAGTTTCTTGGGATGCTTGTGTTTCTGAGCCCAGCTGGACGGAGGGGTGTGGTAGTCTCCCCGAGCCGTTGTAACAAATCACCACAAATGTGGTGTCTTAACACCTTAGCATCTCACAGTTCCGGAGGCTGAAGCCTCAGCTCCAGGTGCTGGCGGGGCCACGCCCCCTCTGAAGGCTCAGGGGCAGACCCCTTCTTTTCATTTCCCAGCTCCAGGTGCTGCTGGCGCTCGTTAGTTACAACAGCATTGTCCCAACCTCTGCCTCTGTGTCTACATGGCTTCTTCCCTTTGTGTCCCTCTGCGTGGAGACCTCCTTTTCCTTTCTCTTATAAAGACACCAGTCATTGGATTTAGGGCTCCCCTTAAATCTAGGGTGATATCATTTCAAGATCTTTAACTTATTCAATTGATAAAGACCCTATTTCCAAATAAGGTCACACTCTGGGGTTGTGGGTAGACCAGAATTTTGGATGGGACACTCAGATCAACACAGTGCCAGTGCTGGGGTGGTTCAGCAAGCCTGACAAGGGTTCCAGACCGGGTGCCACCAAGGGTTCCACCAAGGGTTCCACTACCGGCAGCAGTAGTGCTCCTGCTTTCCCTCTGCCATCCCCCTCGAGCCCAAATCTAGAGCTTTACAGAGGATGGAACCGAGGCCCAGAGAATAAAAGACTCTTGACCAGGGTCATATAATTGGAGAATGCCACAAGAGACAAGAATGAAGAAAGAAGGTGATAAAGAGGGAGGGTAAGGGTGGGAGGGCTTGGGATAAAATTACTATTTTAATTGTTGGATAACTGAGACAGGCATCTTTACATTGAGCCATTGTCCAAAGAGGGTCTAGATGGGGCAAAAAACGATCACCAGCCAATTAGAGAGAAAATTTGGCAGTCCTGGAAGAATTAGTACCATTCTGAGGATCAGTTTGCAGGAGACTGTTTGCTTTTTTTTTTTTTTTTTTTTTTTTTGGCCAAAGGAATGAGAGCTCCGCTCAGTGGGCAAAAGCCTTTCCAGACTGGTCCCTGAAAGCATCGTGCGTACAGATGCCTGCTGGTTGCCATGGTGAATGATGCTGATCTGAAGAAATGAATAATGTGAGCGTTGGGGGCGACAGTGGGATTACTCAGACAGTGGCGAGAGAGGAATCAAGGAGAGCCCAGAGCAGAGGAGGGGAGAAGGCTCCATCCCTTCAGCTTTGGTCCACTCTGTCCCTGCCTCTGCAGGCTGCGTTCTAACCAGATCCACCGCGAGCATCAGGTAAGGGACATAAATGGCTCTTCTTGGAAATGGAAATGGTTTTTCCTTTCACACTCTGCCTGGCGGAGGGCCAGGCGATGGCAATAGGAACAGCTAAAAATAGGGGGAATTTAGAAACAGAAGCAGAAAAGGAAAAGCAAATAAGGGAGATTCATCTGGTCCCCAAAGCTGAAGATGTTGCTATAGTGTCTTGCCAGAAAGCTCTTAAAAATGTCTGCTGTAGAGAACTCAGTCTGCAAAGACAGCCAGCAGCAGATGCGAAGCAAACAGGAGAAAAGATTCATGACAAAACACGGGATTCCTGATCACCCCTGATGGAAGGGGTTTACAAAGGCCATTGCCTCTGTATTATAAGCAATGAATTAAGCTCTTTTCTTTGTGGTCAGAAGTGTGTTTACAGGGATGTGTGGGGCGGAGAGGACGGGGGAGGTCAACAGAAGGGAGACTGATGAAGAGAGCGCAAACAGTCTCCTTTGCAATGACCTTCCCGGGAGGGATCTGAGCACACCTGTCTCGTCCTTTTCATTACCCATGTTTCTGGGAAGAAATTTCCAACCAAACAGAAGGGAACTCTTTCCCTTCCTGAGCATTTCAGCTCACTGTCATCCTTAGAGAAGAAAAACGAGGATTGAAAAATTGCTCAGTGCTGTGCTTTTCTGCAACCCACCTCCTCTAGGTAACCTGGCATGGAAATAATAGGTCGGAGGGAGGCAGGGAGGTGAGAGCGCAGCTTGTCATGGAAATCAGTTTGGCTTCACATCCAATTCAGGTTAAAATCTGGCTGATGGGTTTTTACGAGGTCATTAAAATCTAAACCGCAGGCTTCTGCATTTCACTTTCACGTGAGACAAGAAGGGGAGAGAACAGGGCTGGGGGAGACAGTAGGTGAGCACACACAGGCTGAAGGAATATGGCTACCCCTGAATTTTTGATCAGGGGAAATTCAGTGGAGGGGACACTCTCTCTCTCAAAGAGATAGCATTTAAGAGAAACGAAAAAGCTTGAAGATGGAGCTCTCTTACCAAAGCAGAGGGCTGATGATCTGAAGAGAGCTCATCTGATTTGCGGAAAAACAGCAACTGGGTGTTATACCAGGACCTCAATCTGCAATGACGATCCGTAACTAACCCCAGCAGCCCTACCTCTGGAAATGCTCAGAGGCTGTGACGAAGATTAAGGGAAATTTATTACAGTATGTGAGCATCGAGCATGACACATCCTAGATGGGACCCAGCAATCCCTCATTAACTGTTGGTGATGACTGTCATTGTTAACACTCACAGGACCAGAGGTAAGAAACAGCAGCATTGATGCTAGTCTTAGACGCTGACTGCCTTGACCTACACAACCAATTTCCTGGGTACCTCCGGCCTTGAACAAACAAACAAAGAAACAAAACAAGAGCAGAGGCTTTGGGGAGAAATCAGCTGGCAAGGAGTGATGACGCAAATCTCCCCTCTTGTGGGCAACAGAATTGAGAGGCTAAAATAGCAGTGGGCAGAATGTTCTAGATGACTGAGCTCACAGCATTGGAGGCAGAAGCAGAAGGTCCAGAAGGGATACTGTAGGTGATAGAATGGGCTGACTTGGAGGCTGCAGAGCCATGGTGACTAACAAGGGCACGTTAATCAGGTTGTCTGATTTCTTTTACTGCCTTTCTTCATTGTTTAAAGAGGTAGAAACTATGTTCTATCTAAAGGACATGAGCCAGGGTGGGATGAGGCTGGGGGATGTGGGTGCCTCTTTTTCAGGCCTGCAGGCCAGGGCTTTGACATGAGACAGCCCCAATGTGAACTTCCGATCTCTTATTTCTTAGCTACGCCTTCGCTGAGTAAAGTAACCCCCTGATCCCCATTTCTTTGTAAAACAGGGACAATCTTATTTCCCATCGTGAATGCTCAACATATGGTGGTTATGAATATCATACATAAATACTTCAATAAGGGGATGTCATTTTTCACTTTGATTCTGGTTCTAGAATCAGGATGAACATCGAGGTTGGGAACGTTTCTCACACAGGAGCCATCATTTCCTGGTCATCCTCGGAGCCCTGCCTGGAGGACTATTACCATATTATGTATAGGCCCAACTGGAACAGCATCTTCTCCGGCTATCTTCGCTACAGCTTCCACCACGAGGAGAAGGTGCCTCGAACCATCAGCTCCGTGGTGCTGGAACACCTCGCCCCCTCCACTCTCTACTTCCTCTGCATCAGCTGCAAGAAGGCTGCCTTCCCCTACAGGCACTACTGCACCATGTTCCATACCCTGGATAAGAGTCCGCTGGCGGCTGGGAGCTCGCTGGTGGACCCCCAGATCTCCCTGTGGGTTTTGATGGCCATTCTGCTAGCCTGCTTCACAGCCGTCTTAGCTTTCATCTGCCTCCAGTTCTGGTGCATCCGTTGCCATGAGCCTCGATGGTCTTACCGAGCCGGCCACATGGAGGAAGCCAATGGGTTGGTGAGATGGCCAGAGGAGGCCCCCGCTCTTGGGCAGAGAGAGGAAGACCTGCAGGGGCTTCCCCTGGTGGAAATGCCGCGCAAGAACTCCGGAGCAGAAGCAGAACCAGAAGCCGAAGGGGAAGCCAACCAGGAAGACGCGGCTGATGAGGATGCCGCCAATCAGGATGTCCCCGATGGGGGGGCCTTACTGCAGGGTGGTGGGGGCGATCATGCTGCCATGCTGCCTCATTTTCGGGAGTGAGGGTTAGGGAGGAGGCGGCCCGTGTCCTGTAGCTTAAAGCCCTCCATACAGTAGATCTTTTGTAAACATGTGTTCCTAGACCACCCTTCCGCCTCCCCTCAACGTTCTTGTTGAAGTTGTCCAGGGTCAGTGCTCCTGTGGGTCATGCGGGTTGGACGAATGCCCTATGACAAAGCTTCCCAAGCTGGAAAGCATATACCCTCAGAGTATGCCAAAGGAGAATATGGCGTCCCTCAGGAGCGTCCGTTTAGGGGACCCCGTGAGGAATGGAAAATAGCATTTTAACACTTAAACAAATATGAATATATTATGGCACAGAAAGCAAAATTTGCACGACTTGATAAAACACAGTACTTCGAGGAAACTTTTGAGTTGAAGATGGGCTCTTTGGGGTATGTTCTCAGTCAGTGGAGGTGGACGTCCTGTCCCCTCTGCTGTTGGGGGGATGATTTTGGAAAGACTGGGAAGCCTTGCTCTACAGTGTTTTCCAGCTTTCGGGCTATCATACACCACCTCGTACCCCATCTCCATTTTGCTTAAACCACAGGCTATCTTTACTATTATTAACAACATTTTTCTTTAAATCAACTCATTTTTAAAACTTAAACTGATTTTAAAACATAGACTTATATGACTCTATAAATGAAAAACCAGTATGCTCCTGCTATAAGTAGAAGAGGCATAAGAATAAATATAATGGAAACAAAATTACATTAAGCTTGACTTAGATTCTATGGCCTACTAAAGACTCTGAGCTTAAGGTCTACTCTCTTAGCTTCGACAAAAAAAGAAATTGGAGAGCAGAAAGTATTAAAGACATATAACCATCAACATAAATGTTTCTTTCTCCTTGTTATAATCACAAGGTTTGAAAGAGATTTGGAAAGGGAGGTGTTGTTCTTACTTTGGGAGTCAGGGTCATTCAATGACATGTCTGTGAACTATCCAAAACGCTGGTTCAAAGTGTCCCTTATTTAGAGAAAGCTGCCTTGACCAGGCTGGCTGTCCTGGAGAGGACATATGCAGTGTCCCAGCACCATCCCAAGACATCTAAGCCTGCCTGTAGGCCTAAGTGGTGGGAGCACATGGGTTCACCACACTTCCCAATCGAGGGCTCCCTGACCTAGAGGAGTACGTTGTCCTATATGTATTCAGTTCTTCTGGGTCCATCTGGGCTTACTTTTTGAAAATGGGGTCAAAGGTGGCCATTTCTATTCCATCACAAAGGAAAATGTTGGCTTTGTTTTCGTGGGCATGTTTTGCTCTTGCAGTGGCATTCTTCCCCTTCAAACCCACAGGGTAAGAAACAGATCTCCTACATCTATCATAGTGTTGGTGAGACTCTGTGAACATTGCCCCCTGTCCTCACCACGGGTGTAGAAATTCGAGGAGGGTAGAGATGATGTTTGTTTTAATCTCTGATACATCCCCAGCATGCAGAATCTAGTCCAATGCCTGGCTTATTGTGGGTGCTTAATGAATGTTTGCTTCATGAATGGCAAAGGACTGAAGGTTCAGAACAGGGCACCATTTGGGAGGCCTGGCTAATGTCAGGATGTGTATTGTGAATGAAGCAGCAGAGAGATGGGAGACCTGTCTCCTGGCTCTAGCTCCAGCCCTCTGGGATTTCCTTCAAAACTCCACCTTCCCCACTGCTACCTGTCAGCAAAACCCTTGCCTTTCCGGAGCACAAAATCCCAGAATCACATGACCACATTGCAGTGAATCAGCTGAGCAACAGGAGGACACAAGATGAAGACCAGAAGCCCCACACACCTACTTCCCTGCTCGCCTCAGTGAAATCCCCCCAAATAATTCTCACCCAGCAACCACCCTGCCCAGTCTGCTTTACCCCCAGCCTTGCCAGCTGTGCACAAATAAAGACAAGTCTACGTACAGTTGGTTCTGCCTCTCTAGCTCTGTACCTTTTTACTTTTTCTGATTTGGGGAACACTTTTGTGTTTGCTTAAGCTCACTAGTCTGAGGAGGAGGACACAGGGAAGACTACTCACCTTGGATCCATAGAGGTAATAAGGCTGGACATTGGCGGGTTTATCTCTTTGCGGTTCTTGGGTAAAAGGAATGGCAGTTCGAACAAAACTAGTAGAGGAAGAGAGAGGGGGTGGGAGTTAACTGGGTCCTGAGAGCACTCTTCATGGGACACAACCTTAGCCAGAGCCCTTCCTGACCGGGTGCAACCACAGCGTTTCTAGGTGGCTATCTATAAAATGACTAAACTCTTAGGACACACTCCCATTCATCCAACTGCTGTCTCCTTCCCATAGGTGGGAAAACCATGGTCCAGATTCCCAGGCTAGCCTCTGGGCCGGGGCTGCTCATAGGGACAATGGGCAAGAATGGGACCACTGGCTGGGCCTGGAAATGGCCTTCTCTGGGGCTCTGGTCCCTCCCTCCACCCACGGGTTGGCTTCTTCAGGGCAGGGTTCCACAAACTCTTTCTGGAAAGGCCCAGATAGGAAGTGTTCTCAGCTTTGCAAGCCAGATGGTCTCTGTCACCGTTACTCAAGTGTGGCTTGTAGCGTGAAGCACCCAGAAACGACTCTAGATGAATGAGCATGGCGGGGTTCCAGTCAAACTTTATGAATTTCAAATGATTTTTCACTTGTCATCAAACTATAATTCTTTGGATTCTTTTCCCCAACTGTTCAAAAATGTCAATAGCATTCTTTGCTCCCGGGTTGTACAGAAACAGTTGGCAGCAAGATGTGGCTTGTGGGCGATCGCCTGCAGACCTCTGCTTGAGAGAATTCAAAGTCCCAAATCGTTACAGAACCACAAGCCTGGCTTGCTAAGTGTGTGGGCTCAGGCTCATCTGTGGGTTCCCTCCCAGCACTTTCTCTTCACTCAGCACAGACTTATTGAATCCTGGCCATGAACCAGGCCCTGAGGGTACCGAGAGGACCTATAAACACACGCATGTTGTGGGACCTCATGTACTTGTTCTGCGGGTGAACGCATCTCTCCGCTTCTGGTAGGATTTGAACCTCTGTGAGGATAAGGGATTAGGTCAGGTCCTCCCCTCGGTGCCTGACGCAGGGCTGTGTGTGCCTACTTTGCACAAACGTATTCACGTATGTGGATATCGTCATCGAAGTACCATCGGCTCAGAAAGCGCCATGCCTGCTCCTAGGCTGGCCTGTGGAATAACGCACGGCCCGGCTCCTGCTTCCTCCGGGTCCTGTACTAACTTCTGCGGCACTGCCTCATTCCACTGGCGCCATTCCCACCACACACTCTCCGCTCCGTGGAGACTTTGCCTGGAATAGTCTTCTCCTGTCTTTTCACCTTATTTACTCCTACTTAACCTTCACATCTCTACTCAAGCACTACTTGTCAGAGGAGGAAGCCTCTCTTGGGGTTCCCATCACTTCCCAGGTCAGATCAGGTGGCGGTGTTTTCTCTCTCTCGTGACTGGTGCTTTCCTCCATCTCTTAATTCACTCTTCCCATTTTCCCCCTGTATCCTCCTTGCCTGAAGGCCCTCAGAGGCAGGCTTGTTCCCTGTGGCCTCCCCACCCCCAGCACAGAGACTGCGGACACAGGGACTCCCCGAGACACCTGTTCCAGGAAGGGACTGCTTCCACGCCCCCCAGCCCACCCCGGCCCCCTGTGCACAGGGACTCCCTTACCGGTTGGTGGACCCGTTGTAGCAATAGTTGGGGAGGAAGTCGAAGTTCAGCTCCCAGAAGACGTGGAGGGTGATGCGGCCATAGGGGGCAGACACGTTGTGGTTGGCCTCCCGGAACATGGCATCGAAGCTGTCCAGGGTCATATGCTTACAGAGCAGCCGGTGCGTGAGCCGGTTGATCTCCAGCAGCCACTCCAGCTCCTGCCGGAGAGAGTCCACAGCTGCTGAGGATGTACATACACACCCTACATGCTCCCCACGTGGCCCGCTTCATCTCACGGCTTCCTCTCCAGTGGGGGAGAGCCCCTCAGGCAAGCTCCCCACGGCTGATGGGGAGACCACACGTGACCATGTGCCTGTCTTCAGAGGAGGGATCCCCAGAGTCTGTGCAGAAAAGCTGCCCACTTGGCCTGGGAAGGAGGCCACAGATCATGCACGATTCCCATCTGTACCCCCTTGGGGGGAGACATGCCCGCTTGCCTTCCAGTCTCCACACTGGTGAGGAAAAAGCTTGCTTCTCAGCATTGCACGTAAACAAAAGGAAGGTGGGCCTAGCTGTCACCAGGGGCTGTATGTCTGCCGTGCAGAAAGCCATCATAAGAGTTACCACCCGCTACGTTCTTACTACTTGGTTAGACCACATGAAACTACTGTTTTTTTAGGTTAAATACCATCGAATAGAAGTAGTTTTGTGTGGTTCAATTTAATATACACTGAACGGTATCCTCGGCACTTAAGGTGTCTTAACTCATTTAATGCTTAAAAAACCCCTTACAAACCCCTTACTTAATGCATTAGAGAAACTGAGGTTTGGAGAAGTTGAAAAACTTGACTCCAAATCCAGGAAGCTGGGCTCCTAAGTCCATATCCTTAACCGCTGTATATTACAGGACTCTTAAAACTAGCTGGAGGCAGAATGCCCTCTCCTTTGGATTCCTCCTGGGTCTTCTGGTCACAGGGTGGGTGATGAGCTGGCAAAAGTGCAGCTGAAAGCCGTGGGCCGAGGTCTCACGTGCGCTGTGGGCTGACTGCTCGGAACCCTGCCTTCAGGCAGAGAACGGGAGCAAAGCAGACAATATGTAGACACAACAGGTCACCACATTCGTTGGCAAGTATGAGGGTGAAACCCTCTGGGCTGACTTTAGTCCCCTGTCGTGCTGCTCTGAAAAAGAATCAAAGCACAGTCTTGTGCAGAGAGACAAGCTGTCCCTCTTTGTGAGGCTCTAGGACACTCCCACATTGTTGTGGTCAAGCCCTCTTTTGAGACGGGTACCACGGCTCCTGTTTCATAGAGGGGACACATGAGGCCCAGAAGGTGAAGTAACTTGCCCAAAGTCACACAGAGAATACAGATCACGGTTTAGTGTGTGATCCTGGGTCTTCTGCCTTCAGATCACATGTGTTTGGGCCCGTAGGGCAGAGCTGCCTGGAATAAAGGAGCAATCTGCTAAGAAAGCCCTTGATGATTACAGTAAAGATGGTCTGACAATAAAAAAAAAAAACTTCACGCACACTGGCAACGGCAGTGGACCAGAGGGTGGCCAGGAGGTGGGACAGCCACAGGGCCAGCTTCAGTGGCTGGGATAAGGAGCTCAGGTGCCTACAGTCGGTTATAGGACACAGCCCCACACCAGGGAATCAGTTTTGTTCTCATCGGCCCCAAAGCACCCCCATGCTGGCTGGGGGTCCCGAGTGTGGCCGGGTGGAGGCCCCAGAACACGCTTCCAACCTTGGAGCTTTGTCCTTCTGAAAGTCAGATGCTATGGCTCTAAATGGGGGGTGTAGAAGTGGATGGAAGCCGGCAAACTTGGATGGCTGTGGAAGCCAGTCAGCTCAGGGAAGGGAGACGGGCAGGGGCAGGTGGGATTCCCGGGGTCTGGGCTGCTGGCTGTGGCAAAATGTCTGGCCAGACAAGTGTGGAGCTCTTACTTCACTCCACAGAGCTGTTGCCTCCTCAGAATGGGCTCAGTGAGGTCAGCGCTCACTGTCTTTCCAAAGAAGGTCAAAATCTAGATTTCAATTCTGGAATGGCAGCTGGATAAGAGCAAGTCTCCAGTCCTTGTGCACCGTGAAGTCAATGAAGGGCAGAGACAAAGAATCACCTCTCAGCTTCGGTCTCTTGGGGCCTACCCAGCCAGACCCTCTGTGCCCATTTGCTTCGGATGGGTAAAAAAATGAAATATATAAAATAAATGGAGTAAACGTCAGTGACTTTATGGAGTCCCATGCACACTGAGGGGCCGTGTTACCAGGAAGATAACTGCTAATAAAGAACCAGGGAACAGTTTCTGTTCTAATGTTCTGTGATTTTAAGTCTCACAAATGCATGTCAGCATTTACACGGGAGACCACAGGAGGGATTCTCAACACTGCTGATGTGGGGCTGCTGGAAACGCGGGTCTACTTCTCCCGCCACGCAACAGTTTCTGACAGGTGATCCTATCGAGGTTTGATAGGTAATCCAAGCCCTGTGTTGGCCTCACCCGTGTTCTTCCAGCCTTTAAATCCTCAGAGGGCACTTGCCTCTGGGATGTGGAGCTCAGGGCATCAAGCTTGGCGCAGAAGGTTGAGAAGGCCTCATAAGAGGTTCAGCCGCCTTCTGAGAGGGTCTCAGTTTTCCAGAGTAGAGCTGGTTTACAGGGGGCAACACAGAGAAGCAGAACTGGGGAAATGAAACACCTAGTGGGGCAACTTCTGTGAAGGCTGGAGAGAGCTCTTGGATGGGAACCAGAAAAGCTGTGTCAGCCACACTGGACTGCTGACAAGCTCTGCGGCCCCAGGCGGGTGAGAAGAACAGGGGTCTCTAAGTCAGGTGCAGCGGGGCATGGAAGGTCCTACACAGGAATGAGGTGCGCCAGCGGGGCTGGCCGCAAGCTGAAGAGAGCACAGCCCAGCTGACGAGATCGTCTAGTCATTTCTAGATGATCGCTGCCATCTGGAAAGGCTGGTGTGAGGTTGCCAAAGTTTCTGCACTTTTATTCAGATTCTTCCAAATGTTAAATGTTGGCTCAAAATTTCACATGTGCTCTGCAGCCTAAACAAAACACAGCCTGCAAGCTGCCAGCCCTCAGATTCAGCGTTGGATCTCTCCGGGACTCTATTTGCTCGGCTGCGTAGGATGGGGACGGGTGATTGAAGAAATCTCTGTCACCCTCCCAGATTGGCCTCATCAAGCTACCTTCCCAACCCAGGATGGAGTTTCCAAGGTGGAGGGAAGGGCTGAGGGAGCAGATTCCGCAGGCTGTTTCTCGAAGAGGCAGAAGCTTCTCAGACAAGGCCAGTAGGGGCCTCCTGACCCCACAGGAGAGAGCATCCCTGGGGTCTCCTCTTCCTGGTCTTCGCAGGGAGTGGCTGCTCCCCAGGGGCTGATGCCCTCACCTGATAAACAACCGCTTTCACTGCTTGTTTTGGTTTTGTTCTCAGCTAAAAGAACATTCAGTGCCTTTCAAGGGATGGGAAGAGGCTGTGGACACCCACACACACCCCAAACCACTTTTTCCATGAGATATGCCCATTCATTACTGGACAGCTAGAAGATAGAGATAAACAACAAAGACGAAAAGCAAAAAATCCCATCCCTTGGAGATGATCACTGCTAACATTCTGGCATCAACAAAGAAAAACCTATTCCTTCCTTCCTTTCAAGAAAAATCTACTTCTTAAAATAGATCTCCCAGAAGAACATCCGCTATATGGAAGTCTCCTAAAGTAACTGACCAGGACTTAGGTGGGTAGATGGGGGCAAGTCCTTGTAGGAAATGCTGCTAAAAATTCACCCTGAGAATGTCTCATTGTAGCCCCAAATTTCTATGTTCCTATTTTCTTTTTTCCCCTTTCTTTTTCTCACCTTTTTTTCAGAAGCTGTTATTTATTAAATGCAAGGAAAAGAGAAAATAAAAAATACAAAAAAATATAAAAATAAAAATATAAAAAATAAAATTAAAAAAAAATCCTTATCCTTATAAGGATCCTTATGAAAAAACTATAAAAAACTATATATAAAAACTATATATATATGAAACTATATATAAAAAAAACTATATGATGAATTCTAATATTCCTCCATCGTGTGGATGGGGAAATGAGCCTGTAGAGGTTAAGTAATTGGCCAAAATTGCCGGCTAGTAAGTGGCAGGTCCAGGACTGGGACCCCAGGTCTTTTTGACTCTAGAGCCCTAGTCCCTAGTCACTTTTTTTTTTAAACCACTTTGTCCATTTAAAAAACAAAACTTTTTTTATTTTGAAATAATTCACTTTTCTGTGAATGAAAAAGCAGAGTTCCTGCATATCCTTGACCCAATTTCCCCAATGTTAACAGCTTACATAACCTTGGCATAATTATTTAAAGTCGGAAATTGACATTTGTCCACTTCTATTAACTAAATGACACAACTTACTCAGATTTCGCCAGATTCTCCACAAGGGGCCTCTTTTCTATTCTGTGATTCAATTTGGAATCCCACATTGCTTCTGGTTGTCATGTCTTAGACTTTTTTCAATCACTGACATTTTTCAGTCTTCGTCTTTTTATGATCTGGATGCTTTTGAAAAGTGCTGTTCATTGTTTAAATGCCATTTAATTGGGGTTTACTTGATATTTTCTCATGATTAGATTGAGAAGATGCCTTTTGACAAGAATACCTCAGAAGAATACATAGCGGGGTTACATGAATATAGATTATTGCCAGTGTTGTTGACTTTTTTTTTTTTTTAAAGATTTTATTTATTTACTTGACAGAAAGAGATCACAAGTAGGCAGAGAGGCAGGCAGAGAGAGAGAGAGGGAAGCAGGCTCCCTGCTGAGCAGAGAGCCCGATGCGGGACTCGATCCCAGAACCCTGAGATCATGACCTGAACCGAAGGCAGCGGCTTAACCCACTGAGCCACCCAGGCGCCCCTGTTGTTGACTTTTGATGCTTGGTTAAGATGGTGTTCCCACAATACAAATCAAAACCACAATGAGATATCACCTCACACCAGTCAGAATGGCTAAAATTAACAAGTCAGGAAATGACAGATGCTGGAGAGGATGTGGAGAAAGGGGAACCCTCCTCCACTGTTGGTGGGAATGCAAGCTGGTGCAACCACTCTGGAAAACAGCATGGAGGTTCCTCAAAATGTTGAAAATAGAACTACCCTATGACCCAGCAATTGCACTACTGGGTATTTACCCTAAAGATACAAACATAGTGATCCGAAGGGGCACGTGTACCCGAATGTTTATAGCAGCAATGTCTACAATAGCCAGACTATGGAAAGAACCTAGATGTCCATCAACAGATGAATGGATAAAGAAGATGTGGTATATATACACAATGGAATACTATGCAGCCATCAAAAGAAATGAAATCTTGCCATTTGCGACGACGTGGATGGAACTAGAGCGTATCATGCTTAGTGAAATAAGTCAATCGGAGAAAGACAACTATCATATGATCTCCCTGATATGAGGACATGGAGAAGCAACATGGGGGGGTAGGGGGATAGGAGAAGAATAAATGAAACAAGATGGGATTGGGAGGGAGACAAACCATAAATGACTCTTAATCTCACAAAACAAACTGGGGGTTGCTGGGGGGAGGTGGGATTGGGAGAGGGGGAGCGGGCTATGGACATTGGGGAGGGGAGGCGAACCATAAGAGACTATGGACTCTGAAAAACAACCTGAGGGTTTTGAAGGGTCAGGGGTGGGAGGTTGGGGGAACAGGTGGTGGGTAATGGGGAGGGCACGTTTTGCATGGAGCACTGGGTGTTGTGCAAAAAGAATGAATACTGTTACGCTGAAAAAATAAATAAAATGTAAAAAAAAATGTAAAAAAAAAAAAAAAAAAGATGGTGTTCCCACGGTAAAATTACTAACCTTCCTTTTGAAGTTCATAAATATCTTGAAGGAGATAGTTTGAGACTATGCAAGAATCATGCTTCTTGTTTTTTTGGTTTGTTTTTTGTTTAACTTCTGAGTAATTTTTTAAATTGTGGTCCATTTTACACTTATATTTTTATTTTTTATTTTTATAAAAATTCCATTTTTATTTTATAATTTTTATTTTTAAAAAATATTTATATTTTTATATCTATAATATATGTAACAGAAAACTTACCACTGACACCATTTTTGAGTGTATAGTTCGGTGGCATTCAGTTCACTCACATGACTGTGCCACCATACCACCACTGAGCTCCAGAACTTAATTTCTCTCAACCAAAACTCCGTACACTAATATCCTTGTCCCTGGTAATCATTCCACTTTCTGTCTCTATGCATATGACGACTCTAAGGACTGACTCTAAGGACCTCGTAACAAGAGGAACCATAAAATGTGCTTTTCAAAGTCCCACGTACTAATTTTAGCATCCATTACTGGATTTTGCTCACAATTGTCACTGTAGCATTCTCATGGTGATTTTCTGTTTCTCTCATTCCTCCTACTCATCTGCTTTGGAAAGCATTAAAATCTTCTGTTGATGCAGACTGGTTGATCAAGTTTATTCTAATTCTTGGAGAGGAAGAATGAGCAGAGAGCATCTCAATGAAGGGAGCCTGCTCCTTCCTTGTGCATCAGGATCAAAGACAGGGTTTCCAGATCCCAGTGCAAACTGGAAACGTGGGGACCCTTGTTAAACAATTAAGGACTTCAAGATGGCAATGGCAGAGCAGTGAACCCAACACAGAGCCCTTCTGACCCTATACTGCACACCCACGATGCCCACCCTGTGTGCAACCTTCCTTAGCTTCTCAGGACCTTCCCTGCACAGGCTCAGCTCTGTAGAAACCCAAAGGACAAGCAACTTTGCCCCAGGGCTAGCCATGTCAGAGATCTCAAGGCAACCAGGAGGGTAAGATCACTCTTATTCTTTTTAAGCACCCCCCTCACCCCCGCACCGTTCCATTCGGCTGGGAAAGAGACTCACTGCTTCTCTTTAACTAGCTCAGTACTAGGCTAGCAACACCTCCAACTAGGCTTCAAGTCTAAGGAATCCCAGAACAGAACTCCACGGGCCCCCAGTCTCTTACCACGATGGAAGTCAGGTCTTCACTCTCGAAGCGGCTGATGGCCTGGTCCAAGGATTTATACATGGCGGCAGAGATGCGCTGGGTAATGAGTCTGTTCAAGTCAATTGATCTACCCAGTAGCTGCATGGAAGTGACAGAGACAGAAGTTACTTAAGGTTCTCATAGGCACATAACAACTGAATGCAATGCAACATAAGAAACTGGATTAAAAGCATAAAGGACATAACTGGGACAAATGGGGACTCTATGCAGAAAACAATATTGTTAAATTTCCTGAGTATGATCATTCTATATTGAATATGAGATAATGCCCTCATTCTTAGGAGATACATGCTGAGGTATTCATGGGTGAAGTGTCATCTGCAACTTACTCTCAAATGGCTAAGAAAAAGAGCACATATATTTAAAACATAAATATAATTTAATGTTACATATATACGTATTCTTTTAAATTATTTATATATACTATATCTTTATATACTATATATATTTACTACTTATGTATTTATTTACTATTTATATGCTATTTCATTATATTTATTATATTATATACTACTTAAATATTTACATACTATTTACCTATATTTTAGACACACACACATGCATATTCATATACTGCTCTTGGCTAGGTGTCCAAGGATTATTCCTAACTATTTTATTTTTTGTACTGTATTCACGAGAAAGAAAAAAATATGTACATAAGAGAAAGTAAACCAATTGAGTAAAATATTAATGATCACAAATCTGCCTGTAGAGTATATATATGTTCATTGTATTTTTCCTTCAACTCCTATAAGTTTGAAATATAAGAAGTTGAGGAAAAATACGGTGCCTCCAGACTGCTGGAAAAGACTCAGGACAAGCTCCGGCACCCCGTACAATGTTGACATCCTAAATTGAGCCGTGAGGTCCTTCCCACAACGGTCCTGCGCCCCACCTCGATCACCGGAGAGTAGCAGCTCCCTCGGCAAGGGCCTACTGCCGGCCTTTATGGGGATGAGCATACAAGCATGAGCATGCAGGGCGGGATGGAAAACCTAACTTCTGCTAATTCCCTCCAGGGCACACACATATGGGCATCATCGCAGATGCTGTGCAAATAGCAGTAAACATCTACTCGGTACCTGCTGTGTGCACTGCGCTTTGCTAGGTGCCCAAGGTTTATTCTGAACTGTTTTACTTTTTTTTTTTCGTTCTACTTCCCTTTTGGGAGATTTTCTACCAACTGACTAAGACCCCCAGCAGGCACCTTGTGCACACCTGAAGCCCTCAGTATTTAATGTTCTGTGACTAATGCTGGCTGCAACAGTAACTGATGGCTGTAATTTCCTGAGAGGCCAGAGGAAAGCACTGAGCTCCTGCTGCTGACAGAGGTGAAGATGTGCTTTTCTCTCTCATTATTCTCCACTTCCCTTTGATTTCTCACAGCAATGAAAATGCCCCGGGTTTCCAGGGTAACCCCCTCCTCTGCACCCGGGGCACTTGTCGGCTGTGGCCTTTCACCTGGGTCTGCCCCACAAACACCGTGGCCCCCATCCTGAGCGCGGCGGTCACGGCATCAAGGCCCTACCAGCTCCACGCGGCTAACAGCGGGAACATCTCGTATTTTGCCTGCCTGCCTCAAGTGAACATTTTTAAGCAGGGATATGTGTCTGAGCTCCTGGCAGCATTTATTGCCTCTACATCTGGGGTCAAATGTAAACAGAAAGCAACTCCACAAAAACAAAATGCTTTCTAGCGTAGGTTTAGCGGACACGCTTCAGTTCAAAGCCTGAAGCAGCCTGCCTTTGCTTGGACCAGTCTGCAGGCCCTGCTCAAGAAGAGATTTACCCATTTCTGAGTGGCAGCCCCCATGGAAGGAAGTGAGCCACGGCTTATGACAAGAAGACAAAGGCTTTGGTGGCCATGACTCCCCAGAGGTGAGCTGCAAGTGGACTGAGAAGCCTAGAACTTGAACCATAGGATGTCAATGCCTCTTTGTTGCTTCTAAGACTGAGGCTGTGCCACACCCATGCTCAGAAGTCCACACGGGTGGCATTCGGGGTGGAGAGTATGCAGTCCTGATTTCCAATCTCCCCGCTCGCTTCGCGGCTACTCTCTAGCCTGTCCCACTTGCCCTCTGGCTTCCTTCACCGTACCTGCACGTGTCTCTGTTTCAGCAGTGTTTCGTAGCGGTTGGACGGTGGGTACGGAATGATGACTCCATAATTCTTACATTCAGCCCTAAAACGTTTATCCAACAGGACACTGCAAGGGAGAACAGTTATGTAAGGCCAGTAACATGACCGTGGATGGTTTTCAGACACCCAGCCACATCTATTTCCGACCAGAGGGTCTACTCTAGGAAGTGCTAGCTTATGTATTTCAATTACAACTGGTTTTTGCTTTAGAGCAAAATGCAGATTTCTTTTTAGCCACAAAAGCTCAACATGAAGCACAATTTCTAAGTTGAAGACAAGCAACACAGAAGTGGAACCACTTCCCTCTTTTATTCATTTACCAAAAAAGTAATCGAGTGCATGCTTATCATATCCCGGGGAACATTCTGATACTGGGGACACAAAGTTCCTGTCCTCACGGAGCTTATGTCTAGTGAAGAGAAACTGGTAACTGGATAAATAGAAGAATAAAACAATTTCAGGGAAGAGGAAATAACTGCACAGCATTTAGGACTTATCAGGCGCACATCTACGTGTACACAGTCATTTTTAATCTCATGACGACCTTCTGTAGACGTACTATTATTACTTATCATACTGAGGTACAGACTTCAGGGTAATAGTGCTCTGAAGCTAATAAAACAGGATCATTCGGTGTTTGGAGGTCAGGGAAAGCCTCTCTAAAGCAGTCCAGCTGGACGGACACCTGAATGCTAAAAATATTAAGATCTGGGGGGAAGAGTGCTTCTGGCAGAGAAAAGAAAAGCTGGTCAGCATGCATAACGGACCAGGCATGCTGGAGACCACGATGCAAATACGAATTGATAAAGTTAACCTGGGGGAGCATCTGGGTGGCTCTGTCAGTTAAGTATCTGCCTTCAGTTCAGGTCATGATGCTGGTGTCCTGGGATCAAACCCCTTATTGGGCTCCCTGCTCAGTGGGGAGTCTGCTCCTCCTCTCCCTCTGCCCCTTCCCTGGCTTGAGCTCTTTCTCACTCCCTCACTCTCTCAAATAAATAAAATCTTTTTTAAAAATGAAGTTAGCGGTGCCTGGGTGGCTCAGTGGGTTAAGCCTCTGCCTTCAGCTCAGGTCGTGATCTCAGGGTCCTGGGATCGAGCCCCACATCGGGCTCTCTGCTCAGCGGGGAGCCTGCTTCCTCCTCTCTCTGCCTGCCTCTCTGCTTACTCATGATCTTTCTCTGTCAAATAAATAAATAAAATAAAAAAAAAAAAGTTTAAAAAAAAATGAAGTTAACCTGGGGGCCAGATCACATGGGACTATGTCAACCCCAGTAAAGAAGTTAGATTTTGCTAGAGGTCACTGGCAGCCATTGAAGGGCTTTAGGTAGGAAAGTGACGTCATCTGAGTCTACACCATCAGGCTCAGACAGTGGCCACCAGCTACAGGAGCTTACCCCACACCTGCGATGTGGTGGGTCCGGGTGGAGATGTGCTAGCAGTATAAAGCACACACTAGATTTTGAAGACTTAGGAAAAAACAAGAAAACTAGCTCTTTAATAATTTGTATATTGATTTCATGTTGAACCTATATTTTAGATATACTGGATTAATAAAATATATTACTCAAATTGATTTTACCTATTATTCTTTCCTTTTTAAAATATGGCTACTAAAAAATATAAAACACTTGTGGCTCACATTCGTGGTTCCACTGTATTTCTAATGGACAGCACTGACCTGGGTCATTCTTTCTCTGCCATGCTTTCTGGGACTCTCCTCATCTCTCTCAACCTCACCCAGCCCCCCATAATTTTGGAAACCATTGATCTTACAGGGAGTAGTACAGATTCAGGGACATTTTTCAGATTAGAATGTTCTAGAAACTCAGTAAACAAAGACCCAGGGTTTGGCAAGTCTGAGTTTGTGTATACAGCATATTTGAAAGGAGAATCATCTTAGAGACACTGGAGGCCCAGCTCCCTGTTGTAACTGCATCCCATTCAACCCAGATACATGCTGAGTGACTACTTCATGGGAGGCTGTGTAACCTGTGTCTTCCCTGGAAGAACATGCTTTGTGTACTTTCCATCGTTAAGAGCCGTTCGCTTCACTCAATGCGCGTCTGTGTTAACAGAAACTGGTGTGTTCTGACATCAACTCCTATCTGAAGTATGTCAGACCAACTCTAGCTGTCAAAGCAAAAGGAAGCAAATGCCCCATGTGAAAAGAAAAATTATTTATGACAGTTGAGTAACTATTCTTGACACAACTGATTTGTACATTGGATTTCCAGTAAGAAGGGAGATACCTATTTTGAGGCTTTTCTTGACCGGTATGGTTATGGGTTCTTGAAACCCAGGAATTTACTCAATCCACACATACTGGCACTACCAACGAGGCTCCCGACCCATGAAAAGCATCTTACCCCGACTTCTTCACCAGTCTCCTATCTGGCCTTTATTTACCCATTCTTGCTCACCACCAATCCATTCTCCACATTTTTGTTTTTTACAAGGGCAAATTTTTAAAAATAAAAATTGAATTTGGTTCCTGTCATTCTTTTGAAATTATCCTGGGAGATTCGATTCCTCCTAGAGAAATGACTACAAGCCTCATCACGTGAGCCTGGCCTATCTCTACAGCTTTGTTTTGCAGCTTGCCTCCTCTGGTGGCCTGTGGATGAGACATTTACAGGAACTAAGTCACAGTAACGGTCTCAACTGCCCTATGGAGTGGGCATGCTGTCAGTACAATATTTCTGCCACAGGGACTTTGCACAAGCAGTTCCTCTGCCTGCAACTTCCTGTCCCATCCTTAGTTTTATTTAATGCCTATAACTTCAGATAAGATCGCAAATGTTACTTTCTCAGGACAGCCTTTCCAGTTCCTCACCCCATAGACTAGTTCTGGTTTAACTATTCTAGATTCGCAGATTCCCATGGATGTTTCCTTTGTGGGAAGCATGCAACCTCACTTTCGTTGTGCTCTCATTGGTTTGTGTTAATATCTGATACCCTCCTAGACTGTAAGCTCCATGAGGGGCAGCACCAAACCTGCCTATTTTCCTTTATCCTATATTTTAGCACCCAGTTCAGGCCCACAGGATCTCTCAGAGGCTAAAGAAGAAGAGAGGATTTATGACAGGAAACCATGTGTCACGGGTGGCTGGCTGAGAACGTTTGTTGCTCACAGCCCCAGGAACCTCGTACCTGCCAGCCATGGCTTTGTAGTAGGCAAAGATCTGGTCCGCCAGCTTGTAGACAAACTGATCAAAGCACAGGTTCACCTGGGGACAGGGAAGCAGGAACGTCAGCTGTGTGTGTCTAGCTTACATTATACCTGAGCCGCAAGGGATAGCTGGGTGGTATTGTGTGCTGTGGGGCAAGACACTTTGAATAGCAAAAAAAAAAAAAAAAAAAAAAAAAAAAGATTCTGGAGTTAAGTAAGTTAAGAGGTTTGGTCCCTCAATTTCAATGCCCTTAGGCAAAGAGAAGGCAAAGTTCAAAGGTCTGTTGGGGAACAGCCCTCCCCAGGGAAGGCAAGATAGCTCTTCATATCCTGTAATCGCTCACATCATTCCACCCATCCTCTCTCCTGCTGGACTTCCTCGCCTTTCCCTTTCACTTTATTTGCCCTTGTTTGACCAAGGAAGAATCGGATGGTCCTTGGAAACTGAAAAATCTCTTTTTTCCAAACTTTACCTAAAAACCTTTGGTTCTTAATGACTATGGGATCCTCGTGCCATTTCAGCGACTCGTCACATCAGTGGCAGACCGTGAGGCTTGGGTGAGATGTTCATGTCGGACACAGCACCAAAACCAAACCGTCTATGGAGGGCAAGAAGCAGCCAAGCGCGGGGCTTCGATGAGCCAGGGCTGCGTGTGGCGGGGCACCATGGGACTGCCCAATGGAGCCTATTTAGGTGACTGATTTTTCAAATTCTCAGCTCCGGAAGGTTAATTCTTTATCTGAGAAGGTCCTGTATCTCTGATTTTACACCCCAGATGTTATTCTGAACACGCAACCCAGAACTGTGTGCAGCTCTGCCCTCATCTGCAGGGAACCACGGCCTCTGCTCTGGACTTTGTGTTTCAAGGGTTCCCACCGGGCCATCCTCCAGTTGAAGAACCCGCAGAGTCAAGGTGGGGGTGTCACTCATACCCTAAGCCTTGAGTGTCCTTGCCCCAAAAGCCCAAGCCCCTTCCAGGCTTGTCTGCTATTCTCCCTGGTATCACCCCTGAGGGTGGACCCCACGGCAGGTGTCGGGAGTTAGCTCAGGGACCGCGGTTTGTGGGCAGTGGTGGCAGCCACAGCTTGGCTATCCACACCCGTGCACATGAGGCCCTTTGTCGTGCAGAACAGAGTTGGGGGATAGAAAGAGAAATGGGGCAGGCCACAAGTTGGGGGTCTCAGTGTGTACTTTGGCCGCATGCCCTCGAAATATTACCCAGGGCCTGGTTGTGTGCTTTCTTTCCATTTATTTTAAAAAATCTCACTTGGCCACATGACACTCTAGATCTGTTCTGTTTTTCACCTGCTGGAGAACACAAGTGTATAAGACCGTGTCAGAACATGGAGTTGTCAGAGCTGAGATGCAACCCGTTCACTGGTCTCCTAGAATCTCTCTTCCCAAGTCTGTGCTCGGGAGAAGAGATCTGTGTCAGGGCCCATGAGGATCTTCAACTCCCATAGAAATCAGAGGCTAGAGAAAGCAAGCAGCTTTTCTACTAGATCTCCTTTGAGATACATAAACTGTCAGACTAAGTTGGTGGAGAAATGTTCATGTCTTTCCTTTATAAATAAGAATGTTGGGGCGCCTGGGTGGCTCAGTGGGTTAAACCGCTGCCTTTGGCTCGGGTCAAGATCTCAGGGTCCTGGGATCGAGTCCCGCATCGGGCTCTCTGCTCAGCAGGGAGCCTGCTTCCCTCTCTCTCTCTGCCTGCCTCTCTGTCTACTTGTGATTTCTCTCTGTCAAATAAATAAAATCTTAAAAAAAAAAAAAAAAAAAGAATGTTGGGCGCTTGGGTGGCTCAGTGCATTAGGACTCTGCCTTCGGCTCAGGTCATGATGTCAGGGTCCTGGGATGTGGGAACCCCACATCGGGCTCTCTGCTCAGTGAGGAGCCTGCTTCCCTGCCTCTCTGCCTACTTCTGATCTCTGTCTGTCAAACAAATAAATAATCTTCATTTTAAAAAAAAGAAAGAAAGAAAGAATGTCATAAATTTCTATGACATTTTCACCTAATGGGCCTCAGTCTGTGTTTATATAGTCCCATGCAGTTAAGCCAAACCGAGACTACCATCCCAGTTCCCAGAAGGCAAAACAGAGAAGATCTGGTAGCCATCACTACCACTGGTCTCGTGATTCTGGTCCTTGCATGTGGCAGGGTTGTACTTCCTTTCTCCTCTCTGAAAAGGAGGTATGGTCATGAGACTTGCTTTGACCAATGACATGTATCATTTCCAGGTGGAAGTTTTAAATACCAGGAACACCTCCCCCTGCCACGGCAATTAGTGAATGTTCCACGTGAATCCCAACTTGAAGGCTGTGTGGACCAGAGTCCCCAACCAGCCCATAATGGAGAAATAAGCCTTTGATTTCAAGGTACTAAGAATTTGTGGTTATTTGTTACTGCAGCATAACCTAGCTTATCCTGACCATCAGAGAAATAGAGCCACTGAGTGACTCTCTAATAAACAGCTTATAGATGGAAGGATGGTTTCTTCAGTCCTAGAAGTACTAGCAAGTGACACCCTAAGCTGTGTGACCTTGGCATAACAATAACTGACCACTTCAAGTCTAAGACTTATTACCTGTAAAACAGATAATAGCATACGCCTCCTTAAATTGCTGTAAAGGTTATTGAAATAGTCTCTCTCTATCATGGTTAGCCCTGCGCCTGGCAAGTTGTAAATGTAGGAAAACTGATATATGATATTGCTGCTGTTATTATTATTAGTAGCCAAATAATTCAACCACAAAAGACCTATTAGAAAATTAATTTTACTCATGCAGTTCCATCATCTGCTGTCCCTTAAGATGTCTGAAAAAAGAAAGACCCTCCTCCTGGTCTGGGTCCTTTTTGATGATCATGATTTGCAAAGACCACCCTCCATGTAGTGAGTGATCTTACAATAGCTCTGTGTGGGGATAGGCGGGAGCTCATCTGTGGTGAGCACAGCACGATACATAGAGTTGTAGAATCACTGCATTGTACACCTGAGACTAACATAACATTTGGTGTCAACTGTACTGCAATCTTAAAAAAAAGTCATAAAAAGAGATCACTCTCCAGAACAAGTCACTGATCCCGCACTCTGAATGTCTGTGTTCCCCCAAAATTCATATGTTGAGATTCTAATCCCCAAAAGAGAAGGTATTAGATGGTGGCGCCTTTGGGAAGTGATTAGGTCATGAGCGTAGAGCCTTCATGAATGGGATTAGTGCTTTATAAGAGAGAGACTGGGGGCACCTGGGTGGCTCCGTCGGTTAAGTGTACAAGAGATTGGGTGTGGTGAGAACAAGCCCCACACTGTGCTCTACGCTCAGCGTGGAGTCTGCTCGGGATGTTCTCCCTCTGCCCCTCCCTCCAGTTGTGTGCATGCACTCTTTCTCTCTCTCTAAAATAAATAAATAAAATCTTTTAAAAAAGAATTAAAAAAAATAAAAAAAATAAGAATGACAGTGAGGGCGCCTGGGTGGCTCAGTGGGTTAAAGCCTCTGCCTTTGGCTGAGGATATGATCCCCAGGGTCCTGGGATCGAGCCCTGCATCAGGCTCTCTGCTCAGCAGGGAGCCTGCTTTCCTTCCTCTCTCTCTGCCTGCCTCTCTGCCTACTTGTGATCTCTGTCTATCAAATAAATAAATAAAAATCTTTAAAAAAAAAAAAAAAAAGAATGAGAGTGAGACCACAGGGAGCTCCCGCTCCCCTTTCACTATGCAAGGATACTATGAAAAGTCTGTGACCCAGAAAGGTGCTCTCGCCCAACAGTGCTGGCTCCCTGATCTAGACTTCCAGCCTCCACAACAGTGAGAAACACATTTCTGCTGTTTATAAACCACTCGGTCTGGGGTAATTTGGTACAGCAGCCTTCAAGTGGACTAAGACAGCCCACTTTGTGCTGATAGCTACGGATTTAAAAAGTCCAGAGTCTCGGAATAAGATTACAGGAACAAAAGAAGCGTATCACTTGCCTCAGCTTCAATCTCATCGTACAGGAACTGCTTTTTAAACTTGGTCAGAGCATAGTAGGCGCTGTCATTGTACAGGTCCAAGGGGTAGAGGACATACCTGAAGAGAGAAAAGCAGAGGCCGGCAGCTTACTAATCTCTCCGAAGGCAAGCCAGCTGCTGCAGCCTGGGAAATACAAAGGGTTGGGTGAACACGGGAACAAGCTCGGGGTCGGGAAGAGAGAGCCTCCCAGCATTCGGATGTTTCCAGGCTGCCTCAGGAATGCCTTGCTTTACGGTCTGCCTGTAGAAATCGAACATTCATGATGCTAATAAATCCAAAGCCTGAAAAAATGAGTCTGGGACCAAAAGAAATGAGGTGGCAGTTAAGGACATTAGCTTCCTGGTCCCCAGAGATGACTATCTTCCAAGCACAGCTGCTTTGAGACTGACAGAACCCAGGAGGGGTAGCTGGGCCGGTAGAATCCTGAGCCTGTCTGCAAGGCTGAGTCAAATCTGGTGTGACCTGATCCTTGGGACGAGCGTTCTCCCTAGAAGGGCACACTACCTAATCTGGAAAGTTCTGGAAAGAACAGAGCTCTGTAGCAAACTGCTCTCCATTTGCACCCGGGGAACCTCCTTGCGGACCCAAGCCTGCCTCTTACTCCATCATGGAAGGTTCTTTGGTTTCCAGGATATGGTCTGTTAGAATCCAGGGCATGGACATCTCAATTGGGAACTGGATTCGCCGGCCCATGGTTAGTTCCAGGAAGAATTCTCGGAACCAGAGCTGAGAGAGGTCACAACACTGCTGCAGGGCTTCTGAAAGCATAAAGGAGAGAGTCGTGACTTATACACGAGAAGCACCAGAAGATCTTTGCTCTTATTGTTATTAACTTGTTCTTACTGCTTTTTTGTTCTTACCCCTATACTACTACACAGCAGGTGCTCATAAGTACGACTTGGTCAGTGGGTCCCACTCGCTTGTACCTGGAGGTCAGTCTAATATCTATTTAGAAAACAGCATTTGTTAAGCTCATGGTAGCAGCCCCAGGCAGGAGGAGAGCAGTGATGTTTTAGAAATGTAGAGGCGCCCGCAATCTCCATGATCCCCCTACAAGGCCATCCTAAAAACCCACAGTCAGGCCTCCTTGGGTACGCGATAATTCTGGCTTCTATCCGCTTAGGAGCCTTGGACTGCGTTCTGATGGAGAAGTTCTCAGTAGTGACAGGGCATTATCCCTCCCATGTCCTTGGATGCCGCTCTCCCTCCCCCTTGTCCTGTCCCACCTGCACAGTCATCCTGCTAACAAGGACACAGGAAACGGGGACACAGGGCTGGGTATAGCCCCGGAAGCCTCCTTCGCTATGAGCAGCAAGACTAATCAGCTCAAAGCTACTGCTTAGAAACAAAAGACTGACCGAATGCCTGGCCATGTCTGTGGGTGTGCTGCTGGTTTTAATAAAGTTCTTAGTAGAGGGGACTAAGACCAGACAAATTTAACAGAGTGAGAATAGCTGGACTGAGCCTGGCCTTTCCAAGCCCACCAGAAAGGGTGCATTTTTTTAATCTTGGTAGCAAAATGTGCCTCTTTTGATCAATGACCACGTTTTTTGGGTTTGTTGTTGTTTGTTTTCTTTTGCAACTTTTGGTCCAAAGCCTTAGTGGGTCTGGGACCTGGGACCCTCCTCATTCTCTCCCCACTGCCTGGACATGGCGACTCACCACTGATGTTGAGCAGGTGCGTGAAGAAGAAGGACTGCTTGTGGAAGTCCTCTATGGCAAGGACAATGGGTCCATCAAGGCTGCTTCTCAGCGTCTTCTTGGAGCCACTTTTGTCTGCGATGAGCGATTCGAGCATGGTCCGCACCATGTACAGCTTGAAAAAGAAAGTAAGACGAGAAGGTCAGGGGCTGGCCCTCCACCCTGGGGTAAAGGTCTCTGTGCTGTATTTATATTTTTCTTTTTTTTCTGCAGATGTCTGCTCTTAAAAAGCACTGTCTTAAGGAAGCACCAGTTTAGGGTTGGAGAAGTGAATCTGGAACATGTAAACCCTCAGGAGGGAGACTGGCCAGCCCAGGAAGGAAGGTCTGCCCAGGGCCTACTACTAAGTCATTCAAGGCCCAGGTTTTTGCCGGTTCTGCTTGGCCAAGGGCGTGGGCATCAGAGGAGAACCCCAGTTCACATCACTCTGGAGTCAGTCTCCGCTTTACTGGTTGGCTGGGTGGCACCATGGGTACAGCCCTGGACTTGGGTCTAGGGCCAGGCACTGCTCCTGTCTTGCTGTGTGATCTTGGTCAACAAAGTCCCAATTTGGGCCTCAGTTTTCTTATCTGCTAACATGATGGGTTGCACCAGATGCTTTCTCAAACCAGTCCCTTTCAGCTCTAATATTTTGAGGAACTGCGAAATGCCGTTTGATCAGAGCAAGCCCCCCACCCCACCACCTCAAGCTCCTGATCCTTAGCACTTTGAATCCATTGCTGAGGATGGCGCCCTCTGGTGGTGCCAGCTGTGTCGCACAGCCCACCAAAATCCTGGGTGGAAAGCGGGTAAAGACAGGTACTTACACAGGAGGTCTACTAGACAACCAACTCCCACTTACAGAGGGCCTTAAGTGCAAAGGGTGCAAGTGCTAATCTAGATCTTTCCACATCATATGCCTTTGAATCTTAGGGCTGGAAGGGGCCTTGAGGAGCCAGGCTAGTCCATTCCTGCTGCCTCCTGGAGAAGTGTACCCCAACCAACCCAGCCAGGCGGTGTTATACCAGGGATCGGCAGCCTCTTCGGCCCTGTGTGCCACCAGTGGGGTGAAACAAAGCCCGCGGGGACCACTGGCAGGCCTAAGACATAGATAGGAGAAAGGAGGAGGGGATGGGAGGGCAGGAGAGACAGGGAAGAGGGAGAGAGAGAAGAGAGAGAGAGAGAGAGAAAAGCAAGAGGTATTGTATACGGTGGGAAAGCCGCCGCGAGTGCTAGGGGTCACTTGCCGACCACCTCTCAGAAGCTCCAACCTCCCTCTGCCACCACATCCGCCCTGGCTGCCTAGGACCGTCCCCACCATGCGCCTGGCCCCGGGCAGGGCAGCGCAGCCACAGAGGGGAGGGGCGCAGTACCCCTTCCGCAGCACTTCCCGTGACGGTCCACGAGCTAGCACGGTGGCCGGTCCACCCTCGCCAGCCCCAGGGGTGGGCCTGATCATCCCTCAGCACTGAGAAGCACCGTTCTTATGGCGGCCTTGGGAGTTTTCCAGAAAAGGATTCCTCAAGTACAGTCCATGCGGGATTGATGGATTTGTATCGAATTCTATTCGAAAATCCTCTCCCCACCTACTTCTACTGAACAGGGCGTCAGCCAGCATCCCAGCTGGGCTAGGTGTCCCTGTCTGCTGCGCTCGGAAGGCCCTCACAGAGCCCCGAGGTGGGAGTCAGGAGACCTGGGTTCTTGTCCCACCTCCACCTGGACTCGCCTTGTGACTGAGACAAGTCACTTCCCCTCTCTGGACCTCAGTTTCCCCATCTGTAAAACAGGGAGGACACTGGGACTTGCTTGTCTCTACGGGCGCTTCCAGCTCTGACTGTGGGGGTCTACCCCATGCACTGGTGCCACCTCACAGGATTCGGCGGGGGGCGGGGGTAACTCCTGGTCACACTCCCCTCTCAGACCGCCTATACAGACACTCCTTCCACTCTTCTGCTTCTCTCCCTCCCTCTCTGCCTGTTTGGCCCTTCGCCTCATCCTCCTTTCCTGTTTTCCTTCTGCCTTGTCCGTGTCTCCCTCACTCAAGTCCTGGGACTTGCAGACACACCCAAAAGCCCTGCTTAGCCCCTCCAGGATATTCTAGGCTGGAAAGGCCTCTGGTCCTGGACATTACACAGAAGTGTTTATAGAAGCTTCCTTGGGATTTCCAAGACCAACAAGATTAGTGCACACTAGCCCACAGGCTCTGAAGCCAAGGGAAGTTACGGTGCTGAGAAGCCATCCTGCCCCATCCCTCCTCCCCAGACAGAGACACACACACACACACACATAGAAGGGGGTGGTGGGCTCAGACAGCTCATCTCAGATGGTTCAGACTCACGGCTGCAGAGCTGAGACTGGCTGAAAGGTCATGTCAAGGGGGAGCTCCTGTAAGACCCCTGAACGTTTGATGGACCCTTACGCTTTTTTCCTAATACCTCAAAAAGCCTACCAGGAATTGCTTATCCTTAAGGAAGTGACAAGGATTCAACCAAGATGCCCAAATTCTTTTTTACTGTGTGTGTGTGTGTGTAATTTAATGACTACTCTGGGTAAATCATAGGCGACCTCTTGTTCAGAAGCTTTGCTTAGCCACTCGGAATATTTCCGATGACTAGGCTTTCTCTAAGGGGTCAGGCTCCTGATACTTGTGCGTTTGAGGGGATAATAGTAATAATGTTTGGTAGGGAACATGATCTCCTTCAAATTTTTCACCAAATGGAGATGATAATCAGAGTACAGAGAGATCACAGTGCTTGCCCAAGATCACACAGCACGTCAGAGGCTGAGCTCCTGAGTTCCCAAGCTAGGATGTCGATGCAGGGTGTGGGGCCCGGGTTCACTGAAGAGAAACAGCACAGATGCATAGAGAGTCTCCTGGAAACTCCTCCTACGCTTTGAAGCCTACACTTCACAGGGCTAGGAGATAGCCAGTCCTGGTATGACCCCCATTTGCCAGATTAGACAACTGAGGCACAAAGAGACTGTACAGCGTGCCTGAGGTCACACGGGTTTCTAGGACTAGAATCCAGGTCTCCTGAATCTTAAGCTGGTAGTCCTCCCTCCTGTATTAAAACAAGATGGCAGAGTAAGACCAGTGCTGCTGGGGACCCTGCCCTCCTGCCTGAAGCCCCCCTGCCCCTGAGCTACCATGGCCTGGCTGGCCTCAGAGCCACTTACCTGTGTGCTGGAGGGCCCCACAGCACGCCGGGGCACCTTGATGTCAAATCCCCCCTTGGGATCCTTCTCCCCTCTCAAGCACGGGTCATTGGGGGGCTCTCGGCCCCCCTCCCAGTCACAGATGGTTTTTCGAATTGCCTGCAGGACACTGGGAAGGAAGAACCGATGCTCAGACTCCGTTTCAGCATTGGAAGGAGGCCCTGCAAGCCTGTTTCTGGAGTCTGTGATGGCCCAGGACATCCTGTCTTAGAAATCCTGGGCACTGTGGAAGTACGGTCATTCCTGCCCACCCCCCATCTCCCAAGAGGTTCTGGTTTCCCAGGCTTGAGCCACGGTCCACAAGTCTGCTCTTCAATAAGCACCACAGGGGACTCTGATGCCCACTGGCTATTTTTCCTTCTCATTATAGGGGAGTTTCATTAATTACATCTCCCTATGTTTGAAATTTTAATAATAGCTTACATTTGTTGCACACTTACTCCGTGCTGCTGTGTGCTTAGGTCAACACACTGATTACCTCAATTTATCATCCCAAAAGCCAATGAAGTAAGTACCATTATATTCCACATTTCACAAATGAGGAAAACTGAAATTGAGAGAAAGTATGTTGCTTGACTAAGTGCACACAGTCAGTGATGGGTACAGGCTTCAACCCCAGAGATTGAGGCTTGATTCATTTCAAGTATCTGATCTCCTAAGGAGGCCTCCTAGAACTTGCTGGAACTTGCTAGAAGGGTTTGTGTGTATGCAGAGGTGGTGCTCAAGCTGACTGAGCCAAGAACGTCCCCTGTGGTCTGGACCTAGCACCTCTGATTTTTGATGTGACCCCTGGAAAGGGCCATCTGAAGACCCACCTGATAAGGACGTTCTTCTTCTTCCGCACTGCCTGTCTCAGGGGCTCGCGCAGAGTCACCTGGGCAAAGTCCTGTAGGGCCGCGTAGATGGTGTTCCTGATGGCCTGGTTGAAGACGCTCTCCATCCTGCCCATGAGGACCTGGAGGCCTTTGATCATGGCGATCACCTGGCCGGGCACAGATCAAGGTCAGGTTCACCCAGCCTCAGCTTACCTATCCATCCAGCACCCTCCACCACAGTGCAGGAAGGGTGCTGCGTGAGATGTCCAGGAGCAAGAGGCCAGCGCCATTCAAAGTGCCAGTTCACAGTGAGGTGAGAGATGTGTGCCAGAATGGAGAGGAGCGCTCTGCTTCCTGCATCAGGCAAGTCCTGCTGCAAGCAGAGATGTCAGCCAACCGGAACCGTGACCTTCACGATGCCGCTGACGTCCACTCTGGCACCAGCTCCCCATCTTAGTGCCGACAGCTGACCAACAGCAGCCAGTTCACGGTTCTCTGATTTCCAGAGACCTCTCTACCTACCATGCACCCACAGACCTTGTCAAACAGACCTTCGTTTGACCATAACAATTTCTATAGAATTTTTACAATCTTTGCCTTTGAAATAACTTGGCCATTTGCTGCTTGAGTCCAGAGCTTCCTTCTGTGACATAAAATCTCTACAGAAGTCTCGGGTGAGGGGAAGCCTCTGTCCTTCTGTTTGCTGCTTCCCTAGTCCCTTCACCTGCTCCCCTGGCTGTGGACATGGGGAGACACGTATTTGGGATGAGTGTATCCTGGCCCGCCTTGGAGTGTATGTACCTTCTCTCCTGGGTTCCTCTCTTCTTCAAGCAATCACCCTTCCCTCCCCATCCCGAGGAAGAGAGGCATGTGTTTCTACGTTGCTTTGTCGGTTTCCCAGTAGGTAAGTTTAATGGGGTGGAGGAGGAATAAGAATCTTGGGTGGCCTTGGGTGCAAGCCACATCCCTAGTTTAGCTTCCCCAGCAACAAGCCTGAGCCTTCGGCCCCTATCAGCCACAAATGTTAATATCTAGGGTGATTCAGAATTCAGAGGGGATAGCGCAAGCCACGTCAGCCTCCTGACGTAATGGGTCAGGTCTGATGACATGACAGCAGGTCCTCATGACGGTGTCCCAGACTCCCAGGCTCTGCTCTGGGCTCTCAGTGCACAGCGGCAAGGCCCAGAGACACTCTGCATGCCCTACACCCACTGCTTGGGCCTGTAGTGAGCCATCAGAATATTTTTGTTGAAAAGGAATGAGTAAGGCAATGAATGAGTTTACATGCTAAGACGTTTTCTTCCTCTAAACCTTAAAGGAGTAATAGAACATATATCTGAGTCAGAGGGAAGGGTGAGAACAAAGTTCAGGTGGTGAGGATTTTCTTTAGAACAACAAGTACAGTGGTTTTGCTGGAGAGAAGCTTTAGTGCAGAGAGATAATGGGACAGAAGCCTTAAGGGAACATTACATCACAAAAGCATCTGGGTTCTGGCTAGAGACGTAACTAGGAAATAATGAGGCAAAGGAAGGAAGAAATAATGGAGATGTCTCAGAATAATTCCAAACACAGCAGAGTGTGCAGATCTGTTACACCTAAGGGAAAATCTCTGCAACTCTGGGCTAGGCAGACAGTTCCTAGCTAGAACACAAAAATCACAAACCATAAAAAAACTGGTAAGTCAGACTTTATCAAAATTAAAAACAGTTGTTCTTCAAAAGGTACCCCTAAGAAAATGAAAAGACAAAGTCACCAATTAGAAAAAATAGTTACAACATATATACGACTAGAGACTTGTATCTGCAACAAAGAATTCTCATATTCAATACAAAGGAGACAGAAACCCGATTTAAAAAATGGGCAAAAGATTTCAGAAGACAGGATTTCACAGGGAAGATAGATGAGTGGCCAATAAGCACATGCAAAGATGCCCAATGTCATCGGTCTTCAGGGAAAGGCAAGTTCAAACCTCAACTAAACAGTCATTCGAATGACTAAAGTTAATAAAATTAACAATGTCAAGGACTGGGAGGGTGTGGAGCAAAAGCCCTCTCAGATACAGTTGGCAGAAACTTAAAATGGCACATGCGTTTTGGAAAACCATTGGGCAATTCCTTAAAAAGTTAAGCATTCACCGACGTACGACCATTCCGAGAGAAAGAAAAACCTACATCTACACAAAGACTTTGGCTCAAATCCTTAAAGCGACTTCAGTCATAGTGGCCCAAAGGTGGAAATGGCCCGATGTTTATCAACAGCTGAATGGGTAAGCAAATCACAGTACGTATCCATACAACAGAATACTACTCGACAAGAAAAAGAAACAAACTATTGATACACAGAACAACGAGGATAAAACTCAAAATTATGGTGGTGAGTAAAAGAAGCCAAACACAAAAAAAATACCAACCAAACAAAAGGATAAGAAATATGGTAATAGGGGCCCCTGGGTGGCTCAGTGGGTTAAGCCTCTGCCTTCGGCTCAGGTCATGATCTCAGGGTCCTGGGATCGAGTCCCACAATGGGCTCTCGGCTTGGCAGGGAGCTTGCTTCCTCCTTTCTCTCTGTCTGCCTCTCTGCCTACTTGTGATCTCTATCAAACAAATAAATAAAAATCTTAAAAAAATAAAAAAAAGAAATATGGTAATAAAAGAAAGTGAGCAACACAAAGTCTTTAAGGGGAGATGGAAATATTCTGCATCTTTTTTTTTTTAAGGGAGTGCTCTGTGAATTTGTGTGTCATCCTTGCAGAGGGGCCACTTTAACCTTCTCTGCGCTCTTCCCATTTTAATATCTGTGCTGTCAAAACAAGCACAGAAGGTTCTGCATCTAATCTTTGTGGTTTCACAGGTGCATATACAACAGTCAAAACTCTTGGCATTATACCTTTTAAGTGGATACATTTATTGACTACAAATTATACCTCAATAAAGATAATAAAATACCATACTATCCTCATGAAGGTTTCGTACACAAGGCACAAGAAGGAGGTCTTCTAAAAGGAACATTCAGGGAATAAGACAGGGCTTCTGGACAATAAAAATATAATAGGCACAATAAAAAATACTAATAGAGTAGAGAGTGGAACTTTAGGAAACATCTCACAAAGCAGAACAAAAATAAGCGATGGACAATAAGACAGAAAAGAAAAGAAAATGAGACGCTAAATGCTGGGGTCCAACATGTGACAGTTCATCTCGTCTCGGTTTCCACCTGTAGTTCTTCGATCATTCATCAGTCTGGGCATTTTTCTTATCTCTTTTAGCCGTTGATTTGTCCTTCTTTTCTGCTGTTGGTTTCCTTTTGCCCATTTTTCTAGTGGAGTGAGTGCTTTCCTTTGGATTCTTAGGAACAGAATGAGTTTCTAATCATTTTTGAATGGGAAGTTTTTTTTAAAAAAAGATGCAGCAGAGAGGGAGGGAGAGAGAATCTCAAGCAGACTCTGCCCTGAGCGTGGAGCCCAACTCGGGGCTTGATCCACCACCCAGAGGTCACGACCTGTGCCGACACCAAGAGCGGGTTGCTTAAGTGACTGAAACACTCAGGCGCCCCGAAGGGTCACTTTTGAAGAGATGAATTCAGGTGGGAGGGGGAGGACAGGGAAGCGTATGCACATGGGAGGACCATGGCGGCCACCCTGCTCAGAAGCATTCCTGGAGCCACCAGGATCGACACCAAGCAGCAGCCTCGGGGTGGGGGTGGGGGTGGGGAGGCAAGGGGTCAGCACCCACCTCGACGAAGGCGAACTTCTCCTCGCTGGTATAGTTGTAGCGTGTGGCTCTCTCATACTCCTCCGCCGTGCCAGGGCAATCCTTGTTGCAGAACTTGTCTGTGGGGTGAACCAGCTTCCAGGAGTACTGGGGAGAGAGGGAAAACCCAAACTCCATCAGCAGGTGAAGGGAAAAGCCAAACATGATGTGTCCACACAGGGGAGTACAACTCAGTCATAAAAGGAAATGAAGTTCTGATTCATGCTCTAACACGGATCCTGGTTGAAGTCATGAAGTAAAAGAAGCCAGATGCAAATAGCCACATAGTATATGATCCTACTTATGGGAAACATCCAGAAGAGGGAAATCTTTAGAGACAGAGACAGATTGCTCAGGGCTGTGGGGATCAGGAATGGGGAATGATCGCACAGGGTTTCTTTTGGAACTGATAAAAAGATTCTAAATTTGACTATGGTTGCACAATTCTGCAAATATACTAAAAACCAATGAATCTACATTTTCAATGAGTGAATGGTATGGTGTGCTAATCGTATCCCAATAAGGCTGTTAAAAGAAGAGTGCTGGGATGAGGCAGGGGCAGACAAGGGTCCTTGTGAACAGAGGTCAGGCGGGAGGGGTCCGGGGAGGGCAGACCCTCTGCCTGCAGGACACCTACCACCTCCATGACGTGGGCGCTCCACTTGGATAAAAGCTGCAGACCCCGCAGGGCCAGGTCGAAGAGCTCGCGGTATTCCTCATCTGACTTCTGGCTGTCCAGTCCGGAGCCTGTCACCACCTGGGAACATGGGCCGTCACCCTCACCATGTACACGCCTGGCCCTTTCAGACGTTATTTCTCTGATTCCCCCAAGAATGATATAAGGGAGGTGCTATTGTTATACCCCCTGGAGAGACAAACTGAGGTTCAGACAAGTTCTCTGTTGAAGGCCACAAGGCTTGTCCATGGTTGAGGGCGTAAACTCAGATGGTGTGACACCACAGCCCCACGCAGAACTACCCTGCAGGGCTGCGACTTTCAAATTCTTTCAACTGCAAATACGGTAGGAAGTGCACACCACACAGTGACTCAGGAACACCTACCTGCCTAGAGATCTTACATATACATATAAATAAGTAAAATACACACACACACACCAACACTTCTCATGAAGCAACTTTATTCTTAACACATTAAGAATTCCTCTGATGGTCTAGTCCATGTCGTATAAAATGCTCATCATAAGTCACTGAATTAACCGCACAACTCCTTAATTAGACTCGACCCACCAGCTAAAAAGCGCTGAAGACTAACATCTATCTGGTTGTGCACTATTCCGTAAGGCAATAGTGTAAGTACGTGCACATCCGTATACACGTATCGAGTCAGTCCTCGTTATTGCTGAGTTCTGTGGTTGTGAATTTGCCTACTCCCTAAAATGTATTTGTAATCTCCAAGCCAGTACTTGCAGTCCCTTTACTGGTCATTCGCAGGTACGTGCAGAGTGGTGACAACTCTGAGTCATGTCCAGCGGAGGCTGACCACGGCGACTTTGTGCTTTCTCGTTTCAGCTACATTACTGTATATACGGCTCATTTAATGCCATGTTTCCCACATTGTAATTTTTACTGGTGATTTCACTATTAAAATGGCCCCAAGTGTAACACTAAAGTTCAGTGTAGTAATTCTAACTGCAAAGAAGGATATGACGTGCCTTAGGGGAAAAGCACCTCTTTCAGATAAGCTTTGTTTGGATGTTATAGTGTTGTTGCATGTGAGTTAATGTCGGAAATCAACAATATATATTACGTAGGGCATCTTTAAATAGAAATGCACAGAAAACAAGGCTATATATTCATCAGCCTATGAAAATGTCGTGAGCAGAGGAACTTAACTCTGTACTTCCTTTGGGAGGAATTTTTCAGTATTTGCTGATCCAGGCTTCATGCCCACTTTTCAGAATGCTATTACTGCAAATAACGAGACTTGTTTGTAGATACGCATGTATAAAATGCACAACTTAAAAATAACCTTGAAGTCAGCTTCGCTCTTACATCACACCAATACTTGACAAGGATGAAGGAGGTCTGGCTTTGAAATTATTCCCATTGCTTTAGTTCAGATGATTGTGGCATATGGTCAAGAAAGCCAAAGGGTGGAGCTTGACCTCGGTCCATGTCTTCCAGGAACCTTCATAAGAATATGGGCTACCTGTCTAATGACCACACCCCGCGCACTTGCCTGACTGTCCTCATTTCAAATATGCTGCCCTTTGAGCAAAGACCTTTTCAGAGTTTGGGTTTGGAAAGCATGTGCACTACAGCTGCCAGCCACATGGTGGAAGCAGTGAGCAAACGTGGCATAGTACACGGTCAAACAGGTTCAAATCGGAACCGTGTTTATCAAACCAACATACACATTTAATAGAAAGGTATAACAGGAGGATAGATAAAGCCAAATATTAATCACAGTTGGTTCTGGCTGGTCAAATTTTACATGGTTGATTTCCGTTCTTTGCATATCTGTAATTTTTCTGAGGTTTGTGCATTGACTATATTTCCATATTTAAAAAAAAGAAAGAAAAAGGTAACGCCAGTAAAAATGTAATTGGTGGGATTACAAGAGATTTTACGGGCTTCTCCTGTCCCTAATTGCATTTTCTGATGTGTTACAAGCATAATTATTGTGTAGTTTTACAATACTCCGTGCTTTGAGCAAGTGTTCAGAACTGTTTCTCTTGCCGTCCAGGGTGGACATGGCTGGGATCATGTGCAGATGATACGCATTACTGGGCCACTGTGATCTGCTGTGCAGGATGCGTTTTCCATGCATCCTACTGTTTTAGCCTCCCAGTGAACCTTTCCAGACACTATTACCCCATTTTACAGATAAGGAAACTGAGGTTCAGAGATTGTGAATAACTTGTGAAGGTCGGTGGCAGAACCAGTTCTGTCTAGCTCTAAAAGCCATGCCCTTGGCCCCTTTGTCCTCTTGCCTCTGATATGTACGGCCTCACTCCTGCTCTCCTTCATCCTTGGGATCATTTCCTTTCTGGCCAGTCATTGCCCCTTCACACCCTGAGCCCCCACTGGGCTCCCTCTCAGCAGGCAGGGTGAGCTTACCTCACTGTTGCTGTAGCGAGCAAGTTCGGAGATGAAGCGGATGTGGTCGTCCCGGATCTGAACCATCTGCTCGCAGATGTTGTACTGGGGGCTGATGCTGCTCTGGGTACACGTCCACCTGGGCAGAAAATCACACAGTTGGAGAAGGTCCTGGCCCAACGTGCCACGGTGGGATAGGCTCCTTGCACTCACTAGTTGTTCTTGGTGCTCAGCCAAATGTGGCTGGCTGCCCTGGGTGGACCCAGCAAGTGTCCCAGTCACCAGCAAGACAGCCTGCCATAGGCTGAGCAGAATAATCTTCTTCCTCCTCTAAGACCCAATCACAGGCTTTCCCAGGTAACTTGTGTCCACAGTACTTACCAGTTACATGAATGAGGAGCCTCTCTAGGGCTACAGAGAGCTGGAAACCAAGCAAAGAAAAGGCCAGGTGGGCAACCTCCCCAGGCCTGCCTACCGACTGTCAGCACTGACATCCTGAGACTGAAGCTAGCTTTGTTGGGGCTGTTAGGATGGGACTGGGGAGGCTCACAGGGATCCTACCTCTTGTTTCAACAGTGATCGGGCAACATGAAAGGACTCCACGGTGATGGATAACGTGTGTTCTGAGAGTTATTGCTGGCACGCTCTCCCTCCCTCCCTCTCTCTCCCCACCATCTTCTTGTTCCCCCTTGCTCCTCCCCTTTCTCCCTTGTAAAGATATCATTGGGAAAACCATTCTAAAATGGAGAGGAAATCAATGAATGAAAGACTTTACTCTCCTTCCCCAAGAAAAAAAAAGACAGGCCCCTTTACCCCCTTCTGTCATCTGGTGCTAGAAAGACTAAGCATGGGCACCAAACAAGACAGATAAACATTCTGGAAAAAATTTAGTATCTCAAAAGGATCTCCTTGAAGCGGAAGTGGTTCTCACAAGAGTGCATGAGCTGGTGACAGACTTCCTCATGCTTATACTTTGGCCTGACTTTTATTTTGGCTTACTTGTACAGGAATGGGGACACGATCACTTACACCTCTGACACCCACCACTCCCACCCAACTTCAGGTGGCCCACAATACATGCAGGAAACGTGAGGAAAGGAGTTGAGCCTTCTCTGTTCCATGCTCTTCCTAGAAAACCTGCTCACATGCCAGCAGCAAGCAGGTTATGAAGAGACTAACCCAGCTTCCTTGGTGAGACTCCCTCTCAGGGGCTCAAGGCTGGTGGGGTTCAAGGACACCCCGTTTACCTATTTTTAAGGCACGAACCCTCACTTTTGATTAAAGGACAGTCAGCCCCTCTCTGTAGGGAAAGGACATATTCATTCAGCTTTGGGCAAGATGCAGACAGAAGGAACCTTACTAACAACCCCATAGATCAACAGAGTGGCCCAGATTGCAGTTGGGTGTCACCCACCTGCCATGAGTCCCTGACACCCTGGGTTCTAGCACAGATGACCTAGAACAGGGGCTTATAAAACAATCCAAGGCGAAGCTATCGACTCACTTCATGGGTGGAACCATCTAAACCATATTCTCAATGACATACTTACTCCACGGACACAAATCGGAGGAGAGAATGAACGTGCTGAAGAACGCCATCTTGCTCCGCCCGGCCACTGAGGGCCAGCCAGTCCTCCCCCTTCTCCAGGGAAGAAGGGCTCCTGCTGTCCCACTGAGGGCGCTTGGGTCAACGCCGGGACACAGAAGGGGCGTGGCTGTGCTCTGAGAGCTTTTGAACCTTGGCGGCAAAGGGCAGATACAAAAGGGCTCAGAGCACCCTCCGCTGTTCCCTTCCGTCCGGCTGGGTGCTAGTGTGGCGATGGAATCCACCTGCCCAGGGCTCTGGGGAGGGGGGAGGGGCTGAAGTGGCCCCTCGGCCCCCTGCCCGGGCCGGGCTTCCTCACGGGAGCCGAGAGACATTATGGCAGGCACTCACTTGGACTTGTTCTCTTCATAGTGAGCACTGGTCTTAATGTATCTGGCCAGCTCTATCTGCATGTCGCCGAAAAGGGGCACCACTTGCAGCTGCTGCAAAGGAAGCAAACACAAGGCATGAGATGCTGAGGGAGGGGCGGGGCGGCTGCCTTCCACTGGGGAAAACAGGCTTCCTTCACGGACCGCTGGGCGGACCCCTAGGCTCTGCTTCTGATCATGTTTCTGGGTCACCAGACAGTACACAGGGCCTCCCCTGCCTCCAGCCAACCCATGTTCCAGCAACTGAGCTCAGAGAGGCAGAGCGATTTGTCCAAGGTGACACAGCAGGCAGAATGGATGAAGGAAGAGGACCAGACGGCCTGCCTCCCAGGGCAGGGCTCTCTCTGCTCTAACTTCCCTGGGATTCGTGGGTCCTTGCCGCTGTGAATGCTGGACTAGGAGTGGGTACCTGGATGCTGCTAGCTGGGTGAGGCAGACAGGTCCTAAGTGAAGACCAGCCCAAATGGAGAGGAGGCCACTGTGGACTGCTGGCTTCTAGGAGGTAGGCACCCTGTCAAGTTCTTCAAAACCCCAAGATCCTTAGGACAGTGGTGGATACACATCATTGTGTTTGTCAAAACACGTAGAATGTAAAACACCAAGAGCGATCCTTAATGTAAGCTGTGGTCTCTGGGTGATAATGATGGGTCAGTGGAGGTTTGCAGATTATAGAGAACACAACACTTTGGTGGGGGATTTTGATAGTGGATGAGGCTGCTCATGGCGGGGAACGCTGGGGAAATGGGAAAACTCTGTCCTTTCTGCTTGATTTTGCTGTGAACCTAAACTGCTCGAAAAAATAGTCTATTAAACAAAAAACAGTATCTCAATCCATACAAACACTCTGTGAGGTCAGTACTGTTATCATCCCCCATTCACAGATGAAAAAAACTGAGGTTTAGGAAACTCAAGTGATTTTTACACAAAGGACCCAGGACTATAATCCAGGGCTCTGACTCACCTATGTCCTTCTTCCTGAATCCTCAAGGGAACCCTAGAAAGTAGATACCCTTAGTGTTCACATTTTCCAGGCTGGGGAACTCCATTTCAGAAAGGTTTAGTGATTTCCCCAGAGTTATCCAGCTATCAAATGGCAGAGCCAGACTAAAACCCAGGCCTGACTGTGGCAAAGTTGTATTCTTCAACTGCACCCCGACTTCATTCATGCTGACTGAGGGCAAGGGCAGATTTTGCAAGGTCTCCTGAGACGAGCCCTGTTTTCATTTGAGGCAGCTCCAGAGAAAAGTGAAATTTCCCGCCTTGAAAAGATGCAAAGCCACAGGATACCTTTTGGTGATTTATTTCCCCCTCAACCTGGAAGAGTCAGTGAGACCCAGGCCCAGCCCAGTGTCCCCCATGCCACACTTTTGAGGGGTTCCACTCTGAATGTTAAGCCTGGTTTTTGCATGTCTGATGAGGCTCCGCTCCACCTGGTGTGCCCAATGCCAGTACAACTGACACCATGGAATTCAATTCCAAAGCAGGAAATCCCTTCACGAAAGCCTCAAAGGCTTCATTTAATCCCAAGGTTTTATTTTTAGAAATTTGGAGCCATAAGATCACACATCTGAGGCACGGCAAAGGTCTAAGTATATAAGGGACCGTGATGAGGCCTAGTGCCCAGAGGCAGGGACGAGCCAAGGAAGCCCCCCCGGACTAGGAGAGGCTGACTTTGCAAATGCGAATCAATTTAAAATCCAGTCTTTAATCCTCCTGCTTCTGTGAGCTCTGATTTATGTGGAAAATTAAGGCAGGCGCTGTCTTCTGGGAGGCACCTCTTTCTTTAGCTGGCAAGGGATTTCAGGAAAGAGCAAAGGCAATATGCAGAAAAACTGTAAGGCCTCTCAGCCAAGCCCTGAGCAGACTTAGAGAGTGTAGCAGCTTCTACAGAGGGCAGCGGGAAGCCCTCTCATTCCATCCTCCTCCTGCTCCTCCTGGGGTCCTTTACCAGCTCACCAACAAGCCCCACTGCTTGGAGCCGATTTCTTCCCTTTCCCCAGAGAGCACCCTGCGGCCCCGCCCCACCCTCAGGTGCTGACCTTAAAGAACTTATCAATTTTGCTGAGGTTGATTCTCTTCTTGGCATCCAGTTTGTAAATGTTACTGACGTTTCCATCCATCAGGTAGAGACCAAAACCCATTACCTAGAGTGAGAAGGGGCAAAGCACAGAAGCCCATGAGGACCACTGGAAAAGCTTTAAAAAAAAAAAAAGAGGACTGTGCATGCTCACATGCACATCCTGTAGGGATACTTTCTCTTTCAAAACCCACGTGTCTTCAGTTGAAGAAAGGAGACATAAATCTCACTTCAACTAAACTTGGACTTCTGTATAGAGGTCCAGACCACCCTGTAGTAGGTTATCATGGTGGTTGCTTGCTGAGTCCTTACTAGGGGCCGGAGTCTGTGCATTGGGCTTCCCTGGATATCTTCCTCAATTCTCACACTTAGGAGTCAATTTTACACAGTGGTCTTATCTACAGACGAGGAATTAGAGACACAGAGAGGTTGGCCAGCCTGCTAAGGTCACACAGCCTGCTAACACACACAGTAAGGTTGCAGAGACAGGGTCTGAAGGCAGATCTGACCACAACTTCTATTCAAGTAGAGGCTTCCTGCAAGACAGAGCTGAGCGCTGCTTGTTGCTGCCTCCTTGGGGGCTAGCCCATCGGAGGGACTTGGGAATACCTGCCCGGTGTTGTATGAATGTGAAAACTATTCACTTCTTTCCCCGAGGAAGCTAAAACAATGCACGGATTCCCAAGGAGCTGCTGGTGACTTCATTCAGAACACATTTTGTTGTTGCCTGACAACGCTCTGTAAGCAGGTCACCAGGCTGACTCTTGATATGCTGGTCCATTTAATAGCTTCTTGAAAGCTGCCATGTTTTGCTCCTTTTATCAAATGCACAGCAAGGCTGACCAGGGCCTGAACGGCTAGGCTGGAAGCAGCTTCCCCTGGCTCGCAGCTGCTGTGACTGTGGGGAAGTTACCCTTGACATGTAAGGGCCTGGACCAGAGGACCATGAAGGTCGCACCCCCTTCTTCGTCCCATTCAGTCCCGTGCTCTGCAGGGTGTGTGCCAGACTCTCCCACCTTAGATGAGAGGCACCCTGGTGGCATCTGAGTTCATGAACACTAACTGCAAAACGGGGGAAGAGCCAGCATCGAGACCCGGAGCCTGGGCTGGGAGAGGTTGGAGAGCTCAGGGCTGGCAAGCAGAGGTGTGGAGACCTTAAAAGCCGGTGAGAAAAAATCTGCTGGCAGCATCTCAGAGTGCTTGGTGGGCTGGAATTTAGTGAGCTGGTGTGTGGCAGCAGCCATTCCGGAAGGCACAGCAAGGGGCTGAGAGAGACCACTAGGCTCTGGGGCATTCTGGGTTTCTGATGGTGTGGAGGAAGCCGGAGTGAACAAGCCACTGAGCCACCCTGTCCTGCAAACACTGTCGAGGTGCGATGGGAATAGAAAGAAGGGAACCCAACAGGGCTGGGATTCCTAGGGTAGACGGGGTGGCACGGAGGAGAGGAGGAAAAACAAAATACTAGGAGAACATCGAAAGGGGAGGCTTTGGAGAAGAAAGACTCAAAAGGGGCTAGGCGGCGTGTCAGAAGGCCGCTCATCTCTGTGCTACCGCTGCCAAGAGAAATCAGGAACAATCCAAGCAGCCAGAGGCGGAGGAATGGGTAAGGAATGCAAGGGTATCCACACCGCATCACTTAGCGGCAGCATAACACTCCCTCTACGTTTAATCAAATGCGATAAAAATTATACACACACACATAATTTATGCATATGGCATATGCTAAAAACGTTTGTAAGCATAGAAAAAGTACAGGAAAATACATCAGAATGCTAAAAATGTTACCTCTGGATGGAAAGACTGTGAGGGAGAAAATTTTTCTGTGCTTTTCCATATATTCCCGATTTTCTACAATATTACTTGATAATTTAAAAATGAAACTTGTGGGGCGCCTGGGTGGCTCAGTGGGTTAAGCCTCTGCCTTCAGCTCAGGTCATGATCTCAGGGTCCTGGGATCGAGCCCCACATCGGGCTCTCTGCTCAGCGGGGAGCCTGCTTCCCTTCCTCTCTCTCTGCCTGCCTCTGTGCCTACTTGTGATCTCTGTCTGTCAAATAAATAAATAAAATCTTTAAAAAAAAATAAATAAAAATGAAACTTGCAAACCACTGAAACCAATGTGACCACTTTGACAAAATACAGCAAAAGCTGGAAGATGCTGCTTTCCCTCTGAGTCAGCAATTTCTCCTCTGGGACGTCTCACTTGGCAAGAGTGTGGACACAGGGGTTGTGCTGTAAGAATGTTCACTGAAGTTTAGCAAACAAATAGCCAATGACAGGATTTGTTTAATGACAATGTCCACAGACATTGGGATACTCAGCAGCCATTAAAAACGACATCGCAGGGGCACCTGGGTGGCTCAGTGGGTTAAGCCTCTGCCTTCGGCTCAGGTCATGGTCCCAGGGTGATAGGATCAAGTCCCGCATCAGGCTCTCTGCTCAGCAGGGAGCCTGCTTCCCCCACCCCCCCGCTGCCTGCCTCTCTGCCCACTTGTGATCTCTTGCTCTGTCAAATAAATACATAAAAATCTTTAACAAACAAACAAACAAAAAAACGACATGGCAAAAAATACCCTTAACAGCATCTGGAAAGGTATATATGACATATTAAAGGCAAAAAAAAAAAAGCCTGGTTATAAAAAATGATGTCCAGTAAGATCTGTATCAATATTTAAATAGGAAAAAAAAAATATATATATATATTTTTTTAAGATTTCCAGTAAGCAGGAGGGGGAGGGGCAAGCCCAGGCCCCAGGCTGTGTAGCTGCTGTCTACCTTGAGGAGCATGTGCTTCTCACTGGGGGTCAGGTACATCTTGTTCTCGTAGTAGTCCACGCAGATGTTGACAATGTCTGCCAGCAGCTCCTCATAGCCTGGGATCACTTCCAGTTGCTGATGGAGACACTGAACAGCAGCACCCCCCGCTGGTTAGCCCCTCTTCTGCTCCCCTGCTCTCCCCCCACCAAGGCCCCCACCGCCCTCACCCCAGCTCCGCAAGGCCCACAGTTGGTTGGCAGTGACAGGGCATAACCCCCCTGACCATCCCAGGTGGACGGAGCCTGCGTCTCCTCCTCAAAGTCCCCACAGTGGTTGGTCAGAGCTCCTGTGACTCTCCCACGGCAGGGAAGCCACTCTGCTTGGAGTCTCCATTTTATTTCCTGGCAATTCTGACAGTTAGAAATTCCTTTCTTGGGCTGAACTGAAAAGCAGTACAGCTTTCCAGCAACAGGCCTGTGGTAACCCAGGCTTGGTTTTGAGGGTGTAGACTTAGCCACGACACCTCAGATGATAATAGAAAGACCCAGTCCAGGGGAGGAGAGCAAGACCAGTGGGCGTGCCCCTCCTGCAGGACACGGTGGTACAGAAGCACTTCCTATCAGAGAAGAGTCTGTGGGCTCCACCTCAGGCCCTTTCTCTCCAAAGGGACAACCTGCGGCCCTGTGGGGGAGGCCGTGGGAGGTACTGCTACTGCTCTCCACAGAACCTGGGGCTGAGTCTCAGGAAAGAAACACGGCAACACTGACAGCCTTGTGCAGTTAGCCAACAGGAAGAAGGGCCCAGTGAAGCCAGCAGCATCCCCAAGAGAGGTCTGGGCCTGAAAACGTTTCCAAGATGGAGGACCCTTCTCAGCCAGTACCCTGCCCACCTTCTCGCTGGCATCCATTTAGGCTGACCTAACCGGTGAGCAAGACGGGTTACATAAAGTCAGAGCGGGAGAGCCAGAGCTGCAGGGGTGCCCGGCAAAGTGGCGGCAGTAACCATAGCTACGGCAGCTTATGCTCTTACCATTCATCAGGCTCTGCTCACCACGGCCTTTTGAAATGGTCTCTCATTCCTCACAACAGTCCTAGGAAATGGAATCTCATATTCTCAAAAATAACAGCTCTACTTCACAGATGAAGAAATGGTGGCTTAGACCTGGCTCACGTTCTCACAAGGGGTCAGTGGAGGGTCCAGGATTAGAAAACGAGGCCGTCAAACTCCAGAACCCAGGCTCTCAGTCTTCACTAATGTGAGGCGGCATGTGGGCTGAGAAGGCTTTCAGGGAACAAAACCCCGCAGAGGGTAAAAGGGTCGTCTGTGGTTGGGAGAGGAGACTTAAGTCTGCTAATTCATGAGTAGGAAAGTGGGGACGTTCATCTGGACTGGGCTTCCCTGCTCATGGTCCCTCAATTTTCAGGCCCCTCCCTATGTCCTGAGACCCCAGGCCGAGATGAACAAGGAATGTGCCATCACCTGGGTGATCCTGTTGTGGTTGGCCAGGAACATGGAAAGGTTCTGTGACTCCTGGATAGACTGGGGGTCCGCCATCTTCCTCAGGAACTGGGCTGCCCTGTACATGGTGTCATGGAGAGGAATGCTCAGACATAACCTGCCCAAGCCAGGCCTCAGGGGCTCCCACTTCCACCTAACCCAGAGTTCCACCGCCCCCTAGGGTTAGGGAGCTCTGAATATCACAGGTGACTCTGACATCGAAAGAGAGTGTATTCTGGAGTCATTTTGTTTGGGGCTATGTACACCCTATATTAAGGGCACCTACAATTAAGAGGCAAGAATAGGTCCAACCCAGCAAGTTTACGGGCAACTAGCATCCTATCAACCAGCCAGAGGTGGCAAGACAGAATGAAATGAGCACCCTCGTGCTGGGCTGTGACCTGTCTTAAAACCACAAGCAGTCACAGAGAGGAATCCCAGGCAGGCTGCGTTGGTTTTGCATGGATTATGTTATTTACAGAAAACCTCCAAGTTTCTAAAGCAAAGCACTGCATGGAAACAGAAGTCTATTCCACCTAACAGGGTTGGCGGTGAAGGGATCATGGGCGTGGGGAACACACACAGTGCTCAAAGGGGAACTGCACTGTTCCAGCCTAGCCAGGTGGTGGTGCGTCCTGAGTCGTGACCGACTGTGAGAGCATAGACACACCTTGCTCACGTGGCTTGTGAGTGTGTCACCTGGGACCACAATGCAAAGAGCAGCCCAAACTGGGGAGAAACGGGAGGAAGGGCGGTGGGAAGGGACATGGGAGATACTATATATGCCATGAGCTGTCTACAAAATCTTTGTGAAAGCACCCATTTCTGAACCTGGAGATGGGGCTCTGCCTGCAGACATGCACCCCCGCATCACGCAGGTCCCTCGGGAGGAGAAAATGGTGGGAATGTTGCCGGGTTTCTCCAGTTACCTTGGAGGCCCAGAAGGATGCGAGTCAAGGAGGAGGGGCCCTCTTCATCAGTGACACAGAAAAGCCTTCCTAAGATACATCTCCGGACACTGCAGAGCTCACGTGAGCCTCAGCAACATGCAGGAAAGCTATCTGTTGCTTTCGAATGCCCACTGCCACCTTCTGCGTGGCTGTATCCTAATTTCTGGAGAGTGACAGTCCCTGACCCACTCAGTCCTTCTTTCAGGTGACACTGAACCCCAGCTGATGCTGGCCAGCACCTGCCCTTTGGAGCCCCCACTCCCAGCAGTAACCGAGGAAGGGCTCCACACACCACCCAGACCAGAGCCAGGACACTCCTCCATGGGACTTTGGCAAAAGTACTTGAAAGAAGCGCCCCTTCTTTCCTTTGAAGCTGGGGCTGCCACGCTGGTCAGAGCGAAGCTGCCAGCTGCCAGCGACCACCGCAGGGCACAGGTCTGCCTGTGAATGAAGCTGCTCTCAGGGAAAGCTAAGTCGAGGGGTAGCGGAAACTGGACCAGCATCACCTGAGGATCTGGATCCAGATACAGTGGAACTGTTCCGTACTGGGAGCCAATCCAGTTCCTTCTTTTACACAAACAGTGTGAATTGGCTTTCTGAATCTTGCAGGAAATGACCGATGTGACTATCTTATGATTATTTTTCTGGTCCCAAACTGCATGGGAAGTGCATGGGAAACCACTATAGGACAGGAAAAATTAGGCTCTGACCCGGTCTTGAGACGGAACACCTACAAAAACAGAGAGCCCGCCCCCGCCCTGGCGGGGAATGGCTGGTTCGGTTCTGGAGGAGGAGCCCGGCGAAGGGCTCCAGACCCCGCCTCCCCCAGGGGGGCTCTGCAGGAGGAGGGGCAGGGAGTGTGCCCTGACCTCTTATAGGCAGAGTGGTCGTTCTTGACGCTGCACTTCATATTCTTTAGTTCATCCAAGACAGCGAACATGTTGATGAACTTGCCCAGGGTCAGGAGGTAGGCCTCGGAGACAAAGTCCTTCCTGCGCTCGGCATGGCACAGCCGCTTCACCTCACTGCAGAACCGCTCGATGGCCTTGCGCTGCGGGGGGAGGGGCAGCGGGTAAGGACAGGCAGCCCAGAGGGCGGCTCGAGGTGCTCTGGGTGGAGAGCAGGATCAAGACTCCCTCCTCTGGGGCTCTGGTCAGAGTGTGGGCATTGAGAGAGAGTCAGATCTGCCAGGAGATCTTTCTTAGCGGAGCCCCTAAATCCAGAGCTCCTTTGGAGAGGGGAGCCTGGAACCTGCAGCCAAGTGAGTCAAACCAAGGAATTCATTCACTATGCCTTCGCTGAGCAACATTATGTCTTATTCATTTTTTGTATCCCAGCACTTAGGACAGTGTCAGGCACCAGACAGGGTAGGGTAGGGACCAAGAGCGAGAGACACACTCAAGAGAGAGAGGCTCATGCAGCCAGTAAATTGTATTTATTGTGCATCTACTATGTGCCAGGAACCATTACAGGTACTCCAGGAAAGTAGAGAACAAAACAGAAAAAAAAAAAAAAAAAAAAATCTGCCCTAAGGCGCTTATATGTGAGTGAAGGCAGAAAACAAAACAAATACTGTACGTCAGAATGTGATATGCACCGTGGAGAAAAATAAAGCAGGAAAGGGGGATAGGGAGGGCAGGGAGAGCTGTATACTTTAGTAGGAAGATCAGAGAAGAAATCATCCAGAGGTGACTTTTAGGAAAAGAGTTTGAAAGAAGAGGAGAAAGACAGGGATAACTGAAGGAAGTGCATTCTGGACAGCATGAGTGGCCAGTGCAAAGGCCCTGAGGCAGAAGTATCCCTGACATGTTTGAAGGATGAGCAAGAAGCCAGTAGTTGGAGTGAAGTGAGCAGAAGGAAGAAACTGGAGGCACAGAGGGACCAGGGCCACTGGCTCTCGCAGGACTTTGTGAGGGCTCAGGTCTCTACACTGAGTGAGTCAAGGATAACATGGTCTGAATTGTACTGTAAGGGGGTCAACAATAGCTGCTGTGGTGAGAATCCACAGTAGGGGGCAAAGATAGAAGCAAAAAGAATAGTTAAGAGAAATGAAAATATGTCTATCCCAAAATATATACAGGAATATTCGTAGCCGCCTTGTTCATAAATAGTCCCAAAGTGGATATAACCTTAATGTCTATTAACTAATAAATATGTAAATAAAATGTGGTAGATCCATACAGTTGCTTATTATTTTGTCATATATTTTGGTACATGTTACAACATGGATGGATCTTGAAAACAATATGCTAAGTGAAAGAAGTCTGTCACCAAAAATCACATTATTCTGTGCTTTCATTTATATGCAACGTCCAGAAAAGGCAACTCCATAGAGACGTGAGACAGACTTGTGGTTACCTAGAGCTGGAGAGGGGGAGGGGAGGGTATAATGGGGTGGTAGCTAAAAGGGATGAGATTTTTTGGGGGGGGTGAGAATGTTCTATGACTGATCGTGGTGATGGATGTACAACCCTGCGAATATACGAATAACAAATGGTGGAATTGTCCAATTTAAGGGATAAATTGTATGGTATGTGAATTACATCTCAAAAAATCTGTTACCAAAAAAAGCAGCTGACCAATAACAAAAATAGGCTAAAGCAGCAATTCAGAGAGAGACACAGAGAGAGGAGGAAGTAGAGGAAGAAGAGGGGGAGGGGGAAAGGACAGAAATCCCTCCTGGTACGTGAACTTCACTCCATGGGCATGGGATACCCCGTCCCAGTCAGTCATTCCCCTCCTCCAAAGCCCAGACAAGCCATCCTCTCTCCTTCAAGTCTAAGTCCAGTGGAACTTTCCACAATGATGGAAATGTTTCATGACTGCACTGTCCAATATGTCACCTACAGAGTTCAGTGCAAAGGCCATCCCCACAACTACACCAGGTCACAGACACCCTCCACCCCAGACTTAGGATTTTTTAATTTGGTTTTACTCACAGCACTTACTACACCCTGAAAAGGATTGTGAGTTTTTCACTGGCAGTCTCTCCTCCCCCCGAAACACACTCCTGGGCTCCCTAAGACGTAAACCACGTGGACAGAGGGAGGCTTGTCTATCTTGCTCACCAAGGAGTGTGTCAGGAGCACACAAGGGGTATCTGCTCAGTGTAAGGTAAGTAAGCTGCGTCACAAACCCACGGCCCAGCAGCCGGCAGAGCCGGGCCTCTCGAGTCTCCTGATTCAGGCCCACCCTTACCCTCACCTGAAAGTACATGAACTTCATGAGCTTGGTGACCTCTGGCTCCAGCACCTCCACTGTCTTCTCGTAGATCTCCACCCGGTTGGGCTGCTCATTGCATTTCACCTGTGGGGAGAGGGGGGATGACACATCCTCCTTTGCCAAGGCAGTTCTGGTTCACATCTGTCGTCCTATTAATAGAGCCCTTTTGCACTCTTGAAGGCACCTCATTTAGGATGATAAATGCAGTGATCACCCGAGTGAGCGGGGGGTACCCTGTCTGATGGGTCCAACCAAGAGCAGAACTGCTCCCCAGACCCTGGCTGTGGGAAAGAAACCAGCTGGTTCTGAGATCAAAACCTCCTCCTCTTCAATCTGTTCAGTGCCCTGACCTTGAGCTGTATACACATCTACCCTGGTCTGCAAGGTCTCCCTCCTTCAGCCTTTCCCCCACTCCTAAGCCACTGCGGCCCATCAGCGTCTAAGCAGAGAACAACGTGCCAGCCACTGCTCTGCATGCACACGGCGTGAGGCCCCCTGGCCATGCCTGGCCCCATCCAGAAACCCATTTTCTCTGTCCATTGGTTTTCAACACATCAGAATCCCATGGAAGCTGTTTCACAGCCTGCACACCCAAGAGTGCTAACTGGTCAGGTGAAACTGAACAGTGAGTGAAGGATAAGAATGAGGACATTCTTCACACTGTTGCTTAAGACTTCTTAAAATGGTAGCACGAAGGTAAATACCCACCAGTCAATGATTAAATGGATAAAATATGATATAATCATATGATATCATCATAAGGCTGCTAGAAGGAACATGGAGAAGCTAGAAGTGACATGGAGAGACTGCTACCATAAACTGACAGGTGAAAAAACCGGCAGGACGTGAAGGGTAATTGAACTGGATTTTTGTTAAACAAAACACAAAACAAAACTGTGTGTGTTTGTGTGTCCATATATAATAGAGGCATAGAAAATCTGAAAGAGTTAAAAGCAAACTGTTAATAAGTAGTTACCTCTGGGGGCTAAGGTTAGGGGGAAGAGAGAGGAATAGCTTCTGTTTACTTTGCACACCTGTGGTTTGTTAATTTTGTATAATGGGACCCATGAACTATATGATGTTGATAATTATGGTGAATAGAATATCTACATGAGTCAACACAAAAAAATTACTAAAAAGGAACTGAGTGGAAAAAAGCAAATGGCAGAATAATATAAATATAAACAATATATATTTATAAATACAAGTCAATGATAATTTACAATAACATTTGTAGGAACACTCGTGATTTCAAGGAAAACGATCCAGAGGAATATGCAGCAAAGCATCCATAGGATTATGCTTTGGTGAGAGGTGGGTTTGGGTGGTGGGGGTGAGGAGATGGGGATGTCTTGCTTTTGAGCCATGGTTTGGGTGTCACACAGGTAGTCCATAGTGATCTTGAAATAAATTGAACAAATATTTTTTAAGTTGTCATCAGTGCTATGGGAAGCTCTCCACATGTCTTGAGCAAGCTCCTTTGACTACCAGGCCCTGCCTCACTCCCCACCAGCTGGGAAAGCTCTGCTCTCTGGCTGGGGCCAAAGTGGAGGGCCTAGAGAGCCACTGAGCAAGGACAGGCTCACCTGCGGGATGGCCCGAGAACAGCTGCGCCAGGTGTAAAGCATGACCGCATACTCGTGCCCTTCCTCCAGCATTTCATTCTGGAAACAAAACACACCCTCAGCAGGAAGAAATTATGCTCGTGCCAGAAGGCTCCTTCAGGGCCCCCCAGAGCCTCAAGGCCTCACAGTGGCCGGGGGACTAGCAGCATCGTGGAGACCTGGGAAGCGGAGGAGACATGCAGACTCTCGGCCCCACCCTGAGCCATGGAATCAGAATCTGTATTCCAATACAGCTCCCAGGTGACTCGTCTTCCCAGGTACACCCTTAGGTTTAAGAAGCCCCGGCTTCAGGGAGCCTCCTCAGACACCCCAGGGAGCTACCAGCTAGCCGCATTTTCCCAAAGATGGACAAACACCTTAGAAAAAAGGCGGCAGATCAAAGGTTGTCTCGGGTATCCTGTAAGCAAGAAAATAAGCAAGTAGCAAAACCGTACGTACAGCCGGTAGGTTAAAAAACAAAGAGTAATAATTATGAAAGTATACTGCTGTGTACTGAAAAATACTTTGGTACAACAGGCATGAAGCTAACGAGCGAGCTCTCCATGGGGCTGCGCACACCGGGGCTTTTGCTCTTCATATGACAGAGTACGATGTTGCCCTTTTATAAGAGCCCACGCTACTATTCCAGAAGCAGGAAAATGATTAAGCTCCATTTTTTAAAATAATTCCCAGCAGATGGCAAAACCGGTAAGAGCATGGAAAACGAATCCGAAAAATAGAGTGATGACTCACCTCACCTCGCCAAGTGCTAAGAGCCCTAAACCCAGGTTCTACATAGTTGGGCTCAAATCCTAGCTCCATCACTTCTTAGTCCTTTGATCGTCAAGAAGTCAGTTAACCTAAAATTCTCCATTTAGTATCTGTTTAATGGTAATGACAAAGACAATCTCCGAGAGTTTAATGAAAATTAAATCACACACACACACACACACACACACACACACACACCACTTCAGGTGGTCCATAAAGGGAAGTAAGAGTATTACTAGGCAAAAAGAGGAATCTGGCACTTTCTCAAAGAGTGCAACACGGAGTCACTACGTGACCCAGCAATTCCACACTAGGTACATACATCCAAGACAAATGAAAACACATGTCCACAGAGTGTGAACCCTTGTTCACAGAAGCACTCTCCTCATGCCAAGAGGTGGAAACTAGCCACATGGCCACTGACTGCTGCGTGGATAAACACAGGGCGGCACAGCCATGGAAAGCAGCAGCGCTGGTCTGTAGGTGGGAGGGAAGTGCCCATACGGGCCATGGCATGGATCAAAGCGGAGAACCTTCTGCCAGGCCCCAGAGGCCACCTGGCGCATGATTCATTCAGAGGAGCTGCTCGGCACAGACAGATCCACAGAAACGGAAAGCAGATTAGTGGATGGGGAGAGACAGGACTTAGGAGTGACTGCTAATGGGCTTGGAGTTTCTTTTTGTGGTGACAGAAATAAAATGGCAGTGATGTTTGTATGACATTGTAAATACACTAAAAAACACTGAATTATACCCTTTAAATGGTGAATTTGATGTATGTCTGCTGATGAATTTGATGATGTATGATGACTGTATGAAGTTGACCAAAAAGCAATAAAAATGGCATCACCAGGCCATTTCTCTTGTAAATGTCTGTGCTGAAAGAAAAATGAACCTAATTTTTTTATTCCATGTATCACATCTACTTCATAATATCTCCTTAGCACAAGATCAGATTTAATTTGGAATTTATTACTTCTTATAATTTTGTTTTCCATAGCAAATGTCGATGAGGACTCATACTTTCAATTCTTAATTTGGATCCCTTTTAAAATCAATAACATGTTACCCTTGGGACCAGAGAGCATCAAGATCAAGCCTGTGGGTCTCCTGGTGCTCCTGCTTCAGAACAGAGGTCAAAAATGGGAAGTGACAATAACATCGGGAATGTGCGTCTCCGTGTTAGCATCACACAGCCCACCAGCAGGGGGAAGAGTCCGATTTTCACTCAGTGAACACTTTACTAAGTGGTGGGGTCCCAGGCTCCATGCTGTGTGCCATGAACAGGGCGGCAAACGAGAATGGTGTGGACTCTGCCCTGTGGGTATTTCAGTGCCCATCCACCAGATCTACTGTATGCCTGGAGGACAGGGGTCAGGACGGTGTGGCAGAAAGAGCCCTAAGTGGGGCCTCAGGAAGACTTAAGTCCTGGTCCTGGCTCTGCCTGGGCTCACCTTTTACCTTAAGAATGTCACCAGTTTTCTCAGGTAGAGTTGGCCCCAATCACAAGTTCACTCCTGATGCCCAGGCCATGCCCCAACAGACCCAAACCCTTATTCCTGAGGGAGGAGCCAAGGTCCCAGTATTTTTTAATGCTCTCAAGGCAATTCCAGTGTGCAGCTCAGGGAAGGGAATTTGGACACAGAAAGGGACATCATATATGTGCATGCGCAGAGACACCCGAACCCCGGGAGTCTCTGAGAATCTCTGTCTGTGTCTTTCCTACTGCTAGTTCCACCACCTAGGATGTTCTCCCCACCTGACCTCTGACAGATGAATTCCAACTATGTGAGACAGCAGAGATGAGTGGAAAGAGATCAGGACTCGGAATCAAAAGCCTGGATCCCAGGTTCCACCCTGTGATTTACCCATTGTGGCATCATGAGCGACTCGCTTGTTCACTTCTCCAGGTCTCAGTTTTCTCATCTCTAAAATGGACGTAATGATCTCTTTGCAAGTCAGCGGGCTGTTATAAGGCTCCAATGATATCATGTATGAGAATATCTTATACATTTTAAGTCATCTTATATATGGTTAAAATGTGTGTGTGTGTCTATACATAGAGTATACAAGGCCCTATTCAAAAGCCCCTTCTTTCATTAAGCTTTCTCTGACCCTCTCAAGGACCCTTCAAAATCGCAGAGCTTTAAACTTTTACCAAGTCATTTACCTTTGACTTTGTGCATTTCTATTTGCCTGCACAGAATAATCCAGAGCACGGGTTTTGTAGTGAGACAGACCTGCATTTGGCAACATCACTTGTCGGTGGTGGGACCTTGAGTAATTTACTTAAATTTTCTGGACTCTGGTTTTCCCTGTCTGTGAAATGGGTATTGTGATAAAACCTGTCTCACGGGGTAGAGGTGAGAACTGATTCAAACAGTGCAGTTACAATACCCAAAAGAGAACTTATGGACATCTCTCCAAAGAAGACATACAGACAGGCCAACAGACACATGAAAAGGTGTTCAAAAAGGCTAATCATCAGGGAAGTACAAATCAAAACCATAATGAGATATCACCTCACATCTGTCAAAAGGGCTAAAATCAAAAGCACAAGAAACATCAAGTGTTGGCAAGGATGTAGAGAGAAAGGAGTCCTGTTGCACCCTGTTTGTGGGAATGCAAACTGGTGCAGCCACGGTGGAAGTTCATTTGGAAGTTTCCTCCAAATTAAAAATAGTATAAAACATTAATTCGAAAGGATATATGCACCTGTTTATTGTAGCATTATTTATAATGGCCAAAAGATGGATGCCACCTATGTGTCCATTGACAGATGAATGGATAAAGAAGATGTGGTAGAGATATACAATGGAATATTCAGCCACAAAAAAGAATGAAATCTGGCCATTTGCAACAACGTGGATGGACCTAGAGAGATCTAGAGACTAAAATGGTAAGCAAAGTAAGTCAGTCCGAGAGAGACAAATACCATATAATTTCACTCATATGTGGAATTTGCCTGGGTGGCTCAGTGGGTTGGAGCCTCTGCTTTCGGCTCAGGTCATGATCTCAGGGTCCTGGGATCGAGCCCCGCATCGGGCTCTCTGCTCCGCGGGGAGCCTGCTTCCTCCTCTCTCTCTGCCTGCCTCTCTGCCTAGTTGTGATTTTTCTCTGTCAAATACATAAAATATTTTTAAAATAAAATAAGCAAACAAAGAGGAAAAAAAGAGACAAACCAAAAACCAGACTCTTAACTACAGAGAACAAACTGATGGTTACCAGAGAGGAGGTGGGTGGGGGCTGGGTGGAGTGGGATGGAGAGGATACTATGATGACCCCGAGTCATGTACAGAACTGCTGAATCACTATATCGTACACCTGACACTAATATAACCATGTATGCTAACTACACCAGAATTTTTAAAAAAAAGTTTAAATAAACTCTCTGCACAGAAAGTGTTCAATAAAGGGAAAACTTGTCTATTTCCCGCTTGCCTCACTGAGAATCAAGACTGGCCCCTACTTGTCCTTGTACATTCCCTTCCAACATCTAGCACAGTCTCTGGAGGTACCAGGTACACAGTATTTATTAAATGGATGGGATCAGGGTTGGTAAGTCCAGGCTTTAGTATATAACTGGTGCAGTGAGAAAGATCCAGTGAGCTGTAGACGAAGACTCTGAAGGAGGATTCTGGAATGCTTCCAACTCCAGGGCTACAGGAGAATAACATCAATGAAAGCCCAAGAGGGAAGAGGGGACTTCCTCACAGATGGATCAGGTACAGACCTATCGGACCATCGGCCCCCACTGTGAATAACTCAGACCACCAACTTCCTTGGGTCAATAACATAATATTCTACAACCATCATCTCTTCATTCTGAGAAATCTTCTGCTTTGGTCAAGAAAGAAATGTCCACCCAGCCAGAAGTAACCTGTAGAGTATAAGGCAAGGCAGGATCTGATCATATGTTAGCCTGCACTGCTCCAGAAGTTCAGCAATGTGAAGAGTATTAGGGTCAGATGGGGCCCTACAGGTGAGTAGGGCTTGCAAAGCTGGAAGATGGGAACAGTGTGCCCCAGGCCCTGGGAGGGGGGGTGGGGCAGGGCATGAGAACGGGTTTATGGAGACAGGTCTGACTGAGGCAGGCAGCTCTCGGGAGAGCCGAGCACCTGCACCCCCCTCCCATGCTGGCAGGATCGCAGCGACTTACCATGCTGGAATGAACCGTAGCTTGCTCAATGTACCTTGCGATGCCTGTGACAAATGCATTCCTGTCCTCAAAGTTTGTGTCAAAGTTAGCCTGCAGGAATTAGAAGGCAAAAACATTTGTTGGAAAACAAGTCCAAGGTGGCTGGGTGTCCAAAAATGAGTCCAAACCGCTGCCAAAGAACGCCACAGGTCTGTGTGGAAACCTATCTCCACATCGTCCTCTGATCTTCCCCCAAGAAAATCCCACTCTGACTCACTCACACTGGGCAGGCGCCGGCGAGACGGGGCCCGCACCTGCTTCCCCAGGCTGCCTGAGACGTGGAAGTAAATGGGTAAACTTCAGAAACCTAACTAGCTTCTGAAAGTTAAGATGGGCATCGCTTTCCTCCGGCAGTTGCAGAAACACTCACCTGAGGCTGCAGATGCTTACGTACAAGGAGGATAACTGCGGCACTTTTTGCGACAGAAAAAACTGGAAACCGTCCAAATGTCCATTAACAGCAAAAGGCTAAATAAGTAATAGTATATCTATACGATGGACTTAAAAGTACTAGGTGGTGGTTAAAAATAAAATGGTGGCATTGCAGTATTGTCATGGAAAAATACCCCTAATAAATTTTAAGTTAAAAAAGCCAAATCATAGACCAATATATATAGGATGGTTTCTTTTTTGGTAAAAATATCTATATCTATGTATAATATATATTTATATCATATATATGGTAAAAAGGGGCGTGTGTGTGTGTGTGTGTGTGTGTTTGTAGTCACAGTTACAGGGTGATTTTTATTTGTTATACTCTTCTGTATTGCTTGTAATAAAAAAGATACTTATGTAATTAAAAATTCAACCTGGGTTAGAAAACGTGAATAAGCCAAGTTTGTGACTTGACTCTTTAGCCAAGTTTGTGCTTAAAATCTAACTACTGAACAAAATTACAAATACATTATGCATTCATATTGAGTCTCAGTTAGCAGCCCCAGAACCTACAAGAGGTCAGATACAGCTAAAAATTTGTATAACTTATTCTTTCCTCACGTGGCATACTCACCCAGCACACCCAGACGAGGGGCTGTTTGCGAGGCTGACTCTAGCTACACCGATGCCCTTCCCAGCTTGCCCTAAGGTGGGGGGGCGGTCATGGTTTTGAGCAATCTGATCATGGTTTGTCACAAGCTCAGGCAAAGGCAAACAATGGTGACTGCCTTCTCTGAGCCATTAGCTGCTATGGGGAGCTGAAAGCTCTTCTCACATACATGACGGAAAAGTAATTACCCAGGCAGGCTCCAGGGGTTTCTAAATTGTAATATTTAATTCATGAGATGAGAGCTGCCAAATCCTTGGTTGGTGCCGCAGCACGAACCGCGGGGAAGGTATTTGGGGTCAGAGCGGATCAACAAGCCTTCCCTGGGGAGAACAGCCCTGGTGTACGTTTACTAGCTAATCTATTCCTCATCCTCAGCTCTGGTAGGGCACGAGGGACTCCATCAGCTTGGGACCTTTCACCTTTCAGAGGCAGCCAGCCCCCCTCCCCGGGCCTTCAGGGCAAGCCCTCGGGGGACACCCGGGGCTCCGGGCAAGCGGACCTGGTACATGATGGAGGACGGCGGCGGCTCGATGCATGGCTGCTGGTCAGGGAGGGGCAGTTCCTCCAGCAGGTCCACGTTGGACAGGGCGTCCTCCAGGGTCACGTGGGTGGTCATGGCTGCGGTTGCCCCGTTCTGCGCCGAGGGAGAGGGATGTCAGGGGCCTCCAAGGGTCTCTCAGCCTCCCCCTGGGGGGGCTCCTTCCAGAGAAGAAAGAGGGTTTACACGCACTGAGACCACTTCCACTCGCTCCTTCTTCACAAAGTGTTTGCAACTGATGCCTGAGAGTTGACGATCTCTTTGCAGTTTACAAAATCCTGTGCTGTTTTTTTTTTTTTTTTTTGGAACATCTATTGCCTGGACGGGGCCACCCCGCAACCCCGTGTTCAACATGGCGGGTGGTATTTCGGCCACAGAACGGACGAAGAGGTAAGGCTCAGCGCAGTCATGGGACGCCCAGACAAGCACTGTGACGAAGGCCCATCAGCCTCAGATGGGCCTGCGGCTGGACAAGGGCCGCGGCCGGCCCCCAGCTTCGGCTACTTCTGAGGATACGTAGCCGGTCCGCGCCTGAATCACTGCACAGCACCAACACCCGTGCGGGAGAAGCCACCATTCTCCACTTGAAACCAGGGCCTACATTTTACAGGCCAAGTAAGCCAGAACTAAAAGAATTCAGACTCTAGCAGGCTTAACCTTATTTGCAAAAATGGAAGTGCCATGATCTTCCTTGGCCTGGAGGGGTTTTGTGAAGCACACCAAACAAATCAGTCCTAAATGGATGTTTTTGTCTTGGACCCTGAACAGTGCGGTGGCTTTGACGAGAGCTGCATTGGGCAGTGAGACTGAAGGGGATCTGAAGACGTGCTTACTTACCCAGGCCGAGCTAATGACTATTTTAAGAACTCAGCCCTCAGCAAACAGAATACTCATTTTTTTCAAAGCCTCTGTGAGACGCTGATTAAAAAAGCTCATGATTTAGGCCGTAGAACAGGTTCTCAGGAGTTCCTCCAAACGTGACATCCTAGAAGTCACAGTCACTGATTACCATGAATACGATTAGAAATCAAAAATGCAAATCGCAGCCCAAAAAACACCCCTACCTATGAAGATCTGTAAAAAATACCTCAAGGCCATTTGTCGTTAAAGAGGAATTCAAATCGAAATTATAAACCACTTAGGACTGAAAGAGAACATAAATAAACATCTTAAACGCATTTAGCAGAAAGTAAGAAAGTAAAACTAAATGAACCTAATTTTCACTCAAAAATCTAAAAAAAAAAGGGGCGCCTGGGTGGCTCAGTGAGTTAAAGCCTGGGTGCTGGGATTGAGCCCCACATCGGGCTCTCGGCTCTGCAGGGAGCCTGCTTCCTCTTCTCTCTCTCTGCCTGCCTCTCTGCCCACTTGTGATCTCTGTCTGTCAAATAAATAAATAAAATCTTTAAAAAAAAAAATCTAAAAAAAGAAATCAACCCAAAGAAATGAGAGTGCAGGCACTGATCATTACAAAAGCTGAAATAAATGAAGCAAAGAACAAAACACAGAGCGGACTAGGTGAACGAGAGTCTAAAAACTGAGCTTCATAAGACAATAGTAACAGCGAGCTGCCCGTTAGCACACGTGGATAAGGAAACCAACAGAAAGCCACGGTGCTGACGGTCTGAGCACCCCTCCCCTCCCCGATCTCAGGCAAGTGTGAGACGGGCTTGCAGGCTAGAGTTCTGAAGTGTCAGAAAATGTGTCTTGATCGCTTGTCAGGAAATGTGGCGTCCAACACCAGGGCAGAGAAGGGTCACAGACAGGACGGCTGGGTATAGGGCCTGCAGAGTATACCCCAGGGCATGCTGCCCCCAACCAGTGTCTCCGTCCAGCCCACGGCTGGGAGGGCAGGTCAGGGCCGAGCAGCTAGTGTTGCTGCACCTGTCACTGAGTCTTCTAGCACACCTCCCCATCGTGCCTGGGACAACAGCAAAGGCCATAGCCAAGGAGGGCTTGGGGAGCTCAGAAGTGACTTCCCTCTGTTCTCTGCAGGCACTCAGCCTCATGGGGGTGGTTTTAGGTCCTCTCCATACCTATGCTTCTTCGTGTTCTCTCCCCTGAGTTCTAAGTGTGGTATCCAGTTCTACAGCAAAACCATTTGCCAACCTACGCACAAAAAATTGTCTCCCTTCTTACATTAGTATGTTCATTTTATAGGAGGGATTAATAATCCTATAGCACAAAATGATCTACAAGCACCAAAGCCCTAAGAACTTTCTTCATTAATTCAAGTAATAATAATACTGGTAGTAGTAGTAGTAATAATAATAATAAAATCAACATATCTTTACCCTTTACGCTCTGCCAAGCACTCCCCTATTTTAATCTTGCACGGGCCCTATAAAGGTAGGTGCTATGATTATTACCATTTTAAAGAAGAACCAACAGAAGCTCAGAACTGAAGTAATTTTACAAGGTCAAGTGCTGGTAAGTGTGGGGCTGGGGCTGGAATCTAGAAGCCCCAGATTTGGGCTTTCCTTCCAAGTGCTGAGATTCACAGTGCAAGGCTGTGTGTACTGACATGAGGTCCATCTCCATGCTAGGTCTTCTCTTAAAAAAAAAAAAAAAAAAAAAAAAAAGATTTTATTTGACAGAGGCAGAGAGAGCAGAAGCAGGGGGAAGCGGCAGACAGAGGGAGACAGAGGGAAAGGGAGAAGTAGGCTTTCCGCTGACAGGGAAGGCCGATGTGGGACTAGATCCCAGGACCCCAGGATCATGACCTGAGCTGAAGGCAGATGTTTAACTGACTGAGCCATCCAGGGGCCCTGTGCTAAGTCTTTTCATATGCTAGACATCAGTGATTGTTGGTGCTTATGCCAAAGTACTACAGGCACAGCTTTTTTTTTTTTTTAAGATTTATTTATTCATTTATTGATGGTGGAAGGGACAGAGTGAGAGGGAGAGAGAGAATATCAAGCAGACTCCACACAGAGCACAGAGCCTGATGTGGGGCTCAATCTTATGACCCCAAGATCATGACCTAAGCCAAAATCAAGAGCCAGATGCTTAACCCACTGAGTCACCCAGGCACCCCGCACAGGCATGGCTTTTTAATAATAAAAGGCTTGGGCTCCATCCCTAGGACCTTAGTAAGGATGTGAGACAGCACAAGGAAGGAAATCTGGCAATATCTAACAAACTCGTATAAGTATTTCAATGTTTGACCAGTAATCACTTCTGGGGACCTATCCCAAAGACACATTGATAAAAATGCAAAAATACATATATATGCACCAGGCTATTCACTGGGGCACTACCTGCAGTAGCAAAAGTATGCAAAATGCAAACACCCCTCAACAGAAGATTATCTGAAGAGACCATGTACCGCCACACAGTGAGATATTAGGCAGCAGTAAATAGGAATGAGGAATCCATCGGTACATGCCAAATCTGGGGTGACCTCCAGGATATGCTGTGTACAATACACTGTCATTTATCTAGGAAAGGAGTGATGTATACATGCACACACACACATTAAAAAACAAACAATGGAAGGATAAACCATCTAATTTTAAAATCTGGCCATCCCAGGGGAAGAAGGATAACCAGGAATATGGTTAAATGGGTAGGGAAGATTTCTTTGAAAATAACCTGTTTTGTAGATTTGACTTTGAAACCATATATTTTACATATTATAAGATAAAATTTAAATTTAAAAAACAACCACTCGAGGCACTTGGGTGGCTCCTCAGTTAAGTGGCTGCCTTTGCCTCAAGTCATGATGGTGGGGTCCTGGGATCAGCCCCACCTCCAGTGCCCTGCTTGGTGGAGAGTCTATTTCTCCCGCTCCCTCTGCCTGCTGCTCCCCTACTTGTGCTATCTTTCGGTCAAATAAATACATAAAATCTTAAAAAAAAAAAAAAAAAGGCAACCACTCCTCCCTCAAAAGTAAGATAAAACAAATTAAGGTATATGTGTATTAGTTTTTGGCATAACTACACAGAAAGAACCTATTCCAAGTGATTTTAAAACTCAGAAATTTCTGGCAGAAGATAGCCTAAGAATGATGAAGATTTGCAATAAAATATCTCGAGCTTTTTTTCATAAAAAATTGGTTAACTGTTGCAGTGAGAAAGTTTGAATGCACTGTAAGGTAAGACAGATTAGCAATTGTGGAATGCTCTATCATTCCTGGTGGTGCTGAGAACAGGTATTCTTGATGAGAGAAAGGACATACAAAACCAAGTCAACTAAATAGCCCTGAATATGAATTTGGGGTATCAGTAGGAAGTCATCACATGTTTTGACTTTAAATATACCATATATACGTATGTTTGTATGTATGTGTATGTGTGTTTATCTCCTAGCTCTGTGCACTGAAAAGACAAGGACACAATGACCAACCCATGAGCAATGAGCACTTTTACTGGTTTTTACTGCCTAGCTGTGTGTTTAGCTATTTCTGCTAAAAGAACGAATATATTGGAGAAATAGCTCAGTCCAGGTCTGGGACAGAAAATGTATAAGAAAGGCTTAGAACAAGTTGTCAGAGCAGAAATCAAAGCAGCAGCTCTCTATCTAGGATTCCTGCGGTGTGTCCAAGGGACCCAGGAGCCAACTTGAGGCAGCTTTCAACTGGCCAACGAAGGGGCACTGTGAGCATCAGTTAGTATAACTCAGTACAACTGAAGCAATATAAAATGTGTTTAAATCCATGAAATCATAAGGACACTTACTAAAACGTTGTGTTTTTTTATGATTTTGTTACTGCTGGAGGTTGCCAGTGAACCACCTTTATGTTAAAAGTAGGCACAAAAAAGGAAAGAAGCAAACATTTAATGTGCCTTTCCTATACACACTGACCACTGGGTAACCAAGGGGAATGTTCATCTCTATAGATAGAGAAGTTCTTTTTTTTTCCCCCAGAAATACTGACAAATAAAATATCCCTGGGTGGCTCAGTCAGTTAAGCACCTGCCCTCAGCTCAGATCATGATCCCCAGGTCCTGGGATTGAGCCCCACATTGGGCTCCCTACTCAGCAGAGGGCCTGTTTCTCCCTCTCCCTCTGCTGTTCTGCCTGTCTGTGTATTCTCTCTCTCTCTGTCAAATAAATAAAATCTTTAAAAAAAAAATTCCTATATTTCTAACTCCTCAAATGGATATAGGCACAGATCATCACCCACTGCTAACATCCCTAAGTGAAAGACAATCAGACATCATGTGCCTCCTGATGGAAAAGCACACCATCACCTTACAAAGAATGCTGGACCCAAAGCCAAACACTCGAACCCAATCAAACCCTTGACACCCATTGATAGTAAATGAACAGGACAGAAGAACACATTAGAATACACCACAGTGATATAACCAGTAAAACAATCTATGGGAAACTATGCAGGATGAATGACTCAGTGTCTTCGACACATAAATTCCATGGGGGTGAAAAAAGATGCAGGGGAAGCCATCGCCGATAGGGGACTAACAAACTGCCACAGTGTGTCCCCTTGTTTGGATCCTCTTTGAAACAAGCCATCAGAAGAAAATCGTATATAAGGAAACTGGAACATTTAAGAGTGACTGGGTTCTTAATAATATTAAGGAAACAGTGCTATTATTTTTTGGATGTGAAAATAATATCAAGGTTATATTTTTAAAAAGTTTGCATCTTCTAGAAATACCTACTAAAATATGCATAAAATGATACAGGGGTTTGCTTCCAAATAATACTAGAGAGGGAAAAAGTGAGTAACAGAGGAAACAACATTGGCTGTGAGCTAGTAACTGTTAATGCTGTGTGATGCTTACACGGGGATTTATTGTATCTTTCTATTCAATGTCACAAGTTTCAAAATGTTCATGAAATCCTCAGGCTCGGTGTATATACCACCCGCTCTAACCGATCTCCCCTTCCTTCACCTTCCCTGACTCCCACTTGCCATGATCTTTCCCTTCACCTTCCTCCTACACTCTGGGTTTCTTCTGGACTTCACACACTTCAAAATAACTCATCTACCAGAATAACCCTAAGGTTTTCCCTTTAACACAATAACGCCCCTGCACTTCCCTCGAAGAGAATCAATAAGTGAACAGCCTACCAGCCAGTAAATTAGGAGTCTTTATTTCTGTTAATGCAACCTTTCTTTTCTCCTTGTAAATGCAGCTTCTCTAATGGATTCCTGTGTTTGTTTGTAGATCATTCACTGTCTCAGGGAGAAGGAAATCGGACATTTTTAACTCAAGGGCTGTAAATCATTGCCAACTCCAAATCAATCAGAAAGAAAAAAAAAAAAGACATTCTGGAAATTTTAAGCAGTACACGTGAAAATAAGGACTTGCTTTCTGGCTCAAGTGTCCTGCCTATTATGCAATTTCCAAAGGAGAGTAAGTCTTCATATCCAGTCAATGAACATGTGGCCATTTTGCCACTTTGGAAGAGAAATTCATAAAAATATTTAAAAACGAACGGTGTTCTGGGCGTGTCACTTTACCAGGCACAGCTGCGGCCTCTCAGGGTGGGGCATTCACAGCCAATTTAAATTCAGCATCTCTCTAAAGAGCTTGAACGCAATGGCCTGGTTTTACCGAGGAGAAACAGCACTGGGCTCGAAGGCAATCTGCTTCAGAGAAGGGCTTTAGGGGCACCCTGGCTGACATGGCTGATGGAGCCCGAGCAAGTGGGGGTAGGCCCCCAAAATGCCACGTGGGTGCCAGAAGAACCTGGCCTGGGGAACGCAGGTGCTGACTAACCACACCCTAAATCCAGCAAAAGATCTAGAAGCAAAAAAGATCTGCATTGTCATTTCCTATTTGACTTTCTGGAAGGAAAAGGAAAAATAACAAGATCTTTTTACTGAAGTGGAATACCGGGCTAAGTATAGCATGGATTCAAATCTGTCATCTGCCACGTACTAGCTACATAACCGTAAGTGTATTATTTAACCTCTCGAGTCTCGGTTTCCCTACCTTTAAAAGGGCAATAATTAGTCCCTGCCGTCAATGATTTATTCTGGGGATTATATAACATTACAGAATGTGGAATGCTGCCCAATAGCAGGCACAAAGTAAGCCCATGGGAAATGTTAGCAGGCGGGTGGCCTCTTTTTAACGTGGTGAATGGATGAATCAAACATTGCCACAATTCTATTAAAAAAAAAAAAATGAGGGGACTACTGTTATCTCAGCTCCAACATCTCAACTCTGTAGGTCTTTCATATTGATTTCCTCAGTCGCCATCACCCTGCAGTTTCGAGAGGACAGGTGTTATTTTTGCTGTTTTTCTAAGGAGAGCACAGGGTTACTGAGAAGTGAAAAACCTTCTTTCAAAGTCACGTGGCCAGCTGGTGGCTGAGCTAAGGGCAGAAAGCGGATATCTTGACTTCTAGTTCAATGCCCTTTCTCTAGACCACACCTACTTTTGTACCTTTATAAAAGGTACCAAGGACCTGACTTCTCTTTTTCCCCTCCAGGTTGACTGCTTTTTCCCTCCTCAAGAAGGACAAGACTCTGCCAACCTAGAAAGATTAGGTAACTGACACCTTTGGGTCCTACAAACATCAAGAGGTCAGGAAATATTTTCCCTGCCTGTAAATCTCTCCAGCTAGAAAGCAAATAAATACATAATTAAAAATGATAAATATGAGTTTATTTGTGTACAGAAATATTATATAATTAAATATGTAAATAAATAAATACATAGGAAATAAAAGGAGGCTTACACTGTCTCCCCTAAAAAAACATATTCTTGCACAGCATTTGAGCAGGAAAAATCCAAAGAAGGAATCTGGAGTGTATCATGCACTTACACTGGGCATGTTGGGGACTGTGCAGGGACCCAGGTTTGCAGTGACAGGACGTGGGGCCACAGGTCAGTATTTCCTCTGCAGCCGAGACCCTTCCACATGTCAGAGGCAGCTCCTTCACAGGTGTGGGAGCCAGGCAGGCTCAGAGTCACCCGTGTGCAACTTACAGGACTTCCAATGACCCCACCAGAATGGAGCATGTGGCTTTTCCTGAACAGGCTGGAAGTGAAGAATTTTACAAGAACATTCCACTGACCCCCACGGTCAAACCTTGTGGCTCCAAACCTCACTGCAGCCACTTGGCACTTCTTTTAACCCATCGCCTGGTCCATAAAATAAAGCCATAAGTTAGGAGCAGCCCCAACGCTGACAGCAGCAAGCCTCATCATGGTGCCTGGACAGGAGAGGCCGAGCCATGCAGGATGGAGAGGAAACTACAAGCATGGGAGGTGGGGCCATAAAGTACAGAAGCAGAACTGTACATATTCCAATAGCTTAAAGAAGTATCACCAAGAGCACAGCACACAACAGAACCCACCAAACACTGCATACACTGCCAGGATGACCCTGGGGTTCGGGGAGACCGAAGCGAATGGTTAACTCCTTAAGGAGTCTTTCTGACTCTCTTACCCACTACCCAAATTCACTTTCCCCTTTGGCCCTCCTTAAAACCCAGTGTGCCCCTACTTTTGTGGCATCCATAATGCTTTATTACACCTATTACCACATCTTCTCTCCTGCCCTAAAATGACAAATTTCTTGAGGGCAGGAGCTGTGTCTAACTGACACCCAGCTCTCAGCACAGTTTCAAGCACACATTTGTAGCTGCATAAAGATTTATCGGATGAGTAGGGGCACGTGGGTGGCTTAGCTTGTTAAGCATCTGCCTTTGGCTCAGGTCATGATCTCAGGATTCTGGGATCAAGCCCCGGGTCAGGTTCCCTGATCACTCCCTGCTGAGCAGGGAGCCTAATTTTCCCTCTACCCCTCTTCCTGCTCGTGTTTTCCGTCTCTCTCTCTCTCTCAAATAAATAAAAATCCTTTTTCACAAGTAGATGGCCAGGGAGCCCAAGACATCAAGAAAGCCATCCCTAGGTCCAAGATACCAGGATTTTAAAAGTGGGAAAGGAGGAGAAGGAATATAAATAGCAAAAAACCCATTTATATATTAGAAAGAACTCCTTCAAAATGGTTCAAATAGTTAACATGTGAGCACTTAAAGGGAAAAGCTTCAATGTTTTGTAAACAGTTATCTCTGAAATAAATTCCCTTCCTTCTCTCACTGTATGACCTGATTTCACTCATCCTTCAAGGTCGCTCACGCTAGGATGTAATTGCTCCCTTCCAAGTGTAGGTGAGGCTGTGAAATAGGAACCCTCCCTCAGATGTGGCCAGTAGGAAAAGTAAAACAGTGCGGTACCTTGGGAAACTGTAGCAGTTCCTCAAATTTTAGAACACAGAGTGACCTTGTGACACAGCAATGGCACTCTTCGGTCCACCAGCGGTACCTCTCTGCTGACACGTGCTGCCTGGGAAGGGTGGTGAGTACCGATACTTCCTCTTTCCATGTCAGGGCCACCGTTACTAATTGATAACGGCTTTATTCCTCAGGGAGTCCCCAGGCAGCCTCAGAACCCTCCTCTTGAAATACAGAGGTCCAGGTGGCCACCGGACATCGATCTGCGTTTGCCAGTGAAAGAAAACACAGATGCGTAGAATGAGGCATGCGTGTGTAGGCTCCATGAGGTGACAGGCCATTTCTTAGCCGTCACTGAAAACCTCAGAGACCTCAGCAGAGCTCTGAAGACAGATTAGGCACTGAGGAAGTAGCAGATGAATGCGTGAACACATCTGAATCCCCTGACGACACAGGAGAAATGAGATGACCTGAATTGGCCATGTCTTCATTTCTAGTTTTTCCATTCCTTCTCCTTCACTACTGACAGCACAGATAACTTAAATCAATATGAAATATGCAGTCATACCCATAAACTGTCTATACAATGACTTACTTAATATTTTTGTCTACAAAGACTTTTCATGTTTTGCTTTATAAATATATTTTAGAAGGAAGCTCAGATTACAATCACGAACAGAGAACCAGTATCACTTGGCCATAAACAAAGGGAAACTCTAAAATATAGAAACAATGAAAACAATGGGTATCATCTTGAAAATCACCTAACATCACTCTTGATATGTTCATGAGAGGTGGTTATCTGGTGAGAGTGGGATGAAGAACTAACTAGAATCCTAACTGCCACTGCTGGCTCTGTGACCTTGGCAAGATGGCATTGTGTTTCTGAGCCCCAGCTTCCTTGTCTCTGATAGAAGGAATAATAACAGTTCCGACCTCCTAGGCTTTAAAAACTGCATGAGTTAATTCATGTAAACAGCTTGCTTGGTAGAGAGTGCTCAATAAAATTTGCCCAACAAAACCAAACGCAGCATTGTATAAAAAGGATTATATATTATGAGAAAGTGAGATTTATCCCAGAAATGTATGATGGGTTTAACATTAAATCCAAAAATCAATTAATGTAATAAGCCATATCACAGAATAAAGGACATATCCCACAGGGTCATCTCAGTATATGCAGAAAGAACAATGGACGAAGTCACACTCCTTCATGACGAAAACACTCAGCAAACCAGGACCAGAAGGGAACTTCCTCAACCTGATAGTGGGCAGCTAAAACAAAACAAAATCTATAGCCAACTTCAGACTTAATGGTAAAAGACTGAATGCTTTCCTAAAATTAGGAAGAAGACAAGGATGTCTGCTCTCTCCATTTCTATTCCACGTTATATTGGAGGTTCTAGCCAGTGTATTTAGGCAAGAAAACAAAATAAACGGTATCCACGTTAGAAAGGAAGGAGTAAAATGATCTCTATCAGCAGACGCTTAATCTTATATATAGAAGATCCTTATGAAACCCACTAAAAACTATTAAAATGAACAACTATGTTCAGCAAGGTTACAGGATACAAGATCAACACACAGATATCAATTGTATCTCTCTATACTAGCAATGCATGGTCAAAAAATGAAATCAGGAAAATATTCTATTTATAACAGCATCACAAATAATACAATACTTAGGAATAAATTTGCCAAAAAAAAGAGCATAAATGTACACTCTGAAAACTATAAAACATTGTCAAAAAATTGAAGAAGACACAAATAAATGGAAAGATATCCCATTTTCATAGATTAGAAGACTTAATATTGTTAAGATGGCAGTATTCCACAAACTGATACAGATCCAGGGTGATCCCCATCAAAATCCCAGCTGGCGTCTGTGAAGAAATTGACAAACTAATCCTAAAATTCACACAGAATTCAAAACAATCCCAAAAAAGAACAAACAGATCCAACATGATCCCCATCAAAATCCCAGCTGGCGTCTGTGAGGAAATTGACAAGCTAATCCTAAAATTCACACAGAAATTCAAAACAATCCCCCAAAAGAACAAAACTGGAGGACACCCACTTCCCAATTTCAAAACTTAGTCCAAACTTACAGTAATCAAAACAGTGTGAAAAAAAAAAAGTGTGGTATTGGTATAAAGATATAAAACAGAACTGAAAATCTAAAAATAAACAATTCAATGGGTAAAGGATATTCTTTTCAACAAATGGTATTGGGACACCTGGATATCCACATATGAAAGAACGAAGCCAGACTTCTAGCCCACACCACACAACAAATCAACTCAAAATGGATCAAAGACTGGGGCACCTGGGTGGCTCAGTGGGTTAACGCCTCTGCCTTCAGCTCAGGTCATGATCCCAGGGTCCTGGGATCGAGCCCCGAATCGGGCTCTCTGCTCAGCGGGGAGCCTGCTTCTCCCTCTCTCTATGCCTGCCTCTCTGCCTGCTTGTGATCTCTGTCTGTCAAATAAATAAATAAAATCTTTAAAAAAAAATGGATCAAAGACCTAGATGTAACAGCCAAAACAATAAAACCCTTAGAAGAAAACACAGGAGTACATCTTTGTGACTCGGGAATATGTAATGACATCAAAAGTACAAGCAGTGCAATAAAAAAATGGGTAAATATCTTTGATTTTATTAGCTGTCTATTAATAGACAGCATTAAAATTAACCTTAAAACTTTGGTACCTCAGAAAACATCATCAAGAAAGTGAAAAAACTATCCACAGGATGGAAGAGACCACCTGGAAGTCATTTGCTATTTACCTAAACTATACAAAGAATTCTTAAAATTCAGTAACAGAAAGGCAACCCAATCTTTAAAATGGGCAAATGATAGGAACAGACCTTGCTCCAAGAAGATATACAAATGGGCAATAAGCACATTAAAATTATTAATATTTTTTCGTCATTAGGGCAATGCAAATCAAAATCACAGTGAGTTATCATTTCACATCTATTAGAACAGTTATTCTCAAAAAGACAAGTAACAACAAATGTTGGTAAGGATGTAAAACTGGAACCCCCATACCCTGCTGAAAGGAAGGTAAAATAGTGCAGCAACTTTGGGAAACAGTTTGGCAGTCCTTCCAAGTTTTAAACACAATGTTACAACTCCTGGGTCTAATCCCAAGAGAACTGAAAATATACCTCCACATAAAAACTGGTACATAAATGTTCACAGGACCACCGTTTGTGATGACCAAAACCTGGAAATGACTTAAATGTCCATCAGCTGATGAATGGGTAAATAAAATACGGTGTATCCCTATCACAGAATATTATTCAGCCATAAAAAAGAATGAGATAGAGACACATGCCACAACATGGATGGACTTCAAAAATCTGCTAAGGGAAAGAAACATAGTGTTCTTTTTAAAGGAAATGCCCAGGGTGAGCAAATCAAAAGAGACATTAAATAATTTGTGGGTGCACAGGCTTGGGGTGGAGACTGGAGGAAATAGATGATGCTGCTAATAGGCATGAAGGTTCTTCTTTCTGGGGTGATGAAAATGTTATAAAATCAATCACGATGATGGTTGCACAACTCTGTGAATATACTGAAAATTACTGAACCGTATGCTTTAAATGGTGAACTGAAGCATCATTACCAAAAAATGTTCTTATGTGCATGAGTACTTGGGGACAGTTTGGGTATTCCATACGCAGGAGTAGTACAAAGAGAGGGAGCTGGAATAGGAGCTTGGCGAGTTTGGGAACCACGATGCTGCCCCTGACAAGCACAGATTCCGTTGAATAAAAATCACCAGAGGAAGTGGGACAGAACCAGAGAGCAACAGACACACCCATCCACAGGACCCCATGGGGCAGCCCCTAGACTGCAGGACAAGCTGGACCACCGTGGGGCAGGGCCCAAACCAGCACCCCAATCCCCCCAGGTTGGTTGCACTGCCATCTGTTGAGTGGGTGGGGGCTGCCGCACCCTGGGAAAGAGACTGTTCAGACAGCAACAGCCTCTGAGATGGGGGAATGGGCTTTGAGGTTTAGAATGAGAAAAAGACCAGGTTGTAGTCCTCCTCCTTCGTTGGGCTCTCTTTCTGCTGGGAGTGGGCGGGTGGACAATGAGACTGAGAGATAAGACAGACCAGTGCAAGGTCACTTAGCTAGTTAGGGGCGGAGCTGGGGTTAACACACTAACTTCCCTGGAAGGTAGGAGGATCTGATACACTAACAGATAGGACAGAGCTGTTTAAAAAAAAAAAAAAAGTGATATTAAATAGGAAGGAAGGAAGGAAGGAAGGAAGGAAGGGGAAGGGAGAAAATTCTAATTCTGCAATAAAACAAAAAAAGCCATGTAGGAAAGGAGATAAATCAAAGGACATTACCTATCTCTTTTGTGATCATCATTTACACGTCTTAATAATGTAGATGCTTCAAACATGATTTAGGTTAAAACAGAGTTCTCGCAGTGGTGCCTGGGTGGCTCAGTGGGTTAAGCCTCTGCCTCCAGCTCAGGTCATGATCTCAGGGTCCTGGGATCCAGTCCGACATCAGGCTCTCTGCTCAGCAGGGAGCCTATCTCCCCGCAAGCCCCCTGCCTTTCTGCCTACTTGTGATCTCTGTCAAATAAATAAATAAAATCTTAAAAAAAAAAAAAAAAAAAGCCAGAGCTCTCCCTATATTGGGAGATGGGGACAGGGGAGGGAGGCGGATGGTATAAGAAAGCAAAGTCTTCATCTATCACAGCAGGAAGTAAACAGACAATGCATAGAGCAGATAAATCAAGAAATGGCAGCGTAAGCATATTCCTAAGAGATCTGGAAGCACGAGCTGGGAGAAACAGTGAGTTAGAAGTGACAGCCTCTCTGGGGAGGTGGGCACTGGATGGCTATTTTCATTACGTGTTTTTCAATACTATTTGAGCCTTTGTTTTTGTTTTTTAAAGATTTTATTTATTGATTTGACAGAAATAGAGACAGTGAGAGAGGGAACACAGCAGAGGGAGTGAGAGAGGGAGAAGCAGGCTTCCTGCTGAGCAGGGAGCCCCATGTGGGGCTCCATCCCAGGACCCTGGGATCATGACCTGAGCTGAAGGCAGCTGCTTAACGACTGAGCCACCCAGGAACCCCACTATTTGATCTTTTGAAAGCATGTATTGCTTTGATCGAAATTTCTAAATTTACTTTAAAAGACAACAACCCAAGGCCTCCTTCCTAGCATCTCTGATGCCATCTGGCCAGTCGCCAGCACTGCCTTTGGGTAGCCTTCACTCCTGGACTTCCTCACTGCAGGTCTTCTGGGACAGAGACCCCATCCCCAGCAGCTTCTCTCCACACAAGGGGCAGGAGGACAGAGCAGAGAAGTCCACGCCCTGGGCCTCTGGAGGAGGCCTACCCTCCTGGTTGTTTACAGCAAAGAGAAAGACCCTGGCTGGGTTAGAGACATTGCCACCCCACCTCCTGCCGGCCGTTTTACCCAGCTGCTTCCTGTGTTGTCAGGGTTGAGGGTTGAGGGGGCCTTTCCGTTGATAACCCAACAGGGCAGGGCAGATCCCATCCTCTGGCAGGGTGGGAGGCGGGGGCGGGGAGGGCGGGTCATGTCTCTGAGAGCAGCTTGCCAGCTTGCCGATCTGCTCCCAGTGGGGCCTCCTGGGACAAGCCACCCTGTGAGGGGTACCAACGTGACTTCTGTCTGGGGAGAGGAGCTGTGTCTCAGCAGCACCTGCTCAAACTAAGGAAGGGAAGCCAGTCACCCTGCGTCTGCCCTGGAAACAAAGAACGAGACGGCAAGTTCAGCCACAAGAGCAGAGCGTGCAGGCCTCAAGTTTCACAAGGCTGCAGCTCGACTATGGCTCCAACTGAAGACTGACTTAGGCCTGGAATCACATCTTCACTCACTCTAAAAAGGTCATTTCCCTGTCGGTGAAACAGGGAGGTTGGCCAGGCAGTGGTTCTCTACTGTGATGTCAAAAAATGTCCATTGTCAAGGTTCTTATGGGCAACTTTTACCAGTGATGGTTTAAACATGAGGTCTGCAAACAAGTTACTTTTTACTATGTGTTTGGGGGAGCTCCAAGTGCTCCCATGTTACCCCTGCTTGCATGTATATCTCTTTCCCTGAGTGGGCGTGGAGTGGGGAGGGGCTGGCTGTGGCTGTGGTGTGTTGAGCACATCAATACTGTCCACCTCCAACTCGAAAAAAAAAAAAATGACATTGACAGCAGATGGACGCTCCGTGCAAAGACCACAGTTCTCTAACATGGACACCCACTCTGGCCAAGATGTATGAGAGGCCATGAACCTGCCCATGAGCATTCTTGCCTTTGCTCCAACTCTCTCCACTCTCCAGTAGACTGTCCTTTCCCCTTTTGGAATCCACTGTCAAGGCCCAATTCAAGACAGGCCTCCTCCATGAAGTTCTGAACAGCCAAACTCCACCAAACTTCCATTTCTCTGGATTCTTAAAGTGCTCAGTCTCAGCGTTCACAACTTCCTACTGCATTATAAATTGCTTTATGTGTTCACTAATTCTTTGGATCACTAAAAACAGGAATAGTCATTTTTTTTTTTTTTTTTTTTTTTTTTTTTTAGTTTCACCCATAGCCCTAGTACAGATCAGGCACATTCTACACATCAGTTACTTAATAAGCACTACAGGAACAACTTGTTGACTACATTGGCAAGTGGCCCAAATTCGTGTCTTCTGATAAAAAAAAAAAAATTTGTTAACTTAAAACATTATAGTCCTCGGGGCACCTGGGTGGCTCAGTGGGTTAAGCCTCTGCCTTCAGCTCAGGTCATGATCTCAGGGTTCTGGGATCGAGCCCCGTATCGGGATCTCTGCTTGGCAGGGAGCCTGCTTCCTCCTCTCTCTCTACCTGCCTCTCTGCCTACTTGTGATCTCTCTCTGTCAAAGACGTAAATAAATTCTTTAAAAAAAAAAAAAAATTATAGTCCTCTACGACATCACATCTAAGTCAGCCTTATTGCTAGAAGATTCTGAGGGGACTTCTTTAGAACATCTGTCATACCGATCTCACCCTAACCCATAAGACTCAGGTCTTTATTTCTCTTTCCCATGTGATGGCACAACATACTTGAAGGTTGATGGCCAACCCCTAGTCCTGAATTCTTTTCCCACCCTTCATACCTTGCCAAAATCAGTCTTAAGGCGTCACAATTTAAAAACACAAATTGGCTATCTTTCTCAGGTATCCCTTCACTTAACACTGGGTTACTGAGTATCTTCTGTGAGGGTCAGCCCTGCAGATTCTCTGGTCTCAGAAAGTTAGACAATCCTCTCATTCATCCTCCAGCTGATTTCTTATTCCACCCACAGAGGCAGCTGTTCCAAACCTCCGGAAGTCTCCTGAACTTTCCTAACCAGTCTGCCACCTTTACTTTCTGCAGAGGACATCATCTCCTCCCTTATTTAGAAGACAGAAACCATACAACATGGACATACTAAACATCCTTCTATCCCACGAAGACATTAAAGTCTGAGAACCACAGCTCTAAGATGACCTCATGATGATGCAAACACACAATCAAAAGGCCTATTGATGAAGTCATCACTGGGTCCTTCTCTGGTATCTCTCCAGAAGGTCACATTTACTTTCCTCTCTACTTGCACTATTTCTGAGTTGCTGTAAGTCTAGCCAAATGCCTCTCAGCCAGAAGGGTCCCTGCAAGGAATTCTGCCTGAACCCTAGCCCTGCCTCTCCGAACAATCTCTTTCAAGGATCTTGCACCCAACTGGTTTCCTCCTCTACTGCCAGGGCCCAAGAAGTATGGCTTGAATGGTCATCCTTTGAGGCACACCACACACAGCTCTTGGCATAATGGCCATGGCTAGGAAGCCAATATCCAAATTCTGCATCCTGGGAGGCGCCCCACACCCACTGACTGAAATCTGAAATGTCTTTGTACAGACAAGGCCGTCCAGGGGCCGTGACAGAATCTGTGAATCACACAGTGCCTTTCAGTGTCCCCTTGGCTCGCTGTTACAGAGAGACCACAGATTTGTCTTCTTAAGTTGACACACAATATATAATTAATAACTTGTTCCTCTAGGAATAAAGGGCAGTCCTCCCAAAGAGCCACACATTCAGAAACCTCTTTCTCTTCTGTTTCCATGGCCTCTTCTTCTAAGACTGGGATTTATAGACATTATCTCATCTGCAGGCTCCTGTGGCAACAGGTAGGTAACAGGCTGGGCAAGCTGCTTTCCTGTGGCCAGTTCAGAAAGTCAGAGAGAGGCAGTGCAGGATTTAAAGGCACACAGCAAGTCAAGGATAACTCCTGTGTCTGAAGGCCACGGCGCTACTCCGTCTGCCTGGAAGTGAAGCGTGCCCTTAACATTTTTGGCTGATTGCAAAATGCTAAATGCACACAGAAGGAAAGTTCCTTCCTGACCTCTCTTTGTGTGTTGAAATGTGAGAACTACCTCTGGGCTTGGGCTCAGTGTACTCCCTCCCCTTCTTTCTGCCTACTCAAGTTGTATCCACCGTCAGTGAGCTGCTCAAGAGCGCTTCCTACCTGAAGGCCTTACTGATAGCACATCCTATCACTCTCATGGCTACCTTTTGCAGGTAACCCTGCTGGGGCTAGGTTTCTTGGCCACAGAGCCAACTCCCCATGGGAAAAGCAAAATCCAGGAAGACCCTGGAGGTAGAGGGGTTGGGAAGAGCTATGGATTGACTACACACACGAACCATATTCTTAAGGATTATGTAATTAATACATTAAAATAATAAATACATGGGCACCTGGGTGGCTCAGTTGGCTAAGCATCTGCCTTCGGCTCAGGTCATGATCCCAGGGTCCTGGGATGAAGTCCCACATCAGGCTCCCTGCTTAGTGGGGAGTCTGCTTGTCCCTCTCCCTCTGCCTCTACCCCCTGCTCGTGCTCTGTCTTTCTCTCTCTCACTCTCCATATCTCAAATAAAAGAAAATCTTCAAAATAACCAATAAATACATAAATAGAATAGCACTTCACTATGTGCTAGACACTCTACTCAACACATTCATGTGTCCCTCACTTAAAACGAGCACCCAGTGAAGGACCAGCTCCTTCCCCACCCCTGCTGGCCTCCCAGTCACTGCCCAGCATGCTTCACTACCAAAACAGGTCTATCCTCTAGACCCTAGGCATGGGTGTGCTGCTCAGAACGACAAGACCGAAGGCCAGTTACAAAGGCTCCAGTGAAGTGACCAATGTCTGGTTTCGTCAAGTACAAGTGAATAATTAATACTTGCTAGTAAAGAAATAGACTCATTGTTATGGTGGCCACACGGAGGCTACAAAAGGCCATTTTGTGAAGTTCTTGCTGGATCTCTGGGGCCAATAGCAGCCAAAAGGAACCTCTCTGAGTGAGAGGTCAATCCTCAAATGTAGCGACCAGAGCCTGTCCTGTTTTCCAGGAGTGCTGTTTCCAAAGCTAATTAGCTTGTTGCTTATTCATCACCTCATTCAGCTTGCTGGTCAGTGACGGCAGTGGAGGCCCACGGACTCCCCAGAGGGCACCATTTATCAGAGGGGACGTGGAGTGTTCTCCTGGGGCGCTTTTCCAGATTCTAAATTCATGTCTACCTTTTCTGGGCCAGCCTCCGATTTGATTTGAGAAAAACTCTCCAACCCCACTGGGTCATATACCCCAGTCTTGCCCTCATGCCTAAAGCAAGTATTTCCTTTTCTACTTTCAGCAGGGACGGAACAAAGCAGGCTTGGGTGCCTCCAGAACTGGTCAGAACTGGCCAGGAAATATAATAAAGAAGCTTAGTGAGCAGAGAGCTAATGCCCCCAGCCAGAGGCTCAGTGTTGAGAACTAGGCAGAAGCACCAGCTTTGTAAGCAACAACACACTCTTCTTGTGGCCTTGTAACTGCCCAGGCAGATGGCAGCCGGTGCCAGTGAGTAACTCTCTATAGGAATGTTTCCCCCTCCCCCCCAAGTGGATACTGGGTGCTCCACACATACCTTCCAGTGACAGTAACCCCTGGCCAGTGACACATACACACGCTCCTACAGTACTTCTGCCCCAGCAGCAAAGAGAGCTGACTGCTGCTAGATACTGTCATTTCAGTGAGCTGTTCCCCAAATTGCTACCCAGTTCCCCGTTCCCACTAGCAGCCCACTGCCTGAAATTCCACCGCTAGAGACATCAAATATGTTGACTTAAAGCTTTGTTTTCCATTCAAATGCCTCCTGGCCTCTGTTTCCTTTCCAGTTAAATGACTTCTAAAGGACCTGCTCTGCATCGAATGGCAAATTCTTCTGTATTTAGCTCTTAAAAGATAAACATGTTCACTGGCTCCTTTTTTGAAAATAATTTTTGACACAGGAGAATGGGGAAAGCACAGAACATGGAGATGGAGGTGGGAGGCCTCAGGGAGCATCACAGAGAAGGTCTTATGGTGCTGAAACAGCCTTCATGGCTTTTGCAATCTTGCTCAGGGATAGGGACCTAGAATTTTGCACTCTAACATCTGTAATCTCTGGGGTTAGCAGCATGGCTCCCAACAGGGCCTGTGCCCAAAAGTAAGTAAGGTAAGACACAATGCCCTAAGGGAGACATAGGTAGAAGGTAGAAAAGTGGAGTATGAGAATGAGCACTCCCCTAATTTGTCCCTCATGTCTGCAGGACAGCCCCAGTCTCCTCATCCATGCCAGGAAGGCACAGGCACCTGGGACCTAGCAGGAAAAGATCCTTGCCATCTTCTTGTCCTGGCTGGAAGGGGAGCAGATGGCCCATCAGCCCTAGGTGTTTCTGCTGAGCTGGAGATACAGGGAAGCAGAGGTCAAAGTCAGATTCCCTGAGATGGGGAGGGCCAGGGCAGTGCCAGTGTTCTTTCCTCCATGTTCTCCTCAGCACAGAGAGCCATACTCCTGTCGGACCATGCTTCCTGTCCCCACCCCCACCCCCAAGCAGAGAGCACCCCCTTCTCTTCCTTTTACCCACCCATCGAGGGGGAGGACTGTCCTGAAAAGCAGAACCTACAACAGACAGGTAGGCAATCTTTCCGGTTCTCCAGAGCTCAAGAAAATCCATCCTTTTCCCCAGGAGTCAGCCCACTCATCCCCTTCCCCCTGTCCTCCCCCGACCACAGCCAGCCGGCTGGGGGAGTGATGCTAGTGTAGGCCAGGAGGCTTCAAAGCGGGTCAGACTTGCCTCCTCCCTCATTAAATCCCCCACCCCCGAACCACTGGCGCTCCGACCTTCACCCCACCCATCTCTCGTTCACTGCAGGGTGCCGTGTGCCCCAGGCGTCTGCCAGGCGGGCCCACGCGGCTCTCGCTGGCCCTGGAGCAGGTGATGGTGGCCGCGGCGGCAGAGGCGGCGGCGGCGCTCTGCAATACCTGGGCTCGGGGATGTCAAACCACCGGGCTCGCGGCCGCTGCAGGTGTCTCCCGTGCTCGGGATTAGCGCCGCTTCCTCTCCGGCCCGCGGCTCTGGCCCAGGCCGCGCACCTGCTGCTGCTGCTGCCGCTGCCGCTGCCGCTGCCACTGCGGCCGCCGCGCCCGAGCTCCGCCCGAGCTGCGTTGAGTGTCCGCGCCTCCTCGCAGGGGGTCCGCGCCGCGGGGCCCAGGGTGGACGGGAGGGCGAAGGGGGCCTCGCAGGGCCTGGAGTCCAGTCTCCAGGGGCTTGGGGTGGGGGGGGCAGGGAGGCCGCGCTAGCCTGAGCGCCGCGCCGAGCGCCCCCCTCGGGCTGGGAGAAGGGGCGCCGGCCCCTTGCGCATCCTCACGGCCGCATCGACGTCCCCCGCAGCATCCCGGTCCCCATACCGGCCCCAAGGCCTGGGAGCGCCGCTTACCTGGGTCTGCGGCAGGTCCAGGGGAGCAGCCCAAGGCTACGGCGGGGCCCCGCGCCGGGGCGCAGGATGCTCTGCCCCGCTGGGCTCGGCTCGGCCGGCCGCGGCGCTCGGCCCCGCCCTCGGCCCCGCCCCCTGCCCGCCGCGGCTCCTCCCCCACGCGCCGTGCCGGCCCCTCCGCCGCCACCGCTGTCACACAAAGAGCAGGAAATGGCTGCGGCGAGGGGCGCACGGCCGGCGCATCCCCGACCTGCACCCCGGCTGCTGCCCCGGGACAGCCAGCTGCGCGGCCCTCGGGATGGGGAAGGGAGAGAGGACCTGCCCCCAGGTCTCTCATGCCTGGGAGCCACACCTGCGGCAGTGGGAGGGCGGAAGCTCTGGGCTCGGTTCGGGTCTCATCGGTCTCACGTTATTTCCAAGTGCTCATTTATCTACCTAATATTTATTGAGCAGCTATTTTGTTCCGAGCCCCGTGCCAGAAGCTGAGTATGCACTGGTGTACTGCCCTTTTGGAGCTTGTCATCTACCAGGAGAGGCAGGGCGTAAATTAACCTGGTAATGGGCAGTTACAGCTGGAAGAAGTTCTGCCAAGGAAAGAAACAGGATGAAATGATGGAAAATAAAGCTGAGGTTTGGGGAGAGGGGACTCCCACTAATTGAGTCTGGTCCCCCGTGCTGCACCTCTGCTCAGGAATACCTTCTCAGTTCCTTGGAGTCAAATCCCTGAAGCTGCCATCTCTTAAGCAGGGACCTGCCTCAACTTCATTCAGGAAGAATTGCCTGATGGACAAAAAGGAACACACATGGTGATAGGAGGAACCTGAAAGGACAGGCAGGCACCTTTCTCTTTAAGGCTTATCTGCCATTCAGAGCTGGCCAAAGAAACGGTTCTCCCTGAGCTGCAGCCTGGCGGACCTTCGGATCCAACCTCCAGACCCCCTGCTCAAGTCACTTCAACAGTCTTTCTCCTGAGAAGCCTCCATAACTAGAAAGTGAGGAATAATAATTGTCCTTCCTACCTCACAGGTAGACACTGGAAAGCATTTGAGACATTTTAATGTGTGTGTAGGTGTAAAAGATAAAGCCCTGTTACAAGGGAAGCTTTCTGAAATGTTTGTGTAGGGCCCACAAATTTATACTTAATCACTTAGCTGTTCCTGTTAGGGGCTATTTATAGAGGGGCCGTATTACGAGCCTCTAGCAAAGGACTTGTGGAGTCTTTGCCCTCACTGATCTCATACCATTTCCCAGACACTCAGAATTCATGATCCTTTATGGTTTGATGTTACATCACTCATTCTAATTTAAATTGCTATTTCAGAAAGGATGACTATCTATATATGCATATACACACATTTCTGTCCCTGTGAGAAAGCTGTGGAGGTGTTTGTGGAGGATGGCTTTAAAAACTGAACTGGTTTCTTTCTTTCTTTTCCTTCCTTCCTTTCCTTCTCCTTCCCTCCTTCCTTCCTTCCTTTTCATTCCTCCATTTCTTTTTAAAATTTTCATTTTCCACTGTGATTCTTAGGATTTTGAGTGTCAGTGATTACAAATATATAACAAGAGAAATTGGATTTTCATTCTAAAGGGGAAACTATTTGGGATATTGTAGATTTCTGGAAAACATATTTCTTCCTGTTGTTCCTCTCCTGTCTTTTCACCTTTCAAGAACAAGTTGAACAAGTTGAACAAGAACAAAGAGACTATTACATATATATTTATTGAGATCTTAGGCAAAAATAATTCCTGACCCCTGATTTTCATTTGCTTATAAGGGGAGCAATATGGTTTGTTCAAACAACTGTGTTGGAAATCCAGAGGCTTGCCTTTTGGTCCCAGTTTTGCAACGAAGTGACCCTAGGCAAGTCACTTCACCTGTTTCCTCCTCTATACAGTGAAGTAAGCTGGATATATTCCAAAATCCTTCTGCATGTAGAAAATCACATAAGTTAAAATGAAAGACGTGCTCCTGCCCTGCTTAAAGGACTTCACTAGCTCCCCATTGCTCTCAGTATGGAGCCCAAACTCCTTAACTAATGGCGCACAGGAGTCTTTCTTCATGATCTAGCATCTACCTCTCCAGTCTCTTCTGTTGTGAGCAAGCTCTTTGCTTTTAGCTAAAAGCAATCTTTTAGGTTCCCAAATCTGCTGTGTTAGGCCTTTGTGTAAGCTGGGCTTTTGCTTAGAATGGTCTATCCTCCTTTCCCTCCCACTTGTGCACTTGCCCCCAGTTTGCTACCTAACTTCTATTCATCCTTCTGGGATCCACCTACCTGTCTGTTCCTTCAAGCGCCCTCCTTGTCTGCGTTAGGCTAAGGTTAGTCATTCATGTACCCAGAGCCCCCTCGACTTCCTCTGTCATCCCCCCTTGGTGTGCTATGTGGTGATTGCTGACATAATTTCCTACATACCATCATTAGAGCATAAAATCAAAGAGAAAAGGGACAAGTCTTTCTTGCTTCTCGACATTTCCTTAGAGATTAGTACTTAATAGGAGTTCAGTAAATATGAGTTGAATGAATAATCAAAAGTAAAATCTTGGCTTACATGTTGCCAGTGAAATGTGTAGCCATCTGTCTACTGCCTCCAGATATGTTTCATGTCCAACCCCCGGCTGCACCATCAGCAATGAGAGGATTGAAGCTATCAGGCAAAAATTGCTTTGCCACTTGCTAAGCTGTGGCCCACGCACTGTGGTTCCATGTGTGGCAACATTGCCTTGTTTTCAGAAGAGTCTCAGGTCACTTAGGACATCTAGGTCTCTGCTTAAAATTCACAGACCCTGCTTCATAGGAACCGATAGTGGAGTATCTGAAAAAGGTATACGAATTGGTTCTGGAGAGATAAAACATAAATACTAATATTAACAATAATGGCTAAAATGTTTTAGAATCTATATATATATATTTTTAAGTAGGCTCCATGCCCAGTGTGGGGTGCCATGCAGGCTTGAACTCACGACGGCCCTGAGATCAAGACCTGAGCTGAAATCAAGAGTTGGGCACTTAACTGACTGAGCCTCCCAGGTGCCCCTAGAATCACAAATAAATTTTTTAAAAGATTTTATTTATTTATTTATTTATTTGAGGCAGAGAGTGAGAATGAGCACATAAGTGCAAGCGGGGGGAGGGGCAGAAGGAGAGAGAATCCCAAGCAGGCTGAGCTCAAAGCTAAACTCAGGGCTTGATCTCACAACCCTGAAATCATAACCTGAACTGAAATCAAGAGTTGGAAGCTCAACCAACTGAGCCACCCAAGTGCCACTCAATGATAAATTTTTTAAAAGAAAGAAGGAAAAGGGTGTGAGATGGCGAGAAACTGTGAATAATATAAAAGAAGTTTCTAAGTGCAATGGGTTTGCTCCATGCAGTAGGCTCACACACTTGGTGCATGTTGTTAGCAGGAAAAGAGAAACTTGAGGGTCAGTTATGCAATTTACCTTGTCCATTAGATAAAACCTGAGCACTTGCTCAAAATTGCTTCATTTTACAGATGAAAGAACTGGGGCCCAGAAAGAGGAAGGGTTGCCTAACACCGACTGGACCCAGACCCAGGTCTTTCCATAGGAAACTGGGTTGCCTATTTCCTTCTTTGAATCTGAATGATTTGTTAAAGCATATATTTTTTAAAGATTTTATTTATTTATTTGACAGAGATCACAAGCAAGCAGAGAGGCAGGCAGAGAGAGAAGAGGGGAAGCAGGCTCCCTGCTGAGCAGAGAGCCCTATGCAGGGCTTGATCCCAGGACCCTGGGATCATGACCTGAGCTGAAGGCAGAGGCTTTCACCCACTGAGCCACCCAGGTGCCCCTAAAGCATATGTTTTAACTGACATTTATTAAATGTCTTTTGGGGGCCAGCCTCTGTGCTAAGTACTATATATGGATTGGCTCATTTCGTCCTCTTGAAATCCTAAGAACTAGCCCCATTATTTTATAAATGAATTATTGACAGCTGGTGTGCTGCTGAAAGACTGCAGCTCCAAAGTGGGCCATTTGGAAATGCATGTCCTCCCTTCATGCTCTCTTTCTTTCACTTTGCTCATTTCTCACAACTTCTACGGACCTGGTCTCCCTTGAAGGTCAGATCTTTTGCACGTAACTTCACAGTGAAGAACCTTTCATCTTCATTTAAACAAATTGTATACACAGTAATTGTAGATAAGAACTGTTAAGGAGAGTAGAGCATATTCTAAACAGAATTTGGAACGCAGCAATGTAACTGAGGCACATGGCCACGTGCTGCTGTACTGTCAGAGGCTAGCACAGTTGACCCCCTAATCAGCCCCACAGAAGGGATGGGAGCATGGAATTTGGGGACAGACAGGTCTGGCTTCAAGCCCCCATTCTGTCACTCATTAATTGTGGGACCATGAAGTGTTTCCCTAATTTACCAAGCCCCATTCTCATCTGTAAAATTCAAATGATCATAATTGTACTTACCCCTTGGGTTCTTAGAAGATTAAATAAATTAATAAATGTAACATGCTAAGCAGAGTCATCATAAGTGCTCAAAAATGGGAACTTTTATTATTATCATTACTAACATGGTTGGAATCTTGCTGTGACCTCTAGGAAGAATGCAGGACTTGGAAGGAGATCTGAGTTCTAATGTCACCTTTTTAAATAGCTCTACAACCTCTGGCATGTTCTCTATCACTTTCTTTTCTGTAAGGTGAGACCCATGCACTCCCGCTTTCATCCCAAAGGCGCTGAGAGAGCAAACATCATCTTAGATGGGTTGATGACATACCAAAGAGAAAAGCAAATGAAATGTTTGTATAGTTTATCTCTCCTTATAGGCACTTGTACCCAAAATCATTCTGAGAAGCTGGAAAGGGACCAGAAACTCCTTCACAGCTACAGATGGATGTCGATGGGTGTGGGTATAGGTGGACCTGGATGGTGAGGAGTCACAGTGCACTCTGCTCCTTCAACTGATTGTCCTGTGACCATGTTAGCTAGCACCTATTGCCTTTGTCCTCAAGGTTTCCGGTCCTAACTGAAAAATAATGCAAGGGAAGAAGGTGGAATAAGATGTATTTTTTGTTTGTTTGTTTTGTTTTATTCCAGTTTCTCTCCCTGAAATGTCCTTCTAGACTCTTTATTCCTTGGGAGCTTCTGTTTACCCTTCAGTACAGCTCAAACATTACTTCCTCTGGGAAGCCCTCCTTGATCCCTTAGGTGTTTTCACCCTCTATGCTCTCATATTGTGACCACTGCTCCATCCCATAACCTACAACAGCCCTTTGCAATCACAGGTGATTCTCATTATTTGGTACGTATGTTTTATAAAGTTGTCATGGACACTGAATGAGTGAATACTGAACCACTGTTCCTAGGGGAAGTGTAGGGATAGGTTCCTGTGAGCCTCTGGTCACATTTTCATCAACTGATCTATACATAATCTTGTTTTATCCACACTTGTGTTAAAAAACAACATCACTTTATTTAATATACCTGTGGGTTCTTTAACATTAAACTCACAGTTAACAGCATTATAACTCATGCCTGAATGAGTCACAGCCTTCTTGCTCTTAGGAACACTACACGGCACTTCAGCTCTGTGCTTAAGGACCATTTTAAACAGCAAAATGACCAACAAAAAGTACCCAAGTGCAAAACATGGCACTAAATAGACCTCAAAAAGGATACTTGTTTACAGAACGAGAGCTAAAATGAGAAGGCAGAGTACCTCCTTGCTCTGCCTCAGCGGGGGAGGTGCGTGCAGGGCAGCTCACGGTTTTCATGGCCCCGGCATGGGCATGCCATGGATGACTATGAAAGGACTGATTTGGGAGTTAAAAATAAATGTCAGCAAGCAGGCAATCTGCACGTATAGAAGCTGTAAATAATGAGCATCAACTGTATTTGTTTATGTGTTGGACTTTCTTTTAGTAGCATGAGGACTTCTTATGGGAAGGCTGGTGTTGGTACTAGATAACCAACAAGAAGTCCCAGCAGTTGATGGGGTAAGAGAGGAATGTATAAGATTATGTACAGATCAGTTGATGAAAGAGTCAGTGTATTTATTCCCCTGGGCTCCTCTTTGTGACAGACATTGCCTTCCTAACTAAAGGTCTTTTCCTCTCAAGGCAACTTCCTCCAGGGGACTACTTGCACATTCAAATGAGCACTTCCTCCTCCTGTCTCTTCAGGCCTCCAGGTGGCAACTGCTCCTTGGCTTATTTTCCTCCGTACTACTTTCTGTGGTTCTCCTAAACCTGACCCACACTCTTTTAAATAATCCTTTCCCTTTCATAAATAAGTCCTCCCTGATGTACCTTAATTTGAGTCTGAAGTGTTTGGTGTCTAACTGATAAGATATCCTATTCACCTTATACACCTGACAGTACCAGGCAATGTCAGGTGAATCAGTAACTATTATTTATGAAGTAAAGAAATGATATCTAAAACTCCTTCTAACAGTTATTCTGTGACTCTGTGATCCCACAAGTCAACTACACGTCATGACTTGCAAGTCTCAAAGTCATTGAAGACACACACACACACACACAATCAAACACACACAGAAATACACAAATACACATGGCCCATCTTGCTAAATGGATTATGGCCCATCTCTCCTCAGAGTGGTGGATGTGTGTATTGGGAGATTCCAGAGAAAGTTGCGTCTGCAAGATAAATGCTCTGAGAAGCAGAGCTGCTCATACAAGCTTCAGGAGTTTCATAACCAGGTCATTTCCCGGTGTGAGGCAAGCCCAAAGGGGAATCCCACCAAGGACTGTGTAAAAGCCACAGGCATTTTCCCTCGTGCTGAACGGTCCTCTGGTGCACGAACCAGCTCCTGCTGTGGATGTGGGCATTTGGTAAACCAAAAGTTACAGGGAGAGCTCAGCGGACCGAAAATACAAGTCGGCCTTTATTTCACTAGGATTTTAAGAGGTGCGTACAGGTACTCTTCACTGCCCCGCTGTGACTGAAGAGCTCCAAATTACAATTTCCACATGTCACCCACATAGCAGATGACAGTGAATGAGTATGAACCAAAATCCGGTACTCGGAACAAGGCAAAAAATCATCTTCACATTGGCTTCTTTTCCATCAGCGCTGCTCTCTCAAATCCACTGACTGTGCTGCTGCCTGAATGCACTTTTAAACACAGACTTGACCTTCTCTCCTTGCTCCATGACCTCTTTCCCATCTATCGGTAGAGTTCCCACATTTCTTGTCTTTCAAAATATGGTCTTTATCTAGATTTATAACTTCTGTTTTAATTTGCCTAACTCCTTCCATCATCCTTACCTTCGCCAACACCTCGTGCCCACCCCCATAACTTACCCTCCAGCGAGATAAGCTGATAATGGCTTCTGCACACGTTCAATTTCCTCTAGCCCTACCTGGAAAGTATTTCTCTTATTTCTGCCCACTTACATCCTAAAAAAAACCCATAATTCATCTTCAAAACTGAGTCGGACATTATATCTTCTATGATGGTACTTCTCAAACTTTAATGTGCTTATGGTCACCTGTGGATCTTGTGAAAACGCAGATTCCCATTCAGTGAATTTCAGGGTAGAGTCAGAGAATTCAGATTTCTCATAAGCTGGTCATATTGCTTTTGATGGTCCAGGGACCACACTTTGAGTATAGCAAGGTTCTAGAAAGTTTTTCCTGATGTCCCCCTTCCCCTGAGAGATTCCATCACTCCTTCTGAGCTCTTCTCCCCTTTGACTTATTTCTGTTCTTTCCCTAAATGATGGATTATAATTTTACTCATTTATATGTCTGCTTTTTTTTTTTAATGAGTTACCTGTGGTTTCTAAAAAGTAAAGACTGCTTTTTCATCTTTGTTTCCATAGCTCTCAGCAGAGTATATCATAGGAATACAGGAAGCATTTGGTGTTTACTTGTTGAACAAATGTTGAATGAGATATAGTCCATTTTTTTTTGTGGAACATGAAGCCATGTAATCATTTTTATTTAAGGAAAATTTTTGGTTGTTTGACATTTGGGTAAATATGGAACCCAGGCCATATATATTGTATTTATTAAAACATACAGCTTTATTTGCTAGAACCAACCTTTAACTATGTGCGATTTATAAATGGTTAGAGATATTTGTAACATTTTTCATTGTGAATCCTAGCAATCACTGTACACTAATAAATATTCAAATACATCCAAATATAAATAGCCTCAAGAGGTACAAAATGAAAAATCTAAAAAATGCACCTAGAACCAAAACCTTAGATAAGGGAATTCCCTTTGAATGCATGGTACAGTTTTTCAAAAGGTGAGAGGGGTAGCAAAAAATCAGGCAGGAAGCCCATTTTGCAAGACAGGACACTGGGGATTTAACACATTCACTTAAGGCCCCAGTGAATCTGAGCTCAAACACGGTAACACTGTGCAAGGGGCAATTTCTGGAACCAGACCACAGAAATCAGTCAATTTTGATGTTTTCCTTCAGGCTGGATGTTCCGGAAATTATCTCTAATTAAGGGTTCCACAAGAGAATGTACAAAAATGCCAGAAAGTAAACAGGGATGATTTTGGATATGTTGAGTAAGATCATCTTCTGAATGATAGAGTTTTATCTGGAGGCAACCAGTTTCACAATAATTATAGTTACAAGTTATGCATCTGAATCTCCAGCTGGTCAAAATATCACACGGTTTAGAAAGAGCTCTTTGCAACACCATCTAATAATCTCTCTGAAAGTTTTATCGGAACGCTGTAGGAAAATGAAATCTCTCTTACATCAGGGAATACCCTTCCCCACAAAGTGTGGAAGAGCACTGCAGCTGGATTGAAGTCGAAATGATAATTAAAGGAAGCATTTATATACCTGCAGGCGGACCTTTCAAAACTGCTTTGAAGCTCACCATAAATGGCTTCGTGCAACAAGACTCTGGAGGGTTGGGTGAGTCAAAGGGTTAATTAACTGTGTGACTCCAAAGTCATTAACTCTAACAAAGGTGAGAAGACAGATGAGAACAAGAAGATCCTATTCCACGTTGGAGGGCTACACGGCCAACCATAGTGGCCTCTGTGGGAGAAACAGCACTTGGTGGCTGACTTCTTTATTGGCTTTCTCTGTCTTGGCCCCCCAGTTTATTTAACTCCTCTGCAATCCCTTTCATCCTCAGTAGAAGGCGGTGTTGAACAGAAATAAAGAAAGGGCATTGGTAGCAGACAGATGTGGGCTCTAAATCTCCTAACTCTGTCATTCTGGCAAGCTTTCTTGGCTTTTTAAAGCCTCGGTTCCATCATCTGTAAAATGGGCATAAGAATACATTCTCATGGGGTTGGTGGGAACGCAGGACAGAATGAAATTGTGCAGATAAGGACTGTAGCTCAGTATATATTCACTTGGCATATTTCAGTGCTCCATCAACAGTGGGCTGTCTTCTGCCTCTTGGAAGCACCCCACTCAGTGCTTGACTCACTTTCCATCCAGATGGTTTGAGTGAGGACAGACCTCTCCTTCCTCTCCTAGACTTTCAGGAGACTTGAAGCCTCAACCTTCAAGATGCAAATCTCTAGGGCCTAAACAAGCTTCCGGTCTCTGCGAGGCCACCGCCCGACCCCCTGCTGCCCTCTGCTGATGAGGGTTGGAAGAGTGCAGAGAGGGAACTAACCCCAGAAGCCAGACAAACTGATGGCGGAGTCCTCAGTTAGAGCCAGCGATGCGAAGCAAGCATCTTCTCCCAGGATGCCCGTGGAAGCATTCTGTGCAGGGGAGAGGCACAGTCCCCTGCCCGGCTTGGTACTAAAGGTGGGCATTGGAGTGGTAACAACCAAAGGCCCATCTCTGTACCAACCGGTTCCCCACCATCTGAAGTGCTCTTTCTGCCCAGATGCCATCTCCAACCATGTGATTGGAACTGTTCACCCCAGTCCATCGTGTCCCTTCAAGGAGGGAAGTGGCAGTATGTTCGATGAATAAAACCTCCTAAAACTGCTTCTCGGCCTACCTGGCCTCAGATGGGAGCAGTTGTTCCGTAGGACGGCCGGAAGCTGCAGCTGACAGGATTACAGCAGCTGAGCTGGCACTTTCTGACCTTAATTAACTCACCAGGTCTCCTTGAAAAAGAGTCACACTCCTCATTTCTCTTGCCCCACCATCCTGGGATTCTGTGTTGCCAGGTCAAGTAAAAACCCTCGATCATACCCTTCAGATCCATGTTTGAAATAATAATAAAAATAATAATCCACAGCCCTACCATGTCCCTCTTCTTCTCTTAGAAGTGCAAGAAATGGTGCCTGAAAGCTGTCAGGTTGAGGTCTGAGGACCACACGAGATAAGAGGCTGGAAGGAAGGGAGAGACATGGCTGCTGCTCAGGTCTCCCTCCCAGTTCAGGGGCCTGGGCCTCCCGCCTCTGTCAGGATGCTGCCTGTGCGGTGAGGCTCAGGGACTGGCGCCACAGGCCAGTTGCCTCTGGGGAATGCTAGGCTGGTGGCAGATTTTAATGCTCTGTGAAGGGAGAATGGCTTCCCCCTGTGAGGATCTGCAGCCCCGGGCCTGGTACTGAGTCTCTGCTAAAGTCCTGATTCTGCAATTTCAGCCAGTTGACTCAGGAGTCTGCAGAAAGGTGGCCGGTCTTCTGGTTTCTAGAGAGGGAAGAGAAGGACTCTGTGAGTTCCTTGTACTTGTGTGTCATAGTTAATTCCAAAGCAACCCAGAATTCAATAGCCCTCTGCTGACTGTTAAATATGTACTGTTGAAGGCCATAGTGTCTCAGTTGTTAACAGCAAGGATTCTGGAATCAGATGGACTGATTTTGAATCTAACTAAGCTTTTCCATTCATTAGTGGTGTGACTTTGAACAGGCGACTTAATTTATTTGAACCTCAGTTTTGTTGTCTGTAAAACGGGGATAATAGTAGTATCCATCTCATAAGATGGTTGTAAGAATTACATAAAATCATGTTTTACAAATTCATCATAAAATAAGTGCTAAATAACACCAAAAAAGAAAATCCTTAGGTATAAATCTCACAAAATATGTATAGGACCTATATGAGGAAAAATATAAAATTTTTTAACCCCACTGAGCCACCCAGGCGCCGAAAAAATATAAAATTTTTAAGAAAGAAATCAGAGATCTAAATAAATGGAGACATTTCATATTCAAGGATGGGAAGACTTTATATTATTAAAATGTCATTTCTTCTCAACTTGATCTATAGATTCAACATAATCACAATCAGAAACCCAGAAAGTTATTTTGTAGATATTGACAAACTGACTCTGAAGTTTACATGGAAAGGGAAAAGACTCAGAATAGCCAACACAATACTGAGGAAGAAGAACAAAGTTGGAGGACTGATACTGCCCAACTTCAAGACTCACTATAAAGCTACAATAATGAGAAGAATGTGGTATTGGTGAAAGAATTAACAAACAGATCTCTAGGACAGAATTGAGAGCCCGGAAATAAACTCACAGTCAACTAATCTTTGAAAACAGAGCAAAGGCTCCATTCAATGGAGAAAGGGTAGTCTTTTCACCAACAGTGCTGGAACCATTGGACATTCACATGCAGTATAATGACTCTGGACACAGCCTGTATACCCCTCACAAAAACTAATTCAAAACAGATCAGAGACCTTAATGTAAAATGCAAAACTTAGAAAACTCTAGAAGATAACATAGGAGGAAATCTGGGTACTGTGGGTTCAGTAATAGGTTTTTCGATACAACACCAAAAGCAAGATTCATAAAAGAAAAAATTGATGTTGAGCTTTGTAAAATCAAAAATGTCTCTTCTGTACAAGACACTAAGAGAAAGAAAAGACAAACCACAGGCTGGGGGAAAATATTTTCAAAACACATATCTGATAAAGGACTTATATCCAAAATATACGAAGACCTCTTCAAACTCAAAAGCAAGAAAACAAATAGTCCAATCAAAAAATGGGCAAAAGATCTCAACAGACACCTCATTAAAGAAGATATACAAATGGAAAATAAACATATGAAAAGATGTTCCATATCATATGTCATTAGGGAACTGCAAATGAAAACAATGAGCTACCACTATATACCTATTAGAATGGTTAAAATGCAAAACAATTGATAACAATAAATGCTCGTGAGGATATGGAGCAACAGGAATTCTCATTGCTGGTGGGAATGCAAAATGGTACAGCTATCTTCAGAAGAGAGTCTGGCGGTTTCTTACAAAGCTAATGTAGTGCTATCATATGATCCAGCAATCACACTCCTAGTCGAGCTGAGAATTTATGTTCATACAAAAACCTGCACACAGATATTTATAGGAGCTTTATTTACAATTGCCATAAACTGCAAGTGATCAAGATGTCCTTCAGTAGGTGAAGGGATGGCCAAACTGTGATACAGCCATACAACGGAATATTATTCAGTGATAAAAAGAAATGAGCTATGGAGCCATGAAAGGACATGGAAGAATCTTAAATGCATAATTAAATGCATAGTGCTAAATGAAAGAAGCCAATCTGAAAATGCTACATACCATAAGATTCTAAAGATATGACACTCTGAGAAAGGGAAAACTTGAACACTAAGTAAAGATCAATAGTTGTGGGGTGCCTGGGTGGCTCAGTGGGTTAAAGCCTCTGCCTTTGGCTCGGGTCATGATCTCAGGGTCCTGGGATTGAGCCCCACATCGGGCTCTCTGCTCAGCAGGGAGCCTGCTTCTCCCCTCTCTCTGCCTGCTGCTCTGCCTACTTGTGATCTCTCCCTTTTCCTGTCAAATAAATAAATAAATAAAATGTTAAGAAAAAAAAAGAAGATCAATAGTTGTCAGGGTTTTGGGAGGAGGAGGGAATTGTAAAAAGGTGAAGCCAGTGGATAGTGGGGCAACGAAACTATTTCATATGATACTGTAATGGAGATACACAATATTATGTATTTGTCAAAACTCACAGAACTGTACATCACAAAGAGTGAACCTTAATGTAAACCACAGTCTTTAGTTAATAATAATGTATCATAGTGGTTGATTAATTGTAATAAATGTACCACACTAATGTAAAATATTATTAATAGGGAAAGAGGGTATATGGGAACTCTCTGCACTATTTGATCATCTTTCTGTATATCTAAGACTTCTAAACAATAAAGCCTATTAACTTAAAAATTAAAAAAGAGTTTAAAAAAGGAAAAAGTGCTAAGTAAATTCAGCTTTCCTAATTATCATAGTATGTGGACTTGTGAAGTGCACTGGATTTGTTTCGTGCCCTTCTTTATGGCCTCATTGTTTGTTTCTTTGTGTCTGAGTACGTGGGCTCTATGAGCTTATAGAGCAATCATTATTTCATTCTCTTTTTATCAGTAAGAAAAAGGAGGTTCAGAGAATTGTCTGAAATTAATGCTTAAGAAATGCTAAAGCAGAGACAAAGCCCAAGTAACCTATACTTTTTCCATTCCACCTTGTTCCCCTTCAAAATCTGAATTTGTGTTCATTCTCTATTCAGCAACTTTCTTTTTCTTTTTTTAAAAAAGATTTTAAAAAAATTTATTTGAGAGAGAGACTGTGAGAGAGAACATAAGCCAGGAGAAGGTCAGAGAGAGAAGCAGACTCCCCGTGGAGCTGGGAGCCCAGTGTGGGACTGGATCCTGGGACTCCAGATCATGACCTAAGCTGAAGGCAGTTGCTTAACCAATGAGCCACCCAGGCGCCCTATTCAGCAGCTTTCAGTTGTGGTTGAACTTCAAAATTTTCTAATTCACCAAAGGACATCAAGGCTTCTGCTGATGTGGCTGAAGATATAGCCTGCCCCCCAAGCATGGGATAACTGGGGCATCTGGGAGGGTGCAGCATAATCTGTTTCTCATTCCGAATTGTTGAACACATAAAATGAATTTGAATTAAGACTTTTTAATATTTTCAACAGCGCAAGTGAACTTCTGCTCTTCAACCCTAGCACTACCTTCACGTACACTTAATGGTTTTGTGATGTTCCAGTCAGGATTTGGGGGACAACGATGGAATTGTAAATAGGAGAAACACAGTGGATTTTAAGGCACTGAAACTTCTATATGATATTATATTGGTGTCTTACCCTCTCTTCCTCTCTAACAGTGTGTTGATGGCTTGTGACATTCTATTACAGATCAAATAATATTTAAGGTCGCTGCCAGCTCTTTTAGGGATGGGCAACCTCTTTCATTAGTAGACACTCAAAGCCACTTTCTTGCTAATCTACTTCAGTATACCTGCTTCCTCATCCTCTAAGAAGGTTTCTTTCTCTAGGGAAGGGGACAGACCCTATAGTTGTAGATTACAATGTAGGGGGAAATCACTTCCTTTACTGACCTCTTTCCAGCAATGATTCATGATCTGGTAGATATTCGCAGAGGCCAGCCGGGGCTTGTACAAGCGAAATCCAGTAGTGATGTCTTCTACCACTTCTGAGTTGCTTCGGTTTTCATATGGGATTTTGCCTTCACTGAAGACTTCCCACATCAGCACACCTACAAGAAATGGTGAGTCCAGCGCAGTGAATGATGAAGTTCACAACTAGCAAACAAATAAGCCTAAAAAAAGGCAGATTCCTAACCATTCAGATTCAAGTCCTTACCTTCAGGAAGGAGAATACAAAACCATCTGAGGCTTTTGAAGCCTAGACTATTTCTTAAGAACAGAGATTTCCCAGTCTTCCTAGGGGTGAGGAAATTTCAAGCTCAGCCCTTTAATATATCTAAATCAAATGCTACTACTAAAGGTTGCAGGGGATATGAACTCAAATGTCTACACATCATGTAAATGGATGGAGTGGATGAGATGTGCCGTAATGGAGATTAGGGGGGACTGTGGAGAACCGGGGGTTCTAGTTCTGTTTTCAGAGAACAGCTGTGATTTAGCGCCAGCCATCATAGGGCACATGGGAATGAGGGTTTGGGATTGCCACATTTTCTGATTTTTTAAAAAGAACTCATAAATTGAGAGTTTAGAAATAGAAACTCAATTTGATTCTTAAAAATACTGTGTAGACAGAGCAAAACATGCCTCTGTGTTATCTATTTTTGACCTGTGATTTAATCCCCTTTCCTCTTCTATCTTTAGCAGAAATGTCATGCCCAATTTTATTATGTACTAATATATGTATAGGATGTCAGAGTGGGAAGAGAGCTTGCCGATCACCTATTTCAGTCGTTTTCAAAGCATATTTCAGAGATTCTTAGGGCAGGGTTTTCCAAAGTATAATTCCCAAAGCAACTGAATAAAAATCACCTCAGAAGTTTGTTCAAATGGCAGCTCCGGGGCCCTGGCCCACACCTCAGACTAGGATTTCTAAGGGATTCTCAGAGGTGTCTCTGGAGTTTTGGAAATTTGGACTCTACCTGTAAATAAGACTGTTTAGCTCCCCAAGTTGCCAGAATTTCTAGTGAGATTTCTTTGGAAAATTGAAGCCTGCTGCTCAGAGCTCTTTTGAAAACAATTGCTTTCATGCAAACCTTGTAATGCATTGATTGGAAACTGAGTAAGGCGCAGAAAGCTTATTTGACTTGCTTGAAATAGCACAGTTGATTAGGGCAAAAACCTTAAAATGCATGACAAAGCTCAATACCTTAGAGGCAGGCATCAAGCTCTCATCATCAGGGTTTCTGTTTCTTAGGCTTGCCACAGCTGTTATCTCGCCCTCTCTACACTGCTTCCATTGGTCAGTCTCATTTTCGAACACTTCAGGGGCACATCCTAGGCAGTGAGGGACTGTAGCTCAACCCTCTAATTATATGATGCAACACAAAATTCCCAAGCTGACAACCTGTGGCAGAGTAAGCCTCATGCAGAGTTAGCAGGTGAATGTGACAAAGTGGCCATGGGACACTGGGCTTGGTACAGTGTGACCAGTTACATCGCCCATAGAGATGGCCACACATCAGCCATACCCCTCTCCCCCTGTCCCACTTCGGTCTCTCTTTTTTAAAATCTTTTTTCCTTAACATGTAATGTATTATTTGTTTCAGGGGTACAGGTCTGTGATTCCTCAGTCCTATACAATTCACAGCACTCACCATAGCACATACCCTCCTCAAGGTCCATCAACCAGCCACCCCAACCCTCTCTCCCCCCTCCCCTCCAGCAACCCTCAGTTTGTTTCCTGAGATTAAGAGTCTTTTATGGTTTGTTTCCCTCTCTGGTTTCATCTTGTTTCATTTTTCCCTCCCTTCTCCATATGATCCTCTATCTTGTTTCTTAAATTCCACATTATCAGTGAGATCATATGATGATTGTCTTTCTCTGATTGACTTATTTTGTTTAGCATAATAACCTCTAGTTCCATCCATATCTTTGCAAATGGCAAGATTTCATTTTTTGATGGCTGCACAATATTCCATTGTATATATATATAAAAGATGTGGTATATATATATGTATGTATATATATATATATATATACACACACACACACACACACACATCACATTTTTGATGGCTGCACAATATTCCATTGCATGTATGGAATATTGTGCAGCCATCAAAAAATGTGATGTGTGTGTGTGTGTGTGTATATATATATGCAATGGAATATTGTGCAGCCATCAAAGATGTGATATATATACATATATATATATATATGTATATATATATATATATGTATATATGTATGTATGTATATATATATGTATATATATGTATATACATATATATATATATATATGTATATATATCACATCTTTTTTATCCATTCATCTGTTGATGGACATCTAGGCTCTTTCCATAGTTTGGCTGTTGTGGACATTGCCGTTATAAACATTTGGGTGCACGTGCCCCTTTGGATCACTACATTTGTATCTTCAGGGTAAATACCCAGTAGTGTGATTGCTGGGTCATAGGGTAGTTCTATTTTCAAATTTTTGAGGAACCTCCATACTGTTTTCCAGAGTGGATGCACCAGCTTGCACTCCCATCAACAGTGTAGGAGCATTCCCCTTTCTCTGCATCTTCTCCAACACCTGTTGTTTCCTGACTTGTTGATTTTAGCCATTCTGAACTGTACTTGTAACCTTCTGAGATTGCTCTGATGAAGTTTTATTTCTTCCAAGTTCATTCTTCAACTTAAATTTGAATAACAAAATCTTAGCTGGGTCTGTCAAATAGGGAAGCTGTTTTAAGGAACAGTTTAGAAGAACTAGAGATTTTTTTTTCATTTTACTTCTTTTCAGTGTTCCAGTATTCATTATTTATGCACCACACCCAGTGCTCCACGCAATACATGCCCTCCTAATAGCCACCACCAGGCTCACCACCCCCAACCCACTACCCTCTAAAACCCTCAGTTTGTTTCTCAGAGTTTGTCTCTGAGACAAGTTTGTCTCTGATTTGTCTCCCCCTCTGATTGCCCCCAACTCACTTCCCCTCTTCTTCTCCCAATCACTCTGTTGTCGGAAGTTGGCTACTCTAAAATCCTGGGGGAAACTCCAAAACTAGTCCTCTGAAGAGATTTAATTAGCTTTCCCCTGACTCCTACTCTTAAGTCGATACACTTGGCAAAAATCAAACTCCAACTCATTCCTTTCCAAAGTATAACCCTTCCTATAATCCAAATCAAAGAGTTTGTCCAGTGTGGTGGACAAACAAACTGTGACTTAGGAGGATATGACAAATCCAGCTTTCTTTTTGCCACACCAGCATCATTCACTCTGCCTTTCATTCATGCCCATTTGTGCTTATCAGAAAGTCTAATTCCTTATCATGAGCTGCCAACTTCATTGTCTCTCACAGTAGTACCCCTCTTTTCTTTGGACACACCAAATTTTTATACTTGTTGGTTTTTTTGATCAGGGACACCATTCCCTGGATCTTCAAGTGAGGATGACTCTCTCATCATTCAGATCTATGCTCAAGGGTCACCTCCTGGGAGAGGCCTTCCCAGACCATGCTATTTAAAACAGACCCTCCATCCCAGTCATTTTCTATCCCATTACTGTTTTGTTTTATTCATAGCACTTACTTACCACTATGTGACTTTGTCTTATGTACCTACCTATTAGTTTGTTTATATGATTGTTATCTGTCTCCCCCTAAAATTTGCCTCCAAGAGAATAGGAATCTTTCCTATCCTACACATCACTGTATTGTAAGCACCTAGATTAGCCCTGGCTTATAGTAGGTGCTCAATAAGTTGTTGCTGAATAAATGAGTAAAATATTTATTGAGGGTTAAGTGTTGAACAAAATATGCTCCTGGTCCTTGAGGAACTCATATTCTAATCTCTTGACTCCTCCAGCTTTTGATCTTACAGAAGCTATCACTTGAATCTGTCTCCATCCTCATTTTAACCCCCATTGGAAAGATCTCCAAGAATAAATGCAATAATGAGGGCCTCTCCAAACCTTTCAGAGCAGTTACCACACACAGACTATCTGTGGGATGCCCTCACCACCCAGTCCTGGGCAAGTAGAGTTGCCTGGATTTGACAAATAAAACAGGTGGCTGGCAGTCCTCTATCACGAGGGTGTGGGGCCAGCATGACACTCACCAAATGACCACACATCCGACTTGCTACTATAGCGACTGAAGGAGAAGACTTCCGGGGATGCCCACTTCACTGGGAACTTGGTGCCCGTGGAACTTGTGTATTGATCATCAAGGACAAACCTGGGTAGAGAGTGGAGAAAGAATGTCTGAACATTCTGGGGGCCTGTGTCCCATTCCTGAGACTTTCCTGGCGCCACGCGTCCATATTACCTTGTCATCCCAAAGTCGGACACCTTGATGACTTGGTTTTCTCCCACGAGGCAATTTCTGGCAGCCTGGAGTAGGGACAGGCAAACAAAAGAGGAAGGAAAACTGTTGGTGGAAAATCAATACAAGGACTCTCCTACAATCTCAGGCTTTTGGGTTTCTATGTGCTGCTGTACAAGGGCTTTACAGATGTTAATTAAGCTTCACTAGTGCCCAGAAGTGAGCTAAAAAGTTAAATGTGTAAGATCCTTTATTAGGATGAGTAAGTTTGGTCTTGTAGCTTCATTCTTGAGATCCTAATTAGAAGAGAAATCTGGTGTTGTCTAATCAACGATGTGCTCTAACGCAACCTGATGCAACAGGCAGTGTTAACATTAGGAATGATTCGAAGAAACTGTTACCCATTTGACTAAAATAAGAATGTTTTGAGGTTACTAATTCTCTTAAAACTGTTCCTCAATAAGAAGAATGCCTAGTCCCAACTTAGTATCACAGAACTGCACTGGAAGAGCCCTTAGTGAGGAAAGACCCCACTCTTTTCTCACAGCTGAAATGTACCTACAAATCCCCAGGGGTGTGTTAAAATGGTATCCTGAGCCCTGACCTCTGGAGATTCTGAGGATGGTTTGAGCATCATCCCAAAGTGATTGTGATAGGTTCTTGGGTAACAGTTTGAGAAAAAAACTGTGCTTGTCCATTTCCCTCACTTTATCAAGAGGAAACCAAAGCCCAGGGAGGTTAAGGAGAGGCTATAAGTCTCATTTTGGAAAAATGTAAACTCAGACTCAGAGGGTACAAGTAAGAAACAAGGTTGGGATTAGAGCCCAGATCTGAGTCCTACTAGGACATCACCTAGTGGGTGGAAGAAGGAAGAAGTGGAGAGCGGAGGGGAGGTGGTCTGTGACCTGTTATTTTTCAGTGTATTCCCAGTCTGGGTAGCGCACATTTCTGTGGGACATAGCCCTTCATCCCAGACCTACAGATGTTGGCCCTGTGTCCTCTTACCAGGTCTCTGTGGATGACACATGCCTCCTCCAGGTACGCCATGCCCTCACACACGTCCAGGCACATGCCCAGCAGGGTTTCTGCAGCAAAGAGCCCCCGCTGGCTGCGCAGGTAATCTGACAGGCAGCCATGCTCCATGAACTCAAACACCAGGCAGATGGGGGCCTGCTCTAGGCACACCCCATACAGTTGGACCAGTTTGGGGTGAGAGAGTTTCCTGAAGGAAAAAGGCCAGGGGTGAGATGGTCTAAACTCAGTCTCTCAAAAATGCATTCCCTCCCCAAAACAAAAACAACTTGAGGGATGGTGAAGAGTCAGATGGCACGGGTGATGGTGAAAGGAGGCCAGTGTGGCTGGGGGATGAGACTGGTTGGGGGGGCAGGGCAAGACCATGACAGGGCAAGACCAAGACTTGTAGACCACGGTGAGGATTTTGATTTTGTTTTCCATGCCACTGGAAACCATTGGGAGATTTGAGTAGCAAAGTGGCGTGACATGGCATCAAATATCCTCCCCAAGACATCTTTGCATACTCTTGTTTTGGCCACTCACATCATGACTTCAGCCTCCTCTATGAAGTCCTCTTCAGACATAGCCCCTTCTTGAATGGTTTTGATGGCCACCTTGTCCTTGTTGAGCCAGTAGCCAAGATGCACCAACCCAAACTGCCCACTGCCAATCTCCTGCACAAAAGTGAGCTCAGAGGGATGGATCACCCATTTCCCTGGAAAAGAGAGAGAGGTTTTTCCAGGATGAAGTATAGGACTACAAGGAGACTATCTGTAGCCCTAGGTAGCATGTTACCTTATTGTTAATATAACCCAAAGATGGCAAATAGTATAAGCTTTAGACATAGAACTATCATAGATAGGTAAAATTATTATCTTTGTCCCCCAAATCATAACATAGGATATGTACTTAAAACTATGAAAAATGTATGTGCGGGGAGATTACATGAAAGGAGGAAGGAAAGTGGCATCAATCAAGGTATCAAAGAAAATAAATGAAAGTGTTCTTGTAATGTCTCAACTATTTTCTATACCTGATTGAAAATGTTTTATTGCCATTTTTCACATAGAGCAAATTTCATTTGAGCTGATCATTCATTCATTCCTTCACTTATTCATTCATTCATTTATCCAACAAGTGCATCCACAGCACTCTGTTCGGCCAAAGCAGGGATTGGGAATAAGCATCTCAAGGGGTCTCATACAGAGGTACCACTCAGCACAATCTGGCACATGGTAGGCTCTCAAAAAATGTTTGGTAAATGAATAAAGGGAATCTGATTCTCAATTTTTACATCGACAAAATGAGCAGGTTCATAAAATAATCTCTGAGATCCCATCCAGCATGGATACATTAAGATTCTGCAATTATTAGAATTACCTTGTATTCGTAAGGAGGCTAAAGAGGCATTACCCGGGTGCCTGGGTGGCTCAGTGGGTTAAGCCTCTACCTTCGGCTCAGGTCATGATCCCAGGGTCCTGGGATCGAGTCCCACATCTGGCTCTCTGCTCAGCAGGGAGCCTGCTTCCCTCTCTCTCTCTCTCTGCCTGCCTCTCCGTCTACTTGTGATCTCTCTCTGTCAAATAAATAAATAAAATCTTTAAAGAGGCATTACCCTTTCCTGGTACTTGGCCTAGGACCAAAAACAGCTCAATTTCTACCTCTTTGAGGCAGACCCAACAGAAAATAGTGCTGAATTTCCACTGTGTACCAGATATGGTGCTAGTTAGGGAGGGAGAGCCCATAGCAGTGTTCTCCAAGTCCGACTCTCTAATCACCTGTGTCAAAATCACCTAGAGCATTTGTTTAAAATGCAGACTCCAGGATTCCATGATCAGGGATTGTGTTTTGGTAAGTGTTAGGTAGTGTCCAGGAGCCAACATTCTTTTTTTTTTTCTTTTTTTGAGATTTATTTATTTATTTTTAGAGGGGGAAGGGGCAAGGGAGAAAGAGTCTTAGGCAGACTCTGCGCAGAGCACAGAGCCTGATGCGGAGTTTGATCTCACGATCCTGAAATCACAACCTGAGCCGAAAACAAGAGTCGGATGCTTAACCGAGGGCACCACCCAGGTGAACCCAGGAGCCAACATTACTAATAAGCATCCCAGATGACTTAGATGTACACTGGAGTCTGAGAACCACCCATCTAGGAGACCCAAAATGAAAATTACTCGAGCCTTCTCCTTGACCACAACAGTTAAGACCAGAGGATGCAAACTCAAATGCCTTTAGGTTCCAGGTAGATAATAAAAAATGAAGGAAGCAGTTCCAAAGGGTAAGAGGGAATAAGGCGGCTTATGGCACTAGAGATGCAAGCTTTGCCTAAAGGCATTGGCAAAAAAAAGTAACACCATGTTATGCAGACAAACACTTCTGAATGCTTTTAACTTTGAGCCCTTGCAATGGACCATACCCAGCAAACCAGATGATACAGAAGTTCTAGAAGATGGGTGGTGGTAAGAACGGTCCTAAGACATCATTTTCTAATATTTTTTCCTAATAGCATTTAGTAGATAGAGTGCTCTGTACAAAGTAGGTGCTCAGTAAACACTTCATTGATGAACTCTTCAGTAAAACCAACAGACACTGATTTGACCTCGGTAAATGTGCTCATATATACATCTCTCTTACACACTTTGTAAATATTCCTTTGTCACACCATCTCCGGATATACAGTGTACCTGTTGTAATGGTTATTTTAAGTCTGGGGAAGAATTAGGTATGTGGAAAGTCCATTCAGAATTTGATCTTTAGGGATGTGATTAGTGCAAATACTTAGCATCACTGAATGCACAGCTCACCGTATCTCAGTCCTGCTGTGACTGGCGCTTTCTGCCTCCAGGAACAAACTGGGTACCGGAGTCTGGTGACCAGACCTGGGTTGAGTAAAATGTGAAAGGCAGTAGTAGTTAGAGCTTGGCAGTAGCAACTGTTCAAGTTAAATCACCAGCAAAAATATAATCCAATGCAAAAGCTATTTTTATTCTGGAAAACAAATCCCAAAGCCTAGTCACTGACACTACATCCTGTCCAACAGGAGGGATAAATACAGCCGAGCAGGTGGCAAAATCCCATAAGTCTAACCACAGAATTTGGTAATGGAAATATATAATATGATCAAATATTTGGCATCCTTTTTTATTTGAAGATTTGGTTTTTATTTATGGTCAGCTCATCTGAGATGAAGAAACCCGGCGGGGTGTTTGTCATTTTTTCTCCAAGTTCCCCTGCGAGGGTTCCCCCTGGCCTCGTCCTTTAGCACTCACCTCCTCCATTATGCTGGTGATAATTGATGAGGAGAGGGATGGAGTCAAACACATACTTCTCAGCCACATAGTAACGCTTGGGGTTGTCATTTGTTTCTTTGATGTGATAGTGCTTTATACAGGGGTTGTTCTCACTGAAACAGATGAAACATAAATGCAGTGGTTATTAATAAGCAATATTTAGACACAAACATGTCTACTGGTATCAGACCCCTAGTAACTTTTTTACCCTCTCAGAAGAATGGCAGGTATATTTTAACTTGTGTCCATCTTGACAGGGTGGCCCTGGGTGCTGGGGTAAGAAGGACTCGGAGGCTGCATCTAGACCTAATTAGAATCAGTGCCATGATGGGCTGGTGATGCTTCCTCTATAGCCATGAAGTGGGGAACGTTCTCGTGTGTGCTACATGCTTGCCTCCTCTGCTGTGTGGAGCAGACGAGAAGGGAACATTCTGGACCCTTAGCACTTATGTGACTTAACAGAGCAAAGAGTTAACTTAACAGCTCTGAATGTTCTCTTTAGAAAGGCTTGCTTGCAAGGTTGCCCCGTGGCTGGCCTCGGAGAACTGGGATTTAGGGAGGGCTCTTACCACGGTCTAACTGATAAGGATAGCTGTTCCTAAATTGCTGTGGTTTATGTTCCATGCCTGCTTTTGTTCTGGGACAATGGAATTTTGCTATGTGCTAGGCAGAGGGTGCCTAGGTGACCAGCCCCCACTGAAGACCTTGAGCTCTGAGTCTCTCATGAGCTTCCCTGGTAGACCCCATTTTAACCTTGTTGTCAAAGCTTGTTGTGGGAGGAATAAAGCATGTCCTGTGTGACTCTGCAGAGAGAGGACTCTTGGAAGCTCATGTTTGCCTCCCTCTGGATTTTGCCCCATGTGTCTTCTCCCATTGCTGCTTTTGCTTTGTATTCTTCTGCTGTAATAAATCTTAGCCTTGAGTATGACTGACTATATACTGAGTCCGGTGAGTCTTTGCCGTGGATCACTGAACCTGGATAGGGTCTTGGACACCCTCAGCATAGACTTTATTTCTCATTCCTTCTCCATCCTATCTCATGGAGCTGCAGGTCACTGTCCCCATTGTCCCCAGCCATGGCAGAGGGACAGCCCCTCTGTGATGTGCATTGTCTTCTTTCCCATCACCGGGCAGCAACCTTCTTTTCCAGCGGGACCTGCTCTTGCTCCAAGACTGGCTTATGTCCTCCTTCTCCAAGAAGTGATCCCTGAGGACACCGTAATCATTTTTTTTCTCTTTTCTCTTAAGTCTTACTGGACCTTACGTATTGCCAAACATCTTTTTTCTTACTTATTTTTTAATTAGAAGAGAAATTGAGACCTGGATTGGCTCTTAGACATTTGTTTTACCAGGCAGGAGACTGAGGTACAGAGAGGGGAGACAAGTGGGGTGTTGCAGTCAACCGGCCGGAGCATGACGCTGGCGTGGCTGCATGAGTCGCCATCAGCTCTTTGAGCCTTGCTTTTTCCTGTTGTGGGAGGAGCATAGTAACGCCTGCCTTCAGAACTTGTTAAGATCAGAAATGATAACATTCTGGCACAAGGTCAGGACTCAGTAAATGGTAGGGAGATTTATTAGCCAAGCCAGAACTAAAATGCCTATCTTCTCACTTCCGGCTGAAAGTATCTTCTCTGTTAGCTGTGGGTTATATTATAAACTCATCAACTGCAGCTCAAATACTTTATTTCTTTAGAGCTCTGCACTCAGGGGTGCTAACTTAGAAGAGAACCTGACATCTGGACCCAGTTCTGTTACTTTCCAGCGAAACGACTTCAGCTCTGTCCTTCATCTCCCTGATCTTGGCTTTCTCAGAGGGATCAGGGAAAGCACACCATTTCTAGTGAGCTGACTTCAGACCATACCTTACAACGGCTTTGGTGAAAACAGACACGGTGTATGTTCCCGGGGTCCTGGAATCTCGTACCATGAAGGCTCCTTCTTTGCCCTAGAACGGTTAAAAAATACAGAGGGTTAGTGATCCCAGGAAACCAGCCACATGCCTCCAGTTCCACTGGCTTGTCTGTGAAAGGAGGAAAGATAATATGCCAGCTTCGCACAGAGCATACTTTCAACAATACTGGCTACCATTTCATTTGTTCATTGAACAGATATTTCCTGAGGGTCCTATCATGGATCAGAGACTTCTAGTGATGAGGTAAGCAGGGAATGAAGACAGATAAATGGAACTCTGTTCTTTTGGGGCTTCCCACGTACCAGGCTTGTACAGATGTTACCCAACCCTCACTACAACATGCAATCTAGATTTTATATCCTCAGTTTACTGATGAGGACACTTAGTGCCACAGGGCTGAGGTGACTTTCTCATAATCCGTAGCTAGCAAGTGGCAGACCTGGGCTTTGAACCTTGAATGTGGAAAGTGAGCAAAGCTCATGTTTCTTCCATGGCTCCATGATACCGCTCCTCAACACAAGTTAGAAGCCACTTCTCCATTCCCCTTCAAGGGCACAAAGCTTTCTGATCTTGAAGTTTCATCAGTTCCTTAATGGGAAAGTATGTATTAGCCCCTTTCTAGAGTGCTGATTTTGCTGTAGGCAAAAGGGGGGGAAAACCATGAAGTTCCTCGTCTAATGAGGGAAGTAGAGAGAAGGGAAGGCCCCAAGAATGTGCTCTTCACCCCCGCCACCCCTCAACAGTTTTGCCAGTGCTGATGGAAGAAGTACAAGCAAATGCATACGCCAATGTATTCATTCCTGGTGGGAATTTTAAGTCTGAACTCTGTCTGGAGTACTTCATGTCTAACGCTCTGTTCCTATCCAACTGTAAATCTGTGCCGGTAATTTCTGCAAAACCTGTTATTATGATCTACTTACCTTCAACATGGTGAGGGCCTCAGGTGAAGGCCAGCGAAACACATGAGCCTCATGTGTGTGCCACACACACAGGTAGCACATGGAGCAAAGCGCATGCAATTTAGAACAATACGAGTTGTTCCCCCAAGCTCCAAAGTGGATTATCTACACACAGTAAAAGCAATATACACAGACGGCCATGCTAATTGTTTGACTCCTAGAATCCCAGCATTTTAGGATGTCTAGCAGCATCTCTGGCCTCTAGCAACTGGATGTCAGACCCTGCCAAGTGTTCCTTGGGGGACAAAATCATCCCGGTTGAGAACTATGGCTCTGGCCTAATTCCCTACACCCCCGTGTCCCACACTTTGTTGATTATCATGGTCATCTGAAGAAACTGAAGCATAGAACAAGACAAAACACCAAAACAACAACAGACAGTGAACCATGCTTCACCCCTTACCTACACACTTAGAATCTCTAGGACTGGCACCCTGGTTCCTGAACTTTCTAGAAACTCAACATGTGATTCTTATAGACATCCAGCTTTGGTTGCCATTGACTCAACTGGACATGTAGCTCTTACTTATAATAGACCCGACGAGTAGTCTCTCACTCTCAAAACAGCATTACAAGATAGAAAGCTCATCCAGAAATATAACCTGCTACCTCTAACTTGGCCCTAAACCTACAGGGGTGTGTGTGTTGGGAGCAGGGGAGTTGGGGGGTGGCTGGGGACAACTGGCCCTTATATCATTGTGCATTCTTGTCAAACCTATAATTCACCACATAAATGTGAAACTCCCAAAACTCTTCTTATCTCTTCTGGGATTTCAAGGATCTATTTTGAAAATCAGAGTGGGGGTAGAAGGTGGGGGAATTGGATGAAGGGGGCCAAAAGGTATAAACTTCCAGTTATAAGATAAATAAGACCTGGAAAGCAAGGTCCAGACTGATGACAATAGTTAACAGTATTGTACTTTCTATTTGAAAGTTGCTAGGACAATAGATCTTAAACATTCTCATCACAGGAGAAAACGATCTGTAACTATGTGTAGTGATGGATATGAATGAAACTTATTATAGTAATCATTTTGCTATATATAGATATCAAATTATTACATTGTACACCTTAAACTCATTACACACATATATATGTATATATTGATAAATATATATATATATATTTATCAGTCATATCTCTATTAAAACTGGGTGGGGGGGAATTTGAAGATGAGACTTGAATCTTCAGGTCCCTATTGCTTAGCCTGGTCTCCCTATCCTAAGGCTGTAAATTTGGGTTCCTCTGGCTGCTGCCTGAAAACAGGGCAAGAATTGAGGAAAATGCAGAAAGTTACTGTATTTCTTTTTTCTAAGACATCCTGAAACAGTCCTAGTATCCTTTGCTCACATAGAATTTATTTTCATAATTTTTATTTCATGATTTCTTTTTAAATCTATGAAAATCCATTATAATCTTTCTGGAGGAATATAAGATCTTGAGCCTGTAGTTAGCATCCCACATTACCCACAATGTGTTCTGTGCAGAATCTTGGACATGGTCAGAGCAGACGAGTGCTAAACAGATTCTTATTTTCTGTTTCTTAGATATAAATGTAAACCACTTATCCAGTGAAATTTTAAAGACCCTTTTAACATTTGCTTACAAATCCTCCTTTAAAAAACTTGATTTTCCAAGCATTAGAATTTTTTCCCCTTTAGGGTCAGTAACTTATTTGATTTCTAAAATAAAGGCAATCTATATGACATCAAAAATCCCAGATTAGCTCATTTGATTTTAAAATAGCTTTTGAGGGGCCCCTGGATGGCTCAGGATGTTAAGCCTCTGCCTTCGGCTCTGGTCATGGTCCCAGAATCCTGGGATTGAGCCCCACATCGGGCTCTCTGCTCAGCAGGGATCCTGCTTCCCCTCTCTCTCTGCCCGCCTCTCTGCCTACTTGTGATCTCTCTCTCTCAGATAAATAAAATCTTTAAAAAAATAAAATAGCTTTCGAAGCATAATTTGCATACTATGCAATGCTCCCAGTTCAAGCATACAATCCAATAATTTTTAGTAAACTGACAGAGTTGTGCCATTTAATCTAATTTTAGAACATTTCCATTACTCCCCAAATATACCTCTGTTTTATTGGCACCCCTGCCACACTAATATGATTTCTATCTCTATAGATTTGCCTATTCTAGACATTTCATGTAAATGAAATAATATAATAGGTGGTCTTTAGTGGGGGCTCCTTTCATTTGACATGTTGTTTACAAGATTTATCCAAGTTGTAGTGTGTATCAGTACTTTGTTCCTTTTTATGGCTGAATAACATTCCATCATATGACCATACCACATTTTGTTTATCCATCATCAAAGGACAGACATTGGGCTGTTCCCACCTTGCGGCTACTGTGAAAAGTGAATCGCATCTGGCTTCTTTTGCTCGACATCACGTTTGTGATAGCCATCCCTGTGCTACATGTAGCAGAGTTTGTCTTCAGAGATTTCCCCCTTTGCCAACCACTGAAGCTTTTGCTCTTGCCTCAGTGGAATGTGATGGGTTAAACTCAAGGCAGGAAGAAACCCAACTTTAGCAGAGGAAGATTTTGTCTGCAAATCTAAGTTATTCTAAAATGGGAAGAAATAAACAAACCAACAACAACAACAACAACAACAAACCCCAAACCTCACAACAACAATAAAACAAACATAGATGTTTATCAAATGTCTGTAAAGGGGGTGGTGCAAACATCTATTTAATTAGGAATGTTTTATTGTTTTTCTAATTCCTCCAAAGAAGCCATTATTATTATTTTTTAAAACTGTGATCAGAGTGGGGCCCAACTGTTAACAAGAGTAATCCACAGATGTGAGAAAAAGGGGCGGTGAGGTTTGCAGTCAGCTCAGATGAGGATGGGAGGCTCAGAGCCCTTCCCCCATCGTCGCTGCTCTAAGTAACATTCAGTGAGGTGACAGGAAACTCTGGTCTGGGGCTGAGGCAGTCTAGAGTTCTGAGGAAAGCGAGGCAGCTAGCATGTGCTTTACCGCCTACTTCCTGTAAGGGGCTCGCTCAGAGGAAGTCACAACCACCAAGAACACTGGAGCTTAAAGGGTCTTTGCTCACATCACCGCCATGCAAAGGGGCATTGACTTGTACAATACAGCCGGAAGGGGGGGGCCTCATTCCCTTGGGACACTTTCAAGTTCTCAGTTTACCTTATACTAATTTCCCTAGAAAAATAAAGAGGCAACAATAGGGGAAAATGTCATGGAGGTGGTGAAATAAATTGATGGGAATTATGGGGATGGGAGAATACAAGTTAACTCATATATTACCTTACTAACCGTGTGTGTGTGTGTGTGTGTGTGTGTGTGTGTGTGTGCATGCGTGCGCACCTGTGGGTTTGTGTATGTATGCACCGCCCTCTAGTCCAGAACCATGCCAGCGACTCACACTCTGAACTTGGCTTCCGTTTACTCTTCTGTAACACAGATGTTCTTTAAATGGAATTCTTACTTTACCAGCCTATAATTCTGTGAATTCCAGGTATTTCCTAATTAAATATATGAGTTTTGGTTTCCTCATCTATAAAATGTACAGTTGTTGGGAGAATTAAAGTGCATAGAGGAGTTCCTGGAATCTGCCAGAGTAAGGACTGTTAGGGCTATCGTTAACCATTATTGTCACGTGCTATGTTACACCATCTGTTGGAAATATTAATTCCACTGTGTGCCTTTATCTGAGATATGTTGACTTATTAGGAGTCTGTTGCCTTCTTTCTGCCCATATGATTTAAAGGTGAGTTTACAGAAGGTAATCTCAACACACAGGGTAGGTTACTGCAAAAGCCAGACTGATAATTCATAGCCTGTCATGTGGCATCACACTTAGGAGAATGTCATTGACACATTCTGGAGCTGGTTGTTTTCTTCTCCTGAAACAAATCCATTATTAAGTCAACATTGCATCTTTAATGACATCTTTGAAATAAGATAAACCAATGCCTTGGAATAAGGCTATTGCCTGAAATTCAGGTCACCCAAAGTGTGTGAGGCTGTAAGGTATGGAATACTTGCTCCCAGGGAATTTACCCTCTACCTAAATGGGTTAAGACAGAAGAGAAATTCCCGAGGCCCAAGGCAGGGTGAGAACAGTACCACTGGAGAAATAATGACATTGCACCATAAGGGTTCCAAGGCCAGGCCACCACATTCCATGGCCAGGGAGAGGGAAAGCATGAGAGGCTTCTTAGAGGTAGTGTTATCTGAGAAGTTGATAGGACAATATAGGAGATGCCTTTCTGCGGTTCCCAACTTGGGTAAATCCCAGGAGAACCACCTGGGGGCCATATCCAGAGCTTCTTCCTGGTGAGGGCTGGAGTTTGGAATTTGTATTTTTAAAAAGATCCCCCAATGATGCTCCTGATCAGCCAGATTCTCTTTAAGCATGGTTGTTTTTTGTTTTGTTTTGTTTAAAGATTTTATTTATTTATTTCACAGAGAGAGATCACAAGTAGGGGTAGAGGCAGGTAGAGAGAGAGGGGGAAGCAGGCTCCTTGCTGAGCAGAGAGCCTGATGCGGGTCTTGATCCCAGGACCTTGAGATCATGACCTGAGCCGAAGGCAGAGGCTTAACCCACTGAGCTACCCAGGCACCCCTAAGTATGTTGTTAATGGAAAAACACTTGTGAAGCATTTGATGTATTCATTCATTCAACAGCTATTTATTGAGCAACTGCTTTGTCATAAATCCAGTTTGGGTTTCCGGGTGCAGCAGGAAGATAAAGCCTTTATATCCTAGTGGAGCACTATGGATGGGGCCGTACATCAGGAGGTCTAGTTAATAAAAATATATCAATCCACCTCTTCAGGGTCCTGTGCTTGTCAGACAGATACTAAACATACCCAGGAAACAATTCTGCTTTTGTTTCAAGCAGCAGACAATACAGGGACTCACTGAAGTTTGCCCTTATATATTACTCAAGGAGGTAAAGTGTCCAGAATAGGAGCAGGGAGGAATGTTTCAAGTGCCCCAGCAAGCAAAATGTGTTTAAGTGTCTCCAAAGTACTGCTATAAAACAGGAAACCTCTTCCGCTTGTCATTCATGTGGACTGTTTTAAGTGCTCCATGGGTAACACTTCATTAACCAACGTGTGATTGAAAATAACACAACTGCACTTGTTTAAACATTATAATTCAAGGTTTTAATTAATTCTGCAATCCTCTCAATTAGTTCTCATTGGTCAGGTTTTACTGTGTTATCCGATAACACAGACTGGGGGGCTCAGAGCTGAGCCGGCTGCCCAGGCATCACAAGTTTGACTTGAAAAAGTACAGATTCCCAAGGACTAACTCTGGAGATTCTGATTCTAGCTCTGGGGCGGGGCCCACTCAGATTCTGGATTTTTAAGAGTTTCCGGGTGATTCTAACGCATGACCTCCTGGGGATCACAGGAAATGATCTTAAGTGCTGAGTTGATGTGGAACCAAGGAGAAAACCAGGGTCCAGCCATGATTCAGCTCAATTCCCGCCCGCCCCCCACCCCCTCCACGAGATGTGACTCCTTGGAGTCTTGTCTGACCTCCGAGGTCACAGAAAGCCTGCCTCACACTCATGGTTTACCTTGGATTATCCTCTAACTCTCTAGTTTGTCTTGTTTCCCAGCAGAGTCTAAAGCTTACTGAGGCCCAAAGATCCTGTCTCAAGCAGCTCTAAGGGCTTCATCCTGCATTCAGCAAAATGGTAAAGTATTCGAGATTATAACCAGCGATCGTAATGAAGGAAATGGTGTGCACACAGCGTAGGTGAGGTGGCAGCTAACGGAGACACAGATGGCGGCGGCCAGAACACAGGCAGCCTCTTGTGCCTCACTCCCTGGTAAGCACAGAGTCCTTTGGGAAATCCATAAACAACTGAACTTCCTCTCTTTGATGAGAACAAGTTGCCCAAGGGCAGAACATCTCACCTTGTCCTCTAGGCTAGCTGCTTGCTAATCGGCATCTTATCAAAGAAGATGGGGTTCATTGCTACTGGTATGACTGTGGGTTTTCCTTCTCCCCACCACCTTTCCTCTTTTAGAAATTCTATTTTTGCCTTTGATAGGATGAATCAATCTGTTACCAGTTTCCCTTTCTACAAAAGTACATAGCATGCTAATAATTAGCTGTATGCCTTTAAATTATTCTTTTTTTTTTTAAAGATTTTATTTATTTATTTGACAGAGAGAAATCACAAGAGAGGCAGTCAGAGAGAGAGGAAGGGAAGCAGGCTCTCCGCTGAGCAGAGAGCCCGATGTGGGACTTGATCCCAGGACCCTGAGATCATGACCTGAGCTGAAGGCAGTGGCTTAACCCACTGAGCCACCCAGGCGCCCCTAAATTATTCTTTGATAATATTCATCAACCCTCCACCTTCCCACCACAGCCTTTCATTCCCTCCCTGACATGGTCCTGGATCCCCTTCTTTGTGGCTCATCCTTAACCACTGTGCAAATAATAGCTACCAGGTTGGGTGACCAGCTGTCCTAGTTTGCGCAGGACTGAGCAGGGTAGGGATTCCTGGACACAGGACTCGCAGCTGGGACAGTCCTAGGCTGACCAAGATGAGTTGGTGACCCCACCTGTATTCTGTGCAGGAAAGATCTGCAATTTAATTTAAAAATCCTTTAAGATAGGGTATCTGGGTTGGCTCCGTCCATTAAGTGTCTTCCTTCAGCTCAGGTTCCAGGGTTCTGGGATCGAGCCCTGCATCGGGCTCCTTGCTCAGTGAGGAGCTTGCTTCTTCCTCTCCCTCTGCCTGCTGCTCCCCCTGCTTGTGCCCTCTCTCTTTCTCCTGCTCACTCTCCCTCTCAAATAAATAAATAAAATCTCTAACAAAAATAAAAATAAAATAAAATCCCTAAAGATAGGAAAATCTTAAGATCCAAACTGGAGAATGTTATATGGTGAAATGGCAGGAATAGGGTTGACGTTTTGGCACAGAGAGACTAATGCTTCCGTTAACTCATACATAGTGTACTGGTGTCACAGGTGAGGCTAGTGTTGGGCACAGGTCATTAACATCGTCTGAATATCAGACTCACCTGGAGAGATTTTTCTCTGAATTGCTAATGCCTAGATTCTACCAACTAGATATTCTGATTTAATTAATCTGGGCTGGGGCTTGGGCATTGGTATTTTAAAAAAATTGTTTCCCAGGGGATTATAAGGTGCAAACAATCCTGAGAACAACTGCTCTAGGCATATCTGCGGGTAAATTCATTGACTGCTCTGTGGAAGACCTTTTTGCAATAACTCCACGCATTTGGTTTCTCTGAAAGAGCCATAAATATGCAATTTTCAGTGCTACTCAAAGTGCGGCCTGCGGATGGGTGCCAGTTGGCACACTGTTGCTGGTCTGCCACCATACAAAAAGAGAAATCGAGAGTAGGCATTTAGACATAATTTTCATAGCAATCAGAGTAATTTTATATCTAATGAATCTAAGACTAATACAAAATTGAACTTGCATTTTTTGTGTCTTTGCTTCTTTATTTTTTCTAGTAGTTCATCTAGTAGTTCATTTTCATTTCTTTTATAAAATATAAGTGTGTGACAAATTGGAAATTGAAAACCGACCACAAAAAAGTGAGGCTCTGTCCTGGAATAACAAATGGCCTTCTGGTCCAGGCAGAGAGGGCTTGCCTTGGGTGCCAGTCACCTGATGGCAGCTGCCTGGAGCCCCAGGTTGTGAAGGATTCCAAAGCCATACACCATGATCAACGGTGTCATACAAGATCAGGAGCAAAGGGTGACAGCATGAGTACTGGGTAACTGTCATCACTGACTTAATCCAACACTCGTCCTGTACTCATTGAGAAACTAAGGTCCAGGAAGAAGAAACATCCCCCAGGTCACCCACAGTGTTGGTGAGAGAGCAGGAACTGGGACCTGTACTTTCCCCACCGCATCCTGCTTTCTCTTTTCTCGTCCCTCTCTCCTTTTATTCTGACATTGCTGGGCAAGATCAGCCCTGCGACTTATACCGCATGGCTCTTGAGAACTGGTGCATAAAAAAGAAAGTTGAAACAAGGGATGTATTTCTTCTGGACACACAACCCAAGTAGTATCTAAGTCACACTCACCCCTGACCTCACCAGAGAAGCAGGTAAGGCAAGCTAGCCCCAGGGCTCCCCGGGGTCAGGCATCATGGCTGGAAAGTTTACCCTACCTGTTGTCACACTTGTATGTCAATACTGAGGCCTTGGACGCTCCCCAGGTTTCTTATCCTATTATATGCTAGTTTCTAAAAATCCCCAGAATATTTCCACTGGACACGAAAACCACTGTTAATCCAGTATTTCAGTTTACCGTACTGGCATAAATGATGGTGTGGCTGGAAAAGAGCATAGTTCATTTTATCTTAAGTTAAAAGGTAGGTTAAGGAGACTTACTGTATCCAAAAGAAGTTTTTCAGCTTTGTCTCGGCTGATACTCTTATTGTACCACCTGAAAGCAGGAAAAAGTCATATGTCAATGACAGTTGAATTTTTTTTTTTTTATTATTTACTTGTAAATACTTCTAATGCTAGAAAATGATTTGGTTCTTTTCTCTCCGTGCCAGTGCTTTCCAAATAAAAAACAAAGGCACAAACCATTTCCAGGTAATAAAATGTCTAATTGGAAGGGAACAAATGAATCAGAATTGGTAAAATATCAATAATTTTTGAATCTGGGTTTTGGGTATATGGAGGTTCATTATGTTATTCTCCTTAGTTTCGTGCATTTGGAAATTTTCCATAATAAAATTTAAGAAAACCTTCACCTTCTCTATTTCGTAAGTCAGTGGGTGGTATAAGTAGGATGATGCTAGGACAGCTATAAAAATTGAGCACAAATTTGAAAGTTTAACCTTGTAAAGCAATTGTGGGATTTTCCTCTTTTAGACTGGTTTTCAATATCTTCTGCAAAGTAATTATATTACTTTTACAATCTTGAGGTCTGGTGAAAAAAAAACCTACAAAATGGTAAGAGGAATATGAGTGATTTTTAGAGGTGAAGTTTTTGAATGTTGCTGGTAATGCTTGAACCACAAACCTGACTTCCTTGGCTACTTATTAGATAAGCGGGGATAGAAAGATCATCAGTTAACAATCAGTTTCAGGAAAGTATAAACCCCAGAGGAGAGAAGTTCTGGGTGGGGAAGGAACATTACTTATCAAACTTGTGTGGCTACTAGAAAGCAGCTACAATGTAGGGAATTAGTGGGTGTGCCTGAGCTTTTGAACGTCGTGAAACTGAATGGTACTTTATACCTCGGTGGGCTCTTGTAACTTATCCAGCTGAGGAATGGCAGATACGCTTCATCTCATGTGCATGCTCTGAACAATTAGTCACAGCTGTCTAAAGCGGCACACCTGAGCTCAGTGGGTACGTGTGTTACTAAGAGTGATGTCTACCCTGAGCTCAGGAGCGGGGAGGGAATGCCAGTTAGGGTGCCTCCTTCATCTTGTCTGACCCTTCATTTTAAAGGAAAGGGATCTGAGATCCAGCCTGGTGAGGAAACTTGCCCAAGGTTATACCCCCAAATCAGGGCAGGAGACCTGAAGCCAATCAATCGATGTACCAAACCATGATTATGCTCCCAGATGGTACATTTTTGAGTTCTTATGCAGTTGTCACCTGAAACTAGACAATATTAAGTTCAAGGATAAAAAAAAAATCATCATATTGGGTATCATACACACACACACACACTCACACACACACACTTCTAAATGTCTGGATGTGTGCATGTGAGTCATATTATTCTCTAGCTGTGATCCCATAATCTGAAAAATGCAAACCAACAATGTATAGAATAAATAGGGCTCACAGACAGTTTTGCTTCTATGGTCCAGTGTTTTGTTTTGTTTTGTTTATGACCTAAAATACCTTCAGGAGAAGGAATACCTTTTTTTATTTGCCCCAAGCTCCACCATTCTCTAGTGGTTTATACTCTGCTAGAATTATGAGTTTGCCCCCTCCATCATACATGACAAGAGTCTGATTAAAAGAAAAAACAAACAGGGGTGCCTGGGTGGTTCAGTGGATTAAGCCACTGCCTTCAGCTCAGATCATGATCTCAGGGTCTTGGGATCGAGCCCCGCATCGGGCTCTCTGCTCTGCGGGGAGCCTGCTTCCCTTCCTCTCTCTGCCTGCCGCTCTGCCTGCTTGTGATCTCTCTCTCTGTCAAATAAATAAATAAAATCTTAAAAAAAAAGAAAGAAAGAAAAAACAAAACTTCCCAACTTAGTGATCATTTGAAATAAATGCCTATTTTTTTTTCCTAAATGCACTGGCTATTAGAAAAAAAAAGGAAAGAATTTTATTTAAGCCTATTTCCTACACGTTTCATTGGTGCTCAAGTATTCTTGGAACCGATGACTCTTCTGTTAGCTGAGGGAGGGGTATTCACACATACTTGATCAAAGCTACTCTCAGATTGAGAGACTCTCCAGAAAATGATGGCTCTTCACTACAGAGTCTGTTAGAATTTCAGCAATGAATAACTTGACCACCTTTGAACTAATAATAGCTCAAATAAGTTAATGGAAGTCTTCATTAGCTAATATTCTTCAACCCTGGCATCTTACATTTGGTGAGGACTTGAACATTTTTCATCTTCAAAAATTTCAAATGTATAGAAATGTTATAAAATACTATAAAAGAACACCCATATACACTTGACCCAGATGAACTAATTTCTGACATTTTACGTGTTTGCTTTACCATTCCCTCTGAATAGATAAATACATATATATGTTTTCCAAACCATTTGAGAATAGACTTTTACTCCTAAGTACTTCAGAATGTATTTCTAAGAAATATAACATATACTTATATAAACACGGTATTATTACCAAAATCAGGAAATTTAACGTTGGTGCAATACTATAATCTGATTTCAGACTTTATTCAAATTTCATCCATTGTCCCAATAATGTGTTTTGACACATTTTTGGGGGTGGGGGGAGGGAGGAAGAGAGAGAGAGCAAGGTGGGGGGAAGGGCAGAAGGAGAGGGGGAGAGAGAGAATTTTAAGCAGGCTCTATGCCTGGCATGGAGCCCAACACGTGGCTTGATCTCACAACTCTGAGATCATGACCTGAGCTGAAATCAAGAGCTGGGTGCTTAACCAACTGAGCCACCCAGGCGCCCCTACTTTTTTTTTTTTTTTTAATGGCTCAAGATCCAATTCAGGATTGTGAGTCCATTTAATCAACACGCATCTCCTTAGGCTCCTTCAATGAGGACCAATTTTTTGGCCTTTTGAGTCTTTTATGATATTAACATTTTTGAAGAGTACAGGCCAGTTATTTTGTAGAATGTGGATTTCCCTATTATTTCCTCACAATGAAGATTATATGTGTTTGGGCAGGAATAGCACAGAAATAATGTTGTGTCCTTCTCAGTGTGTCATATCTGGAGGCCTGGGTGGTCTTGTTCTGTTATTGATGTGAGCCTGGATCACTTGGTTAAAATGGGGGTCTACTAGATATTTCCACTCTATTACTAGTAAGTTATTTCTGAGAAGATACTTTGAAACTAGGTAAATATCAAACTTTCACCTCCCTAGTTGTGAAATTTTCATTGAAGTGTCTTGCCTAAATTAGTCGATGCTTTGAGTTACAAATGGTAATTTTTTTTATAGATTTTATCTATTTATTTATTTGACAGAGACAGTGAGAGAGAGAGAGAGAGAGAGAGAGACCACGCACAAGTAGGGGGAGCAGCAGAGGGAGAAGGAGAAGCAGGCTCTCCACTTAGCAGAGACCCGATGCAGGGCTTGATCCCAGGACCCTGGGACGGTGACCTGAGCCAAAGGCAGACGCTTAACAGACTGAGCCACCCAGGTGCCCCCAAATAGTAACTTTTAACCATGATCATTCCTTCTACATTCATTAGCTGGCAGTCTATGGTAAGAAAGACCTTTCTTGTTTATTCTTGTATTTACTTATTTACTTACCTGTCAAACTATCTATTTGTTATCAATTCTTATTTTATTGTATGGATTGTAGTCCATTACCCTTGTTACTTATTTTAACACTCAAATTGTTGTATATTTGGCAAGAAGGAACAATTTTAAGCTGAATTCTGTGCCCATTCCTCAAGTCCACATCATTAAAATATTTTGGGAGATGGGCAGTATTTCCTTACTTTCTGGTGCAAGGTGTTCCAAGTTCATTCTGTACTTTCCCTGCCTTGACTCTGAATCCCCAAGCCATTTCTTCAAGAACTCTATTTTAGTGGGAAGTGCTATTTAGAAAGGAAGATCTGTGAACACAGGGTCTCATGGTGCTATGGGGCTATTGCTTCAAGACCTCCAGCCGCGGAGCTAGGGAGCATATATACATGGTGAGTACATTGTCCATTACAATTAGATTTTATTAAATACTAAGTAGTTCCATTAGAATTATATCCATGTGAACTCTTCTATAAATAACAACTTGAAATAGACCATACAAGCTAAGCAGATATTTAATTCCTATTTGTCTGCTATTTTGTATTGCCTTAAAGCATGTTTTAAGTGAGTTTGTATTTGATCCAGTGTTCCAACTGCTTTTTTCCTTCTCAAGTGAGACCAAGATCCCTGGAAGAAACTTTTTCCTTTTACCCAATCTATGTGGGTATCTTAGAGTCATCTCTTTGATAAAAGGCAAGGTGAGTACATATATTCGCCCCCTTCTCCTATTTAAAGTGTTCCTCTCCTCTTCACTTAGGGATCAAAGTACAAGAAGAAAAAAAATGCCTGGTACTTTTATAATCAACCAATAATTTATTCCTGATCTAAGGAGGACCTTAATGCCATATTTTTAGAAAACAAAGAAAATTTCTTACTCGTAGGTTTCCAGGCTGTTTGGAGATTTTTCCACCAGATAACTGCTTGGTACATATCCTTCGTGCCTGTTAAAAGGGAAATTCATGTTTAGACTATTACAGGATAAATTTTCACATCTCCGTTTTAGAGGTGGTTCAATCCGCTAAAAAGTCATTTAAAGATGGGGGAGTCTCACATTATTTGGCATTCATGATAAGACATTTTAAAGCTTCAGAATAAAAGTTAAAATAGAATAAAAGCTAAAAATAATGAAAATCTGCCATCTGTTAAAAGCGGTAGATTTCACCACTAAAATATGAACCATAATAAATAAGAAGCGGCTACTTCACTTAAAAAGCTTTGTTGCTCTCCTCGTCGTGAAATTTCCTCTCATGGAAAAAAGATTAATGCTCAGTCTCTATTTTCTATAAGGAAACATTTTCTTTGGGGTGTGACAATCAGTATTTTTTCCACTTTAGTGCTACCATTTCATAGTCAGGAAACCAAAATAATATAAAAAAATCACTTTCCACCCACAGCTTCCAAAAGATACTGCCAGTCAGCATTATAAACTTTTAATGCAGGGCCTCCCTAATATTTTGTTGTTGTTAACTGAACTCCTTCAGATGTAAATGGTAAAACAGGAGAAAAAGAATAGAGTCACGCAGGATGTAGAGGTGGGAGTTTCTTCTGAGAAGGAATACATAACTGGGCATAAACAAAGACATACGGAAGAGACTAATCAACACATCAAAATACTTCACATTTGTGTATGGTCTTGTATTTTTCAAACCACGTTCACATTCATTACTGCATTTAATATTACAAGGTGAAAACAATGTCCCTTCTACTCTCTGGGCCTCTGGCTCCCTCTCTGTAAAATCTACACGAGATTCTGCATAGAATTCCTCCCAGCTCTGCCAGTCTATAAAAAGATGCTAGAGAGTTTCTTGCTCTTTACTTTATAAAGCATATTTTAATTTTTATACAATAAAGTCATTTTTTCAATCTGGTGATGATGTTTAGTGAGGAATGCATAATCTGTCTCACAGAATTGTTTTGAGGAGTAGGGATACAAAGAATGGGGATGCCAGGGGCGCCTGGCTGGCTCAGTGGGTTAAAGCCTCTGCCTTTGGCTCAGGTCATGATCACAGGGTCCTGGGATTGAGCCCCCCATCGCATCGGGCTCTCTGCTCAGCAGGGAGCCTGCTTCCTCCTCTCTCTCTCTGCCTACTTGTAATCTCTGTCTGTCAAATAAATAAATGAAATCTTAAAAAAAAAAAAAAAAGAACAGGGATGCCAAATATGGGATGATTGTCTCATATCCTGGGCCCATGGCTGTGTTAGTCGTGACATGCTTCCCTTGGAGAACTGAACAGCCAGCTTCAGAATCATCCCTACTATGGTGCTCAAGGCAGTTTGTGCCAAATGATAGAAGTCAAGTTGTTCTAAAATTTGCTATTTCTTTTATATCTGTCTTTTGGAATCCACTTGATTATGTCTCATTTTGCCACACCATATGTTTATAATTCTACTAATAGTTCAAATACTATTTTTACTTTCAAATAGATAACTGTGTTCTAATATGCCAACCACATAACATTATGTGATAATATGATTATCACAAATGGTGATTCTCTTTATTTGTATGTGGATGTAGAATTTACAAAGCTCATTTCACTTTTAGCATCCCATTAATTTCCTCAACCTTGTGAGAAAGACAGAGCTGATATTATTATCTGCATTTCATAGATAAGGAAAATGGATGCCCAAAGTTTAAGCGACTTTTCCAAAGACCTACAACAAGAGTAGTGGATACTAAAGTGCAAGTCTTCTGTCTCCTCATCTTCTGTATTTTCCACTCTACTGCATTATTACAAAGCACGCTGGGGAAATTCCCAAAACACCAGTTAGATTCTAGGGTGTCCTCTTTGATGGCCTTTGAAGTGCAGAGCTGATCATTTCCACAGGCCACTAAACAAACGGTAAACTGTCATTTGGGGAAGTGAAACCTAGGAGAAGACATTTCCTGGCACATTAGGTATGCTAAATAAATGTCAGTTGAGGGGCACCTGGGTGGCTCAGTGGTTAAGCCTCTGCCTTTGGCTCAGGTCGTGATCTCAGGGTCCTGGGATCCAGCCCAGCATTGGGCTCTCTGCTCAGCAGGGAGTCTGCTCCCCTCCCCCTCCACCTCTCTGCCTGCCTGTCTGCCTCCTTGTGATCTCTCTCTCTGTGTCAAATTAAAAAAAAAAAAAAGCCAGTTGACTGGAGGAGTGAATTTCTGAGTAAGTTCTTCTGGTGTTTGTAGAACCGGGCAGTCTTAAACCTGTTTCTGATATGGGACGCCTTATAATAGGCAAAGAGAAGGGCATGTGACAGGCCTCACTTGCCTTCACGAGTCAGCTAGAGAGGGAGATTCCACGTGAAGTGCTTTGGGGTCTATTCCCAGCTAGCCAGCAACCCGGTTTCCCGGACCACAGTTCTTTAAAGAACCATATTTTACACCCTTCTCCCACTCCCCCTGTAGTGGCGTGAATAAGGTTACTTAAAGAGAACGTGCTTTGACAAAGCAAGTTTTGGTGTATGTGAAAAGTAAAGCCTTAACCTTAAAGATATTTGTGTGCCTCTTTTTTCATTCATCAGATTAGCTTTTTTTTTTTTTCCTTAAAGTTTAGTGATACCCAGTGTTGACACTCCCACGCACTGTTGGTGGGTAGTGGGGATGCAAATTTGGCAGTCTTTCTGAGGGAATCATCTACCAAAATTGAGACAGGTTCTGATTCAACAGTTCCATAGTTAGAAATGTGAGATATACATTTTTTTCAAAAGAAAAATATATTTTCAAAAATATATATGTTGCAAATTTTTTTTCAAAAAATTGCCCAGAAACATGAGCATGAGCAATACAAGATCTTCATTGTGCCCTTGTTTAAAATAACAAAGAAAATAAGTAACTTGGAAAGTAAACATCCTATCATTTAAGATCATTCAAATATTTATAATACAAGCACACCTTCCAAAACTATGCAATTATTTAAAAAAAATTTGTATCTGCAGATATGGAAAGATCTCCAAGATATATTACTAAAGGTCAAAAGCAAGGTGAAGAGCAGAATGAATCACCTTTGTGTGAATGAAAAAAAAAAAAACCCACAAAGAAAGGATGCATTTGTGTATGTGTAACTTTTTTGGGGGGATACACAAGAAAGTGTAAGTTGTGATTACTTTTGGAACTGATATGGGGACAAACAGAGGTTGCATCTTTATTTTTTTTTTTTAAATAAAACATTGATGAAGGCCATCAAAACATTGCAGGGATGGAGTATTTTTCTTTTGTATATTTTTAAATCAGTAATAACCTCATGCTTTAAAACGATATTAACCTGTAATATTAATATATAAGGATGTTCATTGCAGTTCTATTAATATCTGCAAGATATTGGAAATAACCTGCGCGCCCAGCAAGGGAATTGCTAAATTATGGTACACTTCTGTGTTGGATTTATTGCAATCATTGAAGTCATATTCTGGAGAATATTCCAAGGCTTGGGTAAATACCTCTGATATATTAAAAGGAAAAACTAAAGCCTTATAAAGCAGCATTAATCTGATGCCTTAAAACTAAGTACTGGTATCTAAGTTATATATATCCCAGAGCACACTGAAGATTAACAAAAGTAATTTTGTCGTATTTCAGATCAGAGAAGGGCTCATAATATATATATTTTTTTCATTCAAAACTCCCGTAGTGGGCATTTTTTATTAGCACAACTCAACTTTCTCCCCGAATCATGTAGATGGCTAGTTCTAAGACTGGTAGTATAGCTAAGTCATCAGTATTTTCTTCCTGATGCTTCTTCTTCTTCTTTTTTTTTTTCCTTCTTCCTGATGCTTCTTAATATAACCACTAATCATTACCATTTCTACATGCCTTTTCTTTTCACTGCAAATAGACACTTCACAATGGGATGTGCCTTTGGTCTCATCTAAACACTCAAGAATAATAGTTCTTCCTTGTAGAACAAGTTGCCAATCTTCTACTTTGTGGATGTTAGTGAAAAAACCCAGGGAATTTTTAGATGGGTGTGGGAGCTGGGAATGCTTAATGGGGAGACAGCCTAGCAAGTGACTGCCTCCCCCACTTCTGAAAAGTGGAAAGGTCTCCTCAACCACTTCTGCCTTCCCCTTTCTTCTACCTTTGCCCTCCTCTCCTAACTCAGTGCAGTGGTCATGCTGATGGAGGCAGAACAAATCATTCCAGTGTTTTCTCTATTCCCACCTCCCCTCAAGTCCTGGGACAGCAAAAAGATGCCTTACCCATTCCTGTCCTGCACTCTCCACCAGTGAATCTCAGAACTGTCCAGCAGGTAGTACTCCTCATTGCTCTGTAGCATGAGTTCCTGTGGATCATTCGTTTGGTAGTCATACAAAGCAATGACAATGGTTTCTTCGGGTTCCTGAAGTGATCGCTGGGGGAGGTAGAAAACAAAAGCAAGTGATGACATAGAAAGGAGGTAAACTGCAGAACAAGATCAACAAGTCCCTAAATTATAACTTGCTCCTGGTTCTATGCAAGGTCAACACACCAGTTCCTGCAATCCACTGGGTAGTCACTGAAACCATCTGCCTTCTTTCATTGGCTTTCTTTTGATTTAGGATTGTAGCACTGAATATGACACAGACAACCGGTACCTGGAATTCCTTGCCCCTCTCATTCTGTGTGCTGAATTTTGACCACAGTGAATTCCAAGCAGTCACAAGCTGTTCATAAAAGTCTATTGGTCACATGTTGCAACCTCTCTGCTGGAAGCATCATATTCTTGATGTAAGTGATGCCATCAGTGCTAAATTACTCAGTACACGTTTTTCTGCTTTGACTTGTGGGTTTGTCCAGATCCATAGGATCATAGACTATTGGAGCTAGAATGCCTCTGAGAGGTCATTCAATCCATTCTTTTGTTTAGAGTGGGGAAACAGAGGCCCAGATGGGAAAATGGATATGGTGAAGCTTAGCCCTGGAATTAGTCTTAATGCTCTCTCTATGATAGCACACGAACTTCCTTCTTCTTCTTAGGGGCTCTCTTGCCTAAGTCTCTACTTCTCAGTACCTTTTTAAGGATGATGTGTTAAAGACATGAAGAAGAGATGATAAAGCAAACAATTGTGGGAGTTCAGGAAGGGCATACTTGCTACAGGTTGGCAGATTTTTGAGACAGGAAATATGGAAGAGATTGAGATTACTGGTGGGGATGAGATTTGGTGTTGAGAAGCCAAAATTTCTATGAGCACATCGAAGCAGTTGGTGGTATAAAAATCCTGGAGATCTAGAAAGAAAAAGCTTGTCCTACTGATGCACTATGTCATCCCACCTGACCCAGATTAGGATTTGAAGTCTAGATATTGATGGAGCGCATGAGGTAGTGTATTGGAGTACTGCAGATAAGAGCCAATGGGACTGAGGCTTTCACCCCAAGAGCTAATGGAGGAAGGAGTTGTACACAAGGGCCCCTAAAGATTAAGGAGGGTTATGACATCATGATATTCATCCCATTATAGGCCCAACTAATTGATCAATCCCTATGAAAAGAAAGCTAAGAGCAAGGTTCTCTAACCATGGTGGTACCTGTCTACAGGTAGCATCTTCCAAAATTATGGGGATGTTTTGAATGTCACAAAGGTTTAAGTGTGCTGCTAGCATTTAATGGAAAGGGCAAAGAATGCAAAAATCTCTGCAGTATCCCACATTCTGTACAACTTTTGAATGTCCTGTTAGATATTCATGTGGTGAGAAACCTGCTTAAAATAATAATAATGTATAGTAATACTCTAAACCTAGATCCTACCTCTACCCTATATAGGTGGGACTATGGGGGAAACCATTTGGAAGCCAGAGTTGGCTTCCCCAGAGTTGGCTTGGTATCACCTGAATCTTTTAAGTCAGTATATTAGATGAGTGTTTTTCCCTACTTCAGTGTGCTCCAGAATCACTTGGAGGTTTATGAAAATGCAGATTGCTGGGACCCTCTTCCAGAGTTATGAATACAGTAGGTCTGGGTTGGGGCCCGAGAATTTATATTGCATTTCTAAAAAGACCCCAGGTGATGCTGATACTGCTGGTCCAGGGACCACACTTTGAGAACCACCACTTGAGTTAAAGACCAACTCTCAGGAGCTCTGCTGTCTACTAGCTTGACAATTAAATTGTTGAATGGCCTTGGAAAAAACCCTCAAAACCTCTCTTGAGACTTGACTTCCCAAGCTTTAAAATATGAATAAAACTATAACCCTCTGAAGTGGCTAGAATAGACAGTGAGAAAAGGAGGCTCATATACATATGTATATATGTTTTACTTTGTATATAAAGATATATATATCTTTGAAATAGAAGTGTGGAAATACTTTGAAAAATATAAAGTATTGTCAAAAGTAGGGTATGGAGTAAATATACAATTTTATTTTTAAAAAGATTTTACTTATTATTTGATAGAAAGAGAGAGAGAGAGCATGAGTGTACAGACAAGCCCCAAGTTTTGCCCCAGGACCCAGAGATCATAACCTGAGCTGAAGACAGACGCTTAATCATCTAAGCCAACCAGGTGCCCCAGTACACTATTTTAAATAGTTGTCATTATACCTCAAAGTGGTCAGGTGGCTGGATACACAGTATGATATCAGTAAGTTTCAGTTGAGTGAATAAAGTAAACGGAGGATTTAGCAATCCTTTTATGTAAACAGACCCATGAGACAGTTCAGGTCCAAGAGACACAGTGGGTTCATTTCAACTGAAATTACTACAACCTGCTGCATTTGCCCAGGATTTAAGAAATCTGGGCAGATGGGGAAAGTGCAAAGGGGACATGCCAGTCAGGAAGCTGCAGTGATGGGCGACCACTGTGCCCAGAATTGGAGCCCTTACTTACCCTGTTGTCTTCAGGAGTAGGAGGAAGAGGCTTCTTTGAAGCTGAAATGAGAAAAACAGAAAAAGAAAATGATCATGAAACCGAATGTACCCAACTGGAGGCGAGCTGCCAGGGGGCTTTTCAGAGAAAAGGGGCCCTTAGGTAAACAACCGAAGAAAAGGGCCAGAAGATGATGATGAGACACAGAGAAACAAAAATTGGCCTTGTAGCACCCATGTTTTATCTCTTTTAGCCTATTGGTTCCCCATTTTATTTTCTAGAAGATACCAGAAACTTCTAGAAGTCAATATTCTGTACGCCCAGTTAAAGCCTAATCCAAAAGATCCTTCAGAGACATTAGGATTGTATCCTTCCCTGTGGGCGGGGAGACCTCCACAAACACACCTACCACCTGCCATGCCCCAGAGAGGGAATTGGTGATTCAGGGTAACAGTGACTCATTGGCTTCCTGAGGTAGCCGTGGGCTTGGAGAGGAGGTGGGGAGATAAGGGGTCATGGTGTTTTTCGGGGCGAGGGCTGGAAACTACTTTTAGTTACCTTAATGCTTCTGTTCCTGAGCATGTGTTCCTGCTACCTCCTCCAAACAACACCCTTAGCTCCTCTCTCTCTGTTTATCTGTTTGTGTCTCCACAGCTCCCTCTCTTCACCTCTACTCTAGGTCTTCTTTCCTCCTCTCTTCTTTTTTCTCCCTTCTTCCATCTCTTCCTCTCTGTCTCCTGCTATTTCTCCGTTGAGGCCCTGGAAAGGTCAGGTCCAGAATCAGTAGACCAAAGTTGAATGTCTGGGAGTCGGTGTGGATATAGGCTTCTGCTCAGTTCAAACCATGATTTAATAATTAGAGATAATATGGGAATAGGCTCCATGAGGAGGTGGTGAGCTCCTCATCTCTGCATGAGGTTGACTAACCTATGAGGTTGATCTCTGCCTGATTGGGACAGCACCTCTCAGGAAAGAGGTAAAAGGAGACCCACACAGTGACATGGGAACCCAGCCCATGTGCTAACTCTTTAAGATAGGGCAGGTGGGTATTGACTTGGGTTTGTGATTAACAGAGAAGAAGCAAACAAACATAACTGGAAGCATGGTTCCTATTTGGCACACAACTCAGAGCCCCAGGAGACTGGGGTTCTCACCCCAGCTCTGTTGGGAATGAGCTATGTGGCCTTGGGACCCTCCCAACCCTGAATATTCTGTGATGCATAGCTCTTCCTCTAGCCTTGCTCTTCCCTCCTTTCTTCTCCCACTGGGTGATATTGGATTGTATGACATCAGAATGGATTGTATGACATCAGAATTGGATTGTATGACATGCAGAAATGAGTGTCACTGTCAATTGGGTAGAGCAGGGTCCATTTTTACCCAACCATCTCTGCTGCTTTCCAGACATACACACACACACTGCTATATCTCAACTTCAGATTCCTCTGTCCACTAATAAGGAAGAATAGTAGGCACAAATACCATGTTGAGAGCTCAGTAAGTGCCAGCAGTTGTGCTAAAAGCTTTCCACAAGCTCATTTTTGCAAACATGAATGTAGGACCCCTCAGAGAGTGACTGTAGTTAGGCCCTGGGTTTATGGGGTGAGCAGTTCAGCATGAGCAGCCGTCTCCAAGTGTCATGATGGTGAGTCATTCAGACGCTCATCACCCTCCGTCATGTGTCTAGCACTCAGCACAGCGAAGTACTATGTGCCTGAAGGGGTCAGTTGCAACATGCACAGTGAAAACTGCAAAATGGAAACACAGGCTCAAGGGATTCCAGAACTGGAAAGGGGCTTGGGAGATTGTTTCGTCGTAGGACACCTAAAAGTTCCCCTAACACTGGAAAGATCAGGACCCTAGGTCCAAGGGCCCAAGCAAAGTTGCTGGCAAGAATTTGAAGACTAGACCTCTAGCTTGGAAAAGGGCTTTCTCACATTGGGGAAATCCCATGCCATCTTGTTAATATGGTGGATTTCACCCATATAAAACCTACTGTTTCTTTTTTATGAAATACTAGCCTTTGTGAATATGGTCCATAGGGTAATGTAGAAGATCATTTGATTCTAAAACCAGGTATATATTGTTATTCTGGGCCGGGGGACTGGTAACCTTAAACTTTCTCTCCCAAGGTTGAAGGTGAGAAGTGGTGGTTGTTAACGTGGTACTAAAAGGGGCTGTGACTCAGGAAGCCACGGAAAACCCAGCCATGTGTTACATTTTGCACATCCACCTTGGGCTGTCAATGTGAGGTATTTGGTTTTCGTGCAAAAGAGAAACTGACAGATGAGAAAAGGTGGCTAGGGTAAGGGAGGTTGAAAGGAGAGGGGAATGGAAGCAAAACAATTCACACTATCCATCATTCCTATTCAACAATGGCTTTGCAGAGCACTTCCTCACTGTGCGACCTTGAACATACCCAACTGCTCAAGGTCTTGAGCTTCTGTGACCTCACATCATCTCCCCCAGATGACTGTGGGGACTGGGAGCATACCATGTGTCAAAGTGCATGCAAGTGAAACTGCACTTCATTGAAGGTTCTGGTCCCAGAGCCATCACAGAAGGGTAGAACTCGTAGCACCCCACTCCCACATTCCAGGGCTTTTGACCTCCAAAGACCAGAAACAATGTCTTTTGTTTTCATTTTGCATTTGGGCTGTGGCCTCCTTTTCTCTGAGATTATAGAGATCGACAGAGAGTTTGAAGGGGAGGCAGAGAGAAGCCACAGCGTACAATTAGTAGTTCTTGGTTTTGCTTTCTTTTCCTCCAAGACAATAAAGTTGAGCTGGTAGAATTAGACACATGTGTGACGTGACACCACTGTAATAAATAAATGTTATGGACCTCTAAGTCTGTCTCTACAACTCAAGATTTAAGTCGACCATGCCAATCACATGGTCATGTTTTCCAAAGTTTACCATGCTCACAAATCTCCAAGATATTTGTTAAAATACAAATTTTGATCTAGCAGCAGACCTGGAATGGGGCCAGAGAATTTACATTTCTAACTGGCTCGCAGGTGATGTTGACACGGCAGGTCCCAGGATGACACTTTTGGTAGCAAGGAACCACAAAGACATAAGGTTTGAGATGAGAAACATCAACAGACTCGTGGTAGAGGCAGATAATTTCCCTCTGAAGGTTGTGAAAATGCAAAATTTTGTATTCAGCCCCTGACAGCCCTGATGATGGGAAGTTGAGAGCTTTTACCTCCTAAGACTAGAGAGGTCAGTCATTTTGCAAAGAAGAAAAGGAAACTCCCAGTCTCTTACCATTCTTGGTTGGATCATACTGGGCACAGCCCACTGCGAGCTTCTCCATCTGAGCACAGCACCTCCACCTCCCGTCCATCCAGAAATTCGGATGATACATGGGTACCAAACTGTTATTATTCCTTGTTTCTGAAAGAGATTGGCACCAGTAGAAGAGTTATTTCCGGGTGCGTCTATCAAGGGCTACCAATGAGACTCCTCGAGATTAGACCCTGCCATAAGCTGGAGTGAACAGTACATGTTGGATTTAGGCATTATTGGGTCTGGGTCTTGTCTGGCCTTGTGTTCATTGTATGTCCCAGGTTGGATACCACTCTCATCTAGCTCAGCGTCCCCTCTATGCAATGAGAATGTTAGTCTGGACCAGTGGGTCCAACGAAGGTGTCCAAGGGCCCCTGGGAGGTCTGAGTGGGAGGGATTCCTGCCCCTTCATCTCTCCCACCTTCAGCCACAGGAGTTTTGCTTTATCCGTTCCATATGGGCAGGCTTAAAGTGAGATTTTGGTAGGGGGAAAACAAAAGAGGTTCTCCTGCTGAAGAAAAGAAGTATGAGAAATGGAGATCTAGACAGGCCATCTCAAATGTTCTTTCCAGCTCTAACATCCTGTGAGTAAAGCCCTACACAGTGGGAGAACAGCCAATGGACATAGTTAGGGCCCTTCTGATAACTTTCCATTTTAATGTTTTTACTGAGCCTTATGACTTGAGAGCATTTTCCGCTTACCCAGTCCTGGCCTGTTCATACCCCATTTGAGATAATGACCTTGGAAAAGGATAACTGTATTTTTAGTCTCATTTTTCTGATAGAGGTATCATGGCTCCCAAGATTCCAATGGCTTGCTTACTTTTTGTTCTTATAGGTACTTAGAGACAGACAAATATCTGAACCCAGTTCTCCTGTAAACCCAGGGCTCTAGGCGAAATAACAGTGCTACTGTTGAGTGCTTTCTTTGGGTACTGTTCTAAGTGTCTGACACGTCTTAACACATTTAATTCTCACAATAACCGTGTGACCAACTGTTACTAGTCAGAATTTATAGCTGAGAAAATGGAGACGCTGGAAGGTTGAGGAATTTGCCCAAGGTCACATACTAATGACTGACAGGCTGGGGATTTTCACCTTAGCAGTCTGGCCGCACCTCTCACGTGTACCCAAGCCCCGTGCTGGTTCTAATGATGCCATGAGGAAGGCGAACCTTAAGGAATATCCTTCGTGCTGATCTGAAAACTTTGAAAGCTAGCTAAAATTTACTGGGTGTTGACTCTGGGCCAGGCTCGTTCCAGAGGCTTTACCGGTAGCAGTTCTAGAGGCAGGAACTATTATTTTCACTCCCTCCTTCTTTCCTTTTTTATAGATGGGGAGACTGAAGACAGCTGCTGAGGACGTTGCCCATGCACACGTGGCTAGTAAGTAGCAGAGCCGGAATTCAAACTCAGGTCATCTAACTCAAGGCTCCATCCTCTTATTCTTCATACTAGACTAGTAGTGGGCAAACTCTTTCTGAAAGGGCCAGGTAATAAATATTTTAGGTTTTGTTCACCAGCAGGCAAAATCAATATGAGATGGAGGTACTTCTCTATTCCTTTAAAATGGGGCCATTTAAAAATACAAAAACCATCCTTAGCTCAGAGCCTTAGGAAAACAGGTGGTAGGCTAGATTTGGCTGACCCTACACTGTACTGATCATTGCCTCTTGGGCCCAGGGTGAAAAGTTGGAATGCAACACCAACACCAAAAGCGAGAAATATTTGACCATCCATTGCCCTTTGTCTTACTGCGGAACCCAAGCCTGCTAGAGCATCAAGGGATCTTGGAGCCATTGGCGCAGGAGAGTAATTACCTTCTTTAAGGGCCAGAACCCAGCGCTGCCGGCTCTCGCGGTCTGGAGCAAACACATACAGAAGGTAGTTGTCATGCACAACCTGAGGATATAGGCAGAGTCCAAGGTGAGTGGTGTGCCCAGAGATGAATGTCTGACAGTAGGCCCACCTAGCATATGGGGCCAAGATTGGGCCTCAGGTGTCTGTCACTTAAAGGCAAACTACCAGGTGATTAGGAGACTGGTGTCCTTTTTATCCAGATATTTGAATGCTGTGCAGACACAGGGTGAATTTCCACATCTCAGGCTACTTGTCTGAGATTCCATGTTACTAGTAAGCCATTGCTAAATTAAAACAGCAGGGGATACTAATGTCTCCATGTGACAGAACATTTATTTCTCATATTAACTTTTAAGTGATAGAAAAAAAACCTTTCTGGCACATGAAAGAGTAAGAAAGTAGATGAAAAATGTATAATCGAGATTTTAAAAACTTCTTATTTTGAAATAATATAAGACACCCCAGTGGTTCCATAAATAGTACAGAGTTCCTGTGTTCTTTTCACCTACCTCTCCTTAATGATAACATCTTATTACATAACCATAGTACAGTTTCAAAACGAGGAAACTGACATTGGTCTAACACTACTAACTGAAGTATAGATCTTCTTTAAATTTTACCAGTTTTTTTCATGTATCTTTTTTTTTTCTTTAAGTAGGCTCCACGCCCGGTGTTGAAGCCAGCGCAGGGCTTGAACTTATAACCAACTGAGCTATCCAGGTTCCCCTTGAATGTACTCGTTTTTAATAAGATTTTATTTATTTATTTGAGAGAGACAGAGAGAATTAGAGAACAAGAATGAATGGGGGAGCAGAGGGAGAGGGACAAGCAGACTCCTCATTGAGCAAGGAGAGTCCAATGTGGGGCTTCATCCTAGGACCCTGGGATCATGACCTGAGCCGACGGCAGACATTTAACTGACTGAGTCACCCAGGGGCCCCTCCCACATTCATTATTAATTAGGATTTTAATGACAGGAAAATATATGCTGTTCATTTTACTTTTATTACTAAAAATTTCAACTCATGGAGGTCAACTTTCTGGTAGAAAAGAATCCTTTTCTATGTCACATTAAAAATGGAGTATTTTACCTCTCAAATTGGCAAAGAGCAACAGTACCCTAGAATGTGCAAGGAGACATCCGCTGCTTCGGAGTCATAGATGCAGAGAGTAATGACACGTTTTAGATGATATCATAACCTAAAGACTAATGATAACCTCCACCAGCTCTGTCCAGTAGGACTTTCTGCAATGGTGGAAATGTCTTATAATCTGTTCTGTCCAACACATAACTATCGAACATGTGAAATGTTCATTCACTCTGTGGCTTAGTGTGACTCAGGAATTTTTAATATTGTTTAATTTAAATATTAAACATCCACATGTGGCTAGTGGCTACTGTATTGCACAACACAACTCTAGATAGTTCTGACATTATAAAATTCGAGTCTTTTTGTCACAGAACCTCCAAACAATTTATAATCAACAGTTGCTTCAAAACATGAGTAAATTGTACTTAAAGAATACTAGGTTTGGGCCACTGATAGTTTATTTTCCCTCACCTAGGAGTAGAGAATTCGGATTTTCGTTGAGTTAGGGAAGATATGAGAGAAGAAGAAATGAGGAACGAAAACTTTTTCAAGGTTTTATGTTTTGTTGGATAGAATGAATAAATGAAAGAAAGAAAGAAAGAACGAACACAGCAGCTTTCTTCTGGACTTAGTAGAAGATCTAAGGATAGGTCAGAGTCATTGATGTCCCACCTTCTATTACAATGACAGGATTTCAACCATTGTCCAAGGAATGGGGGGCTAGTTCCCTCAGGCACAGTGGACTTACCTGAAATGGGTATTTATAGTGGCATGGGATACTAATGTCACTTTTCACAATCTCGACACATTTGATTCGGGAGAGTTCAATGGAGCCCTTCAATGTGCGCTTTTTCTGTGGGAGAAAAAAAGCACATTCTATTTAAAGAATAGAGCAGACAGTATTTCTGTCCAGGCTGCTTATAGAAATCTACTACTTGATAGGATCCATTAGTTTTGTAAACTAACCCCCTTGTGTATCCAGAAGCTACTTCTTGGCCTTCTGTACCTCAGAGAGATACTCTGAGCAGATTCCCGGAAGAACATACCCTGTGAATTGTCTCTTGACAGGACGATTGATTTTTACATCATTTACTCATGGCATCTTGTATCTCAGTGATCTTTTGACAAACAGCAGCATTGTAGCTGGGGTGCAGAGAGGAGTACGGAAACCAACTCATGTGCCCGTTCTCTCTGTTTTGTGCCAGTCCATTGTGCGGCCTGGATGGTGGTACATACCTTTACTGGCACCTTTCTTTTCTAAATCTGGTTCCTCTAGGTCCCTTATATTTATTAACAATCCCACAATAACACCCTTGTAGGACATTGCTGATTCTGCTCTATAACTATCTCTTCTTCACACTCCCATCATCCTACAGGCTTCATGTCTCATTTCCTTGGAGATTTGTTAGATTTATTTCCTTGTTAATTAGTTTACATTATGGTCATTGACAGTTATGATTTATAACGATTTTACATGTTACTCAATTCTAAGGGTACTTGTAATTGGAGAGTGGATCCTAGGGGATGTCACCTAATGGGATAGATTGTACTATTAACTATCAGACTCCGAGGCTAGTTAGTGAAAAGATTTTGTGGAACAGAAGCCTTTCACAAGTCCCTACAATTAGGCTTCCACTGAGAATAGAACTGAATTCAGTTGTGGAACCAGATGCAAAATACTGTATTGCACCTTATCTTTTAGAAAGAGGTAGCAAATGGTGGTGAATTGGACAAAAGGTTGAAAAGGGCTAGGTTCAAAGTTGGGTTCTGTTTCCTTATTGATTTTCTGTCTGGATGATCTGTCCACTGATACAAGTGAGGTGTTCAAGTCACCTACTATTATTATTTACTATCAATCTGTCCCTTTATGTCTGTTAATTTCTGCTTTATGTAGAAATTTAACCAACTAATGTTGGTTGCATAGATATTTACAATTGTTATAACCTCTTGTTGTATTGGTCCCTTTATCATTATGTAGTGTCCTTCTTTGTCTTTTGTGACCATTTTTGTTTTAAAGTCTCATTTTAACAGATATAAGTATTGCTACTCTGGATTTGTGTGTGTATGTGTCCATTTGCATAGAATATCTTTTTTTATCCCTTCACTTTCAGTCTGTATCTTTGAGTCTGCAGTGAGTCTATTGCAGGCAGCATGTAGATGAGTCTTGTGTGCATGTGTGTTTTTTTTTCATCCATTCTGTCCCCCTCTGTCATTTGATTGGAGCGTTTAGACTATCTACGTTTAAGCAATTACTGATAGGTGTGTATTTATTGATTGCCATCTTGTTACTTGTTTTCTAGTTGTTTTTGTAGTTCTCCTCTGCAAAGCTGGCTCAACCTCTAACTAACCTCTGTGATCTTGGGCAACTCCTCTCACCTCCCTGAACTTTAATTTTTATATCCGCTAAGTGAAGATATATTTAATGCCTACCTTTGAAAGATTATTTAGAGAATAAAATGAGCATATGTAAACAAATTAATGGGCTTATAACAGGTGCTCTCAATAAAGAGTACCATCCCAATTAAAGAGGTTAATGCAGTCCTAACTATGGTAAGAGAGCCATGACATCATAAAATTCTCCAGAAGTGAGCTCAGTCTGTACTTTCTTTTTTTTTGAAATCCAACCTGGTTGTTGGCCTTTGTTGAGGCCAGAACTGAGATGAAAAAAATTCAAGATGTGAAAGTATCCCTATCAAATACAGGGATGCTCTGTAGTGTTTCTTTTAAAATTTTCTTTCTAAAAACTGCTTTATTCATTTTTGAAAGTACAGAATTTATCCATGTTCATTGTAACAAATAAAATAATATGGAAGTATGTTAAGAAGATATTTATAGTGTCATATCATTCTACCCTCCTCCACAACCATGAGGTAGCCAAGGTTAACCATTTGGAATGCATTTGTCTTTCCCACACACATTTATAGGATATATATATACAAAAAAAAAAAAAAAAAGCATCTGCTCCACACAGTGGTCTACAGCTTGCTTTTGTAATCTGAGGTTGTATTAAAAGGTCAGTTTTCCCTTAAAAACCTCTGAAAACATGTATCCTTTGAGCTCAAAATATCTTCTCATTTAGAGTCTTCCACAGCTAGAAATACATGCCTGGGTTCTGCCCATAATCATAGTTCTTTAAGATGGTTAATCTGGTTTTTGAAAACAGAAGAGCACAAGGGAGCCGCCTTTTCAACAACCTTCCGTCACCGTGGGTAAATATGGAGTCTGAGCTTTGAGGTTATCCTGTTTTTTTGACCTCTGTGGCATTATTTCCTTAGTAGTTTACCTAGTAACATGCAACAAAAGACTCATGGCAGTAATAGGACAACTGTGTTTGTAAGACATGTTTATGCTTGGGACCCACTAAGTCCTACTCTCCCTGAGAATGAGACTAGGACTTCCATCACCATACCCCCAAGGCATAGTGACAGGCTGACAGCAGGTGCTCAGTCAGAATGAGATGAACGAAGGGCACCACGTTGAAACACAGTTTAAAGAATCCCACTCAGATTTAAGGCTAATGCATTTAGCTCTTCAGGAACTATTTACTGGGGACCAGCTCTAAGCTAAGTGTTGTTCTGAGAGCAGAAAATAGAGAGATGAACATGGTAGATCTTTTCATGGAGCTCATAGTCTTGTTGAGAAGGCAGACAATAGAAACGAGTGCCGTAAAGAGAATAGAAGAGGTTGATGTGACCACCCTGAGGACAGGGCAGGCCTGTCTGGGGAAAGGGCCTTCGAGAAAAGATCAAGGAGTTGAAAAAGGTGCCAGACATGAAGTCTGGGGGTGTGGAGCTGGGTAAACATCTTGCGTAGAGTTCACAGCAAGAGCAAAGCCTAAGGGTAGCAAAGTTCTGGATACATATTGGTTGTTAATAGCCAAGGATCATCATAATCAGGGTATAAAATGGAGGCAAGTATTAACCAGAGTTGTGGATAAAGGTTCTGTGTGATGTTCTAAAGCCGTGCTGTCCAAGAATAGCAGAATGGGAACCGTATATGTGACTTAAAGATTTCTTGTAGCCACACCAGAAGGAATGAAAAAGAAACAATAAAATTAATTTTAAGAATGTATTTGTTTACCCTATTATATATAAATTACTATTTCAATGTGTATTCAACATAAAAAATTAATGAGATACATGATTTTTTTGTACTAAGTCCTTGAAATCGTGTATTGTAGAACATATCTCAATTTGAACCTGCCATATTTCAAGTGCTCAGCGATCACACATAGCTGTGGCTCCATTATTGGATGGTGCAACTTCAAGATATCCAAGGAGGGCTTCTCCTCTAACCTCAGATTATCTCTGTTAATCTCTTAATAGTCATTGATTTCAAACATGGATTTTAAGAGACACTGTGTTAACAGCCTGTCAGGTGAGCTGGCTATGTGGTTTGTATTTCTGTTGGAAAGGATCCCATGTTCCACCATCAAAACCCACTCTTTTTCTTAAATGAGTTCCCTAAAGCGGGTTGTCTTTGAATTTCGTAAGATCTAATATGTGGTCAACAAGAGACCAGCTGCGCATCCCCCCAGCTGGGGACTGGGGAGTAGCCGGTCAGTGAGCTATACACAGTTCCACGTCTGAGAAATGGTGATTGCCTGTAATCATCCCAAACAACTGTGCTATTTCTGAAAAATGCCAGGGTAAACCTTCCAAGGAAACCACACAAGAGCCATCAGGAAAAGAGAGACACGAGTAAAACCTGCTCTCATTCTTAATTGTCATTCCATCTGCATCACTTGGGTACAAGTCACAAAACCTCACTTGGTCTTTGTCTCTTCTCTCGGCCATGTTTAAAGCTACACCGTCTTCATATTCCAAAGCTTTCCCCTGGTAACCTGACATTTGTCAAACACAACCCAACAAGGTGTTGGTGTCTATGCTTGTGCACACAGCTTAAGTATCCCTTCTTTTTTATGTTAATATATAAAATAGAATTTTGGACAGTTAGTTTCAAAGAGAGAGGCAGGGAACAAAACCAAAATAAAGGATGATTCATATTTTTTAGCATGTCTTATATTTCAGGCACTCCGCAGTGCCCATTTGATCTATGATCCTGCAAAGTATCATTGTCCCATCTTGCAAGTGAGGACCTTGAAGTTCAGAGAGACCAAGTCTCTTAATAAGTGGAATGGCAGGGTACAAGCTCAAGTCTATGACTCTAGAGCCTGAGTGCTTAACAACTATGTTTCATGGCTCTTGCATTTGCCCCGACTTTCCACAGGAGATTTTCTTTCTCCAGACTCCACACTGAACAATCAGTTGCATACTCTATACCATAAGCTGTGGTCTGGCGGACATGTGTCTGTGCTCTATTTGGTCATGCAATGTTTATGCTGGATTTGAAAGGCGGAGCATGTTCTTTGCTTCCTCAGAATGATATTAACATTGGCTCCTTGGCTGTTTGGCTAGTCCCACAGATATGTCAGTGAGAAGTTAGGTATCTGATACCTATGAAAGAGGGTATCTCCACCCCTCTGAAAACAGCCAAATTTCAGCTTTTTGCTTTGGAGAGGCAGAGTGGGAGAGGATTGGGACATTCAGGTCAGGTAGACCTGCATTTTCCCGACCAGCTGTGCAACCTGAGGCAAGTGTCTCGACTTCTCAGTTGCCTTGTTTTTTTATTTAAGTGAGAATGATCATACTCCTTGAATCATTGGGCTAATTTATAGGACTTTAAAAAAATCACATAAACCTACTCACAAAATAAACTCATTGAAATGATAAACCAATCACTCGAGTATTACTTCCCTTCCTTCTCCAAATGCTATACATAAAATAAGACCTTGTTCTCTTGCCTTTGTGTGTCCACATTTTGGGGGGTGATTTTCTCGTGGGCAAATATGTAACCACGAACCACCATTTGGGAGGCACAATGTTAATTTTTAACTGGCGATACTGGTGATTTTGACATCTCAGAGTCATTTGTTTAATTTGCAAATTATTTGTAAAATCAGACCAAAACCCCAGAAGGGGCCTATTTCCTGGTCTTCCCAACTGTATTACATTTGCTCTCAGAGGGCTTTTGCTTTCTGCTTTTCCTCCCACTTGCATGTCAAAACCTTCCTCAAACAGTGATTCACCAAGGGTTTAACTTACTGATAGAGTAAAACTTGGCTTGTTTCAGAGGAGTTTGGATTAGGACAGATATTAGAGACTGAAGCCAAGAAGGAGCTTCGATAATGGAATTTCAGACATTAGCTGAGAGAGTATTTTTCAAAGTGGAGTGATACATTTCAGACTTTCCAAGATCACACCATAAAAGCAGCCACAAACTGCCTTTATCAGAGTTTCTTTGTGACTGGAAAATCTTTCTGGTGATACTTTTAACCAAGACATTTCAAATATTTTGCTCAATGCCTCTTCTGGCCTTTAGTACATTGTACAAATCTGAAATCACACAATGACACAATTGAAATTAAAACTGATATCCTGTGAAATGAAACTTAAGTGGCTGATTTGGGGGGTCATCCCCCCAATACACACAGCAGAATGCCAGTTCTAAGATGGGTTTTAGGGCTCTTCCTGGATTTTAGTTTCATCCTCTCTGCAAAACATGCTCAAGGTAGCCCATGAACTCGCTCCCAGTCTCCCAACTCAACAGAAGTCTTTGATGACCAAGGGGACCTCGTGGTGCAGCGGGGGCGGGGGGGGGGGGAGCAGAGATTCAGAACTCGCAAAAGACATGGTTTGAATCTCTGTGGTGATAAGTAGCACAGGGCTAGTCATCCCAGTTCTTTGGGCTTAGTTCTCTTCATTCTTCTTCATTCTTTTAGTTTGTGAAGAGTAATAGGATTGCCGACAGCTGACGTGCAGGGTCACTGTGACCTGAGCTACGGAAAGGCGCCCAGTACGTTGCCTGATAACCAATAAAGATGCAATCACTACATCAGAAACTAATGAGGTGCTGTACGGTGACTAATATAAAATAATAATAATAATAATAAAGATGTGATCACTACTGTCTCGATGGAAAATGTAGCATCTTCTAAAACACCGGGACAATGTGAGATTAGCTATTGCTGGCTCCTCTCTCCCCCCAACCCATCTTCACCGGGCCCTTTGTCCACAAAACTTTGCTGTTCTGGGAGAATCTGGAGCTAAGGGGACAGATTTTGAGGCTCCTTGGCTGACTTAATGTCAGGAAACTATGATCCATCCCACACCTGCCTTTTTTTTCTTTCCTCGTTTCTTTTAGTCATAGCTAAACCAGAATCAACTGGGTTTCATCACCTTAGCTTTTCACAATGTGGTTTTTGATGAGGCTGGTGGTGCTGTGGGGAAAACACTCCCTTAAAGTCGGCCATCTTGTCAGTAGTAACACCCTGACTACCCAAGAGGAAAAAGTGAAAATTTTACTCAAAAAAAGAAGAAAAAGAGAGAAAAGAAGAAAAAGAAAAGATAATGGACTATACTCTCATATAGTTTTTAGTGGGAAATTTGGGATCCTTTTTTCCCCCAAGATTTATTCATTTATTTATTTACTTGGCACATACAGAGAAAGAGAGAGAGACAGTGAGAGAGGGAACACAAGCAAAGAGAGTGGGAGAGAGAGAAGCAGGCTTCCCACCAAGCAGGGAGCCCAGTGCGGGGTTGATCCCAGGACACTGGAATCAAGACCTGAACTGTAGGCAAATGACTGAGCCACCCAGGCATTCCATGGGATCCTTTCTTAAAATTATGAACGTATTTTCTCACAAGACGCTATTAAGAGCAGACACTTGTGGGAATGGTTCTTGCATTTGGGAGTGGGAAGTAGAGAGCTTTGCTCTTAATCTTATATCATTCTATACTGTTTCACTATTTTACCGTGAACATATATATTTTTTATTGTATTTAAAAATGGTTAAAAGAAAGAAAGAAAGAAAGGGGAAGGAACAAAAGATTTCCCTTATCAGATTTATCCGATAGAAACATTTGTTTAAAACATATAAAGATGTAGGGAAGAGGATTTCATAACAGCATTATTTATTTCACTAAAAACCTATAGAAATGTAAATATTCACCAATAGACAAATAGCTAAATTACTTATGGTTCAACTATCCTGTGACTACTCTGTAGCCAAAAGAGAAAGTAATTTACATAGAGGGACAAAAATATATACATCAACTGAAAAAAGGTTTAGAGCCATAGATGGAGCATCACCTCATTGGGGGAAAAGAAATAAAATATATAATAATATGTACAAAGCTCAAAGAAATAATACAAAAGGAACACTACTAACTCTGGCTCTCTTTTGGGTGGCACTATACCAGACTTGCCTGGGTACATTATATATTTCTGCAATATTTGAAACTTTTGCAGTGCGCATGTAAATTTACTCAACAGAAAAATGAAAATAATATTCTAAAGCAGTCATAAATTTCAAAACAAAACACTGTACAACAACCTTAGCAGATGACTATGGCAGAGGGTGAGGGGTACACATCGAATGCTGGGTGTGCAAAATGATGTAGCTTTTTGCCCTTGTGGCCTCCTGACCCCATTATCCTAAGTGGCAGTGAGGAAGCACCTGTCACCTGCTCTTCTACATCCATGGAGATTCAAGTTCATGGTGGGCGGGCCCTCTCGTCGTCTTCTTGAGTGATAGCCATTTTCTCCATAGATTCTAAAAAGGCAACTCTGTACTTTTATGTGGGTATATTTATCTTAGAAGTGAAGCAATAATTCAGGAATAATTTCCTGGCCTCATCCATGTTAGTTAAAGGTATTAGTGATCATAGCCTTAAAAAAAAAAAAAAAAAAAAGCCTGTTTGTTTAGATTTGATTTCAAAAGGGAGCAGGGAGAAAAGGAGATAGGTAGAAACCAGAAGCGAGTGCTGCGTGCTGGGGGTAGCAGATCCTCCAGTCATCCTGCATATTTTGTCTCTGCTCTGTGATTGCTCTTTCAAAACCTTCCTTCTTTCCAGAATAGGCTATGTGGATTTTTAAGGAGTTTGAAAGAGTATATTTTTCACATATCTTTCAAACACTGGAGAGTTAGTAGCCAAAGCATATAAATTAATAACTTCACTGCATTTCAGAAAATAACCCTAGCGTAGAGGTGATGCTCCATCAATATTTGTTAATTGGTTGATTGAAGGAACAGCAGGTAAGGCTAAGTGCGCAGCAGAAAGTGATGAGTATGAACTGTATGATAAAGTTTTAATAGAAATGATTTGAGGGGCACCTGGGTGGCTCAGTGAGTTAAAGCCTCTGCCTTCGGCTCAGGTCAAGATCCTGGGGTCGTGGGATCAAGCCCCGCATCGGGCTCTCTGCTCAGTGGGAAGCCTGTTCCCTTCCTCTCTCTCTGCCTGCCTTTCTGCCTACTTGTGATCTCTGTCAAATAAATAAATAAAATCGTAAAAAAAAAAAGAAAGAAATGATTTGAAAAGATTTCCAGAATGACTGGCAGGTGGATATCAATACCTCAACAATGAAAATGTAGGTCAAAACTAGTCTGCACAAAAGATTGAGCTAAGAAAGAGCTCCTACAAATTACTAAGGAAAATACTAATAAGATTATAGAAAAACAGGCAAAAGGAACAGAAATTTCTCTAAAATATATGAAAAAAATGCTCAAACTTACTACAAAAACAGAAATGCAAATAATTATACTGAGATATCATTTTTTAAACCTGTCAGACTTGCAAAGATCAAAACATATGGTAATGGTGAGGTTTTACAAAGCATGCATCTCACAAGTGGACCTGGGGAATGTTCACTGGCACAGCTTCTTGGAGAATAATTTGGTCATGTTCAATAAAACAACAGATGCAAATATCCTTTTACAACAATTCCACTTCTAGAAACGTTTTCTATAGACCAAGGCTTCTCAACCTTGGCCCTATTAACATTTCAAGGCTGGATAATAATTTGTTGTGAGTTTGTCCTGTGCCTTTAGGATGCTTAATAGCACCTTGGGCTCTGCCCAGAAATGTCAGTAGCACTCCCCTCCCCAGTTATGACAATTAAAAAATTTTTCCAGACATTGCCAATGATGGGCAAAATCACCCATTTATGGACATATTGATACAGAAAGTGACATACAGTTAAAGTTATTCGTTCCTTGTCATTTGCAATGACAAAAAAAATTGGAAAACCGACTACGTCCACCATTAAGATAACTTTTTAACCATTCAATGAAATATTACGCCACCACAAAAAAGAATGAAGAAGCTCTTTGTATATAGGTATGGTTTGATCTTTAAGAGCTATTGCTAACAAACCAAAAGAAAGGCTAAGAAGTGTGTGTAGAGTATGCCATCATTGTATAAAAAGGAGGAAAAGGAGAATATTTATCTGTATTTACATATATGTGCATAAAGCATCATTGGAAGACTTGATAAGAAATTGATTATACTGGTTGCTTTTAGACCATGAAGTGGTACAGCTTTGGACAAGTGTGGGAGTCGTCCCTTGCCTAATACTTTGTAACTGGTTTTAAAACATTTATGTTGGGCGCCTGGGTGGCTCAGTGGGTTAAGCTACTGCCTTCGGCTCAGGTCATGATCTCAGGGTCCTGGGATCAAGTCCCGCATCGGGCTCTCTGCTCAGCAGGGAGCCTGCTTCCCTCTCTCTCTCTCTGCCTGCCTCTCTATCTACTTGTGATCTCTCTCTGTCAAATAAATAAATAAAATCTTTAAAAAATAAAAATAAAACATTTATGTGAGCCTGGTGGTGGCTATTAAGGAGGGCACGTATTGCATGGAGCACTGGGTGTGGTGCATAAACAATGAATTCTGGAACACTAAAAAGAAATAAAAACAAAACAAAACAAAACAAAATTTAGTGAATGTATTATCTATTCAAGAATTTCTAAGAAAATTAGTCTATATTTTGCAGAAGATGGTCTAATAAAAGGGCTCTTCATACAGAGACCCGAAATCCAATAGGCATAGAGGCAAGGGGGCAAGAGTTCATCCCCTGACAGTTCTGTTTTGTGAACTAATTTCAATTTGCAACACAGAGGAAAGCAACATGAACAGCAGTAACCTAATCTCACTGAGATTTAGAATGGACTTTTCAAGAATTCTACCAGCTTTCTCTTGAATTCAGAGAAATCTGGGGGTCAGAAATTTGTGGCAGCAGGCTCCCTTGCCCCCAACTCATGGCTTTCTAGGTAGAGCCAGGGGGCTGAGAAGATCTCTTCCGTGCTCAGCTTTCCAAGTGCCCTGGTCTCTAGGGACACACGTCTCTGTCCTTCCATGTCCAGGGGGATGTCACACTTCCCTCTGAGCAGACTAAGTGTCTGTTATTTAAAAGCAAAGAATCTTGAAAGATGATTCATGTTGCTATTCCCTGGATTCACTGTTTCCAGTCTTCAGTTTATAACCTACCCACGAAATCTCCACCATTATGTGGTTCCACCAACTGGTCTCATGTACTTAGTGCTGTTATTTAAATGGACTGATTTTTCACCTCAACAAATTTATTCTAAAAGAAAGTTTTAAAGCACCACCATACATATGAGAATACCCTTTTCTAAAGTAAATTGTAATAAATACATAACTATTAAAACTATGTCGGGGCACCTGGGTGGCTCAGTGGGTTAAGCCTCTGCCTTCAGCTTGGGTCATGGTCTCAGGGTCCTGGAATCGAGCCCCGCATTGGGCTCTCTGCTCAGCGGAGAGACTACTTCTCCGTCCAACCTCACCACTCTCTTCCTGCCTCTCTATTTGCGATCTCTCTGTCAAATAAATAAATAAAATATTTTAAAAATGTATGTCAAAATCAGATTTGTCCATGTACCATCTAATGTGCACCTCATGGTACCCCACTTCAGGAAACACATAATTGGATCGCTGTACATGCACTTGGCCATAGTACAGACTGTGAAGAGGGGCTGCATTTGGTGTGAGGGCCTTCAGTCTCACTTTCTGGGTTGCTGGCTTGTACCCCTATTTGTTGGTCCTTCCTATATTACCACTCTGGGTATGCAGTCCCAGAACGTTATTCGAAGAAAGTACCCAAAGAGGGGTAACCATTATGATGATTAGTGAGTCTGGTAAACTAAACAGTGCTGAGGCTGATATGGCACCTTTTCCTGGCAGAGGTCACCCCGGGAGCAGAGCGTCAGGTTTACAAGTTCGTGAGTGCGTTCCCGTCAGCCCGCAGAGGCCAGGACCACTGAAGCACACCCTGCAAATTCACAGGAGACCGGCGAATTCACAGACTCACGGTGAGAAACAGAATGGCCTGATGCTTGTGTCAGTTTTGCAGAGAATTCTCACAGAAGGAGATTCCACTTGGGCGACCAAAGTGGTATCAGAAGAGCACGTGTTAGTGGGGTCAGAGGAGAGGGAATTACGCTAGCCCAAGGCGAGAGGCTGCTTTTACACTTACTACCGTAACTGTGACCTTGGGCGAATTTCTTAACTTCTCTGCGTCTCAGTTGCTTTCTCTCTAAGACAGAATATTACTTTCATCATCTTCAGGGAACTGTGAGGATTACTAGAGGAAAGTCGTAGGAATTTGTTCAGTCCTCTCCTTGCGGTGATGCAGGTTACTGTTGGTGGTGATAATGCTGTGCTGTCCTTCAGATAAGCCCGGGGGTCCCCACTCAGGACCTCTGTTACACAGAGTTGGAAACTCACCAATGAAATCTTTGCCCCAGCTCTCTCCTCTCAGACACCATGGTTTCTATTACACGATGTCTCAAGTCCAAACAAGCTTAGATTTGAAAATACCCACTGATGAACATTTAATACAGATTTCAATATTTGTCCCAGATGTGTGGCCTAGGAAAACATAGCCTCTCTAAGCCTCTCCTTTCTCATCAACAAAATGGGGATCTTTGGCAGAGGAGGAAGCTTTTTGACACTCCTTAAATTCTGCTCCATAGGTGGGTGGGTTCATCTACATATTCGTAAGACTGACTTTAAATCAAATCATCTTATCCATGTATAAAATATTATGGGGGCGCCTGGGTGGCTCAGTGGGTTAAGCCTCTGCCTTCAGCTAAGGTCATGATCTCAGGGTCCTGGGATCAAGCCCCACATTGGGATCTCTGCTTGGCAGGGAGCCTGCTCCTCCCCCGCCCTCCCCCCACTCTGCCTGCCTCTCTGCCTACTTGTGATCTCTGTCTGTCAAATAAATAAATAAAATCTTTAAAAAAAATATTATGTATCTTTCCTCTTTCTCACCATCACATTCAAAGCTTATAAAAATAGCTCACTTAAAAATCACCACAACAATGGGATTCTTTAATTTTCGTGGGTTCCTTCTTAGAAACATAGTCTTCTCTAATGGTTCTGGCGTGCATTGCTTTAATTTCTGTAAGATGATATAGCAGCAAGCAATAGAGGCCATAAAATATCTTACCCTATGACACAGTTATCCCACACACAGTACTAGATCATGAGGAGCTTATTTTAAAAAGGAGAAAGTTTTATGTTAGATTTAATACTATTTTTTAGTGTTCTCACCATACCTGGAAACAACCTGAATGTCAAAAAATAGAGGATAAGTTCATCAATTTATTCAGGTGCATGGAATAGATAAAAATATCTCCAAAGTGAACTAATTTGATCACGACAAAAATCATACGTGTGAGGAAATGATTACTTTGGAGACTACATAGATATGTAGAAATGTCTCTATAAAAGAACAAGTGAAGAAAGTACAATACAAAATTGTCATGCATTATGACTATAACTTAAAATTGATGTCCACACAAGAGCAACGCTCATTTCCACAGAGACTGTAAATTGATGTCTTTGGACCAAAGAGTCACATAGAACTCTTGAGTGTAATTTTATTAATTTTTTAAAATAGTGTGGGGATATGAACGTTTGCTGCTGTGCCTCTTGTGATTAATCAATGTGGGTTGAACCTGATTCTAACCTGTCCTCAGTCTTTGCTGCTAATGGCAGCTTGAGCTCAGTGCGGGTCCCGAGGTCCCCCATGTTGGTACACCAAGCATCTTTCCACCAAAACATGGAGTAGGATGATTCCAGACAAAGTATTCCCTGAAGAGGGATCCTGTCTTGAACTCTGTATGTTTAAGTCTCTGGTCCTCGAATAGGAAAAGCCTTTTCCTACCTCAGATTCTTTACACTGTCAGTATCCTCTGCCTGAAATGCTTTCCCCCATTTCTTCATGTCAGTGGATCTTTCTCATCCTTCAGGTCTCAGCCTGGATATAAATTCTTTCCCTGGCCACCTTTTTTCGCAACTCAGCTCCAGCTATGGCTTAGTCTTTCCATAGATCCTACCACTGTCTCTATACATACCATGTATTTATACACTTGCTTGTTGTCTGCCTTCTCCACAAGCATGCAAGCTGGTGAGGGCAGACACCTTTCCTCTGTCATTTCCCACTGTACTCCTAGCACCTAGCCCAGAGCCTGGCTCATAGTAGATGTCAAGAAATGTTTGCTGACCAAATGAATGAATCTTTATATACCAAAAAAGAAATGTTTCCTTGATTAAGTGTTAAGTTTAATAATAATAATAATAATAATAATAATAATAATAATGTTGATACAAATAGATGTAGTTTGGAGGAGGAAGTCCTGTATGAATTTTCTATAATAAGAGGTATAATTTCTGTGACTTTTTAAATATGAAGAAAAAGGAAAATATAATGAGAATCTTGCTTACAAATACCTTTATATTAGTAGGAATTATCTGACAACATAAGACTTTGGATCAGGTTCTTATTTAATTAAAATACTGACAAATTTATTGAAATTTCAAGGACCTGAGCAGACACTGGATCTAAAAAGAGAATTTTTTATGCATGAAAAACCAATTCAGAGCTTCTATTTCTGTCCCTGGATCACCTTAAGGGAAGACCTGCTGTGTCATGAGGTCAAATCCAGACTGACCTCTGAATGAAAATTAGATCCTGGAAGATCTACTTTTTCATTGGCCTAATACCTCACGAAGTGGAAGAATTTATTACTAGTTGGTAAAGAAAATGGAGAGATGAAGATTTAATCTTTGATATATGAAAACTTAAGAGATTTAAAATGGTTTTCTCTGGGGTCCATTTCTGAGTTTGAAATGAAGACGTCCTGTTTTACGTGGACCTCATACCTCAAGAAACTGAGCTCTTGGGCTTTCCAGTTAAACCTTTCTTCCAGACCGACATTCCAGACATTTATAGCATTGCTCCGTGGCCTATTTTTACAGCAAAGACTGGTTGACAGATACGCCAGTCCCTGAGCAGTAGGAATCAAATTTAATTTTAATGTGGGAGTATTTGTCTACAAAACAAAAACTCTCTATCCACTGGCTTTCTCCTTAAAAATCAACATCATGTCACAAAGGCAAAATCAATTCACAAAGAAGATCCATTAAGGCGGATGCTGAAACTGCACGTTTTTGGCCTTGAGTGGCCTGACTTACAAAGTACTTTGCTTTGGATCTTTACTTCCCTTGGCTGCAATGAATAAGGCCTACATTTTTTTTTAGCTCCCAGATGCTCTTCTGAATTCAATTTGACTTTTGTAATCTTTGTTCACTCCCTGGGTATTTACTGGCCCCTTTCTGTGTGCCCTGCACTGTTCTAGGTGTTGGTGATGCTGTGATGAGTAAGGTCCTCCAGGGGATACACAGACAGAAAATAAACAGGGAAGCACATCAATAAAGAATTAATATGTGGAGATGGTGATGTATTGAAGTATCTGTGTACTTAGAAAAGAAACAAAACAGGGTCCTGAGAAAATATTTAAACAGACAAAAAGAATCAAGCACCAGCCCTGCCAAAAGCCTGGTGTACTCCTGACCGCAGGAAAAATGAATGCAAAACCCTGCACTTGCATACCCCAGAGACTGAGCTCCCCCAGGTATACCCCTCACTTGCCTTACCCTAGTTCTGGCTGTGTCCAAAGGCCCTAGAGGAAGATGAGCTTGGAGTGTTCAAGGCTCAGAAAGAAGGCAGATGTGGTAGAAGCCTGGTGGATAAAGGGAGTGTGGTGTGAAATGAAATTGGAAAGGCAGGTAGGGACCCCCGGATGAAGAGTCTTGTAGGCTATAGCTGAAGATTTACTTAAATACTCTAAACAGCCACAGAAGGCTTTAAAATTGGGAGTAAACCCTGATTTGTCACTTTAAAAGTTCATTCTAGATATTGCTTGGATAATACATTTTATGGAGCCTCAAGTGTCAGCAAAGTCCCAGCCAGGAGGCAACTCAATCACGTAGGAATGAGCTGGAGAGACTGTGACTGATGAAAGCTGCAAACAAAAATGCTCAGGTAGCTTTAAGAATGTTATCAGCAAAGGGTTTAGCAGTAGAGGGGAAGGAAGGGCAAGACAGTGAGGAGGAACAAAGAGAACAGAATGCTTTGTTCTCCTAAAAAGAGATAGGGGAGGAGGGTTGGCCCACCTGCTCGTTCCTACAGGTGCCTCTCTGACCCAACTCTTAATATTCCAATCTCCTGAAGCCTCTTCTTCCTCTTTCAAAGCTGGGCCATGAACGTCTACCTCCAGGGAGCCTTGTTTACTTACTCCTACACCAGAACTCTTCCCTTTGAAGTCCTAGATAACTTGCTTTGTTCTTTGCTCTTTGGAATTGAACCTTGTTCTTCTAGGGGTTCATTTGTGTAACTCTAACCTTTCCAATGGTATCTACCCCTCATGTCCTTGCACTTTCCCTCCTTTTCTTCCTTCCACGAATAATGAATGATGAGTAGTATTTGCCAGGCACTGTTATAGACACCGGTGAAGCCCTCTTTACCAAACTGGGTGCCAGCCCTCGTAATGCTTATAATCTAAAGGAGGGTGGGGGAATGACATTAGCAAAATAATCACTTTAATAAATGGGTAATTGCAACTCTGGACATGTTCTGAAGAGAGGATAGGTATGGCTAAGCAGAGGATAACAGGAGCAGATGACCTAGTCCAGAGAAATCAGGGACGGCTTCCCAAGCAAGTGACATTCAAAATGTGGGCCCTAACATTGAAGGAAATCTAATGTAGTTGGACCCCAGATAGATGGGAGAAAAGGAGACCTGAGATGATATGAAGGACGGCCTGTGATAGATTCTGGTGTCTGCTCTAGGTCTAAGGGGAAAAGCGTTGCAGGGACACATCCGCTTCCAGTAAGAATCGTCAGGCCACGATCACAGTCACCATGTGCCATGCTGGCTGCTGTGTGGGGCATAGGGTTGTGGGGGGCTGGGGCAGAGTGGGCACAGGGAGACCATTGGGAGGTGGTAGCAGTCCCAGGTGAGAGCACCTAGCAGCTTTCATGGGGAAAGTGATCATAGAAAATGGAGAGAAGATTCTAGAGGAACTTTAGGAGACAAAGCTGGCCACGGCTCTCATTTCTTTTTGAACACATAGTGGGGCTCCCTGAAGCAATGAAGACAAAGATTTGTCCTGGAGTATGAGTGGAAATGACAGAGCTGACAACATGCTTCACTGAAGAAAATCCTTGCCCTGGCTCGCTGATCTTCTGGGCTGCCCTCTCCACTGAGGACTTCAGAGCAAGAAGGCATTGTGCGGGCTGAGTAACCCGGAGGAGGTCCCAACTGCCCTGGGTCACTACTGCTAATAGTAATAAGTACCATTTATCGAGGGCGGGGGGCTGTGTAGACCTTAGAGACACGTGGCAGATATTTAAATTCTTCCAACACAAGTCATTGAAATTTTCTTTGCCTCTGTTACCTGCTCTGTAAATTAAGGTAATACTACTTCTGAATTTAGAGGGTGATGGTAAGGATTAGATGAAATAATCCGCATTTTAGCACAGGGACTGACACCTACTAAGTGTTCAGTAAATATTAGTTACTATGATTATTGAAATAATGGTAACCTCCCTCCCATTAAAAGAAACAAGATAAAGACGGAATGTTTAATCGTTACAAAAAATGTAGATAGCTTTATGCAGAGTCACGCAGCCTTCAGCAACTTACTCAAAACTGTGGTTTATAAGTGGGGAGTCGGTCTTTGACCCAGATGTGTGTGACACCAGAAACCATGTTTTTGGCGTGCAAGGAAAGCAAGGAAAAAGCAAGGGAAGGGGACGAGCTTTAAGAAAGATGCATGTTGTTTGACAGAGAGAGATCACGGGTAGGCAGAGAGGCAGGCAGAGAGAGAGGAGGAAGCAGGCTCCTTGTGGAGCAGAGAGCTCGATGCGGGGCTCGATCCCAGGACCCTGAGATCATGACCTGAGCTGAAGGCAGCGGCTTAAACCACTGAGCACCCAGGCGCCCCCAAACTGTTACTTTTAAAAGGCCCATCAACTCTATCCATGTGCAGCAATATAATCTAGTTGGATCGAATAAATTTGGTATCAGAACTTGAAAAAAAAAAAAAAAAAGAAAGATGCATGTTCCAAGAGATGTTTCTGCTGCTAGGTCAGACTGCAGGCTCACGGGAAGAGCCCGTGCGGAGTGGAGACCCATGACCAGACACTGACTAGCACGGAGGCCTTGACTGTTTATCCTGCCCCACATACATGGAATGGCTCCCACATGCTTGTGAGCAACACAGGCTTAATCTCAAAGGTGCAGAGACATTAAAACACGGAAACCTTTGCAGTTCTCCTGCAAGTCCTTCCGCAGATGGAGGTGCTACTCATACGGCCCAGCTTCTCACGTGTCTTTCTCATGAAATACTCAGCATCACCTGAGGTAGGTAGGATCGGGGCCTTCGCTTTACAAAGAGCGAACAGAGGCTTAAAGAGGCTAAATACCTTCCCTGAGAGCGACATACTGAAGCTGATAGAGCCGGAATTTGAACCCAGTGCTAGCTGGCTCTACTGGCCTCACCAGCTGGTGATGCTTGTCTCCATCTATGCTGCCCCTCCACCCTGCGTTTACTGGAAGGACCCAGGGCCCTCCATTTCTCTCTGACCCCTGGAAAGGATCTGTTCGCACTCATGTACAACCAGGCAGGTTGCCCAGCTGGTGACCTCTGTCTTATTTGTTTGTAAAGCGGACCGGTGGTGTGTTGGAGTTGGCTTGCTGTGGCCCGCAAGGGCTGATGGTTAAATTTGGAGGAATTTTGGGAGCCAGTAGATATCACAACGGTAGTTTGAAATGGGCCATAACAGGAGTATTGACATGAGAAATCTGCCAACATTATGGATGGGGGTTCCCTGATACTCTCCACTGCCATGGTCAACACAGCAGTTTTAAACCTCTATCCACACACCACAAGGCCCCGATCTCATTGTCCTCTGCTAAAGAATGCCAGGCATCACCGACCACTCTGCAAAGAAATTGGCCGGCACGGGGAGCTGTCTGCAAGCACACCTGCCAGTGAGCCACGACCTGCTAACTCTAGGCTTCCTTCTGGCTCCCTGCATCAGGGCGAAGGCCCTTCCCACCTCCAGTGAGGACACCCGCACATTTCACTACCCGGACCCAAATCCATGTTAAAGTAAGAGGCTCCATCAGTATGAACGTGGATACTTAAGGATGGATGTATAAGGTTAGAAAATGGTATTTAGAGTTGGAAAAAGACTTATTGCATTTGCAGAATTATAAACCTTTTTTCTTCTGAGCAGGTAGGATTATTTTAAAACTGCAAGGAACATAATTTTACAGATAAGAAGAGTGAAAAAGAAGCAGTGACCTCGAGAGGGCCAATAGTTGGCTCAGCATCCGGCATTTCATCATGCACACATATCTCTCTCCACAGACTTGCATTTAGTCACTGAGTAGAAAGAATCCAGGCCCCCGATGTTAGCCTGACTTTGAAGAATACTTTAATGTTTTCCTTCATTTGAAAGTGAACGTGTTATGCCACCCTGCTTGCTCCTTCAGAGACATGATGATGATACAAATAATGGCTAATTTTTACTAAGTAGCTGGGCTTATGCTAAGTACCTCATATATTAAGTTGAACTCTATGAAATTGCTAATCTCTCCCCTTTTTTGATCTACTGAGTAGTAATTTCAAGTAGTTCAGTCTAAATGCATTCTGTTAATCTTTACCATATTTTCATGAAGTGAATACTATTATCACACCTACTTCACAGATGGTAGGACTAAGGCTTCAATCTTTTTAAAAACGTTTCTTCCCACAAGTGTTATGCTATTGTTTTGTATAGGTGATACGTAGTGCACACTTATGTGCAAATCAATGGCCCTAAACAATGGAACATACATAGGGCATGAATAGTAATATCTCACATACCTGACTTTCTTAATGACCTTGGAAAAATTTCTAACCAATGGATTTTTACAATATTTGAAGAAATGCTTTTATCAATGTTGTATATGAACATAAATCATAGGCATTAGAAAACCAAAAAAAATTGATGTTTGTACATGATATGTCTGTTATATCCCACACGGAAATGTTAGGAACTACAGCTTATGGTTCCCCAGAATTAAGTGTTCTGGAATTTTTTTCATAATAACTAAAGAATAAGTGAAGGGCACCTGGGTGGCTCAGTCTAGTTAAGTGTCTGCCTTTGACTCAGGTCATGATCTTAGGGTCCTGGGACTGAGCCCAATATAGGGCTCCTTGCTCAGTAGGGAGTCTCCCTCCACCCCTCCCCCTGCTTATGCACTGTCTCTCTCTCTCAAATAAATAAAATCTTCAAAATATAAATGAATAAAGCAGTGATTTTACACCATTGCCTATACGCAAATTATAACCAACAAAATTCAGAATCAAGACCATTTGGTTGTGTGATTATTTGCAAATAATATTGTACTGAATTCACCACCAAACAGCCCACAAACAGCAACACTGCTCAAAAATAATCAGCACTATGGCTACGGTCACCAAACTGTGGAAAGAACCAAGATGCCCTTCAACGGATGAATGGATAAGGAAGATGTGGTCCATATACACAATGGAGTATTATGCCTCCATCAGAAAGGACGAATACCCAACTTTTGTAGCAACACGGACAGGACTGGAAGAAATTATGCTGAGCGAAATAAGTCAAGCAGAGAGAGTCAAGTATCATATGGTCTCACTTATTTGTGGAGCATAACAAATAACATGGAGGACATGGGGAGATGGAGAGGAGAGGGAGTTGATGGAAACTGGAAGGGGAGATGAACCATGAGAGACTATGGACTCTGAAAAACAACCAGAGGGTTATGAAGGGGCGGCGGGAGGGGGTGGGGTAGGGTGGGAGGTTGAGGAACCAGGTGGTGGGTAATAGGGAGGGCACGTACTGCATGGAGCACTGGGTGTGATGCCAAAACAATGAACACTGTTATGCTGTAAATAAGCAAATAAAAATAAATAAATTAATTAAAAAAAAAATAATCAGCACTAACCAAAGCTGACGATGCCTGGAAAACAAATGTCAGGAAAACAAATTGAAGAAAGCTGAAAAATGGGCTCTGGAAAAAATAATTAAAAGAAATGACTGCTCTTCAGTATGAAACAAGAAGTTCTAATATCACAGTAAGAGAGAAAATTGACGGATGCCATGTGGTTTTTCAGTTGTGTATGATGAATCCTCCGAGTTGACTGCTAGCCCAATGTTAACTTAGTCAATAAATATGTACTGAGTACATATTTATTGAGTATCCAGCAAGGGGGCCCTGCCCGTAAGCAATTCCATATGCCTTCCGATTGATTATTGACTGTTACCAATGTGAGTCTGCTGAAATGAGCGTGCCTGAGCCTCTAAAGAAGCAGCAGTCTGATTTCAGCTGTGGCATCCACAGGCTCCATACACAGCCTGGCCTCCTTCAAGGCTCCATTTCATTGCACACGTCCAAGCCTGGCTCTCAAAATATTCCAAATTCATGCCTATACCTATGCAGTCAGATCCCAGCAAGGAATGGGGATGCCTTTGTCTTTAAGTCTCTACCAAGCCCCTAATGTTATTTCCCCTGCAGGAAAATATCAGTGACAACGCTGCCTTCCCTCCCTAAATGATGGGGAAAAAATAATACAATGATAGAGTCAAAAGTCACACACACACTTTGAAAACTGGCTGAGAATGGCTTAACAGGTGCTAGAATGTTTAAAGAACAAAGGACTGTTATAGGTAGTATTTTCAGATCTTTCATGTTGGAAAGAAAGAATCTGGTGCAAAAAGATACAGGCATTTATTTGCTCAGGCTCAGTCACCTAGAGAGGAGTAGAGTTTGGTCTAATAACAGTATTATTATCAGTGATAACAGAGCAACACGAGCAATCGTAACAATATCATTAATGTGGAATATAAGAATATCTCTAGGCATATAAAGATGCTAAGTAGCTATAATCTTCTGGCCAAGAACCACTGGTCTATACTACATAACATTGTGATAGCCCCTGTCTCCTGCGAAGTTTTCCAAGGGATAAAAAAATTTACCATTGGACCTTGTAAATTTTAGATAATTAAATGTCCAGGGAATATTATTCCAAGATAGTAAGTGAGTAATGACCATTGGTACAAATAGAATTAAATTAATAAAAACATTACACTGAACTTACCACTTAACCATTGCAAGTATCAATTTCCTCAACTATAAATCAAGGAAGCTGAGCAAGATCATCCTTTAGGTCCCATTAAATGCTAATATTTTATTAATCTATGTCCCATAAAGTCTAGTATACTTCAGATGAAATTCAAATTCTATCCAATCATAACATTTGTCACATAAAATATTATAATCTTATAATTAAACTCTCAGGAAAAAACCACCAATGAATATTAAACTTATTCTTTTGCAGATTTTAGAAGTAAATTCACCTTAATATAACCTCCCCCACCTCTGGACTTTTTCCCACCTTCTCTTCTGATGACTCTTACTGTACTTTTTAGGCTGTTATTTAGCAAGCATGTCTGTGCTCCCTTTGGCTTGATTTTATTCCATGTATATCTTCATAATTCAGCCCACTCTAAATTAAAAAAAAAATACTGTTTTAAAAAAGACAAGACAAAGTTCTCACATACCCCATGACGGTTCTCAAAGTATGCCAGGCTGGTTTTGGTTAAAACAAAGAAACGGACTTTAAAGTTAGAGGGAGAAGTTCTTCTCTTTTGTTGTGATTTCTTGATGAGCTGTTCTTCCAGGAGGATAAAGTTGTTCATGATCCAAATCTTGGGAAAGGAGGCACCGTGGGCATCACCCCGTGGCACCTCCAGTGGAAACGACTCCAGCACGAGGAACGCGCTGGGGAGGCGGTTGATTTTCCGAGAGCTGTGAAAGGCCCCTTGCCTCCAGTGTTATCTTTTCATCAGTGTTCAGTCAACACTGTGGAGCTTCTCCTCTGATGTCAAAGGCTATAACCACATCCTTTCAAAATTCACAAAACTAAAAGGCATATGTAAAAACTATACACACCCTTTGCTGTATGGTTTGGAAATGATATTTGAAGAATCTTAGACTCAAAGTGGTAAGAAGCATTAGAGTTTAATCTTTACAGTCCTTGGTTTAGCCCAGCTGATGGTTAAGGCATTCTTGCATGCGGGGTGGGATGACAGACTGTGGAGCCAATGGGTATAGGTTGTGTGTTAGCTTCCTTCTGCTGCTGTAACAAATGATCACAAATTCAGTGGTTCACAATTTATTATCTTATAATTCTGTAGTTCAGAACTCTGAAATGAGTCTCATCAGGCTAAAATCCAGGTTTCAGCAGGCCTGTGATCCTTTCTGTGATCCTTTCTACCCTTTAGGGTAGAATCTGTTTCCTTGACCCTTCAGCTTCTAGGACCACCAATATTCTTTGGCTTGTGGATCCCTTCCTCCATCTTCAAAGCCAACAATGACTGGTCAAGTTCTTTCGCCTTATACAACCATAAGCAATTCTGTCTCCCTCTTCCAAATTTAAGGATCCTGGTGCTTACCCTGGGCCTGCCAAGATAATCTAAAACAATCACCCTATTTTTAAGGTCAGTTTACTGCAACCTTAAATCTTCTACCTTAATTCCTCTTTGCCATGTAACCTAACACATTCACAGGTTCCAGAGATTGGGCATCGACATCTTTAGGGGATCTGTTATTCTCTCTATCACAGTTTGAATTCTGGCTCCACCATCTAACTAGTGGGAGACTCTAGGCAAATTCTCAAGAGCTCTGAGTCTCAGGTTTTTCATCTGTGAAAGGGGATAAGAGTGTCCCTATACAAGGCACCACAGTGCTGCTCTCTGGTTTCCTTGCCAGTCTCATTTCACAGCTTGCTCACCCATTCTCACTCCAGCCCTCATGCATACCCCTGACATCTCTTCGAACATCTGCTTGTTTTGCCTTAAAACAGCTTCTCTGCTCTGCTTTGCCTGTTTTAACTCTAAATTATACTGCAATCTTAGCCTACATGTCACTTCCTCTGGGAAGCCTTCCTGGTGTCCTTAAGTCAAAATCGCCAATTATACGCAGATGATCCCTTATAGCTTTCTCTCTTTATACCCATTATGACAGTTGTTATTGTACATTTTGGAGGGTGATTTTTGATATTAGTGTTTCTCTTCCCCATTATTCTAGAAACTCCATGATGGTAAAGACTATGTGTGGTTTTGCTTACTGTTATATATTCAGCAAGAGTCACAATGCCTGGTATGTATAAAGGGATGTTAAAAAAAATGTGTTGAATGAATAATCACCAAACTGGGTTAGACAGTTAAAAAAGACAATGACCATAAAACACTTCAGAGAAATATATTGAAGTTTATTGTTTTGTGAAGTTTAAATGAAAACCCATAGGAGTTACAAATAGATGATTACTTTCTTATCCTAAAACTTAGTGGAAGAGCAGAAAACCAGTATGAATTGCATAAAAAACAAGGCGCATTTGGGCTTTGAGACAAAGAAACTTGTATTGGAAACCCATTTCTGTTACATATGAAGTTACTTCTCTTTGAGTAAGCTACTTACTCTCTCTGATCCCAAGTCTCCTTGTAGCCTCCTTTTGAGACCTGAATTCCATAAACTCTGAATGGTGGGTGCTAGTCGCATGTCTTGCCTTAGAAATAGTATATGGTTGAAGTACAATATGTGAGTCTTACTTCTGGCATGAAGGAAATAACCAAGAAATCTCAGTGGAAGCAGAGATGGCATATACTGGACAGGGACAAATAATGAAACGTTAAATGAAAATTATTCCATCATTATTGCTGGATAAGAATGCAATTATCTAAAATTTTCCATTTTGAATGTAAATTACCAGACTACAGCTTAATTTTGTTTCACATATTGGATGCCCTACATAGTCAAGACACTCAGGAGTGTGGAGAAGGGGGATAATTTACATGATTCCTTCTCCCACATTCTGAGGTTTTAAGATTGTGTGGAAATATCCTGCCCAAAAGATGTAGTATTATTTTTTTCTCTCTCTCTCTAAATCTGGGATCAAGGCAAGGAATGCTGTTTTCTCTAAACAGTTACTCTCCCAACTTCTTTCTGGGTAACTGACTTCCTAAAGGTTATCTGGGCCTAGGGCTTCCAGAATAAAGGCTACATTTTTCAGTTACAAGACTATTTTTTAGCCAATGGAACATAGTAGATGTGATGAGCCCAATTTCCAGGGGATGTCCTTAGTGACAGTCACCCTACTCTTTTCCTTCCTTCCTACTGACAAGAACGTGGATATGATGGTTGGAACTGGAGCATCTCTTTTATATCATGAGGTGAAAATTGCATGTTGAGGACAACAGAGAGTAAGGTAAAAGAGTTGTAGGTCATAATGAGCTTGGATCCTCTATGCCAGCATGGAATCACCTTTTTCTTTTTTAACATAAAGAGAAATAAAACTGCATTTTCTAAGCCTCTGTTATTTTGAAGTTCTGTCACTAACACCAAACCTAGTGTTAACTAATATAGTACTATATTTGAAAATAGACTGTAAATTCCTTTGAAAAGGGTAGATTTATACCTATTTGGTTCAGGTTGAAAGATTTACAGACTTCGCAAAGTGTCCTCATCTGGGAAAGCAAAATATCATCAGTCACTATCATAATAGGTGCCTTCATTTGCCAAGTCTCCATGAAGTGCAATCATAAGTAACTTCATTCTCTTTCTCATCATACCTTCAAGCTCATTCACTCCAATTTGTCTTTGTCCTCACCTAAATGTAACCCTAAGAGGCCCAATATTTTCTCATAGCTTTCAGAAAACATTGATAAAAATACATAATCCCTTTGTTCTGTTATTTTTTTTGTTTTGTTTTAAGATTTTATTTATTTGAGAAAGTGAAAGAGTGTGTTCAAGCAGGGGGAGGGGCAGAGGGAGAGAGAGAATCCCAAACAGACATGCTGAGTACCCAGTGCAGAGCCTGATGCAGAGCACCCCAGGTCACCCCAAGATCATGACCTGAGCCTAAACCAAGGGCTGGATGCTCGACCTCCTGAGCCACCCAGGTGTCCCCCTTTGTTTTGGTTTTAGAAAGTCCAATTCACTGGAGCTAAATTCAAGAAGCTCCCACTTGTCGAAGATAGAACAATTTGGGCATCAAAAAGAATGGTAACCGTGAAGAATAGAACAACAGCCAAATGTTAAAATCATGAGTTTATAAGATGCTTAAAAAAAAAATCTTGGGCACTTGGGTGGCTCAGTGGGTTAGAGCCTCTGCTTCAGCTCAGGTCATGATCCTAGGGTCCTGGGATTGAGCCCCACATCGGGCTCTCTGCTCAGCAGGGACCCTGCTTCCCTTCCTCTCTCTGCCTGCCTCTCTGCCTACTTGTGATCTCTCTCTGCCAAATAAATAAATAAAAATCTTAAAAAAAAAAATCTCAACCTATAGATCACTTTTGGAGGATGCTGGAGAACCAAGGTATTGTTCTGAAAACCAGAAAACAAAGGGAAAGAATAAAACATGTCTTCTGCCTTTCTTGAAGAACCGTATCTCAGTTTGGTATTCAAATATTTAATAAGGGAAGGTCTTTCTTTAGAGAAGAATATCAACTAATACATGAAGAGGGAGTGATAGAATACTGTCCTCGTGCAATCGCAATGACACAATGGATTTAGGCAACAATCATCAGTGGCTGCTAAAACCATTATGTGAAAAGGCAGCAGGAAAATTTATAATTTATACATTAGCTTGATAACACTGTAATGTACTGATAAATCTTAACACCACAGAGAGACAACTAGACATATTATGTTTCCTGATGCAATGCAATAGGAAGTACACAAAACCACCTACGCAGAAGTCTTACTCAAAAAAAAAAAAAAAAAAATCAGACCCAAATCTCAAACCCCTAGATCTAAATCCATACTTGTAGGAAATATAGGAGATAAAGGAACATGACAGATGACACAGACAGATGCAACTGGACGAGTCCAGAATACACAAAACACTGAAGACAAGTGACCCTGTGTCTGCAACAAGTAAGTCAGAGAAAGAACTTGTAGATTAAAAGATTTTAAGAGGCATATCAAGCATGCGATGGTTTTGTTTGGATTTAGGTTCAAACAAACCAATTGTATAAAGTCAATTGTATAAAGTCATTTCCTTGTTGTACAAAACAACAAGGAAATCTGAAATTGCAATTTGATGATTAATTATTAATTTTTAAGGTGTGATAATGGCCCTGTTATGTTAAAGTATCCTTATCTTGCACAGAAATATATTGAAATAATTATTTATAAAATGATGAGATGCTCAAGATTAGCTTTTTTACAACTCGGGGAAGGAGGAGAAATATGTAGGGGAAGAGATGAAAAATGTTTTGTCCATGAGTTGACAATTACTGAAACTGGGTGATGGGTAGGTGGGAGTTATTTATTCTATTCTCCTTATGTTGCTGTGTGTTTGAAAATTTCCATCATGACAAGTTAAAAAAAGAGAAAGCAAGACCAGTCTAGACCAGCATAATAATAAAAAATCCAAACATGTATTCAATTTAATGCTTTTCCTCAACCTAAGCATGAACCTGCTTCTGACTTAGAAGCATGGTGACTTTTCCACCATATCCTAGCTCCTCCTCTTCCCCTTCCCATTAGCCTGGCTTCGGACCCATCTGTTTGGGCTCTGAAACTGTGGGGGGAGAAGGGCTGTGGGGGAGAAGGGAATAAGGCACAGGATTCAATAAGACTACCATTTAATCTGGGATCAGTGCCCTCTGCATGTGGTAGATATGCAATTGTTGTTTTTTCTTCCATAGTAAAATTTAGTCATGTGTTTTGTTGTTGTCATTATTTTCAGAGGGCTCTGACAGCAGTTCTCTTAATGTGGGAGATGCCACTTGGATTGGGCTATGAGCCCAACCCTCAGCTCTTGGACATCTACTGCTGCATCTTCAATGTACCTCCTGCTCCTTCCAGCTCTGCTGGGATCCCTTTCCCCATCTTGGTTGTCCTCTTGGGTGAATTTTCCTTGAAAATGAACTGCATGCCATTTATTCCTTCCATGACTCTACTGCAAGACTCAGGGATCCTTGCCCTGAAATTGATGGGTGCACCATTTGCCCCAAGTACAGCCCTTCTCCCTCTTGAGACCAAATAAGCAGATCTTCCACAAACTTTCACCAGCACATTTTCTCCAAGTGGGACTTAGACACCAGTCCTTAGGTCTCCTAAGCTCTGGGAGACAAGTGTCGAGTTCAGTGAGTAGTCCCTTCAGGCCTCTGTCACCTGGTTTCTCATGGAGGCAAGCACCCACTTTCCTTCCCCCATGTGGGGCTGTGAGAGGAAATTTGTAGTGCACCAATGTCTCTTTCTCTTGACTTTTCAAGCCCTTGTTTTCTAAGGACGGGAGGTGGGCAAACGCTATTACTGGCAGAACCTATTTTGCTTCTTATTATGTCACAGATGATATAGTATTCTATTTTAGGCAGGAAGATTCTTGATTCCTTTAATTATAGTATTATAGGCCTCTGTGGCCTCAACTGAAACTGATTTAGAAAACCTCACTGAACCCCTAACAAAGAAGAGAACAATTCAGTCTGGCACTGCTGGCTCCCGACATCAGAAATGTTCATTTTCATTTCTCGGATCTGTGTTGACTTCATGCAAGGCCCACTTCCCTTCATGGCCACACAATGGATGCCAGGAGTTATCGGCTGACTCGTTAGCACTGGAACTGGGTTCTTTTCCCTAACAGTTCCAGCAAACCCTTCAGAACTATAGGTCATCCTCCTGGCTTGGGTGGCATGATCACAGGCACCTCCAGCATCACAGCCAAGGCAGTAGAATGTTCTGTTGCCTATTTCTAGGTCTGTACTCTCTCCTGGATTTGGGGGTGGTGTAAAGTCAGCCCTACGCAACCATTCTTACCAAGAGCATGGGGGTGGGCAAGGAATGCCAGCGTTTTGCCACCAGAGAAAATGGGATGGTTGTCAGTTCATCAATAAATGATCTGCCTTTACACTAACCTAAGGTCCATCTTTGTTGCTTTATCATTTGAGGTCCCACAGTTCTAGTTCTCTTCCCTGGCCTGAGGAATAGCCATTCAGATAAGCAAAGATGCTTCTTATGCAACCACAGAGATTTCCTGTGTCCAGACCAGAGATCCTTTAATGGTCCTCTTAGGATGTGGCCTCAAAGCTCTTTATATTTTCCCTGTGGTTCTCATCTGAACTTGATCAGGTTTATTTATATCTGTTTAAAAATGATACCCAGAATATTCTGGTAATTACATAGCTTCTTCTGAAAAGTGTTTTTAAAACCTCACAAACCTTTATTCCTTCTAGAACTATTAATCCTACAGGGGGAAAAAAGAAAGCATGAGCACATAGCCGTATATGCACAAAGTGTTCCCTGCAGTGTCATTTGTAACAAGAATGGTCTATATGTGCCTCACTGAGAAAGTTATGGAATAATCTATGGTGCGTCCATTTGACAGGACACTCTGAGACCGTGAAAATGAGTAAAGTTAATCTATAACGTATCACTCTAAAAAACTACTAGATATATTTAAGATAAATGTGCAGACCAGTACATATGGCATAATCCTATTTTTACCTGAAAAGCTTTTGTGTTTATATTAATATGTGTGTGTGTGTGTGTATGGATGTATACCCACAGGGCAAAGTCAGGGAATTTACATATCAATCATTCCAGTAAATGGAATTAAAAGAGTAGAAAGATGTTTTACTTTTCAATTTATATAAATAAAAAATGACATTATAGGAGAATTCTTTTCTACTTTCTAATTTAAAATAAGATAAAACTATGCCCTTTGTCAGAAATCTTTGGTTTAATTAGCAGAAGACAGGAGATAACAGACGGCCAGAAAGCTTTGAGCTAATTTTCTGAAATAGAAATATATTTCTGGTTCTTTTTTTTTTTTAATTTTATTTATTTGACAGAGAGAAATCACAACTAGGCAGAGAGGCAGGCAGAGAGAGAGGAAGAAGCAGGCTCCCTGCGGAGCAGAGAGCCTGATGCGGGGCTCTATCCCGGGACCCTGCGATCATGACCCGAGCCGAAGGCAGAGGCTTTAACCCACTGAGCCACCCAGGCGCCCCTGTATTTCTGGTTCTAACAGTAAAATACATCCTTGCTGGAAAAGGCAAACCAGCAAATAGACAAAATTCTTCTAGTGTCACCCCTTGGAGATAATCAGTGTTAACACTGATTGTACATTCACCCAGGGCTTTTTAGAGTTAAATTAAATATTTAATTATAATAATTATCTTATCCTAGCTCTTGAATCAGCTACCTGTATGCAGTGTCTAATTTTCATCTTTATCGTTATTGTTAACAGCTTCAGTATTTGTGTGTATATTTAATGGTAAGCTTCCTTAGTATCATATCAAAGAAAGAAATATATAAGCCAAGGGAGGCCATCTCCCGGCTTATTAACATAGCAAGATTGGAAGCTGAGAGGGAAATAGCCTCCCAACAAAATGAGGGCAGAATTTTTGGCTCAGTGGGGGACTACACGTGGCTGTGCAGGACAAAAGAATGAAGGAAGCAAAAAGAAGGTAGAAAGGGAAGAGAGGGTGACATGAGTTGAATCATAATGTTGAGAAATAAAATTATTTAGATCACCTGTCTGGCTTCTTTTATACCTACCAGCTCATTTTCTTTTTAAACCCAAGGCAGAAGCAAACTGATTTGCATCCTGCCCCTCAGGGGAAGAGTCAAGGTGACTGCAGTCTTTTTCGGAAGGCCAGAGGTAGACAAAGCAAGTTGGCTTCCTGAAGTCCTAGGAGTCTAAAGCTAACCGCAGCTCATCCCACGCCAGCCTGCTTAGCAGCACTGACATAAAAGTACTGGGGACTGTATTTTAGGCCAGGGGATTTACCCCACAGACACATACTGTGTACTGTATGGAAATCTCCCCACCCTCACATCCTGCCCTAGCTGGCAATGCCCTCTCAGGTGGCATATTCATTAAAAAGGCTATATATAGTGTCTGCTTGCCTTGGCTTTCAAAATAACAGACGGGGACAAAAGTTATTGACTGAAACCTCTTCCCATGATATATATGTAGACTTCAACCACCTATAGTCCTGCATGTCCACATATTCGCGGTATATCATATATTGTGTTTTTACTTATGTCTCTTTAATCTTAGGTCAATTAAATATATATGGAAAATTATGCTTAGAATTGTGGCTTTGGCAGTTTTTTTTTTTAAATTTTATTTATTTATTTGAGAGAAAGAGAGAGACAGCACAAGCCACAAGAGGTAGGTTGGGGGTTGGGGGGAGAGAAGCAGACTTCCCGCTGAGCTGGGAGCCGAGATCAGACTCGTTCCCAGGACCTGGAGACATGATCTGAGTCGAAGGCAGATGCCCAATCATCCAAGCCACCCAGACGCCCCGGCAGTTTTTCTCTTCCCAACAAATAATATACAAAATAATTACTGATGGTTTTAATATCGGGATGGGTGTTACTAGGTTCACCATTCATTCAACTCATTCACTATTACCCTAGCATATATTTAATTGCCCTCCTGTTTTGTTTGCTGTGTCTACCCTGTGTTCTCCTCCCAGATCGTGAGCTTTCTGAAATTAAGGTCATGGCACACACATACTTCACTATCTTCCTTGTTAAGAAGAATTACCCGTGGGGTGCCTGTGTGGCTCAGCTGGTTAAGCATCTGTCTTCTGCTCAGGTCTTGATCCCTGGGGACATGGGATTAAGTCCCACGTTGTCAGGCTCCCTGCTTGGCAGGGAGCTTGCTTCTCCTTCTCCCTCTGCCCTTCCCCCCAGCTTGTGCTCTCTCCCTCCCTCTCTCGCTCTCGTGCTTTCTCTCAAATAAATAAAATCTTAAAAAAATAAGAATAAAAATAAAAAATAAATAAAAATTACCCAAAACTTGTAAATAAAACATTTGAAAGGCAGGCAACATGTACTTTCGGTGCCATAGTAAAGCATTCCTTAACATGCCAGCCCAAGGATTATTTAATTGTCTAAGAGAAGGAAGTAAAACCATGGAATTGTATCAGTAAGACTGAAGTATTGCTATCTATTATTTTTAGCAGCTCTTTTGAGATACATTTCACATACCATAAAATCCATCCATTGAAACTGTACAGTTCAGTGGTTTTTAGTGTATTCAGACTTTGTAGCTATCATAATGTAATTTGAGAACATTTTTGGTCCCTAAGAATGCTATCAACTATTGAGTCAAGTCTCAGAGTCTGTGAAGTTCTGTAATGATTTATAGATTTTTGTTTAGAAGAGATGCAAATGATTTCTGCCTTATAAAGAAAAGATAACCCCAAAGGTTAAGATTTTATTGTCTTGTAGAGATTTAGTCAGTTCAGTAACTAAGCTGGCAACCTCACATTCTTTTTCCAATGCCAATGGCTATTCTTCTGATTCTCTTTGGAACCAGCTTTCCCATCCTGCTGGTTCCCTCATTGGTAGATTAATTAAATCTTTGAGGTGTTTTTCTATATTTGTATGAAAGTCATGTTTAATAATTTTTGAGACTTACATTTGATAACCTGAATGCTCTTAGCACAATAATGGGCAATGGAATGGCCAACTGGTAAATATATCCTGACTTATTGATCTCTATTTTTTCGATAGGAGATGTGTCAGACTTTTAAAAGGTTGGGAAGAGAGAATAAATTTTTGAAAGATCTTAAAGAGAAATCAGAAAACAAATTTTGAATGATATTTTATGTTTTGTTTCTCAAATTCTGAAATTTTGTGCCACAGAGAGTTACCTTTGAATGAAGCTATTTATTTCTTTTCTATATCAAGCCCTGAATCAATGAATGGTCTAAGAATGAGCTTTACTGACGTAACATTTTTATAGATCTATAAATCTTAGAATATTATCTATTTCTGTAAAAGTAGTATATGCAACAAATCAAAATCTGAAAGATTTTCCTAGCCCTGGAGAGCTAGGTCTCCATCCCACCATCCCTCAGCCAACAAGTTGCCCCAAGGTTGCTCCTGTTACCAGTTTCTTGTCTGTCTTTGCACACATATGTACACACACACACACACATCACTTTAAGATTTTTGATTCAAAAACATATGGCATACCATATATGCCATTTTGCAACTTGCTTTTTTTCTTCTACTAACATCTATTGAAAATTGTTTGACACCAGGATACACAATAGTTGCCTCAGTTAAAACATGTCTAGCAACTGATCATTTCTTACTTCTTGCACTGCTACCACACTTGTCTTAGCCATCATCATCATCATCTCTTGCAGGAGCCAGCCAGTCTCCACTTCTGTCCCTCTGCACCTCTACAATCTCTCTTCAACATGATGGCAAGAATGATCCTCTGTCTACATCATCATCACCCCTTTAGAGCAATGCCAAAGACCTCACAGATCTACAAGGCCTGTCCAACACCATCTGCTCGCTCACAATCACCACAGTGGCTTCTTGGTCTCATCTCCAACCACTTTCTTTCATTCCACTCTTGTCACCATCATCATGGCCCCCTTGGTGTTCCACTAACACACCACCAATGCTCCTACCTCAGAGTCTCGGCTCCTGCCATTCCCTCTGATTGAGAGGCTACACCCTCAGATGTCTGTACAGCTTCCTCCTTGACCTCCTTTAGGTCTTTGCTCAAATATTGGTTCTCACTGAGCTTTTCTTGGCCACCACCTCCTGCTCCTCCTTCCCTGAGCATGCTCCCATCCAGTGTTCCTACCTTACCTTTCTTCACAGCACTTATCATCAATGGGCATGCCAACTATTTCACTCACGTATTATCTATATACAAGCTCTGTGAGAGCTAAGGTGTTTGTTTGCTTTGTCCACTGCTGTACTCTTAGCACCTAGAACAGGGCCTGGCACAAAGTAGGCACTTAATAATATTCATTAAGTGGAGGTATCGATGCTGCACAGTACTTATATATGTGTGTTCTATTTATGTGTAGTTTAACTACTGCCACAAGCGGGGACTTCCACGTGCTTTTGATCTCTTGTGACTTTGAAGAAGTTGTTTAACTTCTTTTAGACTTGATTTGCTCTTTATAAAACACGGATAGTAGTTGGACGTATAATTTATAAATCTGTTGTGAGGATTAAATTTTTAAAGGAATGCAAAGTGGCTAGTAACGTGGTTGGCTTGTTAGTTCTTAAAAATGATTGTGTTTTCTCTCATTATCAGTCATTCATCAGAAATAAACTTATGGGACTATATGGTTGACTATAATATAGAAAAACCCAACTTCTTATTTTTAAACCTGAGAGTGTTAACTTTTAGTGATTGTGTCCTTATTATTGAATATAAGCCACTTTTATTTTTATTTTATTTTTTTGAGAAGTCACTTAGCACCTTTAGGAAAAAAAATGTTTAGCTCTTCAGAACTAAAAACCTTTATCTTTGCAATTCCATTTTCTAGCTGGTCCCCAAATTCATACTTGCTCAATCAATTTTGTGGAATAAACAAATAGAAGAATTAATCTCAGTGGCCAAAAGGAAGTTCCTATTTATTGGAAAGCAACAATGTATCAGGTACTGTGGTAGGCACCAGGGATATAAAAAAGAACATTTTTTATATCCTGGGTGGCTCAGTTGGTTGGGAGTCCAACTCTTGATCTCAGCTCAGGTCTTGATGTTAGGGTTATGAATTCAGGCCCCGTATTTGGCTCCCTCTGGGAAAGGAGCCTACTTAAAACAAATAAGTAAAGTGTTTTTTTATTTTGTTGTTGAGATTTATTTCAAGACCTCCACCTGGTAATTGTTTCTTTTTTTAAAATGTCTTATTTATTTATTTATTTATTTATTTTTATTAACATATAATGTATTATCAGTCCCAGGGGTACAGGTCTGTGAATTGCCAGGTTTACACACTTCATTAGCACTCACCATAGCACATACCCACCTCCTGGTAACTGTTGAGCTGGAGGGGGCCACATTTTATTTTAGAAGTAGTCTTCTAACTGGGGGAGGGGGTATTTGGATTCATCACCTGTGTAAAGTAAAAAAAACAAAAAACAAACAAACAAAACAAAAAACAATGCCAGAAAGATGTCTTTGTCATAATTTCTCTGAAGAGCTTTTCAAATAAGCAAGACATCAGTGATTTATCAGGTAGACATCAAGAGTGAAGCAGCAGGCATACCAGTGGGGGAAATCCTATGGTAATTCAAGACCTGTATGAATTCCTGTGGTTCCCAGTAAGTCCCCACGCATATTGCTAACTGCAAACGATTCCATATTTGGTGCAGAATGAGAGTCTAATGGTGAGCCATGCACTCTGAGGCAGAGAAAAGTCCTGATCTGAGTCACAAGACCTGGGATGGAATCCAGCTCTGCGTTCTGACGCTGACCAAGATAATCCTGAGCCTTAGTTCATCATCATAAAATTACGGTTTTAAGATTTCACCTCCTTCATACTAGAAAATGGGTGAGAGAAGCCTCCCTACCCTGGAAACCACTATACAAATGGAGCTCTGGTTCTAACAGGTAGCAGAAGCCCCTTGGGGCTGTTTACTCAGCAAATTCTTCTGAGAGTCTTTGAGCACATGCTCTACACCAGGGCAAGGAGAACAGCAGTCCCAATAGAATCCCTGCCCTTAGCAAGCCCACAGTCCGCTTCCGGGATTGGATCCCTAGGACATAATGTAGCAGATGCGAAAATACACTTGCAGGAAGATGATCATTATAGGGATCTCTATAACAACGACAAAACTGGAAGCAACCCAGATATTTACAGAAGCAGATGGTTTCATACATTATGCATCCTAACATCTTGATTGAAAGAATATGCAGCCTCCCTACACCTCCACCCCGTGGGAGTCAGCCTTTCCCCCCGGGGGAGATGGTGGTTAGCTTGGGGAGAGACTGGTGACCCTGTGCCCAGGGGGTGGCTGCTTGGAGGCTGGGACAAAGGGGTGTGTGATGGGAACAGGTCATAAAGGACTGTGGAGGATAAATGAGGTGGTGAGAGGAGATTTAGGCAGAGCCCTGCAGGGAGATGGGCAGTTGCCTTCACTCCCTCTCTCTCTCAAGGACTCGATTTGTGGCTGGTGGAGCTGTCTCAAATGAAGAGAACAATGAGCAGCGAATGTTTGTTACCTTACTACACGGCCCACAGCTACCGTTCAATGGGCGTGTTCAATACCTCCATGGGGGACCTGCAACGAGAGCTGTACAAGGGAGGAGAGTATGACATTTTCAAATACGCTCCAATGTTTGAAAGTGAGTTTATTCAAATCAGTAAAAAAGGAGAGGTGATCGACGTGCATAACCGTGTTGGAATGGTGACTGTGGGCATCGCGTCCACCAGCCCCATCCTCCCTCTACCTGATGTCATGCTGCTGGCTCGACCAACAAAAATCTGTGAAGAGTATGCCAGACACACCCGGACCACCAAGGGGAGAGGTCGCAAGCCCACGAAGACCCTAGAGCTCACCAGGCTGCTTCCCCTCAAGTTTGTCAAGATCTCCATTCACGATCGGGAAAAACAGCAGCTGCGCCTGAAGCTTGCCACTGGCCGCACTTTCTACCTGCAGCTGTGTCCCTCTTCAGATGCACGAGAAGACCTCTTTTGTTACTGGGAAAAACTTGTCTATCTCCTGAGACCACCAGTGGATAGCTGCAGCAGTACCCCAACCCTGCACACGGCGGAAGCAGTTCCCCTAGAGGATGACAAGGGCCTCATGGTAAGCATCAACAGAGACTCAAGAGAATGGGGCAGGGTGCTTTGGGAGCACAGCTCAAAGTTGGTCCTACAGAGGCTCAGGTGTTCTCTGAGGCTCACCTTGAAAATGCACTCCACTTGAGTAGGCTCAGGGCCAAATGAGCCCCCCACTAGGGGATTTAACATCCCAGGGAGTTTCCGAGTGCTTCTCCCACTTGTTCCACAAGGCTGAATTTCAGAGAGACATCACAGACCAGCTGTTCTGGTCTCATACTCAGGGTTGTAACCCCCTTCCCTCCAAATGGGCATCCTGCTGGCCCAGTCTCTTTCTCCAAAGCTTCCCCCAACCCAGTTAGTCTCAGCAACTGTGGAACATTGTTAGCAATTAGGAAGCCTTTCCTTCACTCTCTATCTCTGTGACTACCGTGTGCTGATTAAAATCAGGACCACCCACGTGTGTGTGCACACGCAGGATTTTCGCAGTCACCCAAATACAAATTGTGTGGATCCCTTGGCCCAGCACTCCTACTTCTAGGAATCTGTTCTGCAGAGATGCAAAAGCGTGTATAAAAGACAAGTATATGAGGATGGGGAGTTGTATCAGTGCTTTCCCTGGTGCTGGGATTGTTAAGGAAAAAGCAAGTGACCATTTGACAGGGGTTCTGTAGATGGGATCTTGCCTCAAGTAGGAGTATAGATTCAATCATTTCGAAGGTCCTGCCACTTAGAAGCCCTTGAGTAGCTCAGCTCCAGCTCCACGCTGAGAAAGGAGCAGACAGCTCTAGGCTCAGTTTATCATCTCTCTCTTACCTGTTTCTTCTCCCCTTGGCACAGACCGCAGAGCTCCATAGAGAAGGGGATCGGGATGAGTTCAGGCTTCACAAGCCTCCTCGCCAGGTGTCCAGAGCCACCTCCTCAGGGTACGCGGGGGGAGAAGGAATCCATCACACGCAGAGCCGAATGCCGGGCTCCCCTGCAGTGGCGAGGGCTGCCGGGAGCGCCGAAGGGGCAGCCGCCAGGGCAGCCGGGAGCATGGCGGGGGCGGCCACGAGCGCTACCTCGGGGTTGGCCATGGCTGGGGCAAAAACAAGCTCTTCGTCAGGTGCGCTGAGCTTAGCAGCCACCAAGACTTCGAGCACAGGCCAGGTAAGCATGGCCCTGTCTGGAGCCACCAGCAGAAGTCCAGGAGAAAGTGGATCCAACAAGGCCATTGCAGGGGCTCTCAGTATATCCTCAGAGAGTACGAACGTGGCGTTGGGGGCTGCAAGCACGTCTTCGGTAGGTGCCTCGGCCCCATCGACGAGGTCTACCAGCCTCTCCCCAGGGAGCAGCACGAACGTGGTGTTTGCAGGTGCAGTGACGACCGGCGCACCTGCTGCAGAGAAAGCCACCGCCTGCTCAGCGGTAGGACCCCTCGTCTCCACCCTGCAGAGTGAAGGCTACATGAGTGAGAGGGATGGAAGCCAGAAGGTCTCCCTGCCCCGTGCTGAAACCCGGAAGGGAAAAAAAGAAAGAAGAGAAAAGAAGGACAGGACTTCCGGGAGGAAAAGTTCCCATCACCACAGGACCGGGGAAAGTCACCACAGGAGGACAGGAGGGGACAAGTCCACCCGGAGATCATCCTCCCGCCGGTCCTTATCCGGCGACGACAAACGAGAGGACAAAAAGGAAAAAGGGAAGAGCCACGGAAGAAGCAGAGGGCACAGCTCTCACAAGGGTGGCGGCCATAGCGCGGGGGCAAAGGAGTCAAGGACAGCTCACAAATTGGGGAAGATCAAATCCATAACCAGTTCAGGCGCTGTGAGTAAGAAATCCAGTAAAATTGGCTCTTTCTTCAAGAACTTGAAAGTCATTCCTGGTTCAAAAACAGTGGTCAGGTCACACGATAGAGAGCTAGACTTCGTGGCTAAGACAGTAGAGAAGCGCAACATAGAGGCCAAGTTAGAGAAGGCCCCGGGCAGCAAAGATCTGGAGATCTCTGGCACCGTGACATCTGAGACAATGGAGACCATAGTCATTGAAGCTAAATCTGTTTAAATAGGAGCTGGGCAGGAAGCTTGCAGTGGATATTCAGCCTCAGGGAAGTATCCCTAGAGAGTCCATTTTCGCTTTCTCTAATAAAGGAAATCATACAACTCCAAAAGAAATGCTCTCTTGTTTGAATGTCTATATCCCCTAGCCTGGTAGTGACCTCACAGTGGATCCTGTGATGTGACCCAGGGTGCAGCCTGAGACCCCAGCCTCCAGTCAAACAGAACCTCACCTTCCACCCATGACTGGCAGATCCTGTATGAGTACCATGATGTGCGTCCACTCCTCTCTGCCTTTGTTTTCCCCAAGACCGTGTCTACAAGTCACAGACTATAGCCTGGAAAGCACCACCCGTGGCATGTTCCCATGTTGTTCTTTCTCTTCCCCAAAGGTCCCTGAAACATGGACTTTCAGTCCAGTCCACAGACTAAAGACAGAACTCGTGTCTCCTTGGAATAATCAGGAGGTAAAGGGGGTATGGCCGCATTCACAGGCGATCAGAATGAGGAGTTTATCATCGAGATCAGGAATTGGCCGCCGGAGAGCCAAATCTTGCCAACTGCCTGATTTTGTAAACAGTCTTATGGCAACACAGCCACAGACATTCATCTATATATTGTCTATGGCTACTCTCTCATTAAAGTGGCAGATTTGAATAGTTACAATAGAGATCTTTAGACCTGCAAAGTCTAGAGTATTTACTATCCGGCACTTTACAGAAAAGGTTTGCCTACTCCGGATCCAATATTAACGGCTCTTCCTCCCAGCTATATACTTTGGAGAAACACTCACATGTGCTTACCAGGAGACAACTAGGAGAATGCTTACAGTAAAACAATTTGTAATAGCAAAACTCTGGAAACAGCACAAATGTTTATCAAACAGGAGGATTGATAAATTGTGGTATATGAATATAGTGCATATTAGATAACAGTGAAAAGGAATAGTAGCTCTTCACGTTAGCTTGGATGAATCTCACATAATACTGAATAATAGAAGGGGTAGAAAAATACATAGGATATATTCCATTTATAGAACACTTCAAAACCAAGGTCAAAAAACATGTTTGGGGGTACATACTTACTGAAAGTGTAGAGAAAAATGAGAAAACAGTAACACAACATTCAGTATAGTGGGTATCTATAGTGTGGAAAGCCAAGAGGGATGATCTGGAAGGTACAAAGAACTTCAACAGAGCGGGGATTGTTCCATGAAGGAAAGGACTGTATCCATGCTAATTTATTAAGGAATCTTTGTTTTAAGTTTTAACATCTCTGAAATGAGGATGGTTTTTAAATTGTTGTCAGTCTGGTGGCAGTCACCACTTAAAAATACCTTGACAAATTTCACTTACATTTTCCTATTAATATATGCACAAGAGAGATAGATGTTAAAAGATCTATGTTTGAAAGATATCTTCTAGTCATTATAAAATCTAAGTGATAGGGACACCTGGGTGGCTCAGTCATTCAGTGTCTGCCTTTGGTTCAGGTCATGATCCCAGGGTTCTGGGATCAAGTCCCAAGTCAGGCTCCCTGCTCAGCAGGAAGCCTGCTTCTCCCTCTGCCTGCTCTGCCTGCTGCTCCCTTGTTTGTGCTCTATCTCTGACAAATAAATAAATAAATAAAATCTTTAAAAAAAATCTAAGTGATGTAAATACTCAGAAATCAGGAACATAGAAAAGGTATAGATATATTGTTAAAAAATAATAGAATAATCAAAAGTGCTGTGTACAAATGAACTATTACATATGCATATGGAAAATAATTCCAAAGATAAAAAAGTCATACTACATTCAGAATGAGGTGATAAATTTTATAAATTTTTAAAATGCCTATTGTAAAAAAGAAATAGAGTGCCTGGGTGGCTCAGTCTGTTAAGCATCTCCCTTCAATTCAAGTCATGATCCCAGGGTTCTGAGTCCCTTGTCAGGCTCCCTGCTCAGTGGGAAGTCTGCATCTCTCTCTGCCTCCACCTCTGCCTCCCACTCCCCCCTGCTTGTGCTCTTTCTCTCTCTCTCTATAAAATAAATAAAAAAATTCAAAAAAAAAAAGAAATAATATTGTCTTTTCAGTTTAAAAAAATGTTGTAAATAAGTTTTACAAGTCTATGAAAATCATTGAACTGTTAACAGATGATAAAGGTTGGTTTTGAGAGAAATGATTCTGAGAACTGGTGTGTTTGTATAAGCCTGGAGGTCATCCTCCCAGCCTTGCAATTCTTTGCTCATTCTCTCTGACAATAGTGTCTGCTGGGATGGAAGTTGGGTTTCCATTAAAACCTGGGGACTTCCTCTGTATAGCACATTTGGGTGGCAGAGGTGGGGGAGGTGAGAAACGAGGTACTCTCTGGAAGAAGTGGTAACCTGGGAGTATCAGGGGGAAGTCCTTCTCAGTTGCTCCGGTGGGTGACTGGAAAATCCCACCGTGTGATTTCCGATATACAAAGATCAATAGATGCTGGGGATTATAGTGTCCTTGGATAAGTAGAAGGAGAGAAAGAGGCATGTCCTCAAAGACCTGACAGGGGCTTTGGAGAAGTCTTCTGGGAATGTGAGAGGTTATGGGGTACAGGGGAGAAAGAAAGGGGACTCATTCCAAAGCCTGTGACTCACAGTCCCAAATTTATGCTATGCCAGAGATTGAATTATTGAAGATACAGATGCCTTAACTGCATGATTACATAGACCACGGCTTTGTCTCTTGTCTCTTCTCTTAGTCTTGTTCTGTGCATTCTTACTTCCATATCCCAAAGGCCTTCTTTAATACAAATCTTATTTGTTCACCATGCATGGTGTTATCTAAGCAGACCTATGATTTACACAAATGCCACCAAAGTAAAATGGAGGTGGGAACTTGCACACTACAATGCGCTCTGCCAGGCACTTTCTCTGCATTTCCTTTTCTATCTTGACAGTCATCGAGAGACTCATGCATAAATACGTAGGTATTTCAAAGCAACGACCTCTTCCTCCTGAGGGAGATATCAATTGAGGCTTCAAGTCAATATACCCTATCAGATAAAGTCAATATTTTTGACAGCAATATTCGTCACCATGGTAGCAATTCTGCTGCTGTAAGTGCAATGAAGCAGTGGATGGTTGATTACGAACCAGCACCCCAAACGTAAAGTCTGGCACATGCACAAAAGACGAAAAAGAGATCTTTGGCCAGCAGCTAAATAAGGTCATTCACGGGGTTGCTGAGATCGAATGGAGTCCTTCAGACACAGGATGTGCTCTGGTGAGAAGAAGCAAGGTGCCTCAAAATATTGAGGGCAGTGTCAAAACTGATGTGAAAGTGATGGGAAACAGTGCAACGGGACAGGCCAAACAAGACTTTGAGGTCATCTAAAGGAGTTTAACTTCTGAACTTAGAGTAATGAAAGCCACTGAAATGTTAGATTTGTTTATCTTTAAAGATTTATTTATTTATTTATTTATTTGCGAGAGTGTGCACCCACACCTGTACAAGTTGGGGGAAGACAAAGGGAGAGAGAGAATCTTTGAGCTGATTCTGTGCTGACCATGGAGCCCGATTCAGGGCTGGATCCCACAACCCATGAGATCATGACCTGAGCCAAAACCAAGAATCAGACACTTCACCGACTGAGCCACACACAAGTGCCCCTGAAATGTTTCAAATAAAGGGGGGAGCTTGATCAAATTTGCACTTTGTAAAGGGCACTGTGGTTGCTGTGAAGAGAAATATTTGGGGAAGAGTTTGTTGACATGAGACCTTATGTCATTTCCTGTCTTTTGCCACAGGACCCATAAAATGATGAGATTGGAGGGGATGTTTTAAAAGATACATTTCCATTTGAAATACCCATGTGGGGTAGTCATTACTTCAAGGAAGGACTTGAAGCCACAGCTGGGAGTGCTGCCCATGCCAGCCTTAAGCTGCAGTGAGTCTGGAAATTGCTTCTGCTTCAGAGAACTCCCTCCCCAAGGTAACATTTCCCAGAGCACACAATAAGAATGAATTGATGTGGAGGGTGAAGATATGACCACCTTATTCCAACAGACCAACTCTCAAGGGCTGTTCTAGTTCAAGAGCTCCCCCCTGGAGCCTACATCACAGCTTGGCTTTGCCCTGAGGGAACTCCTGCTTGCGTCCTTCTCTTACACAGGTGCTGGTCCTAGGGGGCGCTCCTTAACATCCCTCTCGCAAACGTCATCTCAAAATCTGCTTCTTGGAGAACACAACTTGTGATGCTGTGTCAGTGTAATGTGCTGTGATCACCTTCCCTGATTCCACGAACCTTGTGAAAATAGTTGGTGATAGCCAATAAGGGTATACTACACTCTCTACACAGCTTTGAGTTTAAATCATTTAAAAATGAAATACATTTCTTTATTGCAAAATTGTATCTATTTTATAAAGTTTAGAATATGTAGATATGAAAATGAAGGAAACACCCCACTGATTGCCTTGATAATTCATTGCTTACCCCAAAATGGACCAGTTAGACTTATGCTTCCAAAAAGATAGAGTAAACGTATTTTTCTCTATTCCTCTCATTGTTAATATGACTAAAGATCTATCAGAAGATTCTGAAAGATGGAGAGAAGAAGACAGATCAGCCAGGAATTGTAGGAAATGAGGAACAACATGGTGATGAGTTCCTTGGATTTTCTTTTTGCCTTATACATTCCAGACTTGGAGCTGCAGAAGAAGCTGGCAATCCTGGAAAAAAGAAAAAGTTCCAACAAAAGCTTTATCTGTCTAGCCAAAAGACCAGTGAAGGAGCAGTCAAGAAAGACATAACGCTTTCAGAAGAAGAAGAAGAAGAAGAAGAAGAAGAAGAAGAAGAAGAAGGAGAAGGAGAAGGAGAAGGAGAAGGAGAAGGAGAAGGAGAAGGAGAAGGAGAAGGAGAAGGAGAAGGAGAAAGCTTTTAGACAAGAACTAGCCCAGCTAAACACCGCAGAAAAAACCATGCTCCCTAACTTCCCACCCATGCAAGCAAGGGTCAAGTGGGGAGTCTAGACTAATAAGGCATCCCATACTCCCAACTGGGTGGTGTCAGAGAATGGCAGAGAAAGGAGGGAGGGCTTTTATCCAGCCAGTTGGCAATGAAGCTCCTCCTCATGCATCCCCATGTAACTGGAGACCATGCAGGGAGCTGGATATCTCACCAGGCCAGACAGTAATGAGAAGCACCTCCAACCTCTGCTATATGAACTGAGGCCAAGTGGGATATATGGACTTCTACACTAGTAACAACATTGTGTCCTTCTCCCATCCCCATTTCCTTGCTGGAGTAGTGTCAGAAGAAGCTTATTAAAAAGACATAGAGTCTGCTAGCATAACACAAAAATGAGTTTTAAACAGTGCAATAGGCAGAAAATAAAAGGCATATGGATCAGGAAGGAAAAAAATAAAACTGCCCTCGTTTGCAGAATTTATAACTACGTATGTTGAAAATCCCAAGCAATCTACAAAAAAGTTCTAAAAAGTAGGTGATAAAAATAATAATAAAAAAGAAAAACTGAGGTCAAGTTTGTAGAATACAAAACCAATCACATTTCTCACCAAAGAAGATACACACATGGCAAATAAACATAAAAAAAAAAAAAAGCTCCACATCATATGTCATCAGGGTAGTGCAGAGTAAAACAATGTGACACCACAATACACCTATTAAAATGATCAAAATCCAAAACACTGACAACACCTAGTGCTGGTGAGGATGTGGAGAAACAGAAATTTACTCATTGCTGGTGGGAATGTACAATGGAACAGCCACTTCGGAAGACAGTGGTGGTTATTTTACAAAACTAAACACACTCTTATCATATGATCCAGCAATTGGGCTCCTTGGTACTTACCCAAACATGTTGACAACTCCACACAAACCTGCACATGGATAGCAGCTTTATTCATAAGGGTCTAAACTTCGAAGCAACCAAGATATTCTTCAGTAGGTAAGTGCTATGATAAACTGTGGTACATCCAAACAACGGAATGTTATTCGGCAGTAGAAGGAAATGAATTATCAAACTATGAAAAGACATCAAGAAAACTGAAGTGCATATTATTAAGTGCATATTACTAAGTGAAAGAAGCCAATCTAAAAAGTCTACGTACTGTATGTACCCTGGAAAGGGCAAAACTATGGAGACAGTAAGAAGATTAGTGGTTGTCAGTGTTTAGAGGAAGGGAGAGATAAACCGGTTAAGTCCAGGGAATTTTTAGGGCAGTAAAACTTATATATGATATTCTAATTGTGGATACATATCATTATACATTTGTGAATATCCATAGATATTTAGCACCAAGAATGAAACACAATGTAAGTTATGGACATTGTGTAATAACGATGTATCAATGTTGGTTCATCAGCTGTAACAGATGCACCAGTCTGGTGGGGAATGTTGATGGTGGGGAAGGCTATGAGTGGTTGGGAGAAGGGGTTGTACAGGAGCTCTACACTTTCCACTCAATTTTGCTATGAGCCCCAAACTCTAAAACTTTGAAACTGAAAGCTCTAAAAAATAGAGTCTATATAAAAGTTGTGCTTACAGAGCTTTTCTGTTATGGAATTATGGAATTTTCTCCTGAATGCTGGGACGAAAAGCTTTTTGTCCCCCATTGGACGTGACTCTTTACATGGGCTTTGAAATGTGTGAGATTGCTATCTCTAAGGTGTATATATTCAATGATACATACACAGAGGGATACCAATAGAAATAATCAATGTCAAATCTTTTTTTTTTTTTTAAGATTTATTTGTTTATTTGACAAGCAGAGATCACAAGTAGGCAGAGAGGCAGGCAGAGAGCGGGGGGGGGGGGGGGGGGAAGCACGCTCCCTGCTGAGCAGAAAGCCCAATGCGGGGCTCCATCCCAGGACCCCAGGATCACGAACCGAGCCAAAGGCAGAGGCTTTAACCCACTGAGCCACTCAGGCACTCAGGTGCCCCTCGATGTCAAATCTTCTAAAAAACTTAGAAACCATGTGACTCAGAGATTTCCAAACTTTTGGTTCAGTTTGACCTTTAAAAAAATTTTTTACAGGAACTCTTCAATGGAATTTAGTAAACAAAGAGATGAAGGTATAGGTGTTCTGACTGAAGGTGGGGATAGAGTGATCAGGCTAAAGACCTACCAGCTAGGCTGTCCTTTGCCTTAGAGATACCTGGAAGGCATTTCCATGACTTAGAGGCTACCGACTCTGCCCTAAGATTCTCATTCTGCTGAGAAGAGATTATTGGCTTGCCTGAGGTTATCTATCAGACTGGTTGAACTCTGGTCCTTTTGACTCTCAGACCAGAGCTTTCTTCACTCTGCTCAACTCCGATTAAATTGGAGGATTCCTCAGCCCAGGTTAACATGTGCTGAAGAACAGATTGGGATTCAGGTGTCAGAGCTGGAGAAAAATGATAAAGGGACAAAGGAAAGTAGATTCAGAAGGAAGATAGCCAAATCCTGTATAAGTCACAACGACTGGAGTCTGTATATATAGGGCGAAAGAGAAAATGGGAGTCCAAATTCATAAAATCTCACTCTCCACCCTTTGGAAGCCCAAAGATCTAAGAGAAGTTCATTTTGGACCGGAAATAGGTGGAACCAAGTGGACAAAGACCTTCTCAGATAACTGCAGAGAAACATCTTCTGGGCTTGCAGGGGTTAGCCAGGCTATCTGCAGCCCCTAGGATGGTAGCTGGCATTCTGTAGATAAGCAATATATTCTGGTGAATGAACACACTTTTTAGAATACAAATGCATAATTAAAGTCTAAAAATATGCCTAAAGGATGCTTTCAGGAAAATAATTCCAATCTTTGAATGATAGTGTCCCCCGGAAGGACCTCTCCTCTTTAAATAACAGTATGTGAACTACTGAGCCTGTCTTTATTTAAAATTATAATATTTTATCGATCATGGATGGATTTTTCCTCTTAATATTTATCTTTAAAGTATTGCATTTAAATAATATTTATCTTGATTAATGGGTTTTGCTCCCCCTCCTTAATTTTGCAGCTGAGGCAAGTGCCTCACACCTGACCCTAGTCCCAGTGTTGATGTGAAGTGATATCAAAGGCAGGCAGCTCACATTGCACACACTTGCCATTCAGAAGACATGGAGTTTTTCTTCTTTCTTTTGCTTTTGCTCAATATCCATTTTTCAACAAAAATATATTTAGCCCTGGCTATGTGGGAAGCAATGCTGGGAATGTCAAAGCTGATGCCAGATAAATCAGGAACTGAGCTCTAGCCACATAAATAAAGCAGGTGGATAATTACAACTTAAGGAAGAGAGGTGCTGTGAGCACAGAAAAGAGGCTATGAGAGAGTATAGAGGTCACTTTTATTTGGGTGAACCTGAGAAACCCTTTGGAGAAGGTCACATTTGAGATGGACCTCAAAGAAGGACTTAAATGGGTGGGATATAGCCCAGATTCTTTGGGGAATTTGTAGGAAATAAATGAAGCAACCAGTGAAATGGGTAGATTTTGTGATGATTCTGAAACAGTTACAATAATGGCAAGGCTACTTTGTCTTTGGTGAAATTCCACATCATAATGTAAATGTGAACGTTAACCATTGTAACAGCTACAACAAGCCATCCAAAAGGGCTTTCCTGCCTTTTTGTAGGATTCTAAACCCTTTTTAATTTCTTTAGCTTGTGAGAGCTAACTGAAATAGTCCTTCAGTGGGACCTCCTATGTGGGACACAAATCTTGCTGTTGTAAAAAAGTATAAACTGGGGATCTTCCCAAATGCTAGGGTTACTGCTGCCCCCTGCTGCCATGGAAAGGTGTAACAAGCAAAGCAAAATGCAGGCATCCTCCCTATTTGCCAGAGGCAGATCTGGGTTATTGAGATTGTTGTTAAGATAAGGTCTGTAGTACCAATAACTCGAAAATGGTGATTACTAATTGAAACTAGGGCACCTGGGTGGCTCAGTGGGTTAAGCCTCTGCCTTCAGCTCAGGTCATGATCTCAGGGTCCTATGATCGAGGCCCGCATCGGGCTCTCTGCTTGGCAGGGAGCCTGCTTCCTCCTCTCTCTCTCTGCCTGCCTCTCTGCCTACTTGTGATCTCTCTCTATCAAATAAGTAAATAAAATCTAAAAAAAAAAATTGAAATTATACAGCAGACTGTGGGGGAACAATACATTAGCCATGAATCTCTCCTAAAGTGCATTGCTTAAACAATATATATGAGCTGATAAAAATCATATCACAGGAAGAAACAGGGACTGGAGATGAAAAATTTAATTTTCCAGCCTCGATTTTTCTGTCTGGGCTTAACAAGCAGAGATACAATGTAATTGACTAATATGACCTCAGAGATTTTTATTTACAGACTCTATCAATGATGGAGATAGTAAGACCAACAAAATCAAAATCTGCTTGGGTCATGTTCCCAGGATCCTGGGATCAGGTCCTGCATTGGGCTCTGCACTCAGCGAGGAGCCAGAGTCTCCCTCTGCCTGCCACTCCCCCTGCTTGTGCTCGCCCTCTCTCTCTGACAAATAAATAAAAAAAATATTTTTTAAGAAAGAAGAAGGAAAGAAAGAAAACATGGGAAATCTTTGTGATTTCAGGTTAGGCCAAGAATTCTTGGATAGCATACAAAAAATATAAACCATAAAAAGAAAAACAATAGAGAAATAGGACTTTATCAAAACTAACAAGTCTGCTCTTTGAAAGACACTGCTAAGGAAATGAAAAGATTAGCTACAGACTGGGAGGAAATATTTACAAAACCTGTATCTGATAAAGAATTTACATCCTGGGTGTGTGTGTGCACCTGCAGTCTTACAACGGAATGTTAAGGAAACAAAAAAGCCTGTTAAAAAAATGGGCAAAAAATTTGAGCAGATAATTCACCAAAGAAGCTACATATGGCAAATAAGTACACAAAAGATATTCAACAGGGAAATGCAAACGAAAGCACTACCCAGCTCTTAAAAAGTCAAAGGAAAATGGCAAGGGCAGTTGAAAATGACGAGTAACTGCAAGTCTCATGGTCTGCTAATAGAAATGAAAAATGATACAGCCTCTTTTAGAAAACTGTTTGACACTTATATAGTTAAATATTTAATTATTATAAGACTCAGCAATCCCATTCCTACGTAGTTTTTCAAAAGAAATGAAAACATACGTGTATATGAATGTTTATAGGAAAGAACCCAAACACCCATCAACTGGTGATCGAAGAAATGAATTTTGGTGCATCCACACAATGGAATTACTCCTTGTCTGTAACAAGGACTATTGATAAACTATTGATACATTCAACAACACTGATGAACCTCAAAGGTTTTTATGCTACATGAAATGTCCACATATTGTATGATTTCATTTATATGACATTCTGGAAAAGGCAAAGCCATACAAACAGAATCGGATCAGTGGTTACTAGGGGCTGGGGGTGTAGGGAGGGGGCTGAATACAAAAGGTGCACAAGAAGAATTGCTTGGGGTGATACAAGTATTTTATATCTTAATTCTGGTGGTGGTTGGTCTAGGACAGTTTGTATTCATCTAACTGATTGAACTGAAATTAACCTGAAGTTAATTTTATTGTATATAAATTATTCCTCAATAAACTAGTCTTAAAAATATTTCTGCTACCATTTAGGCTCAAATGTTAAATACTGATGTCTTTTATGATGTGCTGAGGTAAAATCCCAGTTACCACAGACCCCTGCCTATTTCTGCCCTTCATCTACCACTCTTTCTTCACTCAATCGTTGGAGAGCATGTAGGCCCCCTCTGTCTCTGTAACTCGGGAAGATCATGGCAGCCTTGGGTTCTTTGCACTTGTTATCTTCCAGGTCTTTGCATGGTTGTCTCCTTGTCATCATTCATGTCCTATCTCCAAAGTCACCTCTGGGAGAGGTTTCCCTGATCATCCTCAATAAAGTAGCTACCCCCAAACCACATAATTATCACATCATTTTATGTTATCTTTTCCCTCCATAACCCTATCACTATCTGAAATTCTTATTTGTTTGCATGTTGCTGTCTGTGTCTCTCCATTAGAAGGCAAGTCTTTGTCTTTTTTACCTTCTAAAATAGTGCCTGGCACAGTAGGCGATTTGTTTAGTGACATTTGTTTAGTGATATAGTCCTTGTCAAGCTATAGGAGGCATCTTTAAGGAGTAAACTTTCCACTCAGATTCTGAAAATATAGCCACACAAAGAAATATTTATTACATGCTATATTTTCACTAGCCCCTTTCACAATATGAATTTCATACCATTATTTATTTGTAGTTTATTGTAAAGAACACGAGACTGAGAGTTAAGAGTTCCAGATTCTAACCTTGATCCGGCTATTACCCAAAAGACACTGCACCTCTGGGTCCAGCAACTCAAGTTCCAGGACTTTATCTCAAGGAAAAAAATGGATATTATGTACAAACAAATATGCACCAGGATGTTCATCCAGTATATTCATAATGGCAAAAATTTAGAGGAATATAATTTCACACAATGGGGCTTTGACTAAGTAGACTGATTTATCCTTCAATGTCACACTGTGAATTCATTTGCAAATGTGATTGAATTCATTTTGTTACTTATACAATAAATGTCCATTGAGTACCTGCCAACTTCAGCCACCAGTTCTAGGTGCTGAGAATATAGCAGTGAATGAAACAAAGGCCCTACCCTCATGAACCTTGTATTTTGATGGGTAAGAAAAACAATAAAAATAAATAAAAATACTTCATAATATGATATCACATAATATGATATCACTTCATAATATGATATCACATATAAGTTCTATGGAGGAAGGATAGTGCATTATAAAGGGACTGGGGCATCCCCCAGAAGAATGATTAGGGAAACTACTATTTTATATAGTGACCAGGAAAGACCTCTCTGAGAAGGTCACATTTGACCAGAGACCAGAATGAACTGAGAAAGTGAGGCATGTCAATATCTGTCAAAGAGAGAATACAATGCCCCTGAGGCAAGAGTTATGGTGGCAATTTTGAGGGAAAGAAATAAGGCCTGGAGAAGAGTGAGCATGGAAAAAAATGGTGGGAAATTTTATTGGGGAAGCAGCCAAGGACTTATATAGGCCTTATATAGGCCATTGTGAGGATATTAGATTTTTATTGTAAGTATGATATAAAACCTTGGAGAATTCTGAATAAAGACAATCTTCTATTATAAGTCTGTGATAAATAGGCTAGGGGAGGACAAGAGGAGGAGCAAGGAGACCATTTAGAAGTCTATTTCAGAAGTCCAGTTTCCAGTACTGTGGCATGGACTAGGACCATAGCAGTAGGAATGGTGAAAATTGGTTATGTTTGGGACTTTTACTTATTCTAAATAAAAGTAATACAACAGGCAGGTATGGTAGTATCAGAGAAAAAAAGAGCAAAACATTTTTAGATCTGAGTCTTTGCAATTGGGTGAAGTGCCATTGAGTAAAGATGTGTGATAGTGTTGGGTGGGAGGCCTGAGGACAAAGGAGAGTGTGTTGACAGGGCCTGGATGTCACCTGGTTATTATCACCGGATGAGATCCCACCAAGAAGTGAGAACTGAGTCCTGGAACAATTCAAAGGATCAAACGTGCCAAATGTGGCTGAGCTTGGAGTAAAATGAGGACCAAGAATGACCATGGGAGGGCCTGGGGTGGGTCACATTGAATAAGGAGAGGGTTAAGGGCCAGGCAGGAAAGATAGGAGGCCCCTGACCCCACTGGGGCGGCTCCCACAGGGCCTACATGACGAGGCTCACAAAAAGCCCACATGTGGAGAAACGCGGAGGTGTACAAAACCAGAGAGAAAGGGAACAAATCAGACTGCCTGGCCCTGAATGTTAGGGAGTACTTTTCCCCCCCTCCCCCCATGGCAGCTATATTGTAATCACGGAAACTGACCAGACCTCAAAGAAGTAAGCCATTAGGATGTTATCAACAGTCCTTGTTTAAACCAAGACCACACAAGATTTTCAAGGCCACAGTCTTCCTGGTCAGTTCTCAATAAAAGACTGCCAGTAAAAGGCCACAGTGGCAACCCATTCAGGACCCCTCTCACTCTAGGGAGCTTTTTTCTTTCCTTTCTGTTCTCACCTTTGCTTAATAAATGTTTACTTCACTCTTTTGTGTCCGTGAGATTCATTCTTTGATTCTCTGAGACAAGAATCCTAAAACCCTGGAAAAGCATTGGTCTTATTTGGGAAGAAAAGTCTGAATGGGGTACACTCGTAAGTGAATGGATTTCTTCAACAAATACATTGGTATGAGGGGAGAGGAGAACTGAGATGGAGAAGGCTATTAAAAAGAAAACCACAAAGGGGTTAAGCACCTGACTCTTGGTTTTGGCTTAGGTCATGGTCTCAGGGTTGTGGGATCCAGCCCTGTGGGCTCCATGCTCTGCCTGTAGTCTGCTTCTCTCCCTCTCTCTCTGCCCCTCTTCCTGCTCACAGGTGCGCCCTGTGCTTTCTTTCTCCAAAATGAATAGATAAATCTTTTTAAAAATGGAAAAATAAAAAAAGAAAAGAAAACCATCCACGTCCAAGGTGGAGTCACTTGCCCACAAGATAGCAAACTAAGACTTAATTGGAGTTTCAACTTTTCCAGGAGTGGAATTTTGTTATTAATTTTTTAACCTTTAATTTTTTTGAAAAAAAAAATTTTTTTTGAGTTTGTGATCTGAATTTTTTGTAAAGATTTTAATTTATTTTTTGAACAGAGACCAAGAGAACACAAGCAGGGGGAGTAGCAGAGGGAGAGGGAGAGGGAGAGGCAGTTTCCTGGCTGAGCAGGGAGCCCAGTGTGGGGCTCCATCCCAGGACCCCGAGATCATGAGTTGAGCCAAAGGCACCCAGGTGCCCGAAGAAGTGGAATTTTATTTTATTTATTTATTTATTTATTTATTTATTTTACTTTTTTATGTTCAGTTAGCCAACATATAGTAGTACATCATTAGTTTTTGATGTAGTGTTCAGCAATTCATTAGTTGTGTATAACACCAGTGCTCATCACATGTGCCCTCCTTAATGCCCATCGCCCAGTTACCCCATCCCCCACCACACTCCTCCCTTCTGTAAACCTCAGTTTGTTTCCTGGAGTCCAGAGTCTCTCATGGTTTGTCAACGAGTGAAATTTTAAACCCATCAATCTGGAATTTTCTGGTCAGCACAAAATGAGGTAATCTATGGCATGGGCCATTGCCTCTCACTCCCAAAGGAAGATGAGGTAATCTTCACAATAAAGCCCCTGCTCTTCCCCTTAAGGGAATAGACCTTGTGTGAGACAAAAGTTTCTTTTGCTAATAACTTCTTTGCTCCACCCTGCTTTCTATAAAGACTTCCCATTTGGGGGGCGCCTGGGTGGCTCAGTGGTTTAAGCCTCTGCCTTCGGCTCGGGTCATGATCTCAGGGTCCTGGGATCGAGCCCCGCATCGGGCTCTCGGTTCAGTGAGGAGCCTGTTTCTCCCTCTCTCTCTGCCTGCCTCTCTGACTACTTAAAAAAAAAAAAAAAAAAAAGACTTCCCATTTGGTACACATCCTTAGAGCTCACCTGTACCTACAAGATGGGATTCTGCCCGATTCATGAATAGATTAATAAAGCCAATTAGATCTTTCAAATTTACTGGGTTAAAATTTTTATTACTTAGCAGAACTTTTGGGTTAAAAGGTAATTGAAAGACATATCAGCCAGTCACAAAGGCTTATTGAATCCTGAAACAAATGGTATCCAAATAATCACTTGATTTTGATTATTTTTTTTTTCCCCTTAGAGAGGGATGGTAGGGGGAGGTGCAGAGGGAGAGACAATCTCAGGCAGATTCCAAGATGAGCACAGAGTGATCTCATGACTCAGACATCATGATGTGAGCCAAAATCAAGAGTCAGACGCTTAGCTGACTGAGCCACCCAGGAACCCCTGATTTTCATGATTTTTAAATAGTTACTAATTTAATTTTAAATGAAATAATGTTTATGTGTTTATGGAGGGAAATGAAGAGCCCTATTTCAGAGATGCATGTTGAAATAATGTTTAGTTCTAATGCGTAGATACTCATTGAAGGTGGATGAGTACAGTTTTCTCTACTTTTGTATATACTTGGAACCCCGTAATTTTGTAAAAAATGAAATTAAATAATCTTAAAGAGGTAAAGTTGAAAACTTTTATCAGAATAACAACCTTTTTATGTCCAATATGCTCTTGTAAGATTCCCAGCCTCTGAAAAAAATACATTTTTATATTTGTTAACCCGTTACCTGGAAATATAATTAGACATGTTTCAATTTCTAAATGAAATTAAAAGGAATATATAGTGAAGAAATGGAAACTGAGAAAGTTATTGATTCCCAGTCATGTTCACAAATATTTCCAGATTAAAAATTAATGTAATTTTATTTTTGACAGTGGGATTAGAGCAGCTATAATTAAAAATGACCTGTTTATCTGTATTTTCTAACTTGCATGTAAGGCATATGGATGCGCTGTTTAATTCTAGGCGTTAAAAAACAAGAAAAATAAGGAGTGAAACTTACCAACTGCTAATTTTACTGATATAAAATACTAACACATACGCCCCCATCTACAATCCCACAGGCAACAAAACCGCCCAAGTCGGGATAGAAATGCGCGGGCGCAATAGCAAGCTATTAGTTGGAGGCGGGCCTAGAGCCTCGGCTAAAAGACAGCTCTTTAAGCCAATCAAAAGACAGCGTCAGGGGCTTCTTCCTGTAGGAGACGGCCGGAAGTCGGATTTCGGTTGCGGAGGCGAAGGCGGCTCCAGTGTAAACCCTGAGCTGAGGTGAGTGGGCGGCGACGACTTTGGACTTCGTTCCGCCTGCATTTCTCCTCCCGGACCCCGCGCTTTCCTCAGGGCGGGCAGGGAATGGGGTAGGCCTGGCGCGGGGCGTATGCTCTCTGACTTTCCTCTCCTGCGTCCCTCGGAGGCTGCCGCCTCGCTGCTGCCCGTGGGGAGCGGGGTGGAAGGTGGCTTCGGCGCGGCAGACTCGGGGCTTTCTCTGTGTGCGGAGGCCGAGGCAGACCGCGGGTTGGGAGACCCGAGTTCTAGCCCTGCGCGCCGCTAGTTTGCTAAGGTGTGCGGAGTTGGCGAGTCCTTTAGCCTCCGGCCTTTGTCAACTGACAGTGACCATCCCCGCCCTCCCTCCTCAGGCAGTGAGACTGAAATCGGCCGAGTTAGTGGGGCGTGGAGGAGGCCGGCCGACCCCAAACCTCTCGGTCACATTCATTTGGAGAGTTTTTAAAAGCGGCTTTCCAGCGACCGCATTCACCGTAAATGAAACCAATCACATGTCTGGGGGCGGGACCCTGGAACACCGTCCTTTTTTGGTTAAGCCCCTAGCTTGGAACAAGCACTATGGAAGGTGAATCTTGAGTCGGATAACCCGCTGTAACGCCTGGCGCTGGCTTTACGAAAGACCTTGCCTCTGAAAAGTTCATTCGAGAGAAGCGATGCAGATACACACTTCTGTAGTATGTCAAGTTCCCATACTTCACTGACTTAAAGCTTGTACTGAGTAACGAAAAGGACAGGGATAAGAATTCTTGCTGTGCTTTTTACTAGCCTTCTGATCTGGTGCCAACGCTTCCCCTTAGCACATGAAGTTAACAGTAGTACTTAATTCATAGATTTTGTAGGAAGACTGAGAGGATTTAAAACGTACCTGTGACGGTACCTGTGACCCTTGGAAAATGGTGTTGGGAAGCACGAAACAGGACCCCCAAATGAAAGACGCCTGAGTGAGGTGAAACTTGGGCAGTCTAAAATTGCCTTTGAAATACCAGATCAGCGCTAATTCCATGATTTTGGTAGTAAGGGAACGTTCTTATTTGGGGGAGACCACTAAGGCAAGTGAGGGAAAATGTAAACATTTTGAGATCTGGGTGAAGAATATGGAATGTTCTTTGTACTTTTCATTCAACTTTCTGTAATTCTGAATTTATGTTAAAAAGTTGATTATTACTGTTGGCAGCTATCCTATGTTGTAAACAGGACACAGTGTTTATAACCCTGCCCCCATGAGGTTTTACCAATTTTTTTCCTTAAGGGCTGCATTGTGTTACATAGAAATACTTTACGCAATCATATTGACGAAGTCATGGATTATTTCTGACTTCTTCTCTTTTCAAACATCGCTGCATTAAACACCCCTAGTGCACATTTTTACGTACTTCTGATGTAGGAAAGAGGTTAGGATCCGAAGCTGTGGGTGCTGCTGCCTGCTGCCCCAGGATTATGTGGAGCAAGTGGTTTTATACCTTGGGGTTGGGAGAAATAAAGGGAAGTTCCAAAAGGACTTTCGTATGTTAAAGTCCCAGTGGACGCTGCTGGAGGAGTTATAATCCGCCTATCTCAAGTATTTGTGGATGGGCTGCAGGTTATAAGATTTAATTTTATCTGCATTCCTCTTTTGTTCCCCACATCACTTTCTCTCGTTTTCTTCTTTGGGAATGTCATCCCAGTTTTAGAATCAGGCTCTTAGCTGTTCTGGCCCTGTAGGGAAACCAGTTGGGGTGCAAAGACCCCACTCACCTTAGTTCTCACAGAAGCCATCATTGCAGCCACCCCACAACACTCTTGGGTACTGGGCCTGTAAAACCCAAGACATTATGGGAGAATTCTCACACACAACTGACAGGAAAGGAAACAAATATATATTTGGAATTTAATTTGGCAGTATCAAAATTTTAAATGCTGATACTCCTCGAGCCAGCAATTCTAATTCTAGAAATTTTCCTGTAAAAAATATTGGTACGAGTGATGTGGGAAACAAAGAAGAAAAATCATTACACTTCCTTACCTACATCCTGCTGACTAGGCCTTGAAACAGGCAGAGTGACATTCCTCTAGGAACTCAGCTGCCTTAATGTTAATACTTTGCTAAGGGCAGCGGGTAATCTTAGCCCAACCCCCATGATCCTGTGAGTCTACTTTAACATATAAAAATTCTGTTGGAAACCTTCTTAGTCTCTACTCCCCAGATACATGTTAGCAGTCATCCCCCAAGTATATATGACTCACTGATGTACATCTGAAGGGTCTCTTGACTGAGTTTTTACTAACCAGTAATAAATGACCTTTCCTAACAATAGCTAGCCTCAGGGTCCTGGAAACCTTGTTTCCTTGGAGGCTTACCCTATCCCTAACTCCCTCCCAACTTGAAAGTATTTAATGGACCACTCCTCAGGACTCCAGTCCAGCTCTTTTTGTCCATGGGTTCTGTCCCCCACCTTTTTGCACCAAAGACGTCTCAAGAATTCTTTCTTGGCCGTTGGCTCTGGACACCATCAAACCTGACCAAAAACATTCCAAAAGAACCACATCAAAAGGATAGTTGACCTCTGCTGGAATCCAGTGCCTGTCACATGGAAGGTGTTCTAATATTTGTTGAATGATGGAATATTTGAAATCTTGATAGTCTGTTAGATGAAAAGCATCGTTTTTAGAAATTTGCTTTTAGAAATGTAGTAGTCTGAGTATTTTCCTGCCTTTATTCAGCATATGCATTTTTCTTGTCCTCTTTTGTTTGTTTTTCTAGGTTTTAAAAAATATGGGTTAAAAAACAAAAACAAAACTCATCCAGGGGCTCTTTATTGAGGATCTTCTAGGTGTTGAGATGCTGGAGGTGGAGTTGTGTACAAGACAGGCAGTTTCTGAAGTCCTAGTGCTTTCCTTCCAGTGGGGATGGAGTCAGAAAATGTTTTTTAAAAATCAAAATAAAATTTCTAGTATTTGCTCTTGGTTAGCTTGCAAGCATTTTCTTTTCCCAGAAGAATGGGATTGTGTTTTAATTTTGCTTATGATACATTTTCCTATATGTAATTTTTAGACTTATTTTTGGTAATTAGATCTGTTTGTCTTTTGTATTAGCCTCAAAACTTGGTAGTTATTTTTTGTCTGTTTTCCTTAATAGGTTGTAAGCAACACTAGGATGGTGGGAGTGTTTTTTGTTTATCCTTGAAAGATAGTATAGTGTAGTGTTTGAGATCTTTAGGCCCTAGATCCTTCACTCCTTAATCTGTGACTTTATGCAAGTGGTTCAACCTTTCTGAGCCTCAATTGTCTCATCTCCAAAGTGGAAAGAGCAGTTTTTCTCACAGCCTGAGAAAAGTAAACTGTCTGGCACATAGTATGTACACAGATATTATCTGTTGTCAAAGTCATCATCCCTGGATACTCAATGTCCTGTATTAGAAGACAAACAATAAACAGTCAAAAGAGGGAATACACAGGGCGCCTGGGTGGCTCAGTGGGTTAAGCCGCTGCCTTCAGCTCAGGTCATGATCTCGGGGTCCTGGGATCGAGTCCCGCATCAGGCTCTCTGCTCAGCAGGGAGCCTGCTTCCCTCTCTCTCTCTCTCTCTCTCTGGCTGCCTCTCTATCTACTTGTGATCTCTCTCTGTCAAATAAATAAATAAATAAAATCTTTAAAAAAAAAAAAAAGAGGGAATACACATTAAGTATGTTTGTACCTGTTTCCAAATTCCACTGATTTGGAGCCCTCCTGAAATGGATGAAGTTGCTTAACAAATATTTATGAAGCTTTGTGCAAGGTTGTAGACATAGAACTATATGATAAGAGTCCTTCCCCCATGGAACTTACAGTCTGGTCAGGGAGAGAAATCAAATACTGCTTCAGAGGATAAAAGAAGAAAGGTAGGATCTGTTTTTGATTACTGTTCCACTAAGTTATTTCTTTAGAGGTGACATTTTAAGCTACTGCCTGAAGCAGAGAAAAAAAGTGTATGTAAAGACCCCAGGTCAGAAGAAGTTGGTATAGTTACAGAATAGTGTAGAAATACTACGTTAAAGACAGTACTGCTAGGATACAATGAAAGAGGAGTGAGGGTTGAAAACAATTATGCTGGCTATTATGTGGAGGAACAGTAATGGAAGCAAAAAGATCCCTGGGAAAACGATTATATTCCAGGAGAAGAAATGGTGGCTTGGTCAGAATTGATGAACTTGAGATAGTGAAGGTGTGGAATCAACAGGACTTGATAGATTTGTGATGATAGGAGAGGAGGTAATTCTTTTTGGGGGGAGGCACCGTCTGAATGCTTTATGAGCCATCCAGAAGGAGTTCAGGCAGTCTGGATTGGAGGTAGAAACAGGGTTTCTCCACTTTGGCACAATATTTTGTTGACATAGAGGGCTGGATTAATTCTTTGTTGGGAGCTGTCATAGGCATTGTTAGTGTTTAGCAGCAACCCTAGCCTCTATCCATTAGATGCCAGTAGCACTCCATCGCCCAGTTGTGACAAGTAAAAATACCTCCAGACCTTGCCATTTATCTCCTGGTGGTCAAAATTGCTGTTTGTTGAGAACCACTGGTAGAAGTGGTGTTTTATAAAAGCCATGGAATTGACTGATACTACCCAAGGGAAAATAAAAAGCAGAGCTCTAAAATTATTGACTCACAGACCACAAAGATTGTTGTAGATAAGTTCTTTTTGAACCTACGATTTCTTGACGATTTTGAACCTACGATTTCTTGACGAGAACTTGACGATTTCTGGAATTAATTACCAGTATTTAAAAACTGAGAGATTCTGCATAAAATCTGGGGTTTTGCTGCCTTTTAAGAAATCAATAAACTGAGTAACAATGAGTCTTCTTTCCCACATGAATGCTAGTGGCTGGAGGCTTTGAGATTTGGCTTGCATTTGCTTAATTCATATGAATTCCTGCCCCAGAGTGCTTCAGTGTTTTCCCCTTGGCACTTGAGTTTGTGATTCCCTAATTTAGAGTGAGGAGAGGGCCTCAGAGCAACCCTCTGAGACAGGTCAGCATTAAAATTTGGGTAGGGGAATGGTGGTAGAGAAGATTGAGAGGGAGTGTCCAGTGAAGTAGGAAGAGAACCTAAATGGAGGTTCACGCCAAGGCAGAAGGGAAGTGTGTTGATAAATGACATAACTGGTGAGGGATATGGGATCCAGATTTTATTTATAGATAAAAATACACTACTTAAATTTTTTGTGTGTGTCAATGAAAGTCTTAAGCAGAGAAGGAGAAGTCGTTGGATGTTTAGCGATATAATGCTAATTAGAAAAAGATGGCAGCCTTTCCATGTTGTTTTAGAAACTAAGATCATTTTGTCCTGGGCCCCAAACTTGCCAGGGGGGGAAAAAAAGAAAATACTGTCTGTAGTCACCCAAGGTGATAGGTTTGTGTTGTAGCTGTACTCTAAATCTTTGTTTTTTTTCCACAGGTTCTTGGTCTTCCGCTATGGGTGAGCCGCAACAAGTGAGTGCTCTTCCTCCACCTCCAATGCAGTACATCAAGGAATATACAGATGAAAATATTCAGGAAGGCCTAGCTCCCAAGCCTCCACCTCCAATAAAAGACAGTTATATGATGTTTGGCAATCAGTTCCAATGTGATGATCTTATCATCCGCCCTTTAGAAAGCCAGGGCATCGAACGGCTTCATCCTATGCAGTTTGATCACAAGAAGGAACTGAGAAAACTCAATATGTCTATTCTTATTAATTTCTTAGACCTCTTAGATATCTTGATAAGGAGCCCTGGGAGTATAAAACGAGAAGAGAAACTAGAAGATCTTAAGCTGCTTTTTGTACATGTGCATCATCTCATAAATGAATACCGACCCCACCAAGCAAGAGAGACATTGAGAGTCATGATGGAGGTGCAGAAACGTCAACGCCTTGAAACAGCTGAGCGGTTTCAGAAGCATCTGGAGCGAGTCATTGAGATGATTCAGAATTGCCTGGCTTCTTTGCCTGATGATCTGCCTCATTCAGAAGCAGGGATGAGAGTAAAAACTGAACCAATGGATGCTGATGATAACAACAATTGTACTGGACAGAATGAACAGCAAAGAGAAAATTCAGGTCATAGGAGAGACCAGATTATAGAGAAAGATGCTGCCCTGTGTGTCCTAATTGATGAAATGAATGAAAGACCATGAAGGATATTTCTTTTTCTTTTTGCTTTTCTCCTTTTCTTTTTAGTAAATGTCCTATATTCGTTATTTTGCTTTTGGAGAGTCTTAAAAGAGATATAACTAGAAGTCATGTGAATGGCTTGACTCCTGCTTCATCATTTAGGAGGTGTTACCAGCTGTAAGTGGCAAGCATAGGCAAATGATTATATATGTATACATTAAGATTAATTAACTTAAAAAGGAAAGTTCTGCGATTGTGTGAAACATTCCTGGAGTTAGAGTTGCAGAAAACATTGAAGTTCTCAGTAATAGCAAGCTTTCATCTTTGAAAACTAGATTTGTCATTTGCTTTAAGAATGATAGATAAATAAAGGATATCAAGCTGTATAAATGTGAAATTATAAAATCTTCAGATTTACTTTATTTAAAAACTTATTGATCTCTAAAAATGTAGTATAACATGTTAAAAGAGAGGAACCTCATAGAGTTATAAAACAGCAATTTTATTTTTCCTCTTGACTGCTTCTGTAAACACACTATCTCAGCTTCTTGTTCCTACCCTGGGTAGGTCTGTTAACTTTTTTCCAGTCACTCAGATAATAAATCTTTTGATTACTTTTTGTTACATTCATTTTGGTAAAATGTCAATGTAATTAGCTATACATTTCCTTCGAAGCTATACTCAGACTCACTAAGGCTGGAAGCCTGCAATGGGAAGGGAACTGGTAACAGACTGTTGAATTGTGTACTGGAGATGCTTATTCCCCTGAGATGTGGCTGCCAGGGTCTACATTTTTTCACTCCTCTTGGGTCTGCATTCAGCCATGGAACTAAGTTCTTAGCAATGAAATATGGGTGTATCATTGATAAAGATAGTATCTTTTCCAGATACCTACTTTTAATTCTTACCCCAATTCTTGGTATACCATCCTTCAGGGATTTGCTCTATTGAGGTTTCTAGTCTTAGAGCTGGCAAAGTTAGTTTAATGTGGCTACAGGCCTATTCTATATATGTGAACTGTTCCTGCATCCTTTTCTTAAATCTCAGGAGTGTAGACTATTGCCAAGTAGATTAGACGCCTCTCTATTGGGCAGCTAGTTGGCCAGTTTTTTATTTTCCTGTATATGTTTAATACAGATTTTGGGACACTAGGGACACAGTCCAGGCTCTTGAGATTAAATTGAAGGGGAAGAGGAGCCCCCATATGCTTGTGGGGGAGCAGCTGGATGTTGGATAACACTTGAGCAACTCTCCAAAGAAGTGTTTTCCTATGGCCTTAACCATTTTATAACTTTGAGGGTGTTGGGCTAGGAGGTATTAAACCAATTTTTGGCTGCTTTGCAATTCTGGAAAAAACAGGTAACATTATAAGAGTCACAACATAGTTTGTATAAGAGTGTGTGTATGTAGGGAGGATTAGGGGTCAAAATTCCACGAGGAATCTTAAATTCTGACTTTTGGAGGATATAATCTTGGAGGTCCTGGGTGGCACTTGCCCAAAACTAAGTGAGAGTTCTAATGTGAACTGTAATTAGAATGAGATTTGGGAACACTAGTGGTCTGATAGTTGTTACAAGTTTAAAAGTTAGTCTTTTGATCTTGTGAGGGTCAAATACATCTCTGTCTACCTAGTTAGAGTGAATATTCCTGATAGGCCGATTCCTCAAAGTGAAATCTCTGGAATAGCCTGTGCCTCTTGAAATTACTGATTCCCAGACTACAGAGATTTTGATTTCATTGTTAAGGAGTGGGACTTTGGCACTGGTTTTAAGAAATATCTAGATGGCCTGACTGTGCAGTGTGTTAAAGAAATATTAGGACAGGGGCGCCTGGGTGCCTCAGTGGGTTAAAGCCTCTGCCTTTGGCTTGGGTCATGATCCCAGGGTCCTGGGATTGAGCCCCAAATCGGGCTCTCTGCTCAGCAGAGAGCCTGCTTCCCCTCCTTCTCTCTCTGCCTGCCTCTCTGCCTGTTTGTGATCTCTGTCTGTCAAATAAATAAATAAAAATCTTAAAAAAAAAAAATTAGTACACTCTGCTCAACCTAGTTGAAGGAAAAAGACCAATTTTTAAAAAAATAACCATGTTGCATGATTGAAGGATAAATTGAACAAACTGAAGAGAACTGGGAGGATTTCCAGGGCAACTGAGATTCAAACTCAATTCAGATCTCTTCAGTTTCTCCTGTTTTCTTTCCATTAGCTCCATTCTCTTTACAGACCAGCCTTATTGTGAATGGATGGAGAACATGGCTGCTAGCAGTTCTCTTTGTTAAGTCTTTGTGCACCACTGTTGGAAAAAAAGGAAGACTAATTATTACCCAGGCCAGAGGGGGAATTAGGGGTGGTATTTCTGACTCCAGCTGGGCCTATCAGTTGGGGCCTGAATCCTGTAAGAATTTGGCAGTCCCCCAAATGTCCACGTATGGGAGAAGGTAGTCCATTACTCAGGAAAGGAGGCGCTGAGTTGGTCATGTTGTAGATATCCACTAGAAATTGAGCACATACAAATTTTTGATAAAAATAAGCAGATTGTGCATATTTATATTCCCAAACTTCCCCACCATCACTATTCACTTATTAATTGTATTCATTAATGAAAAGTGTGGTCTTTTGCCTGACACTGGTCTAGTTACCAGGAAAAGGAGAGTGTGGAGAAAAATGGAAGAAAGATAAACAAGAAAACAAATGAATTGGTTTTTGAAGGTCTAAGTTTGTGTTTTAACTATCCAGCCATTGCAACACTCAGAAGAATCTTGCTTCTAATTTTACTATTATTGCCTGCTCAAAATTCCTTGTCCATATTCTCTTTTTTCAAGTTATGTTTACATGTACACATTTGTTAAGGGCTTTAGAAGGGAGCTTCATCTGTGCTGGGCTGTATTTCAAAGAAAAGTCCTGTGCTAGGTTCTGAGGTCACTGGAGATAGCAAGTACAAGTGTCTTGTGAGGAAATAAAAGCATCATTTGGGTGAGAAAGGCTATTAATGGCCGCAACAGAGGGAAGAGTTTGGAGCTAGAGAAGCAGATGGAGGGCAGATTATAGGCATTAGAAGGTCAAGGGAAGAAGTTTGCTTTATCCTAAGTAAGATGGGAAATCAATGGCAAATACACAGAGAGCTTTGCTAGCGCTGTTGTAATTACTTTATATACATAAATTCATTTTATCCTCACAGCTTCCCAGTGAAATCAGTATGACTTTTTACATCTATATGACACATAAGGAAGCAGAGGTTCAGAGATGTTAGGTAATTTACCCAAGGTCACCAAGCTAGTGAGAGGCGGAGCTGGGATTGAAATCTAGTTTCAAAGCCTAAGCGCTCAACTTCTATACTTGAACACATTTGTACTTCATCATATAATTAATAAGTCATAATGGAGCCTAGACTGGGATCCCATGTTTTGACCCTAAAGTCCATACTCAAGACACTACACAATACTGAGCTAAGGGAGGAACAGATTTGTAGACGAAAATAATGAGCTTCCTTTGAACATGTTAGAGCATTTATGTCAGACTTCTGCCAGTATCTTAAGGAGATACCGTGTTTGTAGCACTAATCTTCCTCAAAAACTGCTCTTGGTATGTGTTCTTCCATGTTATGAAACAGGATCAGTTTTGTGGCTTTCCCAGGTGGTGTATCCAAATTAGAATCTAGGTCAGGAGTTGGCAAATTTTTCTGTAAAGAGTGGGTTAGTAAATATTTTTGGTGTTGAGGACGTATTAAGGTCTCTGTCTCAAGTACTGAACTGTATATTATGGTACAAATGCAGCCAAAGAATATCTAAGCAAATGAGTGTGGCAGTGTGGCTATGTTCCAACACCACTTTATAGACACGGAAACTTGACTTAAATAATTTTCATGTTATGAAATATTCTTTTGATTTTTCCCAACCACTTAAATAGTTGCTTGTGGACTGTACAAAAACAGGTAGCTGACTGGCCCATAGGCTGTGATCTAGGTGGTTGGATTCAAAACCCTGGCGTGTGCTCACAAAACCAGTAATAACCACAGAAATAAAAATTATAGGATTGTTGTAATGCCTAAATGAGGTTATGGCTATAAAGCACTTACTCAATTTCTGGTATTTAGTATAAGCTATCAAAGGTCAATTAGTATCTTTTCCCGATAAGTCCTTTGTCTTCATTTGGCATTTAGACTCAGGAGATTTAGGAACTCTTTTCATATTGCAGTGTGATGACTCTAACAGTAAGTGGCACTCTTATCTCAAGTTTAGAAGCTGCAGGCATGAAGTAGGCTGGAGAAACTTAGGTGCTGCTTATGATACTGGCTTGTTCTATTTAATAAGTTAGACTTGTTGCCTGTGCCTCTGGCCTACAAAATCTTTTCTCATGGAGAGAACAGGGTGTGACTTTTTCAAAATACTTAATATTATGTTGTGGATACAAGTCTTTTGATCAGAGCCTTTCTCTCCTGGACAAGACCTGGGGAAGGCCTCAGACTATTGGTTAGTACTGAGTGAATGACGGTAGATATTTCTCTCATTTGCTTAACACACATGACCAAGGTTTGTGAAGCTGCTGGTTCCCTGCCCCTACTCTGATTTGGAGTAAGGGAAGATACTCAAATGATGGGAGTCAGATGGTGTGGTATGGCTGGGCTGACCAAGAATGCATTGTATCAACTACAAGGAAAGATGTCTTTTGGGTCTTTACTGATTTTTCCCATTCATTCATTCGTTCATGCATTCAACAAACAAGAAGACCTGCTATGGATACCAACCAACTGTTAGCCATTCGAAAAGAAAATACTGACATGGAAAGATATTCTAGACATGACCAAAGCAAGTTTGTAGGCTGGGTTCATATTTGTGTCTATGTATATTCAAACTGGAAAAAAAATTATTTCATGGATGAAGAAATTGAGACCAAGAATGTAACTTGCTATACACCAAGGACACTTCAGCTAGCAAATGGCAGAATTAAAACTCAGGTTTATAAGAAAAGAAGGGAAAAGAAAGAGCAAGGCATGGTGGAATTGGGGCTCCACTGTTCATTGGCTTTTTAGCCAATTGAAACTCAATTTCCTTAACTATGGTAATTCTTATACCCATTTCAAAGGGTAGGTACTGTTGATGTTGAGAATGGAAGAGGAGACACATTCTTAACTCTTTCTGAAAGTCATTTGTCCCCAGGCAACATACTCAGGTCTCAGGCTTGCTAATCATCTGTGCAGAAATACTTGATCTGGAAGGACCAAGGGGTTACCTGGGATTCTTACATGGTAGGCTACTTATAAGAGAGAGTGATAAAAAAAGGGGGGGGGAGGTACAAATAATAGCAGAAATGAAAATGGGACATTCCTATAGATTTTATAGACAGTATGAAATAAGAAAATGTTATGGAAAACTTTATAACAATAAATGTGAAAAATTAGACGAAATGGACAAATTCTTAAAAAATTATTAATATTGGTTTAAGAATAGAAAACTTGAATAGTTTTCTAATGATTTTTTTTTTTTTAAACATACCAGTAGTCAATTCTTCTCACAAAGAAAACTTTAAGTTCAAATAGCTTTGCTGGCAAGTTCTAGCAAATGTTGCCTGAAAAAAGAAAAACAAAAAGATAAACAAATTTATTTTATACAGACTCTTTCAGAGAATAGCTAAATAGGGAACATTCTCTTTTTTATGAGGCTAGCATAAATAAAATACTATTATATTCAACCCAGGAATATGTAAAAATAAAAGGTAATGTTTTATGACCAATCCATTTATTTTAGGAATGAAGAATAGAAAATTAGTGTATTAAGGAGGGCATGTATTGCACGTATATGCAAACAATGAATCATTGAACACTACATTAAAAACTAATGATGTACTATATGGTGACTAACATAACATAATAAAAATTTAAAAAAATTAGTACAGTGACAACAATAGTAGACTGAAAGAAAAATCACTTGATCATTTCAACAGATGAACAAAAGGCATTTACAAAATTTAGTATCCAGTCATGAAAAAAGAAAAAAAGTTTCTTAGATATTTAGAAACGGAAGAGAACTTTTGTTTTAAAGATTTTATTTATTTATTTATTTATTTGACACACAGAGAGATCACAAGTAGGCAGATAGACAGGCAGAGAGAGAGGGGCGAAGCAGGCTCCCTGCTGAGCAGAGAGTCCGATGCGGGCCTCAATCATAGGACCCTGAGACCATGACCTGAGCCGAAGGCAGAGGCTTAACCCACTGAGCCACCCAGGCGCCCCGAGAACTTTCTTAATGTAATAAACAGTAGCTCCATAAAACCGACAACATAATACATACTCACGGTGGAAGCTGAAAACTTTTTTTTTTTTTTCAAAGATTTATTTTTTTGACAGATAGAGATTACAAGTAGGCAGAGAGGCAGGCAGAGAGAGAGAGAGAGGAGGAAGCAGGCTCCCAGCCAAGCAGAGAGCCCGATGCGGGGCTTGATCCCAGGACCCTGGGATCATGACCTGAGCCGAATGCAGAGGCTTTTAACCAGCTGAGCCACCCAGGCGCCCCGGAAGCTGAAAACTTTTAAGAGCTGGAATGAAACAGGATGCCTGCTATCAAGATTTCTGTGAAAAAGGAACTAGATTTTTCCTCCAGCATGGTAAGGGGGAAAAAATGTAGGATTGAAAACGAAGAAACTAAACTGTCATTATTTGCAGGAAATATGACTGTCTACATAGAAAACTCAATATAATCTACAGATAAGAGAGTTTATTAAGAGAGTTTACTGATTGGAGGGGGAAAAAATCACCAAAAGTAGAGTACAGGGCGCCTGGGTGGCTCAGTGGGTTAAAGCCTCTGCCTTTGGCTCAGGTCATGATCCCAGGATCCTGGGATCGAGCCCCGCATCGGGCTCTCTGCTCCGCAGGGAGCCTGCTTCCTCCTCTCTCTCTGCCTGCCTCTCTGCCTGCTTGTGATTTCTCTCTGTCAAATAAATAAAATATTAAAAAAAAAAAAAGAAAAAAAAAGTAGAGTACATTTCAGGGGTATCTGGGTGGTTCAGTGGGTTAAAGCCTCTGCCTTCAGCTCAGGTCATGATCCCAGGGTCCTGGGATTGAGCCCACATCAGGCTCTTTGCTCAGCAGGGAGCCTGCTTTCCCTGCTCTCTCTCTCTGTCTGCTTCTCTGCCTACTTGTGATTTCTGTCTATCAAATCAATCAATCAATCTTAAAAATAAAAAGACATTTCAGAATACCAAAAACAAACAATATAAAAACTTAAAAAGATACATATAAACCAGCATCAATAATATGGAGTACCCAGAAAAAAGTCAAGGCATAAACTGAAGATCTCTATGGGGAAAATTTAAACATTTTATTAAGGGATATTAAAGAAAATCTAGATATAAGAGTTTAAAACATGTTTATGGATTGGAACACTCAGTATTGTAAAGAGGTCAAATTTACTCCACAAAGTGGGAGAAAAATACTGTATTTACAGCATATTAAATCAGCAGAGGACTAGTATTCAAAATATGTAAATTTCTCATAATTTATATGAAAACATCAATTTATGATAAGAAAAAATTGAGAATCCCAACAGAAAAATTGGTAAAACAAGCATTGTCCCCTTAGTGCTCCCTAGTTCCAAACTGTTCATAAACAAAAGAAAAAGTGTTTATTAACCTTGCTAGTAAAGAGGAAAATGCAAATTAAAGACACAGGGAGATGCTATCCCATCCTTTACCACTTTGGAAAAAAAAAAAAATCTGGTAATACTGAATGTTGATGAGGACGTGGAGTAGGAGAAATTCTTATAAACTGCTGGTAGATGTCTTGGAAAACAGGCATTATCTAATATGTTTCAAAATGTATATCCCCTCTCAGTAATTTCACTCTCAGAAGTGTACTCCAGAGAAGGTTCTATACCTGTGCACCAGCGTTTGTGTGCAAGAATTGCAAGGGGGTCACTGTTCATGATAACTGAAACAGAAGGTGAAGTGTTTATCTCTAATATCATTATATTATAGATATATATATAAATATTTTATATATAAATTTTTTTTTAAGATTTATTTATTTGACAGATAGAGATTACAAGTAGGCAGAGAGGCAGGCAGAGAGAGAGGAGGAAGCAGGCTCCCAGCTAAGCAGAGAGCCCGATGCGGGGCTCGATCCCAGCATCCCGGGATCATGACCTGAGCTATAGGCAGAGGCTTTAACCCGCTGAACCACCCAGGCGCCCCATATATAAATATTTTTATATGTTTATAAAATATATAAAATATAAATAATAAATATTTATATATTATATATAAATATAAAAAATTATATATGTAAATAATTTAAGGCATATTCGTTCCCAGAAAAATATTCAGTAATGAAAACAAACAACCTACAGGAATACACAACAGCATGCATGAACCTCACAAAGGTACTGTTGAGTGAAAGAAACAGAACACAAAAGCTTACAGATGATATGTCATTCATACGATGTTCAAAAACAAAACTATACCTATAATTTTGGAATGCATACACAAGTGGAAAACCATAAAAAGGATGAAGGATTATTGCAAAATTTAGAATAGTGATAATTTGTAGGAGAGGACGAAGGTTTTGTGATCAGGAAGGGACCCATGGGCTTGGAGTGCGTGTCAGCAGAACTTCAGGAGACTGGCAATATTTTGCTTTTTTTTTTTTTTTTTTTTTTGGGGTCCTGGTTACCTGAGTGCTTACTTTATAAATATTCATACCCTATAAATTTGTATGTACAATGTTTTTTTGTGTGCATCTCTTATGTTTCCCGCCAGACATCAGTTTAACCTTAAGCTGTATTGTGACATCATCATGCACCCATCATCTTGGAAAAAAATTTCAAAAGTCTGGCAGGACTGTTACTGGCAAAGTCGTGGCTCATCCTAAGTGTTCTCCTCGCTGGCCGTGAGAATGTCAGCTGGCATAAGTGCTTTGGAAAATGGCTCCACCACATTCGTGTAAAGTGGATGCCTATGAAGAGAGAAAAATGAAACTGTAGGTCAGGGGACAAAGGGGGAAAATAATAAAAGAAATGAAAAGAGAGCCCACCAGACTGATGAGGACTCCGTGCCTTGAACTGAGGAGTATGATCAGCTTCACTATCTGACCTGAGAGTAAAAGACAAGCCAACAAAAGAAAGAAGAGGTACCCCATTGGAGAACATGCCCAACGGAGAACGGGTGACCGCTCACACAGCTCCCCACACCAGGGTGGTCTCTGCGGGAAGTCGCGGGCCCTACATTTTCAAGATGGGACCATGGGTAGGAGTTCCTGCAGTGACTCATACATAGTTCAACGGAATTTTCTTGGTGGTAGGCCCCTTTTCATTTTTCAGTTTCGTCACTGGGAGCCTCGCTGAGTAATTGAGGGTAAATAATTTTACAGCCCTCCCCACTTCCCTTTCCTCTGAAGAGGACTGGTTATGGTGGGCAGGGGCAATATGAACTTCCTTTAGGAGTTAGTTACTTGCTGGGCAAATACTGCGATTTCCCAGAATGCTGACTTTTCCTTGCTGGGCTGTTGTTTTCTACACTGTGCAAAGAGCCCTGGAGAGGGCTCTGACTGTCTACTTGCGCTGGTTTGAGAGTGACCTGAAGCTTAATCCCACTGGCATTTGTCGCTAGTTACTAAAAGTAAAAGCCATCTATACATACACACAAAAGCTCTTTATCATCTCCCCAGTGTTGTAAAGAGCATATCCTTGTAAGCTAAAAAGCACTTTATTAGTAAAATGCCTTTTTTTTTTTTTTCGGTAAGAAAAAGAACCATGCTATTTGGAAGGTCAGGTTTTCTTTTCCCATCTCTCCCTGCCATCCCTTTCTGGGAGGGCATCTCTTGAATTGCACCACACTTTTTCTTTGGCAGAACCACCTTCTTTGACTTTAGAACACAGCGTTTGGGAATATGGCTCAGACTCAACCCAATTAGTCCCTGTTGAGCCTGAGGACACAGATAGTTTAGCAATGAGTCTGTGACTCCAGGTGGGCTTTTGCGGGAATGTGAATCACTGGACCCGTGTGAGAGTAACAGAGAGAGGTGCTTGGTAGGTGGCCGTGTGCTCTGCAGGTAGAGTGGGTGGGGGGGACACTGTGGAGACTCTGAGGAACTAGAGACAGCCACAAACCAGGTCCCCAGTGACCTATCTGGGGCCACTGAGTCAAGTCTGCCTGCGGCTGATCTTTTCAATAACATCAGTCAATAAATTGCTTTATAGTTTAAGCTAGTTTGAAGTTGGGTTTTCTCTGAGCTACAACCTGAAGACTGATGAGGCAAAGGTTTATTGGTATAAGAACAACACTGAGATCTAGCTAGGAGAGGTGGTCCACAGCAAGGGAGAAATCGAGTTGTCTTGTCAATGAATCATCATTCTGAAGACCTGGAAATCCCTTTGGGTATGCCCAGGGTCTCTCTTCTGAGGTCGCCCTCTCAGTGCCAGGACCCAGTGGGGAAGACAATGCCGAAAGCAACCTGAGGCAAATGAGCGCTCTGAGACCACAAAAATGAATGTAAAATAAAAATAAAAGGACTTTCATTTGAGGTGGAGTCTTTGAACTGACAGGCAGTTTAATAGGAAATGGATATGCTTTGTACCTTCTCCTTGATCCTCCTGTGTCCACAATGTTCCTAACTATTCACGGGTGAGACGTTCTTTCCAGGATGTTGACAGTAGGTACTTTGTGCTACTGAGATTATGGTATTTTTAAATTTATATTCTTCTCTTTTTTTCCCAGAATTTTCTACAAGGGGTATGACTTATATAATAAAAAAAGTTTTCAAGTACTGTACAGACACACAAGCCTACAAGCACTTTATTTATTTTTAAAGTTTTTGTTCAAATTTCAGTTAGTTACTGTCCAGTGTAAAATTAGTTTCAGGTGTACAACAGAGTGACTCAGCACCTCCATCCGTCACCAGGTGCTCATTATGACAAGTGCCCTCCCTCATCCCCATCACCTATTCCACCCGTCTCCCCGCCCACAGCCCCTCTGGTAGCCATGAGTTTGTTCTCTATAGTTAAGAGGCTGTTTCTTGGTTTGCCTTTCTCGTGCTTTTTTCCCCATGCGCATTTGTTTTGTTTCTTAACTTCTGCATGAATGAAATCATATGGTATTTGTCTTTCTCTGACTGACTTATTCCGTACAAGCACTTTTAAAGGGAAGTCACAGGGGCTAGATGCAATCTGGAAGTCAGAAGACCAAGCTCAAAATTGCTTAACTTCTTACCCTTAATATCCAAACTTAGTGCCTCCTTTTGCAAAATTTTGGGACTGATACTACATGGAAATTGAAATGTTGTGGTTTAAATAAGAGAGGGTTTTTGATTCAAAACAAGTATACATAGGATTCCTTATGAAGTCATCTCTCTGATACCCACTCTTCAGCAGCTCCCCCGTTGTGCAAAGTAGACTCGAATTGGACTGAGTTTTCCCAAATAATCCCGTCTGTCTCACTCATGTTCTCCTGACTCCTGACCTGGGTCAAATTCCCTAACTTCCATTTTATGAATGTTGTCTACTGGCCCTTTAGTTATCTATTGTTGTGAATTCTAATTACACATAATCCTAATGTTTTCATTTGGGGCTTGGAGGCTATCTTGAAGGAGTTCGAGATTTTTCTGCTGCAGAAGGAGAAAAGCAAAAACACAGACTTAATCTGTACAGTGGTATTGTTCTACACAAGTTCTACACAAGCTGGAATGGAGAGCTCTTTGGAACAGAGGGTTGAGTTGAGAAAGATGCAAGCTGATCAGTGTTAGTCCCCTGCACGTACAGCAAGCAGGTGATCGTGGTGGGATCTGATGCACGCAGCCCCCACTGTGAAGTACTCTTGCCAAAAAGTCACACTGAATCTAACCAAAGCTCTAGAGCCAAGTTTATTTATAGGAAGCACACAGAAAAGAGGAATAATTTAAGTGACCCCACAGAATGTGGAACATTCTGCAGAAGAACTGGTTTGTACAACCTGTCGATGGCAAGAGGTGGTGGGATGGAAGGAAGATTGTTTGAGATGAAGATACTAAAGAGACAGAAAACTGAATGCAATGTAGGGACCTTGTGTGGGTCAGCATATAAGCAAGTGTAGGGTAAAAAGGTTTTTTTGAGATAATCAGGGGACATTGGATTATGGACTGAAGAATTAGGTGCTAAGACATCATTATTAATTTGGTCATGTGTGACAATGGTATTGTGGTTATGCAGCAGAATTTCCACTTTTTTCTTTCTTTTTTTTTTTTTTTTTAAGATTTTATTTATTTATTTGCCAGAGAGAGCGCAAGAACCAGAGAGTACAAGCAGGGGGAGTTGCAGAGGGAGAAGGAAAAGCTGGCTCCCTGCTGAGCAGGGATCATGACCTGAGTTGAAGGCAGACGTTTAACCAACTGAGCCACCCAGGCGCCCCCAGAATGTCCACTTTCAAAACCCAAAATGCATACCGAAGTCTGTAAGGGTGAAATAACAAGATGTCTAGGATTCATTTTAAAATAGAAGTTGATAAATTTGAATCCGTGTTTTGGGAACTTATACTTTTCTTTCTGCTTTTGTGTATTGCAAAAAAGTTTTTTTTATATAAAACAGTAAATAGAAAATGTAAGGTGCAACATGGGGATGCAATTTGTCTAAGAAAGGAGGGAATAAGGGTATGTGTGTGTTTTTCTTGTGTTTGCATTGGGGGTATACAAAAGAGACTTAGGAAAACAGAAACCTACAGGGTGGGTGGGGGAAACTAGTATATTTGGGGTGGGGGTGGGAACAAGGCTTCTTCATAAAGTTTTGATATTGCTTTGAATTTTAGCCATTTGGATGAATTATCTAACCAGTTTTTTTTTTTTTAAGAAACAAAAGTTAAATAAACATGAAAATGCTCGGAAACAGTTCCCTATACATGGAAAAAAAAGGGGGGGGGTTAGAGTAAATTTCTAGGCTCCTTTATGTCTAGACTTCAGTGAATTAATAAATTGTTAATATTTTATAAAGCTGGTTCCAGTAGTAACTCTAGAGATGGACAGAAAACAGAGTAATAACAATAAACAAAACAAAACAAAACAAAAAAAGAGAACACAGACTCTGAAGGCCGAAACTTTCAAGAGTGTTGCCTGGGGTTATGCAGTAAACATGACCTCTGATGCCATGTTTAATTCATTCTGCCTTCCCCTCGAATATGGACATTTGCTGGTTGGTATGAGTTACATGGGCAGACCTATTAAGGGCAAATGTGAAATTCACAAAACAGTTTATAGTGGAAAAAATCTGGAGCTTGGGGGGACTCAGTTCTCACCTGAAATTACCAATCATGTGCCCTTGGGCAAATCAACCTTATCAGGTCTCAGTTTCCCCCAGGGGATGACGAAATCTGACTCTGATCTCTTGAGTAACGGCTACTGTTGCTGGGGAGGAACACACATAGGATAAGCTGGATATTTATATTAAATGCATTTAGTGCCACAAAGATGAGTGACAAGAAAATTCAGCAAGAAAAGACAGAGGAGGGCCACAGGGTTTGCAGAAACTATTCAGTCTGTGAGCTCACTTTTGTAAAGAACCATTGGCTTTTAAGTTTCGCAGACAAATGTCACACTCCCAGGGCTGAGACAGTTGGGGTCTGAGATGTTACCTCTGTGATGGAGAGTGTGGCTGGAACGCCACACTTTCTGACAATTCATGCCCAAACCCCTGGGGTGGGAGGCAAGGGGACATCTTGTGTATGTGAGATGAAATCAAATATTGCCCCCCCCCCCATGGTGGGGGAAAAGAAACATTGTGGAAAGGAATGTGTCTTTCCTCAGTGGAAGGGTTTGGAAGTTCAGGTCCGAGTCAGAATATTAGAGCAGGGAACTGTGTCTATGTCACCGAACACCATTTCCTCACTTTGTAAACGAAGGAACCGGGATCCTGCACAATTTGTGTTAGGCACAGCCCCATTCGTGTTAGAGCAAGCCTAAGCATTAAGCCCCGAATGAAGTGGAAAGGGCCCATAAACGCGAGGATAAGGAAGATGTGGCTCATCGTGGCATTGTCCAGCTCCCTGTCCAGTTCCCGACACATAGCAGGTGCTTCATTAACATTGGTCACGTGACCAACCAACTGCCTGACCGGACTGAATGCGCAGATGCTGTGTTCCTACCTTGCGTCCCCTGGTAACCAGCTGGACCCACACACCACCCGTTTCACACAGGGGATTATCTCCTTGGAGATGCCTGAGGCCTCTCTCTACTTGCTGAGAGTTCTCTTGGCTGAGAGACACTTTGCTTCCTCTGAGTGTCGCTTCCTCTTCGTTGATACTAAGGGGTAAATACCAGAGACTGACAGGATGTCTGTGGTGTAGCAGGACAGAGAACTGGAGTTTCCTTTGTTGTAACTGTGGACTTGGCAGCAATAGCAGAGCAAAGACTGGTAGTCAGATGCCATGGTGTGCTGGGCCAGCAGTCGGGGACAGTGAGCCCCGCTCCTGTCACTGTGGAGGAGATTCGATTTCTTTAATTCTCCAGTACCACTGGAGAATTAAAGTGAAACAGAGCCATTATTTGACTTGTCTTCTTCGGAACCCATGGTTTCACCTCCTTCCTTCGACTGTGTCCTGCTGTGGCTGCTGCTACTCACAGGTAAGTCCGGCCATGGGCTTTCACAATTGGATGCTACACGATACAGAGGCAGGGATGGTCATCGCAATGTTTGCAATAGCAAGTTTGGAAGGAACCTCAGTGTCCACCAGCGGGGGAGCAGGTAGACGAGCTGTGATCTACGCTGCAAATAGGGAGGCCGACGACACACAGTGATACAGAATGTCTCTGAGTCCGAATGTCAGATGAAACAAGAAGGTGCAGAAGGACACGTATATCAGACTTCTATTTGTGTATGTATGGTGCAGGGAGTGGGAATACATGAATGCTATTTAACGTATGGACTCTGGGAAGGGAACTGGAAAACAGGAAAGAGCAGGGAGAGGCAGTATAGTTCTCATATACCTTTTATACTGTTCAAATATTTTACTATATATATATAGATAGATAGATATGTTAATATATATGTAAAGAATTAATTTTAAACCTCACGATAGCCTGTGAATTGTTTCAAACACACAAGCTTCTTATTCAGCCAATGGTTGTTATTCATCATGTGCTGAGGGCTTAAAAAGAGAGAGTGAGCGGTGCCTGGGTGGCTCAGTTGGTTAAGCATCTGCCTTCTGCTCAGGTCATGATCTCAAGATCCTGGAATGGAGCCCCACATCGGGCTTCCTGCTCAGTGGGGACCTGTTTCTCTCTCTCCCTCTGCCTACCATTCCCCCTGCTTGTGCTCTCTCTCCCCCTGTCAAATAAATAAATAAAATCTTTAAAAACTAAAAAAAAAAAAAAAAGAGAGAGAGAGAGAGAGAGATTTATATCAAGTTAACTGCCTTTCATCCATGAGCAAGCAGCCCACTAGCCCAGACCGATGAGCTGTTCTCGGGGCTGACAGTGACTCATTGTCTGATTATCTATTTCCATCAGCCTTGCCCTCCAGTGTTCACAGGGCTGGACCACAATTCTCTCTTAGGGCACTGGTTCTCGAAGTGAGTTTCTGAGACCAGCCATCTCAACAGCTCCTGGGAACTTGCTGGAAATTCAAATTCATATATCCCACCCCAGACCTATTGAGTCAGGAACTCTAGAAGTTGAGCCCACCTTTCTGTGTTTTAATAAGTCTTCCCTGTGATTCTGATGCTCCTCAAGTCTGAGAATCATTGTCAAAACGAATCATCCTCCAAACAGGACAGTTGCACTGGTTTCCTTTTTATTCTATAAGGCATTACTTGCAGTTTTCTTGAAATGGACCAACTTCACTCATTGCTTGGGTCTTGCTCTCTTTCCCTCTTTATTCAGGGTCTTTGGAAGGGGTATACGTAGCTGAAGTGGGTCAGAATGCTGATCTGCCCTGCACCTACACTCCCACCCCTTCTGAGGATCCTGTGCCTGTCTGCTGGGGCAGGGGATCCTGTCCGATGTTTGAATGTCATAGTATGGTGCTCAGCACAGATGGAAGGAACTTGAAATATCAGACATCCAACAGATACCAGCTGAGGAGGAGTATCCACAAAGGAGATGTGTCCTTGATTATAGAGAACGTGACTCTAGCCGACAGTGGGATCTATTGCTGCCGGATCCAGTTCCCAGGCCCAATGAATGATAAAAAATTAAACCTGGAGTTGGTCATCAAACCAGGTGAGTAGATGCCTTTGCATGCCTTCTTGAATAAAATCACCTGCAGGTAATATTAAATATACTGATTGGTTGCCCTTCTGATCTCCCCAGTTACAGCCCTGCTTGTCCATCTGTCCCTAAAACCCAATGTTTAACAGACTCAGTTACAGCCCTGCTTGTCCATCTGTCCCTAAGACCTAATGTTTAACAGACTCCACTAGCGACGCCCAGCCACTTTTAACTCCCTTCATCTATTTTAAAACTCATGGACAGGATCTATAGAATGGGAGGAAAGGTCAAGATTGGTAGTTCGAGAGACTGATTGCTCATTGGACTCGCCTGGAAAGCTTTTTAAGCCCTACATAGCTCCTTGGTCCCCACCCACAAACCACAGAAATCAGCATCTCCAGAGATAGAGTCCTGAGCACTAGGAATTTACAGCCTACCTTAAATGATTCTCCCCGTCACCGTGCAGCCAGGATCAAGTACCATCAAGATGGTGTACATGTCGGGGACATGTGCTCATGTGTTTGAAGATTTATAGAGCATATAGTGTGTGACTGATGGAGCAGAGTTCAAATCCAACTTTGCCTCTTAACTATCTGCCATCTTGGGCAAGTTAGTTAAACTGTGAACTCCTCCTCTATGAAATATGGTAATTCCTACCACACAGCCCCCTGGGAGGATTTTACGAGGTGTTTTGTGAAAAACATTTAGCGTGGCCATTTGGGTGGCTGCTAGTTCCGTCATTAACGGTTAGACTGTGGCAGTGATGACTGTAACACTCCTCTGCCCCACACCTCAGGAGTGTTGTACATGCTCAAGGAAGGTGTCAGGTAGGTTTGGCAGTTGGCCATGTGCTTCTCTTTATTTGTTACATTTCGTATTTTTTCTGCTGCCCCTTTGATTCCCTGCCACAAGCTCTCTGCTCTCAGAAGGGCTGCATCCTTATGTTGGTTTCTGATATTAGCCAAGGTCACCTCTGCTCGGACTCCATGGACAGACTTCACTGCAGCCTTTCCACGGGTGCTGACCACCAAGGGACGTGGCGCAGGTAATGATACCGGAGGCGTAGCATGAAGCCTTCGGGTATTTTCAGAGTTCAGAGGACTTTGAGTATGGGAAAGAGACGAGAAAAGGGTTTGAGTGGAGGCGTGAACGTCCCTGTGTACCTGAGATGTTGTGCGTGGGGAGAGGGGAGGTGGGGACAAACCTCTACTGGGAAAAAGGAGTCCTGAGCTAGGCTTCAGAATTAGTCACAAGTACCTCTGTGACCCAGGCTGAAACCTGTCACTTCCCTGGATCTCTGCTTCTTGTTCTGTCCAAGGAGAGGGTTTGGAGACTTTAGCTTTTGTGACCTAGTAAAATTCCCTCCCCTTCCAAAAATAAAATTCTGTTGATCTATATATTTTGCCAAATAAGAAAAAAAAATTCTACTAATGCCATTATTGCATTAAAAAAGACATGCTTTTAAATTAAATACATTTAGTCTAATGAAAAACTCATTACGTTGCCATTATTTTCCAACTGACTCCCAGACTGGGATGTTTTGGCATGAACTGACTCCAGTTTGTGTTTGGGGTTGGATTCGGGGATTTCAAGGATCTCTTCTAACTAGAATGAAGCCCATCCTCTTCTTTCGATTCCAGCCTTGGAAAGAGTAGCTAAACTCTTTCAGTAATTCAGCAAGGACTTCTTCACGCTGCCCTGGTAGAGAAGATAGGGTCAAAAGAGCAGACTGAGGGTTTCACTGAGCAGGGAGATTAATCTTAAATGTCTCCTGTCAGATTTCTGGTCCTTCTTATACTCTCTGGAGCTCAGTCTTCCATTCAGTAAGATGAGGGTAATAACAGGTACGTCCCATATTTTAATCTCAGAGATCTCCTAAGTCCCACCTTGTGAGATTTAACTAAGAAAGGGTGTCTCAAGTGGTTAGCCCAGTATTTGATCACAGTATGTACTCAGTTATTGTCTTTAATGTTGCCAGTAAGATCTGGAGGCAGAATGAGGTCGTGGTGAAGTACCTCAGTGACAGGGCTCCGCTATCAGCCCTTTATACTAGCTTTGTGAGTACGAAGTAAAATTGTTTGAAATCTGTGAGGCTTAATTTTCTTACCTCACTTTGGGGGTTTCCCCAGGACCTATTGCCCAAGACTGTTGTAAAAATTGAGTGTGACAATGTATGCAAAACGCTCAGTGTCATACCTGGCCCACAGAAAACACTCGAATATTAGTTATTATTATAAGTATTAACTTCAGCTCTCTACTGGTTTAATCTTTGGTGGTTCTTTAGTGATGGGTAGCCAACATCTCTTATGAGAGGGAGAACATTAAATATGGTGGGACAAGATGACAACCGTCATCCCAAAAGGAATTTAAAGTGGATTTTAAAAATTCCCTTAAAAAGGAATTTAAAAACCACATTGATGGAACTGCTAAGTAAGCATGAATCTTAACCACATACAAGATTTTCTAATATAAATCCAGGTTCTTCTTCCCTGTAATTAACCCTAGTCAATATTTATTGATGCCCATGTTCCCATCCAGGGCTCCAATGTTCTTTACAACATCACGGCCAAGTGGGCATTCACTGTATGCCCACACACCTTCCTCCTGAGCCAGTGCATTTCCTCAGGATTGTCTATATCATAAACAAGTCCTTTTCCCTTTAGTTTTTAACCTGTTAGTTCCTTTCCTCTAGGGCAACAATGATGGGGTCTCCCCTTGCAAGTCAACTTGGTGTAGGTATACATACCTTTTCTTTTAATGTGGAATGTGGGTACATTGAATATGTTTGCTATTAAGTGGAGTAGAGTCTTAATAAGTAAAGGTTCCAAGGGTCTTGGAAGCTCCTAAACATACTTTGAACACAAAACAGTGTCATGTCTCTTCAACCTGAAGGAGGTGGAACCAGGTCATGGTGAGTCCTCAGCTCTGGAAGTAGACTTGGTTTGAATCTCAGGGTTTGTCAATTACTGGTTGTGTGATCTTATGCCAAGTACCTTTCGAAGACTCAGGTTCTTCATTTGAAAAGTGGAAAAATAATAGTGCCTATATATTGTGGTGAAGATTGAAAGATATTATGTGAATAAAGTGCTAAGCACCATGTGTGGCAGGTAATACGTGCTAGATGGTAACCATAGATTTATATGCTTCTGAGACCATCGCATCCTGCCCTCAAAGCCCCCTCCACTCCAGTCAAGTCTTGGGTTCTCTAGGAAAACTAATGCAGATTTTTTAAACTGTCCTACTCACCTTGGTTGATGGTTATCTATATGAAATTGAGCTGTGATAATCAATAAAACAGAGTACTCTTGGGCTATTTTCACTGTAAATTGAATTTTTTTTTTTAAAAGGAGAAGTCAGTCTTACCATTTAGACCAAGAGAAATAATTACAAGGAAGCAGAAACTGGAATTACATTAGAAAATCTTGTGTGTGGTTAGATTCATGTTTACTTAGCAGTTCCACCAATGTGGTTTTTATACTTTAAATTCCTTTTGGGTAGTAATAAGAGCAGAGGCAAGTGGAAGAGAATCTCTTTTCTTTCCTTTTTTTAAAAAATATATTCAGGCTGAGAGTATTAAAATTTTAATATTAAAATCATGGTTTATTAGACCAGGGGTTTTACATGAAAGGACTTGGACTTTTAGGCTTCCAGAAAGTGGCCATGACATTTAAGAAGTTTCAGAGCCTCTGACTCAGCCAGAGACATGAACAGGCATCCTTAAGTTCCCCAAAGCAGACATTCTATATTGATTTTTTTTAGAAGGCATCGTCTGTGAGGTCAGGGCCTGTGCCCATGCTGTTGGCAGCTCTGGACCCTGTGCCTGGTACAGAATAGGGGTATAGACAGACATGTTCATCGAATGGATAGACAGATGAATAAGTAAATGGGTAAAAAGGAAAAAAATGTAAGCTGGCAACTGGGCACTGTGTCCACATGGAAGTGACTGAGCCAAGGTGAGGGTTGTTGAAGGCAGCATAGGAATATCTGTTTGAAGCCATGCAGACCTAAACTGGAAGGCCATTTCTGTTATTCACTAAGCTCCATGACCTGAGTAAGTCTGTTCCCTTCTGAATTTTCAGCTTCTTCATCTAAGTAATGGAGCTAATAGTCCCTACTTTAGGATAACTGTTCTGAATGCTAAATGAGATACTTTGTTCAAAGAATTTAACAGAATGTCTGTTCACGGTAAATTAGAGCTATTGTTATTATTATTTTCATTTTTAGGCAACCAAATACCCTGTCTCCCTCTTAATAAGTAAATGTTAAACTTTTTCAAGAAAATTAACTTCTGTTATCTTTTGAAGTCTAATTAAAATATAACACCTGCTTGAGTGATATCAATGTTGTTGGAATTCTGCAGCCCTCTTTGGGGCCCTGTGGACACAATAAACCATATATTCAACAGAGGTCTTCCTGGCAGAGGTCTCCTTTTCATGGCACCTAAGTAGTTGGGTTCATTATCTGGTTAAAAAAAAGGGGTGCCTGGGTGGCTCAGTGGGTTAAGCCTCTGCCTTAGGCTCAAGTCAAGGTCTCAGGGTCCCTGGGATCGAGCGCTGCGTCAGGTTCTCTGCTCAGTGGAAATCCTGTTTCCCCCCTCTCCCTCTGCCTGCCTCTTTGATTTCTCTCTGTGTCAAATAAATAAATAAAATCTTAAAAAAAATTTGGTCACCCTAAAAGTGTTTTGCAGGTATTTAGAAAATTTTGTTGGTCTCATGATTAATTATTGTGAAGAGTATAGAGTAGATTTAATTTCAAATGGGATTATAGGTGTCTTTAGGATTTTTTAAAAAGTCAGATAAAAGAAAACATTCCTGACCATTCTATTGGCTATTTTTTTTTTCTCTGTATGGCAGAGACACAGACACTGGAGGGCCTCCATGATAAAGAACACACTGTAAGTGACTTTGTGTGCCTGTGTGTGTGTGTGTGTGTGCATGTGTATGTGTGTGCTAACTTTAGGCTCAACTCAGAAAAAAGAAAGTTCAGCTTTAGTCTTTCTTCTTGTTTGCTCTCTGTTTGGGGGAAAAAAAAATGCCTTAATCTCCCTTGGCCTCAGTGCCCTTGGCTGTAACATGTTGATGATGCCAGTTCCAACTACACAGGCCTGTTGTAAGGGTGGAATAAGAGAATATAGGTAAAGTGCCCGGCACGTAGTAAGTGCTGGAAAACCAAAATGAGGAAGCTCTACCCTCTTGTCCCTCTTCTCCTATTTCACAACTGTATGCCACTGTGGAGGGTCCAAAGACCCTCCATCTCCCTAGAGTGTATTTCTTCTCATTTCCATGGCAACCCCAATGAAAAAGATTATTTAAATTTATTACTATATGACAAGACAGCAGTCAGGAATATTGTAATCTAAGAATTTCTATATCCACCTATAAAGAAATCAATATTTTAATTAACCACAAATTAAGTGTCTCCCACCTTCTCAGAGTAAAAGGAAATCCCCTAGATAGCAAGCTTATAGTGGTGACTTAGAAATTCTATGGGAACATATCCAGGAGTCTGCCTTCATTTGACCAAGGCCCCTACTTGTGTGTTTACAACCAAGGCTCAGCACTCTGTTTGCCCCTCTCTGTGACCAAGGACTGACTCTAAGTACCTCTCTATATCTATAGTATTAAATTCATGGTACCTTGCAATTAATAATCCTGTAGTAAATGTTTATTGAATAAGTGCAGGATTTAATTTCTTTGACTTCTTTGTTTTAAACGTGTTCACTATCATTGTTTTTAAACAGGAATATGGACTAAAATTTTGGAAGCAAAAGAATTTTCTGACTCTGAGTTAAACAATTCAGTGGATTAGAGTGATAACCATAATAGTAACTACTGCTTAACCATTTATTGTATACAAGGCCCTGTGCTGAGCATTTTATATTTCTCATCACTTAATTTTTCCAAGGAGCCTATATGATGGTGGCAGAGCTGGGATTTGAACCCAGGACTGTCTGGCTGTAAAGGCCTGGCTTTTAAATCACTGTCTTTCTGTGAATATGAGGGTTTCTCTGCAAGACACCAAGTTTTAACCACTCTGAAACTCTCTGGAACACCAGGGCCCTTGAATGAATGGAGTTCTATTCTAAAGCCCATTTTTATTTGGGACAGGAGAGGAGTCCATTTACTAAGGGCTCCTTGTGCCCCAATAGCATAGAAGTGACACATTTTATTCCCTTACTAACTCTGAAGAGTATGCTCATCGCATTCTTTGGGGGTGTGAGGCCTGTCTGCAAGGAGACAGATCAGAGTCATCTCAAGGTCCCTGCCCTCCTGTGGTGCTATGAAAGGGACGGTCTGATGCACAAGTCATGAGACTGGCTGAGCACACAACTGATTTCTGGCCATCTGCTGCAGTTCTCTTTGTGTTTCCATAGCAAATACCCACGTGGGCTAATGAGTTACAAGACGCTGGTGCGATCACCAGAATGGGAGTCTACATTGGAGCAGGGGTCTCGGCCGGGCTGGCTCTCCTCCTTATCACTGGTACTTTAATTCTCACATGTAAGTTGGTTGATGTTGCTTCTCTCTGCCTCTGTTGTTAAAAAAGGAACCAACAGGGCATCTGGGTGGCTTAATGGGTTAAGCGTCTGCCTTTGGCTCAGGTCATGATCCTGGAGTCCTGGGATTGAGTCCCGCATTGGGCTGCCTGCTCAGCAGGGAGTCTGCTTCTCCCTCTGGCCCTCCCCACTCTCATGCTCTGTCTCTCTCTCTCTCCCTCTCTTATTCTCTCTCTCAAATAAGTAAATAAAAATTAAAAAAAAAGAACCAACACAAACCTAAATAGAAATATAAGTTTATACTTATATACCTGAAGGTGATAAAACGGAACACCCTGTAGTCCTCCCAAACCTACCAATAATAATAGCTATTTTTTACTCAGTGCTTACTGTGTAATACACAGGCATTGTGCTAAATGTTTTTAACCTACATTTTATTGTCACCATCTTATGCAGTAGGTAGTATTTATCACCATTTTATCATGCAGGAAGTATAGCTATGAGAAAGTAAGTCACTTCGCCGTGGTTTCAGAATCCCTAAGAGGCAAAGCTGGAATTCAAACCCAGGCAGGTTGATTCTAGCACCTAGTCTCTTAACCTTTGGAGAAGAACAGAAACCTCTTTAAATCATGAATTAGGCTTAAAAACAAAGCTCACTTCTTTCTGTGCATTTTCCTATCTTATTTGTTCCTCAGGCATAGGTCTTTAGGGAGAGGTGGCAAGTCCTGTTACCGATGGGTCATGGGCCAGGATTTGTACATTTATGTTTTGCTCCTTCACAACACTTGCACACACATTGTTATAGAAGTTATTTTTATTTAAAAAATCTTCTTAAAGTATGGTTTATTATACTCTAACTGCATATTTAAAGTATGTCCAACTTGAATTTCAACTTGGGAATCTATCACTACCTTTAAGACCCAACCAATGGCATCACCCCAAAAGCCTCACACACTGTTGTAATTATGATATATTCTCTTCTCCCTGTGGGCAGAGGCTAAGGCCTTATACTCCATGGCTTATTTCATTCTAACAGCCTTTCCTACTCTTACTTAAACATGGACTGCATAGTGGGTGACCAGCTGTCCCAGATTTGCCCAGAAGTGACGGGGTTCCTAGGATGTGGGATTCCAGTGCTGAAACTGGGACAGAGATTGGAGAGTAAGGATGAATTGATCTCCCTAGTTGTGTGGCTTAAAGCTGTGGAGTCCTTTATGCGTATTCTCATAATTACTCTACTGAGAAAGATACTAGTAGTATTCTAATTTGCTGAATGGAGAACTAGGGTGCTGTCCAAAGTCATACGGTTAATTGATAGATATGGAATCTGAAGACAAGATTCTCCTGTTCCTCACCATTATGCTATTCTGCCATTATTGGTAAATGGATTGTTCAAAGAAAAAAGCTACCCTATCCACACTTACCTGGGTTTACTGAGAGGTAGCAGGGGGGTTTGTGAATTGATCACAGGATGTAAAGCCTACAAGTTGATAAAGAGCAGTAATAGCACTTGCTACATTTTTGAGTTCTGCCATGGGCTGGATATTAGGGGCCATTTTAGTCTGTGTAAAGAGGTTTAAAGTGAGGTTTCTTCTCATTGGGAGAAGTCTGACACTTTGTACCCACATCTTTATTACTCCAAAGACATGGTTACCTAGAAGAACAGATGGGAAAGTCCTGTTTGATTTATGATCTTTTCCCTAAAAGTTGCTGGAGAAAATCTTAAAACCAAGGTGACAGGTGTTTAAGTCAGGATATCAAAGCCATTAATTGGCAACAATACAACTAGCAATCCTGTATCTTTCTAGTGCTCTCTTTGCAATGAACATCCATACTTCAGTACTACTCAAATCTCCCTCATTTCTCATTCAACTGATGAAGTATCAAAGACCTGTTCCTTCTTTGCCTTAGCCAAGACTTCAGTCTTCCTTTTACCCCTTTCTCTAGAAACATCCAGTAGACACCTCTGTCTTCACTGTCATCAATCTTTTAGCAATATTTAACCAAATCGACCCTCACTCATTCTAGAAAGTCTTCCTTCTCTGGGCTTCTAGAACACCACTCTCCTACTTCATTGGCCGATACTTTTCAGTCATTTTTGTTATTTCTTTTTCTGCTTCACCTTTAGACGTTGATACTCCGCAGGGCTGGCCCTTTCCCTTTCTTGTACACCCTTTAGGTGATCTATATTTCAACAGGCTTAAATGTCATCCTTAATTTCCCTCTCCAAGTCAGAGTGTTTGTACAACTGATACCTCCACTTAGATGTCTCCCACATTTAACATGTCCAAAATGGAGGTCTAGAGTCCATATTCCACCTTCCCAGAACACAACTTCTCCCTCTCTGATCTTCCCCATTATAGCGTTTCACTACCATTCATCTGGTTGCTTAAGCCAGAAAGCCAGAGGCCATCCTTGAATCCTGTTTTTTCTTTTTTTCTTTTTTTTTTTTTTAAAGATTTTATTTATTTATTTGACAGAGAGAGATCATAAGTAGGCAGAAAGGCAGGCAGAGAGAGTGAGAGGGAAGCAGGCTCCCTGACGAGCAGAGAGCCCAATGCGGGACTCGATCCCAGGACCCTGAGATCATGACCTGAGCCGAAGGCAGCGGCTTAAACCACTGAGCCACCCAGGCACCCAAATCCTGTTTTATCTTAACGCAAAATTCAATTTTAAATCCTGCAGACTTTCTCCAAAACACATGTAAAATCCATTCATTATTCTCATCTCTCTTGGTCACCACCTTCCTCTGATCTGAGGCATGATGATCTCTACTTACTTCTCCATTTTTTTATGTCTCTTTTAATCTACTCCTCACATAGCAGCCAGGGTGATCTTAAAACCCAATTAGTTCTCATATTTCTGCTTTCCAATTATTTCTAATAGGTCTTAAAATAAATTCCAAATTCTTGATTATGTTGTAAAAGGTCCTTTGGAGCTAGCCCCGGCCTATCTCTCAGACCTTATCTTGGGCCACTCCCTTATTTCAATTTCAGGAACCCACCATCCTCTTTACCAGGGGTTCTCTCTGCCAGAATTCTCCCCCTGGATCTTCACTTGGCTGACACATTCTCTTTGTTCAGAACTGAGCTTGAAGGTCACCTCCTCTGAGAGTTTTTTCCTGACCATGTTCTCCATCATCTGTTCTAGTGCCTTATTAGTTCCACAACTTGAAATTATTATTTTAAATGCTTCCCTCCCTAGAACAAAACTTTTAAGAAGTCAGGGCTCACAATTCACTTTTGCATCCCCAGTGCCTAGCATACTGCCGGGCACGTAGCTCCATATATTTGCTGAATGTACAAATGTAAGAAATGCATCTGTATTACTTACTAGCATAGTCTGTGTAATAAATCAAGACACACATTGATAGTTTGATTTATTTCAATCCAAAAGGAGACCAGATTTCCCTAAAAAATTCTTGCCTCCAGTGAGTTCATTTTATTTCTTATGTCATTTGTTTCATGAGAACATTTTTAATTGACTTTTGTTCTACTTTTTACCTAGGGTATTCTTATAGCAAAGAGAAGTTACAGAACTCAAGGTAAGAATAATGGGTGGCGTAGGGGAAGGTGGGAATCTTGGATGCCCCTACTCTAAGATGGCTTTTCTCTTCGAAGTCTGGCCCCAGGATTTAAACTTAGACTTCCTTTTTGCCTTAGGCATGGATTAATGCAATACTAATTAAACATGCTGCTCTGTTTTTCTTTTTGATTTCTCTAGCTTCATGGCCTAAAGTTAAGACATAGAATTCATCTCACTATTGATAGGAAATGCTTATTTTTTTTTTAAAGATTTTATGTATTTATTGGACAGAGAGAGAGAGATCACAAGTAGGCAGAGAGGCAGGTAGAGAGAGAGGAAGAAGCAGGCTCCCCACTGAGCAGAGAGCCCAATGCGGGGCTCGATCCCAGCACCCTGGGACCATGACCTGAGCCGAAGGCAGAGGCTTAACCCACTGAGCCACCTAGGCGCCCCGGAAATGCTTTTTTGTATAATAATTTTTTTTTCAATGAATTGACCCTTCCAATGATTGAGCTACATTCAGTCACTGGGCTGGGCACTGGGTTACAAAAGTGAGCAAGAAACCCAGAATCTACTCTTGGGCTTTTATAGATCAGCCCAGGCATTCTTTTTTTTTTTTTTTTTTTTTTTAAAGATTTTATTTATTTATTTGACAGATCACAAGTAGGCAGAGAGGCAGGCAGAGAGAAAGAGGGAGAAGCAGGCTCCCCGCTGAGCAGAGAGCCCGATGCGGGGCTCGATCCCAGGACCCTGAGATCATGACCTGAGCCAAAGGCAGAGGCTCAACCCACTGAGCCACCCAGGCGCCCCGCCCAGGCATTCTTAACTTATGTTCCTATTAGAATCATCTAGGGCATTGAACATATTGTTGCCAACCCCAGAGCAAACAAATCAGAATCTTTGGGGATGGGACATAAGCATAGGCGTTTTTCTAAAAAAAATTCCAGGTGATTCTAACGTAGAAACAGGGTTGAGATCTACTGGTCTATTATATTGCAGTCTTGGTATCCATTTTTGACTATATGCATACAAATACATATATACACATGCACACACCTCCATGCCAAATACATAAAGCTTAAATAAATTCTAGTGGAATGTAGTGATTTTTGGTACATGGGTAGAAAGCAATGTAAAAAAAAAAATGACTCTGCCTATTGAATACTATCTAGACCATGAATAATTTTAGACAAAGTAGAGATAGTATATTTATGAAGACAAGATAATCTATAGTAATGAAGTCAAATAAGGCCAAATAAAATATTTAATTATCACTGGCTTTCGATCATCTGTGCCAGAATTTGTTATTAGAGCTGAACTTTGAAACGTGATACTACACATAGGTAATATTTACATATATTAGTTCATTATTTGGTTGAAATTATTTGGTAAAGTCATCTGGTTAACGTTCATCTCTATCTATGTATGTAAGTTCCATAGAAAATTAGGGCACTGTTGCCATATTAGTATCTCTATCTCTTGATAGAGAACAAGATGCTTAGTAGACACTTTATCTGATGACTGAGCGAATAAATTCTCCTATGGCAGTCCTGTGAAATAGAATGCTTACTATTCCCATTTTACAGACGACAACACTGAGACACAAAGTTTACTAACACGCCACCTTCACGGGATTTTTGTGTATTGTTCACTGCAGCATTTCTTGCTTCCTGGACCAGTGTCTAACACCCTAAATATTTTTTGATTGAATGAGTGAAAAAAGAAACAACCAACCACCCAATTTGCCTAAGATCCTATGGCTGGTAAGAGACAGAGATAGAATTCTAACTCAAGTCTGACTGGGTCCATAACATATTCATACTTTTTTCTTTTTGAAATTATTCAAGCCCATAGAAGAACAGAAGTTACCATGCAAGGCACCACAGAACCTTTGAATGAAACTTGTGATTTAACATTTTGACATACTTGCTTGGTTTGTTTCTCTGTTTATACACAGTTTTTTCCTGAACCATTTGTAAGGACATTTCAGTCATCTTCACACTTCACTTCAAGACTTCAGCCTGTCCCTCCATATAATACCATGCCACTTTCGTACTTAAGAAAATGAATATGAATTCAAATTTCCTTACTTATTCCACATGTTATTTTATTGCTGTTTTAAGGCCTTTTCCTCCTAGTTAGGACCTGATCAGGGATCATTTGATCATTTGGTTGTTGTCTCTTCAGCCAAGCCTGTCCTCTTAACTCTATTCCGTACTGCCCAGGAGATGCTGAACTCAACTGCGACATTTCTTTCCACAGCCTCCTTGCTTTGGGCAGCCCCCCTCCCTTGGGGTTAGCAAACACAGGAGCAGAAGGAATGCGCTCGCAGGAAAACATCTATATCATTGAGGAGAACATATATGAAATGGAAGACCCGTATGAATACTACTGCTATGTCAACAACGAGCAGCAATCCTGACCTAGAGATTTAACCCTTTTAAATGTCACCAGATCCCACTACGTCTTTTTGAGCATAGCGTCATCTTTCAAAACTATGAAATGTGTCAAGTGATTGGTTTTAGAGACTCTGTCCATGGCCACCGAGCAGAGTTTTTACACTCTCTGATGATAATTAACTCCCAGAGGGAGGGAACGGTGACCTGCCCGGCAGTTGGCACAACATGACTTCTGTGTTTTAGCCATCAGGGCTATCCAACCCAAAGACTACTAATTGGGACATAAGAGCTCAAATGGGCTTTTATATAGAGTAGGAATTTTTAATATGCAGTCCCCGAAATGCCAGGAAATTCCGTCACATGGTGGATCCACAAAGCTCCTGAAAATACAGGGAAAATTCTGTGCTGAGATACATGCATGTCTCTTTGGGACAGAAAGACAAATGGGGCCACTGATTTTCAAAGAGATCTGTGATCTAGAAAAAGTTAAGAAGCTACTTGGAGGAGGAGAGAGTCTCGAATGTTTTCTCTAAGTCTCAAGACTTATGCTTTTCTGAATATTGATTCTTTAACAGTAAGTGCCACTGCAGAGCTCTCCTTTGCCAGTTGGTGGACTGCCCAGCAGGTCCTGTGGTGTGGCAGGAGCTCCTAGAAAAAAAGGAAGTGTGCCTCCTGTGTGTTGCCCCGTTTTGCCTGGGGCGCACTCAACGGGAAACATCTCCCAGCAACTTCTCCATTCATGGAGAGAACTGGAGCTCTGTTTTTCATAGAAGAAGAAGTAGTGACTGGGACACAAATACTGGTGGAAAGAAGGCAAAGGGCTCCAACAACCTATATCAGCATCAAGTTCTTTGAGGGAAAGACTGTGGTTCTTAAGATTCAATTTCAAGGTGGTAGCGACTTGGTTTATTTTGCCTATTTTTTTACCTGCCCAGTGCCTGACAAGCTCTCACACCTCACAGAAATTTACTAAACATCTATGGAGTGAAAAAGCCTAAGGAAGGTAGCCTTCTGCAAAGTCTTTTCCATTGCAGTGCTTACATAGAGCTCTTCCGGAGAGCACACAGATAGTCCTAAGATCCCATATCTGCCCTTACCTGGTTCTGGGTGGTGTTTGTTTCTTAGCATCATCCCCAGCTCAAGCACTTGGAAGCCTGTTACTCTTTTGTCTGTGTCCCCCTTTTTTTTTTCTTTTCTTTTCCTTTCTTTTTTCTATTTTCTTTTCTTTTTCTTCTCTTCTCTTCCCCTTTCTCTTCTTTCTCTTCTCCCCCCCCCCCGCCCTTTTCTTCTGGAGAGGGGCAGAGGAAAAGGAAGAGAAGGAATCTTAAGCAGGCTCCACACCTGGCACTGAGTCCAATGTGGGGCTTGATCTCTAAGATCATGACCTGAGCTAAAATTGAATCAGACACTTAACCAACTGAACCATCCAAGTACCCCTGTATCCCCCTTTCTGCTGAGCCTCCTCAGCACATAAATAATCAACAATAAAGTCCTGTCACTGCCTGAAAACTGCTCCTCCCCAGGTAATAATTAAATGGCTACCATGCTGTATGCAGAAAATGTTGGTCACCAAGGATGTAGGCAGCCTGTTAGTTTCTAGTAGTCTTTCTGGCAGTCTTGTGTGAGTTATAATGTTCCGGCTGCATTTAGACAGTTTTGGGAAGTACTGGCTTTCTATAGGGAGATATATACGGGAGATCGTTTTGCAAAATTATAGGCAGCAGCTCTCATACAAGACTAAGAATTAATCACAAGTATTTTAAAGTTATGAAATTCTAGAGGGAAGGGATTTCAGAACCTATTGAGATCAACTCGATGGTTTCCCCAGCAGAAAGAGATTCTTATCCTACAAAAATCTTTAAACAAGGGTAATGTATGCAGGATGATCATTGCAGTGGTACTTGTAAGAGACTTTTTTCACCACCCGGGGAATCGTTGGTTATTACGATGTCAACACGCCGGTGCAGTTAAAAAGAATTAAGTGGTGTTCATTCATCACTGAACTGTTTTCCCAATTCAATGAATATTTCAATGTCTACTATACGCCAGGTGTTCTGGTGCTGAGGCCATAGAGAGAGACCAAACAGACTTATCCTGGACCCCACAGAACTCCTTTGATCTGACGTAAGGAGGACTCATTCCATTCATTCAGTCAGTGAGCATTTACTGGTACCTACTTTGTGCCAGACACTGTTCTTCTCCCTAGAAATGCGGCAGTGAGGGAAACAGACAAAATCCCTGCTCTCGTGGAGTTTACGTTGCTTGTCAGAGGAGAACACTATATTGTAAAGAAAAGAAAAAAAATTCTGGAACAATGTATGTAGTAGATGCTCATTTTTTCTTTTGCCTTTAAAAACAATCTGGAAAAGTACACCAAAATTAATATGGCTACCCCACAGGGGCAAATGGTCTTGTGACAGACTTTGTCCTTTATGTGCTTTTATAATTGTCGGAATTTTTTTTTTTTGTAATAGAAAATTAGATTTAAGCATTATAGCACTGTCTTCCTGTCTGTCTTCCTGATCATAGGACGAAATGAAGACTAGGTTAAGCTAGATTTAAGGTCAAGGCTGGCATCAAGCCAGGGCTGGAATCCTGGTTTTCAGAGTAGAATCTATTCTATGTCAATTATTTAGAAGGCGGAAGTTGGCAGAAAGGGGAACAAACCCCTACAAGGCTACTACAAAGAGCCCAGGAGATAAGTGGTAACTTAATTAAAAGCAGTGTAATAAGATTGGATGTGTAGCTTGCTCCTGGAAACTTCTCAGCATTTTTCCTCCACAGCTCTTCCACAGGAGACCCACGGGACAGGGGCGCTCCTTGACCGTTTGAGACTGAAAAACACAGCAAGACTGTGTTTTATCTGCATATCACTTCTTCTAGATTTGGAATTCCCCAGGCAGAAGTTCCAAGCAATTCAATGCCTCCTTAGTTGGTTTTTGGGTACCTCCTCATGCCCATTCTCATTTACACTTTATTTTCATTTAAATATAAATTTGAAAAATTAAGCTGAACACAATTTTGCTTCCAGTTTCTATTCAGAAAGTCTGGATCCTTCTGGAGATAAGTATAGATAGATGTCCCAGAGCAGCAATTTTCAAGATTTTTTCCACCATCTTTTTCCGGGACTCAGTTGGGAAGTGGGGGAAAAGGAAAGCTGGATCATTTGATTGAAAGGTTCACAAGCTTGAGGAGGGCTCGGATTTTAGTCCGTTTTCACTGGAAAATCTGTGCCAAGAAGCATGAGTCAGAAATGTTTTAGGCTTGTAGATTCTCTGTGTCATTTCTTCAGTAATGGTGACCACAGTTACAGAGGTCATTCCAAGTCACTCATTTACTCATTCACTCATAGCAGTGACAATCTTTTGTGAATTATTGTTCGAATTCCTTTAGCTTATGATGCGACTCTCCTTTTCCTGAGAAAGCAGTGAGGTTTTTTTTTTTTTTTTTAATGATTATTTAAGCTATTCCCTTGTGGTGGCAGTGGGACATCTGTTTCAATGTGCACATTATTTTAATGTGATTGTTTTGTAGGTGGGTCACCTTTGGAAAATATTTCATTATAGTGCTATATTCTATATTTGTAACCTATTTCATGATAAGTTGATATGTGTCCTTTGTAATTTCTATATTTTGTGTTTGTACTCTTTCATTCAAATAAACCTAGTTCATGTAAAATAGAAATATTTTCTACTCCAATGCAGTATTTACCTTCTTTTGGTCAGCTCTGAAATATCTATAATCTGTACATCTGTATCTCATCTGTTTTAAATTTTACGTGCAGCTTCATTTGCCCTTACTGATTAATTGCAGTTGAATTTAGTTCTTGTTCAGAAAACACTTCAGTAAAAAGTTACAAGTGTAAAAATGAGGGGAAGGTTGTTTCCCACAGTTTTGTTACATTGTAACAAATAGACTATATACTCTAATATATTTTAGCTGTATTATAATGCAGATTTTTGGATTCATTTCTTTATCCCAAAGTTCACCACTATGTCTTAGAAAACATCTCTGGACCTTAGTATTGGTTGAATCTGACAGTGAAAGTAGGGATCCAAGGAGAAGGAGCTTAAAAGCTTCCAGCTACTGGATCTCTGGAAGGTTCTTGGGGGGAAGTGGTGCCTTCCATTATCCTCTCCAGCAAACCTCAGACTTCAACAAAAATTTCTATTATGTAAACAGCAGCCAAATAGCTTCTGATCACCATGGGAGAAAAGAGTCATCCAAACTAATAGAATCTCAGGTAAAAACCAAGAAATAGGACGTTATCCTAGCTCCCTTATTTTAATTTTTTTTAAATTTCTTTTCAGCATAACAGTATTCATTGTTTTTGCACCACATCCAGTGCTCCATGCAATACGTGCCCTCCCTAATACCCACCACCTGGCTCCCCCAACCTCCCACCCCCGCCCCTTCAAAACCCTCAGGTTGTTTTTCGGAGTCCATAGTTTCCCATGGTTCACTTCCCCTTCCAATTTCCCTCAACTCCCTTCTCCTCTCCATCTCCCCATGTCCTCCATGTTATTTGTTATGCTCCGCAAATAAGAGAAACCATATGATTGATTGACTCTCTGCTTGACTTATTTCACTCAGCATAATCTCTTCCAGTCCCGTCCATGTTGTTACAAAAATAGAGCTTCCCTATGACCCTGCAATTGCACTACTGGGTATTTACCCCAAAGATACAGATGTAGTGAAAAGAAGGACCATCTGTACCCCAATGTCTATAGCAGCAATGACCACGGTCGCCAAACTGTGGAAAGAACCAAGATGCCCTTCAGCGGACGAATGGATAAGGAAGATGTGGTCCATAAACACTATGGAGTATTATGCCTCCATCAGAAAGGATGAATACCCAACTTTTGTAGCTCCCTTATTTTAAGCAAATGTGTTTACAAGGGGCACTCTGGGTTAGACAGCTGATTTGGAGCTTTACAGTATATTAAGACGTAAGTTACAATCTCTATGAAGTGGAAGACACACATCTTGTTAGATTGCTTGTTTCCTTTATTATTGTTTTTTAACTTGTTATTTTGAAATACTTCGGGGTTTACAGAAAAATTGCAATGATAGTACAGAGTTCCTATATTCATTCACCAGTTTCCTCTAATGTTAACAGCTTACGTAACCATGGTACATTTGCCCAAACTAAGATATTAGCATTGCTAATACTATTAACTACAGATTTTCAAATTCTGTTATTGATCTTTAAAATTTTAAGTTAAGTCCTTTTTATAAACACAACAGAATTTAGGTTAAAGGTCAGTATCCCTATTTCCTGTCCTCCTTATCAAAATTCCTCCCCAATCCCACTGCCCAGGAAGAATCAGTGTTATTGCTTCATTTTTTTTTGGCCAGCACCATCTAGTAGAAATACAATGAAAACCACATAGGTAATTTTAAAAATTTCTAGCCACATTTAAAAAGGTAAGTAGAAATAGGTGAAATTAATTTTTAGTAGGTTTTTTTAACTCAACCATCTAAAGTATTATTTTAATTAGAATAAATATAAACATCATTAATGAGTCCCTCCCCCCATTTTATGCCTGAAACTCCAGTAAGCGTTTTTTATTTAGAGCACATCTCATTTCTGATTAGTCACATTTTAAGTGCCCTATAGTCACATGTAGCTAGTGGCTACAGTATTAGTACAGTTCTAGGTGATTCCCTGTTCTCTCTCATACACACACAAAGATACACATTGCAATTTACTTTTTCCACTGTTTGAAAACGGCGATTGGTCCATGTCAGATTATATGGGACAAAAGCATTCACTGAGATAACTGTAGTATTAAGTAGAACAAATCTTCATCATCTATTAAATCATTTCTCTATGCATAGGTATTTAACCCTCTCTCCCCCCATTTCAAATAAGGCTGCAAAGAACATCTTTTATACAAAGACCTATGTTTATGTGTGTAGTTCCAAGGCATGGGGTTCTAGATATGGAATTGTAGTATCAAAAGTTATGATTGTGTTTCAAGTATTATGACTATAAACAATATTTTTTAAAGATTTATTTATTTGACAGAGAGATCACAAGTAGGCAGAGAGGCAGGCAAAGAGAAAGGGGGAAGCAGGCTCCCCACTGAGCAGAGAGCCCTATGTGGGGCTCAATCCCAGGACCCTGAGATCATGACCTGAGTCGAAGGCAGAGGCTTAACCCACTGAGCAACCCAGGTGCCCCAGAACAGTATATTTTAAAAATAGGTATGCCAATCATTGTGTTGTTAAATGTATATTAATAGCCATTTTAGAAAACTATTTACTCCAACAATGTTCCTTCATCTCAGAATTATTTTTGTTTTTTTGAAATTTGACTTAAGAACCAGTTTAAGCTAAAAATACATAGGCCAAAAGACTCTAATAGGCCTTGTTCCTTTGTAATCACAGTTATTATTCACTCATTCATTCATTCATTTCCTTCCTTCTTCTCTTCCTCTTTCCCTCCCTCCTCTGTTCCTCTGTTCCTCTTTTCCTTCTTTCATTCCATCCATGCACCCACTCATCTGTCCCAGAAATAGCTTCCTGCTGGTATTCCCCATTCCACTTTTGCTCTCCTAGGAATCTCATTCTCCTTACACAGCAGCCCAAGTATTTTCTTTTTTAAAGTCATCAACCAGGTTCAATTGCTCTGTTATTCAAAACCTTTCAACAGCTTCTCATGGGACTGGATATTTTCTGACCTCACCAACCTCTTCTTACTCACTCTATTTCAGCCATGCTGGTCTGCTTTCTGCTTCCAAAACAAAATAAGTTCTTTCTGGTTCCAGCGCCTTTGCAGCGGAATTGTTCCCTCTGTTTGGAATACTTCTCTCAGACCCTTTGCAGAGCTACCTTCCTCGTCTTTCCTGGTTCAATGACAGCTGAGGGCTTCCCAGACCATCCAATCGAAAAGTACCACAACCTGCTTAGCTTTGGTCTAGTTGACTTCCTACATAGTTTATCTGAGACGGAGATTCCCTTATTTGTTTACCTTTTCGGCGTGTGATTTGTCTTCCCCAGTGCTCAACTCCAGAGTATTCTATCCTCCTTCCCATCCCAGATGCCCAGTACAACACTTGGCTTGTAGCGGGTGCCCAACCAGCGCTTGTAGACTAACCCACAGGATGAATCTCCACCTGCTCTGTGGCAAACTCGAGCCATGACACAGGTGCCACAGAAAGAAAGATTTGTAAGTTTTTCCCTCAAGTAAGTCAGAGTTCATCAGGGCAGCCCTTGCGCGAAGCAACTGATTACAATGAAAGACCATAAGCAGATAGCAGACCCGCCTGCTAGATTCTGAATAATACAGAAAAGCTTTTTTTTTTGGTGATATCTTCATTTTTTTCCCTCTTTCCTTCCTATTCTAGTCCTTGTCTTTACCATTTCCTTGATTTGACTCTGTAAAATTCCAAGGGACTCTCATAGAATAAAGATGGCCTGGCACACAGTAGGTGCTCAATAAATGTTAATTGGGGGGCGCCTGGGTGGCTCAGTGGGTTAAAGCCTCTGCCTTCGGCTCGGGCCCTGATCCCAGGGTTCTGGGATCGAGCCCCACATCGGACTCTCTGCTCAGCAGGGAGCCTGCTTCCTCCTCTCTCTCTGCCTGCCTCTCTGCCTCCTTGTGATCTCTGTCAAATAAATAAATAAAATCTTTTAAAAAATTGTTAATTGGGTGAATGCATGAAGTGTCACAGATTCTAATGGCAGAGCCACCCCCTCCATGAGTAAACACAGAGTGACTTGAGGTATTTTCTATTTTGTAGGAAAACGTGCTCTTTATGATATAAGCACTTGTTTATTGATTAAAGCATTATTTCATAATCTGCCATCTTTCTATGTGCTTGGTGAAGTCTGAATGTGGCTTTAGGCAACCTAAGCTGCTTTCTTTTCCATCTGGGACAACGAGAAGGATGGCTGTAATTAGGTTGTGAAAAATATGTTACACGAATGTAAAAGACTTCTGCTTTTGTAGGAACACGCAGTTTGGGGACTTGCTTGATTTTTAAAAAATTTTCTTTAGTTAAAACATTTTACATACATTGTATAAGCAGTACACTGGTACATTCTTGTTTTAAAAATACTGAAATGATGGTGCCTGGGTGGCTGATTTGGTTAAGGGTCTGCCTTCGGCTCATGATCTTGGGGTCCTGGATGGAGTCCCGCTTGGGCATCTCTGCTCAGCGGGGAGCCTACTTCTCCCTCTGTGCACCACCCTCCTCTCCCTGCATTTTTCTCTCTCCCTCAAAAAAAAGATTTTTAAAAAAATACTGAAGTGGGGGGGTACCTGGGTAGCTCAGTTCTTAGGCATCTGCCTTTGGCTCAGGTCATAATCCCAGTGTCCTGGGATAGAGTCCTGAATCTGGCTCCCTACTCAGTGGAAAGCCGGCTTCTCCCTCTCCCACTCCCCCTGCTTGTGTTCCCTCTCTTGCTGTGTCTCTCTCTGTCAAATAAATAAAATCCTTAAAGAAAAAATACTAAACTGATATATGCACAGCCTTAAACTGAAAGTCCCCCTTGCCTCTGCTTGCCTCCCTACCAGAGAGGACACTCTGAGCATGTTGGATGGGTACTCCCATCTCCTTTGCCTTGACTTTGGCATGTAAATACACATCCATAATGCGTATGCTGTCATTTGATCACAGTGTTTTTACAAAAATGGATTTCTCTGAAATAGATTGTTGTGTGAGGTTTTTTTTTTTTTCCACTTAATATTTCTTGGAAACAGTTCTATGTGAGTATTCCAATAAAATGTTGACACTCTATCAAAATATATCATTACTGAGCAGAGGGTGTTGTGGATATTGTTGAAAATTGCAATGCCCATCGCCAACATGGTGCCCTGCCAAGGGTTTCGATAGAGCCTAGTCTATGTTTTGCCGAACTGTTACTAGCAAGGCAATGTGTTGGACTTGTTGCCGGAGTCCTGCAATGGTCTTGGTTTGGGAGAGTCCTTTGGAAAACCACCCTAACCCTATCTGGCAAAAACCTGTCTCTGATCCCCCGGCTTCCCTAAAATGGGTGTGGATGAACATCTCAGGATCCTGTGATCATGCAGCGAGATACAGGTGAGGACTGTAGGTTTTAATCCCAAAACCAGTCAGTGCTGTGGTCGTTTTTAAGTAGATAACATTGTTTTAGTTTCAGGCAGGAAAAAACGTGAGACAGGAATCCATCAGGAAAAAAAGGCCCTCATCACATAACGTCTTGGGGAAACTTTCTGCTTTATGCAAACAGTGCCCCCTAGCGAGCGAGCAGGGGCTCGGCTCAGGGCCAGCTTTCTGACCTTGTCATCTAGAGCTTCCAAACCCAGTCTCACCAGCTTGTTATTAGCGTCCGAAAGATGAATATATAAATTCGATTGGAGCATAGTATAGCTTTACCTCTTTCTTATTAAAGGTGGCAGATTGTTTTCCTAAACTTCCGAGGGCAGGACTAGAGATTTGCTTTATGTGCTTAGAGTGTTCTGTTGTCTAGTGTGGACGCTTAATAAACACTTGATGAAATCATGTTTGTTGAGTGACAAGAATAGTAGAGTAGGCAAACCTGGCTCTCACTACCCCATCTGACCTGAGTGACCTCTATGGGTCCCACACTCTTCTTTTTATTCTTTGTTGTATTCATCTATAAGATTGAGGGATTTGGCCCCTGTTTAAGGTCCCTTCATGCGTAAGCAGTCTCAAAGTTTCTATGGCTTTCTGGGTCTGGAGCCTGATGTAACATCAAGATCTCTGCTGAATCTTTGAAAAGCGTCCTAGCAGAGAACACCGACTGGCAGAGAACAGCACACTTAGATCTCCTTACAACCTCTGTGAGTTAGTCAATAGATGGGTTCCAGCAGAAAAGACTGGGAGATTGGAGAAACTCAACTCTCAAAGAGATGGGTGTGGCAGAAGAGATAAAGAACTGAATGCTGGGAGAAAGTCGTCCTTCTCTATAAAAGCCTTTGAGGGAGGCTTGGTGACAGACCACCAGAGGAGCTGGAGAACTGCGTCCTAGCTTACCTATAGGTAAGTCCTCTGGAAACCACAAGTTCTGTTGCTGGAGCTTTTTCAGTATTATGCAGGCTATTAGGACGTGATGACTAGGCCAAGAGGAACTAGGGGAAATTCACATAAAGTTGGGTAAATCTTTGTATTTCTTTGGAAGTAGGTTCTCATTCAAATAGAATCTTGATGGTCTTTCACTGTCTGAGTTGTTTTTGTGCTTTTCCTGGGCAACCTCCGTGAGAGGAATAGTGTAACTGTGGAGGAAGCCATATTTATTGAGGCTTACTTGAAGGCTGTGTGACCTGAGTCAACACATACCTTTGCTGGGCCTCCCCTCCTCTGTGCCGTGGGTATTATATAACACCTTGAAAGTGGGAATATGTGTGTCTCGAGCACAGCTACACTGGCGGTTTGGCTTACCGACTTTTGTGATTTGTAAAAAATACTTGCAAGCTGTAAAAGATAACTACTTGTATAAAGTGTAATGAACTGTCGAGGAAGAACCTCATTTTGGCTTCTGACTTTTCGCAGGTTTCATCATGGTCGCTTTCTGTGTCAGAGACTGTTGGGCTTAGAAAACTTAGCCGATGCAGATGGTTTAGTTTAGTTTTGTGAGGGTTGGGAGTCAAAGGGTGCGGTCAGCTTGGTGTGGGGGTGGGGAGTGGGTAGCTTTCTGAGTTCGGGCTTAGGCATTGGGAAGCCATTGAATGCTTTTAGGGTGGGGGAGACACTTGATTAGATTATTTAGAGGAAGGGAGACGTACTGGAAAAGATTAAAAAAAAAAAGGTACTGGGATATGGAGTCTCCCACCCCTCCCTCACCGCCTGTGCCTGAGGGTAGGGTAGCCAGGGAGCACTGCCAGCTTGTTGGCTGGTCTCCTTTTCATGCCCCCACCTCCAGGGGCACTTTCCTGCTGCCAGATGGTCCTACATTCATCCCGTGTCCATGTGTTCTTACAGATGCGCTGCTGTGGACATGTCTAAGTGAAGTCCCCTCCTGGAGCACTGATCTCATCCCTCCCGTACTCCACACAGTTTCCCTCCCCCGAGTCAGTTTTTCTTCCTCCTCTGGATCATCTCCAGATCATACAAACCTGCTGCTATTTTTTATCATTTTCAAAATCTTTCTCTTGACCCTGCTCCCCAACTCCCTCTTCCATTCCCTTTTCCCTGTAAAACTCCCTGAAAGAGTTCCCTGTCTCCAGGGCTCTCTCAATTTCCCCTTTCCTTGTGAATGTCTTTCTCTGAGGGGTAACATCCATTGGGAAAGTAAACCATCACTCAGCGGCTCTTCACCACAGCTGCTTTTGTCAAGGTCATGAGTGATTCCCAGGTGGCTCCATTCTTCGGACAAATCTCATCCTTTGCAATCGCAGCAATGTTTGCTGCGTGATCATTGCCTCTTCATTGGATATATTCTTTCACTTGACTTCTGGGATCCCCTTTACCTTTGCTCTTCCTCCTACCTCCTTGCTTTGCTTCTGTGCATGTACTGGTGCCTCTCCCGCTCCAACCTTCTCGGGAAGGACCCCCCTCCCCCGCACCTAATCCTTAGCCACAAGCATTGCTTTGAGCATCTCGTCCAGGTTCATGACTTTAAAATACCATTTCTGTACCAATGACTCTCAGATATGTATCTTTGTCCTAGACCCATCTCCTGAACTCCAGCAGCCTCCCCCTAAACTCAACACTTTGAAAATCCAGGCTGGTCCTTCCCAAGCCTGCATGACATGCAGCTTTCCCTGGGTCAGTTGGTGGCACTTCCAGTTGGACCATTGGCTCGGGCCAAAATCCCTCGGAGTCATGTTTAAGCGCCTACACCTCATATCCTGTTGGAAATCCTGGTTGCTCTGCTTTGTAAATATCTAGAGCCTGAACGATCCACTCTTCATCCCTTCCTCTCTCCTGACATGCTCCAGAAGTCTCCTGACAGGTCTTCATGCTTCTCAACGTAGCAGCTCCAGAACCCGTCTCAAAGGTAAGCCTGATGCCATCACTTCGGTGCACCTGCTGGCTGCTCCTCAGGTAGAGGAAGCAGCTGGAAATTCATGTTTGCTGCCTGAGGCTTGTCATCCATTGGGCCTTACCCCTTAACTCGGGATGGAGCCTTCCAGGGGTCACAAGGTTGGCACTAAAGAGTAGTGATCATGGAGGTTGTTTGGTTCAAATTAAAACGGAACAAAACCATGCTGTTGGGGGGGCCTTTAGGACACAATAGAGGTTGTCATGGGAGATGGACTCGCCAGAAAATTCAGTCCTACAAAATTGTAAGTCAGTGGACCTCTCAGAACCTTGGTTCTGTGTCCCACTGTGGCTCTTGCTGGTGACTTCTTCCACTTAAAACACCCTCTGCCCTTCCCCCATTTTTCCGATGATGAACCTTACATGTCACTTTTTTAAGGGATTATTCTGCCACTCCCTCCTGTCTCCCCTGCCCCCATCCCCGTCACTGAATGATTGTCCCCCGCCCCCCCATGCCTTCATGCTTCCATTAGTATATTTAATCAGTACTAACTGGATCCCTTAATAGTGTTTCAGGAATATATCAGGAATACCATTTTAGAGGAGATGATGGCCTAAAATTGAGTACTTTCTAATACCAGAGCTATGCATGGCTTTTTACATTAATTAAAATTAAATTACATTAAATTTTTTTTTAAACTGCAGTTGTACTAGTACATTTCCAGTACTCAGTAGTCAGATGTGGCTAGCAGCTACTATGTTGCACAACACCCGTGTTCTGGAATAACCCCATCTTCATGGAAGGTTCTAACAGTACAAGAGAAAGGGGGGATAGACAACACACACACACACACACACACACAATTAAGGGAAACAAGGGAATAAATGCTGCATAGGTAAATGAGAGTGTAGTAGAGTGACTGGTTGACTCCTTTAGACAAAGGGACAGAGGGAGGTCTCAGAAGGCGACATTTAAGAAGAGGTTGAGAAGAAAAGGAGAAACCTGAAACTGGTGGGGTAAAGGATTAGAGATTAAGGCAGAGGGCACCACTAGAGGAAAAGTCCTAATGTGGGGACACATTTGAAAGAAGCCCAAATGGCGGGAGCCCTGTGGCAGGGGAGAGAGACACAGAAGAAATCCAGATCACTATTGGGAACTTTGTACATCTGGGTAGGAAGTGAGTGCTTTGTTTTTAAATTTTCTGAGACAGCTATGGGAGTGTTATAAGGGGAAGAGTGACACAGTCTGATTATATATTTACCATTTACATCATTCTGCCCAGTTTTATTAGTTGCTTACTTACTTGTCTCTCCACCTGATTGCACAATCCTGGGTTTTTTTCATTCTTGGTTTATTGAGTCACGTCCCACGAGCCTCCATATATGGATAATAACTGGTAGGATTGAATTAAATTAGAAAAATCATTATCACTGACCTGGTGGGCTTTGGCTGAGTCTCTGAGTATAACAAAACTAGTCATGACATATTTTGCTCCCAAATTAATTAATATAAGATGTGACCTAATTCTTTTTGAGGCATTTCAGAATTTGTCCCCTGACTTTTGGCAGTGGTCAAGGTAGGGGTCAATTTTATTACTTCCAAGTACATAAAGGCAGAGAATAAGAACAAAGTGGGTGTCCAGAAACGAGTGTTTCCCCTGCGAGAACTCATCTTGTTACCTATTTGGATTCAGGTGTGGGCCATTGAAAAGCTAGGAGGGCTTTTACGGATCAGATAGTAGACCCATTTTGTGGAAGAGGTGAATTTCAGCAAATAGGCCAGTAGACAGCTTGTGTGATGTCCCAGTGTCAGGAAGGAGCTTGTGTTCATGGAGGTGGAAAAGAGTCTAAAGCAAGGGCCTGCTCTAGCCAAGGCCTTCTTCAGACACCAAGTCCTGCCCCCCACCACCCCCTCCCATCCCCAGGGACTGCTCAGCAGCAGGTTTGAAAGGGCACACTTTTAAGGGCACTGGGTGGTATGGGCCATGAATGGCCATCTCACTGTATCTCATAACAAAGCCGAAAAGCTGAGTTCTCACATGCACTCTCTAGATTTTCAAATCTTGGCCATTCATGGCCAATTCAAAGAAATGAATTTTTTTTTAGATTTTATTTATTTATTTGACAGACAGAGATCACAAGTAGACAGAGAGGCAGGCAGAGAGAGAGAGGGGGAAGCAGGCTCCCTGCTGAGCAGAGAGCAGGATGCAGGGCTCCATCCCAGGACTCTGGGATCATGACCTGAGCTGAAGGCAGAGGCTTAACCCACTGAGCCACCCAGGCTCCCCAAGAAATGAAGTACAAAGTACTTCTGTGGGCCAGATACAGTCTTCAGGCCACCAGTTGGCTGACGGAGCTGACAGAGACCTGAAGCTGTTGTGCTTGGTCTCTCATCAGGCTTTAGGTCTTTGTCCAAGTGCGGAGACTGC